>NW_011494609.1:8989123-9013994 GCF_000754665.1 Bison bison bison
CAGCAACCAGAGAGCTGCCCCTGCTCGCTGTAACTATGGAAACCCACACGCAGCACCAAAGACACAGTGCAGCCAAGAATAAAGTACATAAGTAAGTAAAACAGGTTAATGAAGTATACTCTGGATCCTCAGATTCCTCACTCCTACCTAGCTTCCCGCTTCCCTAAAGCACGCTCACTTTCAACCTCTGGGAGAGCATGAGGCTCTGTAAGAACATCCCCCATCCTCTGAGGGCAGACCCAGGACACGCTCAGCCCTCCCGGGGCCTCTGCTACAGCCCAGCTCCACCACCTGCCCCCCTGATCCCTGCCATCCCATCTTGAGGCACTCACCAGCTGCCCAGCCCCATGCAGCAGCCCAAATCCCTGTTCCCAGTGCTCACAGCCTTCTCAGCTGGCCTCATCTGGCCTCGCTGAGCAGCCTGCTCCGGCTCCCCTGCACACCTCCCGCAGGTGCTAACTGCAGCCAGCCCAGGTTGTGTGCCTGGACCCTGCCCACCCTCAACAGCTCTGTTCTCACTCCTGCACCCACCACCACACCCCATCCCGCAGCAGCCCCTCTGCCAGATGACGAATGAGCCATCCTTTAGGACTGGCGCTAAGACACCTCTTTCCTGACCACACTCTGACCATCACCCATGGGACTGAAGCAACTTAGTGTCCTCTGGGCCTGCTGCTTCTACCTCAAGTAGCCCACATCTCGCATCCCCTGAGGCATCGTGTTCACTCCTATAAACGTCTGTCTCCTCCAATTGACCACAGATCCCTAGAGGGCAGGGGTCATCTCAGGGTCAACAGTGAATCCACAAGGTCGCATTTAGTGGAAGAAGTGCTGCATGGACAGTGCGGCTGAGTAGAAAGATTTCCATATGTCGTTTGTCACACAGACTTGGGTTTTGAAAGATCATCTTTTAGCATCTGAGAGGACACACCTGAGTGGCTGTGTGTGTTTTCTCATCACGGGCATCAGAGGCACTTAGGAGATGAGGTACCTCCAGAAGGCTGGCGGTGTGTGGAAGGATGGGGAGGTACCAGAATATATACACATGCACACACATGAACACATATGCACAAGTACACACATATGTATCTACACATGCACATGTGTGGCACACACATGCACACGCATACTCCAGAAACTTGCCCAGGACTTAAAAATATGTTGACCTCATTTAGAAAAGACGCACTTTGGGGATGAGTGTCCTTAAAAGAACAGACTATCTGACGGTATTCCAGACAAAGGATCCTGATAATATTACCTTCGCAGGGTCTTCCAGAAAATTCCACCAGGAGGTCAGGGGCACCTCCCTCGCAGCTGCAGGTGAAGGAGCCCAGCGTGTTGCGGCAGGCAGAGCCCGGGGCACAGTCATCCTCCTGGCTTGCACACTCATCATAATCTGCAGCATTCAGAAAGCAAGACGAGAAACTCTCATGGGGACCTGAGCATTGCGGCTGTGCCGTGGTTCACAGCAGCTTGATGGGGGAGGTGCATCTTGGGGAGTAAAGTTAAAATTATCAAGTGACAGAAAAGATGGCCAGTTCTGGAGGGCTCAAGAGCAGGGTGGCACCTTGAATTTCTACAGGGGATGGGGTGGGAGCAGGTGGCAGAAAGTCTGCTAAGATTGTTCTGGATGGAAGATTCCTGGACCCGGGGATGCTGGGGTGGGGGAGGGGCACAGCAGCATCCCCTCAGCTCCCTGGAGACCAGAAGACAAGGAGGACCCCACCCTCACCCTGGTCTCAGGCAGAGGGACCCCGCCACCCACCTGCTCTCATCTCTACACTCAGCTACTCATCTTATTAGCAATAATGCAGCTTTACTAAAGAAAATGGATAAAAACTAAAAGGGCTCAGCAAAGCCTTCCATCTTTGTGTTTCATCTTTCACATACCGTCTATTTGGGTCTTTTGTACCTGTGTCTATTGCATTCTTAGTATTTTATTACCAATGCAAGTGATCACTCTATATTTGGGATATAATTCTTCACCAGATTGTTGAAACTATTTTTTGGTCTGTTGCTTGCTTTACAATGGTGACTATTTTGTTTGAATGAGAGCTTGAATTTTTCATAGAGGTAGCTATTCCAGTCTTTTTCTCTGTAGGCTTAACCCTTCTCATTCCAAAATTCAGAAAAATATTCATCTATATTGTCTTTGATTTTACCCATACATATAACTCTAAGCCTTTTATCATGTATTCTTGGGCCTGGTGCGTGCTAAGGACAGAACTGTGTGCCCTCAAAATCTGTACGTTGAAGCCTTGACACCCAGTAGGACTGTAATTCGAGATGGGCCCTTCAGAAGATAATTAAGGTTAGCTGAGATCGTAAGAGAGGGGCACTGATCTGATCAGGACTGATGGCCTTATATAAGAGACACCAGAGCCCTCTGTCTACACACAGAGAGGAAAGGCCACTCAAGGATACAGCCGCAGGGTGGCCCCGACACGTCAGGAGAGGGCCCTCACCAAAATCAGCTGGCATCCAGTGTCTAGAATTGTGAGACAATAGATGTCTATAAACAAAGTCACTCCATCCGTGGTTTTTGTTTTGTTTTTTTTTAACGACAGCTTGGGCTGACCAATACACTATGAGAAGAGACTCTGAATGGCCTCTACTCCCTGCTTTTCTTTTCAATTATTCTTCCTAAGATCTCCTTGGCAACTGTGCTGGGGAGGAAGTCTGGCTGCAGAGAGGGGCCTGTCTGCCCTCTGCCCATCCTATTGAAGAGCAGCAGAGGAGGAAGGAGCAGGACGCAGAAGGGAGACAGTGTCCTTGGGCATCCTGGCAGGTTCATCAGAAGATGTGTTCAACCCTTAAACCTTTTCAAAAAAACCATAGTAGCAATAAGAGAGACAAGGGTCCTATAGGTTTCCATTTTCATCCCACGCAGGGAGGCCCTTACGAGGAGGCACATCTTTCAGAAATGAAGCCAGTGGGGGGATTTCACTGCCTCCTTTGGGGAGTGAGTCTCCATGGGGGCCTGGCCTCCACCTACCCCCTATGAAGGTGTCGTCTCTGACCACCTCCAGCAGAGAGGTGTTCCGAAAGGCAGCCAGGAATGCAGCAGACACCTCCCAGACATCCACATCTGTGATGACCAGCAAGGTGAACTCCACCACGACGCTGCCGTTGGAGATGCGGGTCACTTCTATGCGTACCCCGCCTGTGTCCAAGTGCTGAAGCATGAAGGCTGGCAAAGAATTCCGCACCTTCAGAGAAACAGGGCTGGTGAGAAGAGCTGCCCACTGAGAGAGGAGACAGGGTCCTCATTCTAAAGTGGTTCCTCTGGGGACTGTGGCCAGCAGCAGGGCTGGCCTTGGGAAAGGCGTCAAAGCCACGGGTCAGCTCTGGCCTGGTCCCTGTCTGCCAAGTGCCCAGGCCCAGCACAAATACCAGTGGAGTCTGAGACAATGAGTCCTGTCCTCCCCACCGACCAGCCGGTCAGGGGCTGAGTGCAAAAGCCCTACCCTATGGGGCTCATAACCTGGTAGGGGGCTCACAAGGGCAGTTAGGATCTGCTGATCACTCTTGGCTCAGAGCCGTGGGGGTGGGGGATGGTTGAACAAGTGGTCAAAGGGAGCGACCCCACCTCCCCAACTTGGTTTGTTCCAGAACAGTCCTTGTGATTCTCACGCTGCAGGACATTCGCCTTTCTTTCTCGCCGCTTGCCTTCCCGAAGACCGCTTCCCTTGAGCAACCCAGCTGTTGTTGCTGTTTATTTGCTCAGTCGTGTCCGACTGTTCACGACCTCATAGACTGCAGCACACCAGGCTTCCCTGTCCTTAACTATCTCCCGGAGCCTACTCAAACTCCTGTCCATTGAATCAGTGATGCCACCCAACCATCTTATTCTCTGTCATCCCCTTCTCCTCCTGTTTTCAATCTTTCCCAGCATCAGGTTCTTTTCCAGTGAGTTAGCTCTTAGCATCAGGTGACCAAAGTATTGGAGCTTCAACATCAATCCTTCCAATGAAGATTTAGGACTGATTTCCTATAGGATTGACTAGTTGGATCTCCTTGCTGTCTAAGGGACTCTCAAGAGTCCTGCCCTTATAAGCCTTGCTTATTATTCTATCAGTTTGGACAGAACCTTGTATATAATAATAATCATATTATTCCATTCTAACCTGTCATGGCCTAAATGCCTAAAAACTACCCCCATCGTATGATGAGCTTTGAGTGGTCCATATAGCACAAATCTGCCATGGAAAAGCCCACCTCCATGGTTTGCCCTCATAAGAATACCTCATCTGCGTCTAAACTGCATGAGGTTCAGGCACAGGCTTGTGGATCCGCAGCCTTGGGACAGCCAGTGTGAGCATATCACCCACAAGAGACTGTGGACGCTCAGGAGACCCCAAAGCTGCCTGCAGTCACGTGGCTGCCACCACTGTCGTTGGAAGAGCTGGTCTTCTCTGTCTCTGTCTCTCTTTCTTTCTCTCTGGGATTTCTAGAGATGGTTCTGTCAGAGCCTTGGGTTAAAGTCGCTCTTGTCTGCATTACAAGCCAGACTCAAAGCAAAGCTCCAAGCCCCTTGCTAGGAAGTGACAAAGAAAAAAGAGACACATTATCCCACAACATCCCAAAATGTGTCCTAATGTCCTATGTAGGTGTTAAGTTGCACAATTATTTGCTATGCAGAAATTCCAGATAGCAAACTGTCTCCTCAAAGAGGCAAAAATATGAAATGTTTTTAAAAAGAAAGGTTAATGAGGGAACTTGAGTGGAAAAGACTCTGATGCTGGGAGGGATTGGGGGCAGGAGTAGAAGGGGACGGACAGAGGATGAGATGGCTGGATGGCATCACTGACTTGATGGATGTGAGTCTGAGTGAACTCTGGGAGTTGGTGATGGACAGGGAGGCCTGGCGTGCCGAGATTCATGGGGTCGCAAAGAGTCAGACATGACTGAGCGACTGAACTGAACTGAAGTGAGTGGTAATGAAGCTGTCTTGTGAGGCCACTAGAGCTGTGTGATATGATCTCAGTGATTGTTGCTTAATGTGATACATGTTGTTTTAGGGGCCTCCCAGGTGGCTCAGTGGTAAAGAATCCACCTGCCAGTGCAGGAGACACAGGCTCAATTGCTGGTTCAGCAAGATCCCCTGCAGGAGGGCATGCCAACCCACGCCAGTATGCTTGCCTGGAGAATTCCATGGGCAGAGGAACCTGGTGGCCAGGCTACAGTCCGTTTTCAGTCACTAAGTTGTCTCTGACTCTTTGCAACCCCATGGACTAGAGCACACCAGGCTCCCCCGTCCTTCACTATCTCCTGGAGTTTGTTCAAATTCATGTCTGTCGTCAGTGGTGCTATCTCAACATCCTCTGCCCTCCTCTTCTCCTTTCGCCTTCAGTCTTTTCCAGGATCAGGATCTTTTCCAATGAGTTGACTGCATCAGGTGGCTAAAGTAGTGGAGCTTCAACTTCAGCATCAGTCCTCCAACGAATATTCAGGGTTGATATCCTTTAAGATTGACTGGTTTGATCTCCTTGCAGTCCAAGGGACTCTCAGGAGTCTTCTCCAGCACCACAATTTGAATGAATCAATTCTTTGGCACTCAGCCTTCTATATGGTCCAACTTGTGGTGTGCAACTATCGTTTAACCCAAGGAGGCTGGTGATACACACGTGAATCAGACCATCAACAGCTCTTGAATCTATCCACACACTGGGCCAGGAGCTGGGGACCTCAGGATAAATAAAGCAGGATCCCAGACCCCAAACATCACCAATGGGACAGTTCCTGGAGGCAGTGTGCCTATTTTATCAGTAACGCTGATGGGGTTGAGAAGTATCACCAGACATCGCAGCCACCAGCGTTGCTGAGGCTTCGTCCTGTTATGACTCCACCAATAGGTGGCGCTGCCAAGCTCTCTCAGTTCTGCATCTTAAACTCCCAGAGTAAGGAAATGCTAAAATATCTCAGATGTCCTCTATGCCAGCGGTCCCCAACCTTTTTGGCACCAGGGACTGGTTTTGTGGGAGATAAATGTTCCACAGACCCGGGGGAGATGGTTTGGGATGATTCAAGCACATTACATTTATTTTGCCCTCTATCTCTGTTATTATTACGCCAGCTCCATCTCAGATCTCCAGGCATACGATCCTGGAGGTTGGGGACTCTTGCTCTATGCAAACAAGATCTCAACTAGTGCATTCTCCATTCATCAAAAGGTATCCTAACCACCAGCAAAAATAACATATTGCTACTATAAATAAATTGTAACAATGTACATTCTTAGGGATGCCAAAAAATGCCAAAGAGGTTCCAGAGTGCACTGCAAGGAAGAGAAGGAAAAAGAAAACAAGGAGAAGCAGAGGAAAAGGTGTGTCCCTCATCTGCTGGTGTGTCTATTTAATGACAGATCGGAACACACAGGCCCCTCAGCAGAGCCGGATGCCCCAGCTTCCTTCAGAAACGAGGAGTCCGTGGCCTTCCTCAGTCAAGTCTGAACCCCATTGGCTTTCAGGATACTACCACCTCCCTCCTTCACATCCCAGGAGAAAATAAGGACCGATTCCACCAACTTACCGTCCTCAAGAAGAGCTCTAGGAAGGCCTGGAACTGCTCGCTGCTGGTGTTGCTGAAGGATTCTAAATACCTGACGTTCACTATTCTGACTTTCCCACTGAGCTTCTGAGCTGCTGCAGAATGGAGAATAAACATGTTTGCCATGGTAAGTGTCAGGTAACAGGTTATCATCTCTGTCTTAATAGTAGTATTTTCATATCAGTCAGGAAGAACATCAAAGGGAGGCTGGTTTGCACTCTGTAAAGAAGGAACAGCACCCGATGTGTATAGACACAGCCCCTCAGGTCCAGAGGACAGCGGGACAAAGCCTGGAAACAGACAGAGACCTTTCTGGAGCCACAGAACCAGATCAGCCCTTGCAACTTGGACTCGTCCAGCCAGCAGCGACCTCCCCTCCTCCAGCTCACCGTGAACTTGCACTTAGCACCCTCACCCACCGTCTCCTCTCTAAATCCCAGTCCACAGTGAAGTTAGAGCATATAAACAAAAGTTCTAGACATTTCTGACTACACCCTAATGGGACATCTTAGGTATCACCCGAGGGGTGCACACCCCACCTTGGAGATGACTGTTACCAATTCTTTGATGGCTGCCCAAGATTTGATAACTAATCTGCAATACCAGGCCTGCTCTTGGCTGCTCAGGCAAGTTAGATATTCAAGAAAATATGTGGATGACAAATGCTAATGAGGAGGAAAGAGGAATATTACCTGAATATATACCTATCGATAAGAATCACCTTCACCTTGGGACTGCCCTGGTGGTCCAGTGGTTAAGAATCCTCCTTCTTACACAGGGAACTAACACAGGTTTGTGTTAGTGGCTAAGAACCCTCCTTCTAAGAACACAGGGGACTCAGGTTTGATCCCTGGTCGGGGAACTAAGATCTCACATGCCTTGGGGCAACTAACCTGTGCACTGTACCTACTGAGCCCACACTCTGCAACTTGAGATGCCCTCGCGAGCCACAGGCTCTCACAAGCTTGTATAGAACACAAGCACCACAAAGGAGACCCAGCCACCCCCCCCCCCCCAAAAAAAAAAAAAAAAATCAGGTCCACCTTATCAGAGTTTATTAATACATTTGACTTGCTTAATTCTACTCCCCTCTCTCTTAGTCTGCAGCCCTAGGCTCAGGGTGGGCTCACGCACAGATCTATCCATCATCATCTTTCCTGAAGGCCATGTCCACTAGGAGTGAGAGAGGTCAGAGGAATTGCATAGACCAGCACTGCTCAAGCGCCACAGTAGCTCTGGTGGTCCCGTCTAGTGATGCAGGAAGTGAAAGAGACCCTGGGTCAGGAAGATCCCCTGGAGAAGGGCATGCCTACCCACTCCAGTGTTCTCGCCTGGAAAATCCCATAGACAGACGAGCCTGGTGGGCTACAGTCCACAGAGTTGCAGAGAGTCGGACACGACTGAGCACACGGCACAGCACTGTGCCCATTTCCCTGCCGTGTAGCCATAAGGACACAGGTGATCGAGGGTCTGCAGCCTCTGCAGAGTCTGGACACTGTGCAAAGCAGCCTCTTTGCCCACCACCTGTCCCTGAAATGGGGCTTCCTTGGTGGCTCAGATGGTAAACAGTCTGCCTGCAGTGCATGAAACCTGGGTTTGATTCCTGGATCAGGAAGATCCCCTGGAGAAGGAAATGGCAACCCACTCTAGTATCCTTGCCAGGAAAATTCTATGGACAGAGGAGCCTGGCAGGCTACAGTCCATGGGGTTGCAAAGAGTCAGACACGACTGAGCGACTTCACTCCTTCATTCATTTGTCCCTGAAATAAGCCCCCTCCCATATGGCCTTTGAACCCCAGCTGAGGAAGAAGCAAGCCAGGTGTTCCTACACTGAGAAGAACGGAAAGCCAACATCCACACATAAAGGCAGCTGTTTTAAACCTTCACGCATTGAAAAGCTCTTTCCTACTTTTTCTCCTCCCTTTAAGAACCCATGGTGACATTGTTTCTAGAGCCTGTTACCTGTCCTCACTTTCAGCTGGGCTTTGGCACTTTCTTGCCCACATGCTCTGGCCACAATCTCCACCAGGTACAGGACGCCGGGCTCCAGGCCTGACAACGTCAGGCTTGCTTTCTGTGTCTGCAGGTGCATGGTGGGGCTCCGAGCAGAAACCAGGCTGAGCTGGAAAGTGGGGCGCAGGGTGGGATCAGCCACCCAGGCCACATGAAAGCCCGTGCTGGTCACGTTGGAGACAGTGACCCTTCCGATGGGGACAGGAGCTGAGAAATAGAATATAAATGCCCCTGATTAAAATCAGTCCAATGTTCCCAGCAACAGGAAGGATAAGCTTCACCCCACCATGCGGGGACACAAGCATCCTCAGGGGATGTCAAGTCCACTTGTCACCAGCTGCACGCTAGGGTGCAGGGTCCCTGGATTGCCCCCCGAGCCCTGGGCTCCCAGGCATGGCTTCCCTGCCCTCAGGTTGCTCTGTGTCCATCTTGAGGTCCCAGGACCTCCAGAAACAAAGTTTTCTTGAGGAGGTCCTGGGCGGCTCCTCCAGGGGTCCCCCTCCTCAACCCCCAGGCAGACTTCCCAAGGAATCAGCCAGGTGGCCATTGCTGGTCACAGACCATTCCTGCAGGTGACTTGGGGCTCTTTATGCAGGCTTAAGAGTTTAGTCTGGAATCCAGCCTTGTGCAGCAGAGGACACACATCAATGGAGCCACAGTTGACAGTGGGTTCCACGTGGACGCAATCCCTGGTCAGACTGGCTTGGGAAACTCACACAAGGGTGCCAGGGCTCTCTCCTTCCATGGGAGCCGCATGGCCAGGCCTGTTTCCTTCTCAGAGTGGCCACCTGACTCCTGGGGTATCACCCTGGACTATTGACGATGGCCAAACCTCTGCAGGTACTGGGTGATGCAGAGCTGCTGGGGGTGGTGCGGCTGCGGGTGGTGGGAGGAATACAGAACTGCTGGGGGGTGCAGCGGGCTTGAGGGTGCAGCCCTGCTGGGTTCTGTACCTGAGTGAGGGGTGCAGCCCTGTTGGAGAGGGGCAAAAAGGTTGGGGCCCAACACTACTGGGGGGAAGCGCCCCCATGCTCAGGGCCCTTAATGCGACACCTGCTCGATTTCCTGCTCCTGCTGTTGGCCAATGGGGGAGCAGGAAGGGGGAAGACAGGGCTGGAGAGAAAGAGGGACACCAAGTTCTCACCCTAACTAGACTGGGAGCTGGCCTCTCGGGGACTGGGTGTGCTGCAGTGGGTCTACGCAGCATAAAGTGAGGGCCCGCCCAGTGCTGCTGATGGCCCTGGATGGTGTGAGCCTTTGCTTAAGGGAGCTCACACACCACGTGTCTCCACACAGGCCCAGGACGCGCTCTCCCTGCCACTCACCGCAGGCTGGGGTCTTCAGAGGTGCAGGCGTGGGGGCCAAGGGCTGGTCTGGGGAGCTGAAGGGCCTGGGGTCCAAGTTCTGTGCCCACGTGGGATCCAGAGGCGCTGGGGGTGTGTCCCTCACGGGGAGGCTGGAGTGCCACTCGATGTGGCCCCTGGGATCCGGGGCAGGAGTGGGCCAGAAGGGCAGCTCCACAGTAGAGTCAGGGGGTGACTGTCCAGGGGTGTCTGGCAGGCTGTCCGTGGCCCCAAGAGAGGAGCTGTGTGTTGGCCCAGGAACCCTGGGGGAGAAGGCCACCCTGCTGGCCGTCCACTGGCCGGTCCCCAGGCCTGGGGCCACGCTGGCCTTCTCCATGCCATGCCCGGTGCTGTTACCACTGTGGCTGCCCAAGCCACTGACTCCTCTCCTGGGTGGGAGCCCTAGGGTCCAGGCCTGGCCTGCTGCAGGGGTGCTCCATAGGTGTCCAGGGCCGGGGGACAAGGCAGGGGTCTCCAGACTGAAGGATGTTGTTTCTGTGCTGGGAACTGAGGCTGTGACCTCTGACACTGGAGATGGCACATCCACGGGACTCTCCATGTCACCTGCCAAGACACAGCCAGGCTCAGACGGGGCATCTGGTCTACCCTGACCAAGCGTGCCCACCCCCAGGGGACCTCAAGAGGGACACAGGCTGTCCCATGGGTGATTCAGAGTGTTTAACAGGACCCATGTTTTTGGTTTCCCAAGAACTCTCTTTAAAGGCCAGGGGGCTTCTTCATTTGACCAGTGAGGATGCCCCTACCATGAGTAGGGGGTCCACCCAGTGACTGCAGAACCAGAACATAAATGCAGGGTTTGGTTCCTGCAGGCCTCAGATGGGTGCATCTGGCCCTTAAGAAACTTGGACAGTTTCCCCCAAATGTGTGCCCAGTATGGGGGTTGGTGCTGGTCACTCTTACCAGCCTGCTGGGCATTATATGTGTAAGAAAGAGGATGGGAAGGGAGTGACTGTGTGGTTCTCAAGAAGCAGGACAGTATACACTGTAGGTAAGGACTAGAGGCTTGCTCCCTAGGGAAAAATTCTCTGCTGCTGCTTCCAGCCAGAAGGCTTTAGCAGGGATGGCAAAGCAGACAGGTGGCTGAGCATCTCCACTGCCCACCTGCCCCCAAAGCAGACATTGCTAGTCAATCACAGCACTGCGCATCTGTTCATTACTTCCTCCTGCTTCTTAGCTCAGCACTCCAGGTATCCCCAACCAGCTGGTCAGAACCACACCCTATCCCCAGAATCTTGGGGCCGAGAGGTGCCTAGAATGGGGCTCAAAGGCCTCACCTCGAGGCCTTCTCCATGCTTACCTGGGCTCCTACCCCTCTCAAGATCTGGGCCACCCAGGAAGGGGCCACCCTCTCCCTCCAGGGGTTTCATCAGGACTTTCTCAGGCCTTTTCATTCAAAACAATAATTTAAAATCATACTTTACAACTGTATTGGTACAGGGGCTTCCCTGGTGGCTCAGTGGAAAAGAATCCACCTGCCAGTGCAGGAGATACAAGTTCGATCCCCGATCCGGGAAGTTCCCACATGCCACAGAGCAACTGTGCCCGTGCAGCAAAACTACTGAGCCAGTGCTCTAGAGCCAGAGGGCTGCAACTACTGAAGCCAGAGTGCCCTAGAGCCGTGCTCGGAAACAAGAGAAGCCACCACATTGAGAAGCTTGTGCTCGGCAATTAGTGTACACGGCAGCAGAGACCCAGCATGGCCAAAAATAAATAAATAGATACATTTTCTGAAAACTGCCTTGGTATAAAGACTAGGTTCATAATTGACAGTTATTATTACTATATTAATTTTTTTCTTTTGGTTTTAAAAGGAATTAAGCCATCCTCATAGGTCCCTAATGGTATGGTGGGCCCCAGGCCCTGTTCCCACCCTGCTGGATGGAGGTCGGCCCTGCTCCAGCCCAGGCCCTCGGGGAGGGGGCTCAGCCCAGAGCTGGGGGTGGGGAAGGAGCACACCGTGGCAGACCCGGCCGGGTCTGGAGGGGTTGGTGTCCCTGGCTGTCCGGCACCGGCAGGTATAGGAGCCCTCAAGGTTGATGCACTGGGCTGCCGGCGAGCAGTCGTGCTCCAGGCTGTCTGCACACTCGTCCCAGTCTGCAGGCGGGAGGGAGCGAGGACATGAGTGAACACGGCCACACGGTTAGAACACCACAGAGGCTGCTCAGAGAACAGGGTGGTCGTGGCATCAAGCTCTCCGTGACCATCTTTTCAGCGAACACACAGAGGTCTGGGGCAGGGCGTCAGTGAGGCCCTGGCATCCAGCACCTGGTGGGGAGGTGGGAGGCCCTGCACAGAGCCCTCCCAGAAGCTTCCATCTGAACCAAGGACCACCTGAATGGAGTGTCTGCCTGCCTCAATCGCTGTCTGATCTGGAGGCAGAAACGGCAACGTCAGTTCCTTTGGGGGTACTAGTGCCCATGGGCTTCCCTCATAGCTCAGTTGGTAAAGAATCTGCCTGCAATGCAGGAGACCTGGGTTCACTTCCTGGGTTGGGAAGATCCCCTGGAGAAGGAGAGGGCAATCCACTCCAGTATTCTTGCCTGGAACATCCCATGGCAGAGGAACCTGGTGGGCTACAGTCCATGGGGTCGCAAGAGTCAGACACGACTTGGCGACTAAACCACCAAACCACCGCCACCAGCGCCCACAGGTGTGAATATAGTCCCATCTTGTGTATTCTTTGCTCCCAAGGGGCTGTCTCTTCTCTCTGATGTGCCAGCATCCCTTAATATTTAGTGTCTCAAGAAAGAAACAGGAAAATAACTGAGCCAGATGGTGTCCAGTCACTACAACATGAACCTTCTGAGACCCAGGATGGCCCTTGCACACCTCCTCTCCGGGTCTGGGAAATGACCAAGAGAGACTCAGAGGCCTCCAGCCACTAGAAGCCCTGAACCTTCTGATCTGGGCAAAGTAGGCTGTTAAGTGAGCCCTGTAAATACCCCCTGCCTCCAGCCCTGTGAATCCCCCCAAAGCCTCCCGTCCTTTCTCACCCAGGGCCAGCTTTAGGGAAAACCCATCAGGAGCATCCCCCCACCTCCTTCTGCTCCACCCCCTCCCCTCCCCTCTTCTGGGCCCCCTGGTCACCCCCAGCCCCACATGCGGCCCTGCTGGAGGAAAGAATCTGATAGCTTTGGGCATGTTGACGCATGACTAATCAATAAGGTGCTATAGGAGAGTTAGCAGGATAAAACCTTAAGGAACAAAGACAAACATATATCACTTATATGGGAAATCTGAAAAAAAAGGGTATGAATGAACTTATTTACAAAACAGAGAGAGAGTTGCAGATGTAGAAAACCACCTTATGGTTACAAGGGGAAAGGGGGAAGGGATAGGCTGGGATTAACATGCACAGTACACACCCTACTATATAATAAAACAGTATAATAATAATTAATAAGGACCTACTGCGTGCACAGAGAACTCTGTGCAATCTATGTATATGTATTTCCAGCAGTTTTTCCAGTAGTCAGGTACGGATGTAATAGTTGGACCATAAAGAAGGCTGAGCCATGAAGACTTGATCCTTCTGAACTATAGTGCTGGAGAAGACTCTTGAGAGTCCCTTGGACAGTAAGATCAAACCAGTCAATCCTAAAGGAAATCAACCCTGAATCTCATTAGAAGGACTGATGCTGAAGCTGAAGCTGCAATACTTTGGTCACCTGATGCGAAGAGCCGATCCATTAGAAAAGACCCTGATGCTGGGAAAGATTGAGGGCAGGAGGAGAAGGGGACGACAGAGGATGAGATGGTTGGATGGCATCACCGACTCAATGGACATGGGTTTGAGCAAACTCTGGGAGAGAGTAAAGATAGGGAAGCCTGGCCAAGAGAGGTCACAAAAGGTTGGACACGACTTAGCTGCTGAAGAACAACAAATGTATATGTAAAACTAAATCACTTTGCTGAAACTCACACAACATTGTAAATCAACTACACTCCAATTTAAAAGTAAACAAAAATAAAATACTCAAGGTATATTTCCTGGGAGGAGCCAGGTCGGGGAACAGTCTTCCCCAGCCCTGGCAAACCATCCTTCAGGTCTGGCTCTGTGGGTCACTGCCTGTCCCAACCCCACTCCAAGAAGAACAGGTGGCTCTGAGCAGAGCCACCCTCTGCCATCAGGGGAAGCTGGGTACCTTGAGGTGGCTGACGGTCCCCATGAAGGGTGGTCACCAGCCCTCT
Organism: Bison bison bison; assembly: GCF_000754665.1. Lineage (NCBI taxonomy): Eukaryota > Metazoa > Chordata > Mammalia > Artiodactyla > Bovidae > Bison > Bison bison. The sequence goes on from NW_011494609.1 coordinate 9,003,241, forward strand.
GCACAGATTTCCCAAGAGCTGCAGAGCAGGTTCCCTGGCCAGGCTCAGGGTGCCCGAGGAGCCTGGACTTGGCCAGGCTTTGAGCGAAGATAAGGCAGAAAATGTTCACTTTTGTGCAGAGAAAGCTCTGCAGCCAGGTGCTCAGAGACCTGTTTTGTGGTTTTCAGTTTTGCTTCATGCGATCTTCACAGAAGACCAGCAGGCTCATCAGCTGATGCAACAGTTACACCTTGACCCTGGGCTCCCCGCTGGCCCAGATCCCCTGGAGTGCTGCCCACCCTCCAGCCTGCAGTGGCTCAAAGGTGCTGATGGTTAAGGCCAGGGCCGGAGCCAGGCCAGCCGGGGCAGACGACCACGAGGAGAGTGGAGGCCCCACTGAGACCTGAGTTCAATCTGCAGAGCTTTGGAGGTTATCTAGGGGAGGTGGTTCCCTGTTCACTCAGCCAGCACAGGGCTCAGGAGCAAGCCGGAACAACTCTGGTCTTGTACCAAAGCCTGGGGCCGTGCAGGTCTCGGCTTCAGGCCTGTGAGCCATGGGAGCCGCCGTGCAGCCTTCGTGCCTCCCAGACCACCAGACAAGGATGCAGACAGGATCCCCTATGGGGCCTACGCTCTGCTCCTACAGGCAGGAGGCTGGGATGAGGGTGTGGCCCCCTGACCAGAGGAGGGGGAGGCCATGGGAGAGTTGCAACTCCCCATACAAGTAACCCTCAGGAATGAGGCAGGGAGGCCCAAGGACCAGCCACTCCATCCCTGTAAAGGCAGGCTCCTCGTGAGGCTCCAAGCTGTCTTGGAGGCCCCGGTGGCCTTTGGGGGTGAAGCCTGCCTGGCCAGAGCCCTCAGCCCTTCCTGGGGACCGACGCCAGAGTCTCACTCAAGGAGGCAGGTGGGCACAGAGATCTGGGTTCTAACGGCAGCTGGCACCAAAGGCAGCACCACCGATGGTGGTGAAAGAGCCCCATCAGCAGGTCAGGGGGATGGTGACAGTCCCGGGGCCAGGCTCCCCTGCCCACGCCTTCTCCCACTGCCCACAGAGGCGACAGGAAGGGCCTCTGCATCTGCGAGGCTGTCAGGGGCCCATGGCCGATGGGAAGTTTTGGGGATCGTGGCTGGGCCTGTTCTGAGGTCACAGGAGGCGTTGCTGCCCGGGTACTGCTGGACCCAGGGGACCCCTCACACTGAACGGTGCCACCATCAGGGCCTTTTTGGGCTGAGGTCTGCACACGGCATGACGGCATGCAGGGGCCACGTGGACACACGTGGAGGCCCAGTGGGTCATCGGCACTTGGAGCAGGTGAGCAGCACAGCCCTTTCTGAGCAGAGTTTTAGGAAGGGGTGGGGGGCGAAGGCTGGAGAGACAAGGGGAACAAGGGGAAGGAGCAGGGGGGAGGTCCAGTGGGGGACCGTCCAGGCCCGAGAACTCTTCCAAAGTACGGAAGTAAGTCTTAGAGAAGCATTATCCCGACGTGTTGGGTGGTGCTGTCAGATTGCGCCGGGCACCTGCTAACTGCCCCCCATCCCCCTCAGCACTCCCTCATTTACCCACGAGGTGGGATGTGTCCTCGCCTTCCCATCTCCCAGGTGAGTACACTGAGGCCCAGGAGGCAAAGCCCCTTGTACAGTGGCCCACGGCGAGCCAGCATCGGAGCTGGGATTCCACCACAGCCAGCCTCCTTTGCTGGGTAGTGTGGACAGGATCCAAGAACCAGGGTGCTGCTCAACACTGGGCCTCCCCGCACATGTACACTACCCCAGAGGAAGACCAGGGCACGCGGCCACCCAGTGTCTTGGCGGTGAATGGACCTCAGGGAAGACATGAGGTCATGACAACATAATGGCCACGCTGCTGGGACCTGGTCATTTGCAAAAACCCTTCTTCCAAATACAGTCACATCTGAAGTTCTGTGTTCTCTTATCTTGTAAGATCACCATTTAACCCACAGCCTCACTTGACAAGGATATGGAGTAACCTAAGCCTTGATGCTGGGAGATGTGGCTGGGAGGCACCTCGAGGAGGGCTGGATCTTCCAAAGATGGTTCAGATCTGCCTCAGGTGGGCCCTGGGGGATCTACCACAGGCTGCCTGGCGTTTGCCCGGCACTTGGCCTCTGAGCCCAGGCAGGCAGAGCTCATCATGTTAAAGAGGGCTGCCACCATGTCCATTCCCGTGGGGGTGAGTGACAGAGACAGCAGGCTAAGCAGGCAGTGTGCCCCAGGTGTGACACTCCAGCAGCACTTTCCCTGCCTTCATGGGTTGGGGGAGGTTGAGACAGCAAGCCGGAAGGGACTGAGCTCACAGGAGCTAGCAGTGCCCACTCAGGGCCCCGCTCCACTGAGGGGGACCAGCCATGCCCAGACTGAGCCCCACACAGGCTCTTTGATGTAGAGACTGTGGTGCCCTCACCACGCGAGGGAACTGCATCCCCAAGTGGATGGCGAAACCTTCCTGACATTAAGGCTCACTGTCTCTGTCATCTCTGTATCTGTCTCTCCAAGTCCCTGTCTCTCCCCAGCCAGTCTACTCTGGATCCCCTGTATCTCTCTCTCTGTCTCTCGGTGTGTCTGTCTCTGTCTTATCCCTGACTCTGAGCCCCCTGCTCCCCCATCTCTCACTGCCCCTGCCCCTGGCCTCCCCGCACTCTCTCTGTTTCTCCATCTCCCCCTCTACCCTGATCTGTGACTTCCTGCATCACCAAGTCAAATTACAGGTGTTTGGGTTAACGACATAGACCCCCATGCTGGCGAGTCGCACAGCGGCCAGCTGGCACTGGGCCCCCACGCAGACCCAGGAAGCTCCCGTTCTTGTGCCCCTTGTCATTCCTCCAGCCTGGTTCTGCCCTGGGTTCCAGGCCCACTGCAGATGAGAGGCTCCATCCAAGGGAGTAAGTGTCTTCAGGCCCCACAGGTCACTTCTCCTGTCAGAATCAGGAGGTGTGGGATGCACGAGGGCTCCATGGTTTGGGGGGGCTGGCCTCAGGCCCCAGTTCCCAAGGAGGAGTACAGAATAAGGACTCACATTTCATTTACTTTATCTACCTTTTGGGCTTCCCAGGTGGCGCTAGTGATTAAAAACCCTCCTGCCACTGCAGGAGACACAAGAGACCCAGGTTCTGTCCCTGGGTGGGGAAGATCCCCTGGAGAAGGGCATGGCAACCCACTCCAGTATTCTCGCCTGGAGAATCCCATGAGCTGAAGAACCTGGTGAGCTATTGCCCATAGGGTCCCAAAGAGTCGGACACAACTGAAGTGATTTACCACCACCACCATCTACCTTTTGGAATAAAGTGAATGTTGACCAGAACTGATGCAGCCTAGACTCAAGGGCATGAGGGTGGCATGCCCAGGGTGCGGGGAGAGGGACCCACCTTGCACGCGTGTCCCCTGCTGGTCAACCTGGAACACGGTGCTCGCCCACAGAGCCGGGAGCAGAGGGGCCAGTGTGGACACACCCACTGGGAACTCAGAGTCCCATACGGTCAGCCTGAGCCTCACCACCACGCTTCCGGACTGGAGAGACACGACCTGCAGCCTCAGCTTCCCTCTTCGGTACAAGTCGGAAATGGCCGGCGGCAAGGAGGCAGCGACCTGGCCCGGGAGAGGCGACAGATGCTCAGATGGAGCGGACTTCTCCATCAAGGTCTTCACCACTCATTGAGGCCCCCGGATTGGCACAGGGATGGTGCACAGAATCCACGGGTCCCCTTCATGACCGAGAGGAGGTGCCCTCACCCACCTCTTGGGGCAACAGTGTTGACCCCCAGATGACTGGAGCCCTGGGAGAGTGGGCCGGGCCTCATCAGTCTTTCTGAGGATGCTGAGACCACGACAGCCAACTCCCCGTCCTGCAGCCCTAGATCCACTCCCTGTGACCCGGAAACTGGTGTGAAGTTTAACGTGTGTGGGAGAGACAAACAGAGAGTTGGGTTGACTGGTGGGCTGGTGGAATGACCAAGAGGGGCAATCTCATGGCTGTTTGGCACTGCCCCCCTCCCTGGGCTGTAACCCCAGGAAACACAGGTACAAACAGGTGCTCAGGGCAGCCTGTGCCGGAGCAAGGAGACCCCAACCCCTCCCCACCACTCCTGCACCCACAGGCCAATCACTGCTAAAAAGTAGGAAGACTTCTCCAAGAAAGGTCAAAAACTGACCCCCGCCCCCGCAGGTGAACGTAGAGAGGCAACCCTCCTTCAGGGTGTCCCATTTCCACACATCCTGCAAGTGGAACTTGCAGAACTTCTTTCTTGCTCCAGAATATCTTTCCAAGACACATGTGGGATAAATGCCTTGGGAGAGAGAGAGGATGGCCCGATTCAGACCAAGGGCAGATCTATTCACTGGCTGATGTTACAAAGATAACGTCTCTTGGGAGCTCCCTGGCGGTCCAGTGGCTAAGACTCCAGGCTCCCAATGTAGGGGGCCTGTGTGCGATCCCTGATCAGGGAACTACAAGCCACATGTCACAGCAAAGTAGACATAAAAATAAAAAATAAAAGCAAATATATTCATTGGAAGGACTGATTCTGAAGCTGAAGCTCCAATACTTTGGCCACCTAATGCAGCAAGCCTATTCATTGGAAAAGACCCTGATGATGGGAAAGATTGAGGGCAGGAGGAGAAGGGAGTGACAGAGGATGAGACGATTGGATGGCATCATTGACTCAACAGATATGAGTTTGAGCAAACTGTGGGAGATGGTGAAAGACAGGGAAGCTTGGCGTGCTGCAGTTTATGGGGTCGCAAAGAGCTGGACATGACTCAGCAACTGACTAATAGCAACAAATATTAAAAAAAAAAAAAAAAAGATAAGGTCTCTTTCTGCAAGGTTTAGGCAGGTTTGCATGGGGACTGTCAGCAGTGATGCAGAGGTCCTACATGTGTGTCAACCACATGCAGAGGGAACCAGTTTCCCTCTGTGTCACCTGCTCGGGACTTGGGGGCCAGCAGGGGACCTGGCACCCATCTGATGCTCATGCTGCCTGCTCTGCTGTGAGCAATGAAGTCCTTATCTCTGATCCAGGCATCTCGCATCCTCTGCCAGCTTCCATCCAGTAGTCTAACTTACCAGCTTGCAGGCAGGGTGAAATCCTAGACCTTTCGTAGTTTCTGACAGTTCAGCATTTTGTTCTTTTCTCCTACTCAGCTTATGAGGATAAATGGTAGTCACTACTGGCCCTGTTCTCCCAAGCCTTGTGCTGGTGACTCCCCTCAGCCCCAGGGAGGGACGGATGCTGTGATCACTGGTAAATACATCTTCAGTGAAGCTGCCCCAAAGCAGGAGGGTAGCAGCCCCAGACCCCCGAGATGGAAGGTTCAACAGAAAACCCAGCTAAGCCATCAAGTGGTCCAGTCCATTTGAATCCAAGATACTTTGGCCCCAAATCTAGGTAAGTTACCCATAAAGGGGGCATTTTGAGTAAAACCATGGGATTTGAGACTGCCCCCTCCCCAGCCCTGTTGATAGGCGCTCGTCCCACACCCACATTGGTCACCAGTTGGGTTCCTGGCTCAGACCCTCGGAAGCCCCTCTCCCAGGCTTTACCTCATGCATCAGTTGCTGGGAGAAGTCCTGGAACTCGGGGCTCCCACGGTCCAGCAACTCCTCCGTCACACTGTGGTTTAGAATCCTGACCACGACCTCAAACACTCGGGCATCTGAGATAGACGATAATGTGAGTCAGCTGAAGTCCGTGAGCTTTTCTGTTAACATTTTCCAATTTCCCTTACTCTTTGGAGGGGGAGGCTTTAGAAAACAGATTGAGGCATGTGTCTCAGGTTGGTGGCCACATTAGAGAAACCAACACAAGGAATATGATACGTCTACACTGGCATGATGGAAACTCAGACGCAAACACACACCTTTAGAGCCAGCACAGGGGAACGAGGTATAAATGTCACATAGTTCATAGCAGCGGGAACCGGTCAACCAGCCACGTAGCCTATGAAGACCCCTCCCTCCAGCAATCCCTCACAAGCTGTGGCCGCTGCTTTCCTTGGCCTGGATCACAAGTGCATGTCCCACCCTCTCAGCTGACCAATTCATCCTGACTTGCCCAGGAGTTTCTGGCTTTCCAAAAATAAAATTCCCACCTCTCCAGGGCCCACTCCAGGGCAAAATGGTAGGGTTGGTCACCCTACAAGGAAAGCATCCTTTCCTGTGGACATAAGGGAAGCTGGAAGCCTCAAGGTGGGATGTGGGAGCTTACGTATGTCTCTTTCATTATCAAAAATGAAGCCCACACCCACAGCAGATGCTGCAGCAGCTCTAATGACCTATAGGCCACTCACACTTCTTTCCCACCCTGGCTCTCTCCACTAGCCAGCAAAGGCAGAATTTATCACCGCTGCACATACACAGTCCCAGAAATGTCCCCAGGTTGAATAGTGCCCATTTCTAGACCAGGACTCTTCTGAACTGTCTCCCACCTCAGCAAGAGAAACGAGTGAACCTTGAGGCCCAGGATTCCAGAGCCCCAGCCCTGCCCACATCACAGAGCCTCCCGAGTGGTCGGTATCCACCAGTGCTTGGGGAACCGGGATTCACCATGAGGCCCTGGGTCTCCATTGCTACAATAATCTCCACTGCCTCCAACATAGCAGGCTTGTACCACTGTCAAATTAATTAGCTAAGACCTCTAAAGCCAATCGAGTTTCTTTAAAAAAAAAAAAAAAGGCTCTGCAAATAGAAGGCATTTTTGCAATATACAGAAGGAAAGAGAATCAGCTGGGGAATGAATAAGCTGGTAATCAGGAGTCTTCTGGAATCTTCCAAATTATCTATCCTGCATTGGAAGGGAGGGAAGGGGGCACAGAGTCAGTGGGAGTGAGGGGAGCTACGTGTTCCTACTACACGTCCTAGCAGAGATGAATCTGTGCTGGGATGTTGGCTCCATAAATGGTCATGTCTGAGGCAAGCTGGGGGGAGGTAGAGGGCAGGGGGCGGAAGAAAGAAGCCAGCAGTCAGAAGGGCTGGGCCATCCCCAGGATGACTCACAGGGATGAGCCCCACCCATCCCTGTCTCCTCAAAGGGAAGCGAGTGGTCCCCCATTTTCTTCATGGAACAATTTGAAAATAAAACAAGAAGAGGAGACGGCACCAGTTTGGAAATTGGAGGCTTGTAGCAAAGTCAAGGGCTTACATTTTTTGCATGGCTAGGGCTCTAGGGGCCCTCTGGGTAGGGACCTGTGCTGTGTGCTTTGACGATTTTGCATGGGACAGCCCTGAATTGGTTCATAAAGGGTATGACAGGACAGCAGGGTATGACTGCTCCTGTCATACCTCACTTATTTCAGTCATGGGTATTATCCCTGTGCATGAAACTGACCCCCGTAGGGTCTTTTTCTTTTTTCCTTTTTTAAAAAATGTTTTATATTAAGTAAAGTTGATTAACAATGTTATGTTAGTTTCAGGTATAGAGAAAAGTGGTTCAGTTATGCATATACATGTATCTATTCTTTCTCAAATTCTTGTAGCATTTAGGTTGTTACATAATATTGAGCAGAGTTCCCTACGCTCTGCAGAAGGTCCTTATTGGTTACCCATTTTAAATGTAGTAGTGTGTCCATGTCGAGCCCAAACTCCCAATATATCCCTCCTCCCCACCCTTTCCTCATAGGGTCTTTCATGCAGGGATTTCTGCCCTTTGCCTGCTCAGAACCCCTAGGCTGGGGCTCCCCGCTTCTCTGGTCCCCAGAATGTCTCAGAGCCCACCGTCCCCACACACACTTCCTTGTCCTGTTGCCAGGGGCCAGCCTAGGAGGGAACTCCCCGACCCCGGGGGCCAAACCCAACAGAAGTCTATAGAACCCAGCACCACTGAGACCAGGCAGAGGGGAGGTGGCCAGTGTCAGCCACCAGTCAGAGTCACATGGATACTGGAATCCCCAATTCATGAATATATTGTGTTTATGTGGGAGGAAAAGTGTCTTCAGCTCTAGTTCACTTGGGGCCTCACTCTATCTGACCGCTTCATGCATCCCTCAAACCCCAGAAAGATGAGGTCTCCATAGAGCCCTCATCGAGCCCTCAGTCAGGGTGAGGTGCTGGGGAGCGAGGGAGCCTGTCCGGACAAGGAGTGCCGTGGCACACTGCTCCAGGACATGGAGCGCGTCCACTGTCCCCCTCCCAGGAGGGGTGGGGTCAGGCCAGTGACCACCCCTGCTCTGCTCACAGGAAGCACAATGATTTGAATCACTACGGCCAACAGAAATGGACTAGACTGAGAAACTCACAGGTGATAAGGATTTTGGATGTGGCCTTACCGGTCCTGGCAGTGACCATGGCAGTGATGTTGGCCCCGCATGCCTGGTAGCTGGTCTTCACCCCATACCTCACTCCAGCCTCCAGCCCGGCCACCTCCAGACTCGTCCCGGGGGTGCTGGCACTCCTGAACAACTCTTCACCCTGGTAAACCTGCACCCAGAAAGTGTGGTTCTGGGTGGAGTTTAAGCTCCAGGACACTTGAAAGCTGCTGCTGGTGACATTGAGGATCATGAGGTCCCTGATGGGAGGGTAATCTGCAAAAGGGTAGAACAAGAAAGATGCAGAAAACATCAGAGGGAAGCAAAAGAAGCAAAAGTCAACAAGTGAACCAACATCAAACTGAGAAGCTACTCCCTGGCAAAGAAAACCAGCCACGAAATGAAAAGGTAACCTACAAGCTGGGAGAAAATATCTGTAAATTATTCATCTAATCAGGGGCTAATATCCAAAATATATTTGAAATCATGCAACTCAATAGCAAGAAAAAATAATACTCCAGTTTGTAAATGGATGGAAGATCTGAATAGACATTTTTCCAAAGAAGACATACAGATGGTCAACAGGTCCAAGAAAAGATGCTCAATGTCACTAATCATCAGGAAATGGAAATGAAAACCATCCTGAGGTAGCAATTCATAAGTGTTAGAATGGCTATTATTAGAAGGGTAAGAGATAATAAATATTGGCGAGGATATGGAAAAATGGGAAACCTCTGATGGTTTCAAGAGTGTATACTTATCTTCAAACTCATCAAGTCATGTGCATTAAATACATACAACTTTTTATATGCCAATCACACCTCAATAAAGTGATTTTAAAATGTGAAAAAAAAAAGAAAAATGAGAACCCCCATGCACTGCTGGTGGGAATATAAAGTGGTACAGCAACCATGGAAAACAGCATGGAGTATCCTCAAGAAAAGAAAAATAGAGCTACCATACACTCCATTAATTCCATTCCTGGATATTGATCTAAAGGAAACAAAATCACTAGCTCAAAGAGACACCTGCACCCCCATGTTCATTGCGTTATTATGCACAATAACCAAGCCATGGAAATAACCAAGCTGTTTTTGTAGTTGCGGTCAAAACACATTATGATGTGCGATGGACAGAATTGTGTTCCCCTAATATTCATGTGTTAGGGTCCTAACTCCCAATGCCTCAAAATGTGGCTGTATTTGAAGGCAGAGTCTTTAAGAAGTTATTAAGTTAAAGTGAGGTCATTAGGCTAGATCCTAACCCAGTGTGACTGGCGTCCTTACAGGAGGAGGCAATCAGGACACAACTATGCAGAGAGATGGCCCTGTGAGGACGCAGGGAGAAGACAGCTATCTACATGCCAAGAGGCCTCAGAAGGCACCAGCCTGCCCATGCCCTGATCTTGGACTTGCAGCCTCTAGACAGAGAAAAGTAAATGTCTGCTGTTCGTTGTGGTTCTTTAGCCAATCAGGCGTGTCTGACTTTTTGTGATCCCATGGATTGTAACCATGGCTCCTCTGTCCATGGGATTCTCCAGGCAAGAATACTGGAGTGGGTCGCCATGCCCTCCTCCAGGAGATCTTCCCAACACAGAGACTGAACCCAAGTCTCCTGTGTCTCCTGCATTGGCAGGCGGATTCTTTATCACTGAGCCACCAGAAAAGCCTGTCTGCTGTTTAAGCCCCCAGTTTGTGATGTGTATCATCAGCCTGAGCAGATTAACACATGGTGTTTTTTTTTTTTTTTTTTTGCTAGCCTTTCCTCCCTCTTCTTCAGAAATACCTAGGATATATTTGCAAAACAGAAATAGATACACAGACATAGGACACAAATGTATGGAGGCAGGGAAGGGGGCATGGAATGGCTTGGGAGATTGGGACTGACATATATATGCTGCTGCTGCTGCTAAGGTGCTTCAGTCGTGTCCGACTCTGTGCGACCCCATAGACGGCAGCCCACCAGGCTCCGCCATCCCTGGGATTCTCCAGGCAAGAACACTGGAGTGGGTTGCCATTTCCTTCTCCAATGCACGAAAGTGAGAAGTGAAAGTGAAGTCGCTCAGTCATGTCCAACTCTTAGCGACCCCATGGACTGCAGCCCACTAGGCTCCTCCATCCATGGGATTTTCCAGGCAAGAGTGCTGGAGTGGGTGCCATTGCCTCCTCCCATATATATGCTATTGTGTATAAAATAGATAACAGATGAGAACTGACTGTATGGTACAGGGAACTCTACTCAATACTCTGTGGTGACCTAAATATATATATGTGTGTGCATATGTACACACATGTGTATATGTATACACATATGTGTATTCACATGTATGTGTGTATATCTATATACACACATACATGTAGCTGATTCACTTTGCTGTACAGCAGAAACTAACACAATATTGTAAAGTAACTATACTCCAATAAAAAAGAAATATTTAGGGTATCTTTCCTCTTCCATATTAATATACAATCAGTTTGTTAGGCTTAATTTTTAAAAAGCTCTATGGTGATTTTGAT
>NW_011494609.1:9014300-9022351 GCF_000754665.1 Bison bison bison
AGTATGTTCTTTTGTTCTGAATCACTTGAGAGTAACTCTCAAATTATGAAATCGTATTCCCAAATATTTCTGCATATAACTTCCAAGTACTGAGATGTTCTTCTGCATGAGCACAATGTAATGATCATATTCAGGAAATCTGACATTGTTGCATTATTATTTTCTAATAAAGTTCTTATTAAAAATTCTTCAATTTTCCCCTTAATGTCTTCCATACTGATTTAAAAAGGTGGGATCAAAGAGCTTACATCATATTTAATTGCTTTGTCTTTTTTTCTTCTTTATTTATTTTTTTTTGTATAATAAAGTTTTATTAAAGTATAAAGGAGATAGAGAAAGCTTCTGACATAGGCATCAGAAGGGGGTAGAAAGAGTACCCCTGGTGTGAGCTTTCTGTGCTACGTTTATCTCAACACAAAATCAAAGGGCCCGCTCTTCTGATTCAGGAACACTTCATCACTTTCCTTTGGACTTGTGCTTGGCTAATTCATCCCCAAAACAATGGCCCGGTAGGGAAGCAAGACCAGAGTCAGGCTGAGGTGCTCTGTGTTTTCAAATCAAAATTCATGTTTTAAAGAGCAACACTTGAATATAACAACCAAAATATATTTTAATGCTCACATGGAATTAAATCCCTCTTGTGGGAGAAAAATTCTGGCTTTACAGCAAGCAACTGGGCAACATGAATTATACAAAAAGTAAGGTAGCCGAAAGTCTAGGCACAATCACTTTTACAGCAGAATTCGAGTTCAATAAGAAACAAGCAAGAAGGCAATTTTTTTAATCTTTTGTAAAGCCATACTAGAGAATAAAGAATTAAAATATGCGTTGTTTTCAAAGCCCTACTTATAAGGATTCATAGGATATATGTTTTCAAATATTATGAAAAAATGTCTTTTCAGACAAAGCTGTATGCTTCCTTTTAGTAAAAATTATCACTGGTACAAGTCAACCATCTCCCTTTTTGCCCTGGCTGCCAAGAGGCTCAGGGTCAGACCGGAGTCCCTCCCTTGCCCTGCAACCCAGCCCTGTGTGCCCTCCCTGAGCTGCCCTTTAGAAATGGCAGTGCCCTGTGCTTCCCCACCAGAAGCCCTTGCGAGACTCCTCAAAGAAGAGGGTATAAACCAGCGGATGCTGGAGAGACATGTGAGCCCAGCTTCCCTCCATCTGAATTCCCGCAGCTTTCTGAGACCTCTCCTTGCAGGAGGAGGGAGCCTGTACACGTCAGTCCTTTCACTGAATCATCCAGTGTTTTTCTGTGCCTTTGTCAAACAAACAGTGGCAATTTCATATGATTTGATGTTTATTGAGTAGCTACTGTGCCCCCAGGCAGTGACGGAAACAAAGATGGGTTAATGTCCACAGCAATACCAGACATATGCATGGGATGTGCAAGCCAGTGTGGCTGGCATCATATCAGCAGAGGGATATGGGAAAACCCCCTCCCATGACTCCATCACACTGCTGGCCAGGCTATCGGTAACACACTTAGAGATGCTATTGGCTGAGTGCTGTTGCACAGGATATGTCATACCACACAGCCTCTCCAACAATACCAGGTACTACTATGATCCCATTTTACAGAGGACAAAACTGAGGCCTAGAAATGTCAAGGAGAAAGTAAGTGGCAAAGCTGTCTAATAATTAATGACAAAGCTCCCCACTGCCCTGTGCTGTACTCCTAAATGATTCCATCACCAGGAACAGACTGACCTCCAAAGACAGCAGCTCCTGATCCCTAGAACCTGCAAATGTGACCTTATTTGGAAAAAGAGTCTTTTCAGGGGTGATGAAATTAGGGGTCTTGAGAAGAGACGGTCCCGGATTATCCAGGTGGGCCCTCAGTGCAATCACAAGATGAGAGAGTGGACACACACACACAGAAGAGGAGACTACGTGAAGAAGGAGCAGAAGAGTTGAAGATGCTGTGTCAGCCTCGAAGGTGGGAGTGATGTGGCCACAGCCAAGGACTTCGTGCTCCCCCAGAAAGAGGGAGGTACAAAGCAGCGGTCTCCCTAGAGCCTCCAAAGTAGACCTGCCCTGCCAACACCTCGACCTGGACCCAGGGATAAGGATGACAGGTTTCTGCAAATCTCTGTTGCTTTAAACCCCTAGGTTTGTGGCACTTCATGATAGCAGCCCCAGAAAATGAATCCACCTCCCCAGTCTAAATAGTTCTCAAGGCAGCAGTTGGCGAGACAGCACAGCTGGTTGGAAAGTTCTCCATGTTGCTGCAAACCCAGCCAACTTCTGACACGCTAAGGCTACTCCCTCCCTCTCCTGTAGGACAGACAGATACTGTAAGCTGGCAATAATCCTTTGTTTCTGACCCTGCCACCTTCCCTCTGACTTGGATTTAAGTTCATCGGCCAGGACAATTTCTGTTGCTGTCCCCGGCCCGGCAATGCTCCCTCCTTTTAAAATGTGGTCCCAGAAAATAAATCAGTCGATTCTCGACTGTGAGTGATCCCAGGGTACCCCTGCCCTGTGGTCCTCCCCAGGCTACAGCTGTGAACCTGAATTCAGAAGTCGACGTTGATCTCAGTGAAGCATGTTAGATTCTCTGTGTCCACGGGTCTCAGCCCTTGTTTTCTCCAGGCAGCCCTGACCCACGTCTGGTGGGGCCGGAAGGTTGATGCCCGCACCATGGCCTTTCCCGTGTCTCCCGTGTCAGGCTCCACTCCTTTCTAACCCCTGGACCTCTCAGTTGAACACCTGAACCTTGTAAAGTTACAAACACAGGACTAGAGCGAAGGTGTTGAGCCTTCAATTGTCAGAAACCTGATTGCAGATCAGGCTTGTGAACTTGAGTGGCTGTCTTTGGCAGCCTGCCTTCCTCAAGCAGCAGACCCAGCACAGTTATTTACCAAGATGCTCACCATCATCAGGCCCCAGCTGGGAAGGGACCATGTTGAAGGGAGTTAGGATGACCCTTGAATCCAGTTCCTTCCATCCATCCTAAACGCAGAACACGTTCCTGGAACATTAAGTGCAAACTGGGCGATATCTCTTACAGTTTTTGTTTTGTGCAAGATTCCAGCTGCCCCGTGTGTCATTAATTGGGTGACTAATTTCACAAGAAAAGCATCTGATATTTGTGCTGTATTTTCCATGGATTTGTACCTCTAACTCGTTCCAGCAGATAGCTCATTTATTATATTAGCTTCTAAATTTAAAACATGTGCTGTTTCCCTTAGCCATATACAATTGGAATTCACTCTAAATTTCTGATCTGGAGACACCAGCCATGTCTTTCCTGCCCTGTTGGAAGTGAATCTGGGGTGTTGCTATTTCTCTGTTTGTGTTCAGCTCTCAGGTGGCCCTTTATCTTGAGGGAAACTTACAATGCAGCAGCATGGCAGTTTGGCAGTATTCCTGTCTGTAAGTGGAGCCTGATGTTTTTGCAGATGCCTGAGCCGATGACTACTCCGACCTTCTATGGCCACTGGTCTTCCCAGGTGGTACTTGTTGTTGTTCAGTAGCTCTGCCGTGTCTGACTCTGACTCTTTGTGACCCCATGGTCACGGCACACCAGGCTTCCCTGTCCTTCACCATCTTCCAGACTGCTCAAAATCACATCCATTGAGTCGGTGATGCCATCCACCCATCTCATCCTCTGTCACCCCCTTATCCTTTTGCCTTCAATCTTTCCCAGCATCAGGGTCTTTTCCCATCAGTCACCTCTTCACATCAGGTGGCCAAAATGTTGGAGCTTCATCTTCAGTCTTTCCCATAAATACTCAGGGTTGATTTCCTTTAGGATTTAAAGAATCTACTGCCAATGCAGGAGACATAAGAGACTCGGATACAACCTCTGGTTGGAAAGATCCTCTGGAGGAGAGCATGGTGTCCACTTCAGTATTCTTGCCTGGAGAATCCCATGGACAGAGCAGCCTGGTGAACTACAGTCTATAGGGCCAGAAAGAGCCGGACACGACTGAAGTGACTGAGTGCTCATGCTCATTGGGAGTTGGTCCAGGTGATCTGGGATGGTCTGTAGGGGTTCTGTGAAAAGCTCTGTGGGGGCATTTGTGCACAGAAGAGGCACAAGGTTCTAATCAGACAAAGACTCAGGACACAAGAGAGGAGTGTTTTGTTGCAAAAGTGGGGCTGGCAGGTGCTTTTTTAAAAGAGAAAAAGACGATGTGGTCTGTATACACACACACACACACACACACACACACACACACAACAGAATATTACCCCATCATTAAGAAATGAAATAATGTTGTTTACAGAAACATGGATGGACCTAGAGACTGTCATACTGAGTGAAGTCAGAGAAAGAAATGTTGTGTGACATCCCTTATATGGGGAATCTAAAAAGAAATGATACCGATGAACTTATTTACAAAACAGATGGTGACTGCAGCCATGAAATTAAAAGACGCTTACTCCTTGGAAGGAAAGTTACGGGCAACCTAGACAGCATATTAAAAAGCAGAGACATTACTTTGCCAACAAAGGTCCGTCTAGTCAAGGTTATGGTTTTTCCAGTAGTCATGTATGGATGTGAGAGTTGGACTATAAAGAAAGCTGAGCACCAAAGAATTGATGCTTTTGAACTATGGTACTGGAGAAGACTCTTGAGAGTCCCTTAGACTGCAAGGAGATCCAACCAGTCCATCCTAAAGGAGATCAGTCCTGGGTGTTCATTGGAAGGACTGATGATGAAGCTGAAACTCCAGTCCTTTGGCCATCGGATGCGAAAAACTGATTCACTGGAAAAGACCCTGATGCTGGGAAAGATTGAAGGCAGGAGAAGGGGATGACAGAGGATGAGATGGTTGGATGGCATCACCGATTCAATGGACATGAGTTTGGGTAAACTGTGGGAGTTGGTGATGGACAGGGAGGCCTGGCGTGCTGCGGTTCACAGGGTCACAAAGAGTCAGACACGACTGAGCGACTGAACTAAATTGAACTTAACAAAACAGAAACAGACTCACAGACTTAGAGAAAGACTTAGAGTTGTCAGGTGGGTAAGACAGTGGGGTAAGGAAGTTAGGGAGTTTGGGATGGTCATGAGTATACTGCTTTGTTTAAAATGAATAACCAACAAGGACCTACTGTATAGGACATGGAACCCTGCTCAATGTTATGTAGCAGCCTGGATGGGAGGGAAGTTTGGGGAAGAATGGATACATGTACATGTATGGCTGAGTCCCTTCTCTGTCCACTATCGCAACATTGTTAATCGGCTATGAGTATGAAAGTTGCTCGGTGGTATCCAACTCTTGGTGATCCCATGGACTGTAGCCTGTCGGGTTCCTCTGTCCATGGAATTCTCCAGGCAAAAGTACTGGAGTGAGTAGCCATTCCCTTCTCCAAGGGATCTTCCTGACCCAGGGATTAAACCCAGGTCTCCTGCATTGCAGACAGATTCTTTATAGTCTGAGCCACCAGATAATCCAATATAAAATAAAAAGTTTTTAAAAACCCAGAGACTTTAGGAATAGCCAACCCCTCCCTTCAAAGGGAAAGGAACATGTGGATTAAATTATTAATTCAAACTCAATTGTAACAATATTCTCCAGAACCACTTCATAATGTTAGCAAGAACGTTCTAGTCTGCAGAGCAGAATGTTGGAGGTGACCTAAAAGCTGCCCCCGAGGGAAACAGCTAAGCGAATTATATCACTGCTATAGCATACCACTGTTACCCAACCATCGAAAATCGTAATCAAAAGGACCAGGTTGCTTCTCAGAAATCTTTACACGACATAATGGGAAGTAAAGAAGCCAGAATATAAAATTGCATACATAGCAGGATTTAAATAAGGTTAAAAAAAAAAAAACTGGAAGGAAACAGGGGAAAATAAAAATAATTTGCTGGGGTGCTAAGACTAGGGGTGACTTATCCTCCCACTGCTGTTAGCATGTTGTTAAAGTAATAGATCAGATCCCAGAATGATAAGAGGAAGTTTTGGAGGCTAGATTGAATCAGGTGTACCCACATTTCTGCTGAACTGCTTAAGAGGAGATACTAAGGCCATCAAAGACCTCCCCCACAGCATCCTCTTCTGTCCCCCTGCTACTGACCAGGGTTCTTGGCCTCTTTAATAGTAGAAATGCAGGTGAGGCTCTACAGGGGCCCCTGCTGCAGTAGGGGTGGGGTGGGCGGGGCCGTGAACAAGTAACAGTGTCCCTTGCTCACTCCCAAGGTGGGGGTGGGGGGCCGTGAGCAGGTTCTTCACATGGGGTGAGGGTAGGGGCAGGTCCAGCGGTCAGGCTGGAGGGGTGGCTTAGGTGGTCTGCCCTAAGCAAACGTCCCTGATCCCTCAGGCCCAGCCTCCTTCACGCTCTGCTCCGCCATCCTTGGTAACTGGGGCTTATCCACAAGGCCACCGCATGACTCTGATGACCGATGGGATTCGGCTTTCGTGGTCCCCTGCCCAGCAGGCTCATGACCTTCACCGTGACTGGCATCAGTAGACTGGCTTTGTTACACAGGAGCAAACGGACCCAAGTCTGGTTCAGTAGCACTCATGCAAAATTCAGATGAGAAAAAAAAATCTTTGTCTTCACTGACCTCGGTCTAAAACGTCACATTTCCTTTCGTTGTGACTTTGGTGCGCACACACATCCCAGGAGGTCTCACATCGCAGGGCCATGTGGCCCGTCTCAGTGTCGCCTGTGCTCCTCTCCCCACAGCCAGGCGTCACGGTTTGATAAATGAGTGAAGATGTGCTTGGATTACTACTTAGTGTGAGTTCTCTGGGGAGCTGGCCTGGAGACAGGGATTCCGCAGCCCGCGGTTTGTTTGGGACATTTGGGCATAATGTCCCAGGAGGAAGGAAGGTGGCAGTGAAGTGTATGTCATTCAGGCAGCGAGCAGAGTGGGACCCCTCAGGAAAGTCCGGAACAGGGTGCAGCATATGTACCCCCTCCCCTGAAGAATGAGGGAGCTGGGGGTGTCCTTAAACCACTCCAGAGCCATTGGTGAGGGCTTCGGAGTGAGGGAGCAGGGCACACAAAGCTGCTGAGTGCAGCCCATTCTGAATGCAACAGGTGGGAAGGGACAGCTGTGTCACCCGGTCAGGGTTGTAAGGTTTTCACAGTTGTGTCTCGGTAGAGCTGGTTTACTCTACCACCCTATATGTTCAACGCACTTGTAAGCACTCATTAACTTCACCTGATACAGAGCAGGCCTGGGCACCACCAGAAAGGCCTGCCCCAGAGCCAGCTGCAGTTTACAGAAATTCCAGCAAGGGGTCATGATGATGGGGAGCCCCAGGGATGCAAACTGGCAGACCCCAGTTGGTGGGAAACTCTGCCGGGCTAAGGGAGCAGGATCCTCCAGCAACTACAAGGAAACAGAGATGGAGGGGCAAACTTCTAGTCTAAAAAATGACGTAAGAGATACCATTACTAACGGGTGAGCATGCATGCTTGTGTGCTGTCATATCCAGCTGTTTTGTGGGGATGGACTCTAGCCCACAAGGCTTCTCTGTTGTGGGATTTTTCAGGCAAGAATACAGGAGTTGGTTGCCATTTCTTCCTCTAGGAGAATCTTCTCGATCAGGGATCAAACTTGAAGCCTACTAATGGGTAGATCTGATTTAAATTGTAACTCAAATTGAAAAATTATGAAAATGAGACCACTAGGTGAGACCACTAGAAATTTCAACACACTGTTCAATGATATTAAGGAATTACTGCTTTGGTTTTTTAAATGTTTTAAAAATCTCATTCTTCTCTCCTAGGAATTCATTCTGATGTAGTAACAGATGAAGTGGTTTGAGGAAGGAGACTTCGGCATAATGGGGATGGGGGAGGAGGGGGTGGATGGACGAGGAGATATCTGTTGTACTCTTTTCTCCGTGTGTATCAGTTCAGTTCAGTTCAGTTCAGTTGCTCAGTCGTGTCCGACTCTTCGAGACCCCATGAATCGCAGCACGCCAGGCCTCCCTGTCCGTCACCAACTCCTGGAGTTCACTCAGACTCACATCCATCCAGTCAGTGATGCCATCCAGATCTCATCCTCTGTCGTCCCCTTCTCCTCCTGCCCTCAATCCCTCCCAGCATCAGAGTCTTTTCCAATGAGTCAA
>NW_011494609.1:9022521-9027926 GCF_000754665.1 Bison bison bison
CATACATGACCACAGGAAAAACCATAGCCTTGACTAGACGGACCTTTGTTGGCAAAGTAATGTCTCTGCTTTTGAATATGCTATCTAGGTTGGTCATAACTTTCCTTCCAATACTTGTCTACAATTTTCTAGAGTAAAATGTTACAATTCCCCGTGGTCTTGCTGTGCCTACACCATGTGGGCCTGCCTGGCTCTGCCTCCTGTCCCCGACCCTCCTGCCTGGCTCCACCCCCGCCGGCTTCCTGGTCTTTGAATTCCATGCTGCTGGGCCCTGATTCCTGGCATCAGTTTCCTGTGGCTGCTGGGAAGAATTACCACACACTTCGGGTTTCCCTGGTGGCTCAGACAGTAAAGAATCTGCCTGCAATGCAGGAGACCCAGGTTTGATCCCTGGGTTGGGAAGATCCCCCGGAGATGGAAATGGCAACCCGCTCCAGTATTCTCACCTGGAGAATCCCATGGACGGAGGAGCCTGGTGGGCTACATAGTCCTTGGGGTCGTAGGGTCAGACAGGACTGAGCGACTAACACTTTCGCTGTGTTGTTGTTCAGTCGCGGAGGTTTGTCTGACTCTTTGAGGGTCTCCCGCGCACGTATGAGCCAGCAGTGACCTGCTGACGGGGCACTGGCAGCCGCGGCCCTGGGAGACGTGTGTCTGCATAAGCCCTCATGGAGGTCACCATTAGCCCTACCACAGAGTTTGTAGACCCCAGGACTGACTTAACTCAGGGCAACCAAACAACTAACAGGGAGGGAGCACAGCCCCACCCATTAGCAGAAAATTAAAGATTTACTGAGAATGGCTTTGCCCGCCAGAGCAGGACCCAGATTTCCCCCACAGCCAGTCTCTCCCATTAGGAAGCTTGCACAAGCCTCTTATCCTTATCCATCAGAGGGCAGATAGAAAAAACAAGAACGACAATCCCACAGTCTCCAGAATCAAAACCACAATCCAGAAAACTAACCAAATGACCACATGGATCACAGCCTTGTGTAGCTCAATGAAACTATGAGCCAAACCATGTAGGGCCACCCAAGACGGACGGGTCATGGTGGAGTTTGACAAAACGTGGAGAAGGGAATGGCAAACCACTCCAGCATTCTTGCCTCGAGAACCCCATAAACAGTACGTAGAGGCAAAAGGTATGACATCAGAAGATGAGCCCCCAAGTTGGTAGGTGTCCAATATGCCACTGGGGAAGAACGGAGAAATGGCCCCAGAAAGAGTGAAAGGGTGCACCAAAGTGGAAACGATGCCAAGTTGTGGGTGTGTCTGGTGGTGAAAGTAAAGTCCATGCTGTAAAGAACTTTCACTTTAGAGGCTAAAGACAAGAGGAATGTGCTCTCACAGCCCAAGGCCGGAAGCCTAACATCGAGATGTGGCTGCAATCCTTCTGGAGGCTCCAGGGAGAACCATCTCTTTCTGCTCTAGTCCATGGAGAGGCACACACTCTGAGGCTGGTGTTCCCGTCCCACCTCCAAGGCCAGAGAGGCGGCTCCTCTCCCCTCTCTGCCTCCCTCGTCATGTCTGCTGTCTCTGGCTCTGACCCTCAGCCTCTCTGTTCTGAGGAGTCTGTGATGACATTGGACCCACCCAAATTATCCAGGTCACCTCTGTGTCAAGGTTCTCAGCCTAATCCCACCTGCAGAGCGCCCTCCACACCTCGTGGTATGAGATGTCCTACTCACAGGTCCTGGACTAGGGAGAGGTCATTTGGGGATCATGGCTCAGCCCACCACCTCCTCCTTGTCCCTTGTCGGTCTCATGACCCCCTCACACTCACAAAGCTCACCCCACCCCAGGGGCAGCCCCAGCCACTCCACCTGAGACAGCGCACCTGCCCCACCTCTTTCCTACATCATTTTCCTCCGCAGCAGAACTGTTGCACCATAATTTGTATCATATTTGTCCACATCTTTTTCATCTTCCGCACTGAAATATGAGTTCCAAGGGAGCAAGGGAATCTTGGACTCTGAAGAACCTCAGCTAGAGCAGTTAGTGACTGGCATACAATAGGTGCTCTTTAAAATGTATCCGGTAAGTGAATGGATGTGCCCCTGACCCTCAGCGCCCTGTCGGTGCCAGCTGAACCCTCTACCTGTTCATCTCCAACCCACCATTTGAAGCTGTGAGAATTAGTGCGTCCCTTCTACTGCACACAGATATGTTTTGGCACCACCATCTTTAATAAGAACCTCCTGGAAGCGCAAAGAGTCGGACACGACTGAGTGACTGAACTGAACTGGAAGCCCATATTTTCTCCAAATTCTGCTTGATGTCTCTGAGCCCCTTCTTGGTAAATGTCTGTAAAGCATCACCCATTCTTGACTTCTGGGTATCATCTTTCCTGCCTTTCTTTCCACCTCACTTCACTTCTGCAAGCCCCTCCTCCTGGTATCGTTTAGTCACTCAGTTGCATCTGACTCTTTGCAACCTCATGGACCGTAGCCCGCCAGGCTCCTCTGCCCCTGGGATTCTCTAGGCAAGAATACTGGAGTCGGTTGCCGTTTCCTCCTCCAGGGGATCTTCCCGACCCTGGGATCAAACCTATGTCTCCTGTATTAGCAGGCAGGTTCTTTACCACTGAGCCACCTGGGAAGATATTTAAATACAGGGCTCCTTCCCTTCTCGCAACCAGCCCAGAGTTCAAATGCCACCTGCACGTGGACGACCCAGGTTTACTGCATCCCAGGCCCTGCTCTGAGCTCCAGCCCCAATGATCCAGCACAGTCAGCACCTCGCATCTCCACCCGCTTTCATCTCCATCTCAGTCTAAACTGTTATTGTCAACATGATTTTAAAACCCTAGTCTTCCTAGTTCTATTCGTGGTTACACCCGGACATGCTGCCTTGTTCCTCTCTTCCTCTTCTGCATTTCTTTAATCAGTGAGTCCCAAAGCTTCAGTCTCTAAAATGTTCCTTGAATCCATCTCTCCTTGCTGCCTTTCACCACCTAGACTCAGCTCTTTGCGAAATACAGTGATTTCTTACAGGAGCCAGTCACATACACCAGCAGCTTGTTCATACCTGGCTCCCGCAGATGACCCCATGACCAGACCCACACAGAGTAGGACTTCCTTCCAGGTATGTCCACCAGCACTCGGCACTTTTGTTTGCCATCCAGTTGGTTGCTTTCAACTGCTTTTTTAACCAGTTTAAACTGGTGTGGAGTTGACCACACCAACCCATGGACAGTCCAGGTTACTCCTGGGGACCCAGTGTAAGTAGTAATCATGCTGCCTTCACTCTTAAAGAGTCCCAGTTTAAACAATAAATTATAAAGGCATCCTGTTTACATACCAGCCTGGAGAGTATCTGGCATGTTCTCTACTGAGTTCCCCGAGAGCAAAGATTATGACCTGTTCATATATCTGTCACACCATATTCATAAATGTTTACCAGCATCTAGCATGGTGAATTGGAGAAGGTAATGGCACCCCATTCCAGTACTCTTGCCTGGAAAATCCCATGAACGGAGGAGCCTGTTGGGCTGCAGTCCATGGGGTCGCTAAGAGTCAGACACGACTGAGCGACTTCACTTTCACTTTTCACTTTCACGCACTGGAGAAGGAAATGGCAACCCACTCCAGTGTTCTTGCCTGGAGAATCCCAGGGACGGGGGAGCCTGGTGGGTTGCTGTCTATTGGGTAGCACAGAGTCAGACACGACTGAAGCAACTTAGCCGCAGCAGCAGCATGGTGAATGGCATATAAATAAACATTTGTTAACTCAAAGAGAATAAGAATATCCCACTCTTTCACAGGGAACTCTACTCAATATTTTGTAATACCTATAAGGCAAAAAATCTGAAAAATCATGTAAATACACACACACACGTATAACTGAATCACTTTGCTACACCTGAAATTAACACAACATGGAAAACCAGTAATAAAAAAAAAAAAAGAACGAATATCCAGCCACGAGGTTGAGAACGCTCAAAAGAACTAAGTGAGCCTTCTCTTCTATAAGCCAGTCTTTCCCTCTTTGCAGAAGAGAGGGTCTTGCTGTCAGAGGACCGTCCGGCCTGGAAGATTCCTTAAGGCCCTTCTTCCCCACCCGGAAAGCCCAGTTGCTCACCTGCACACATGCCGTCCAGCCCCGGGGGAGATGAGCTGGGGGACTTCAGGTAACCCACACACTGGTGTGAGCCCTCCACGTTCAGACACAGTTCCCTCCCTGAGCAGGTGTTGAGTTCTCCATAGGAACATTCATTCACATCTGTGGAGAAGGAGAACAGGTAAGGACGCTCATCGGAGCCATCCCCGTCAACCTCGAGATGTGTGTCACACGAGCTGAGGAAGTGGGTGAGGCTGCGGTCTTGGGGGCCGTCTTGACGCCTTGCCCCAGAGGCCTCTTTGGCCACAGCCTCCTCCACCGGAGCAGCCAGCTCACAGCTCAGTGTATGGTTGTGGCCTGAGCAAATCACTTTGGGGCTGTGTTGAGTCTGATTTCATGGCGTCCGGGCTTCCTCCCCAAGCATCAGCCCTGTGTACAGCAGTGTGTGGACGGGGAAAGAGGGTAGAGCAGCCCCTGCAGTGCAGAAGGGGCCTGGTCCTCCCCTATCTGGTGGGAGCACAGCTCAGAACAGGCAACCAGGCTTCTCCGTGACCAGGACAGAGTGACAGAAGGCAAGACCATTTATCTAAGCCATATGGAAAAAGACCAGCATTGCCCACTAACTACCAACCCCCTCTCTTGGCCACAGTGATGGGCTATTCATTCTTACCAACCCTAGCACATCTTCATGCTGGCTGCCCCTTCCTGTGGGTAAGATTTGTTGAGATCCCAATCACAGAATTGCCTCTGCTTTGGGACAGCACCCAAGCTAGAACAAGCCCCACATCCTCACCTCTTCTTCTCCCAAACCACCCAATTCAAGCTGCACCCATAATGGATGCTCTCCAATGCCCTCCCCCAGGAGATGCAAGTGATCAAGACACAATCCCTCCTTGTTTACCTACAGGGAAGTTCTCAGGGTCCCCTCTATGGAAACCTGTCAGAACAGACAAGACTAGTGCTTGGCTTATGGGCATTGCTCAGTCTGGTTTTCAAGAACATTTGTGGAATTTGAAGATAATTAAATGCCATCATTAGAGCTTTCCCCAGGCTCCCCAGGTGGCTCAGTGGTAAAGAATTCGCCTGCCAATGCAGGAGATGTGGGTTCCATCCCTGGGTCAGAAAGACCCCCCTAGAGAAGGAAATGGCAAGCCACTCCAGGATTCTTGCCTGGGAAATCCCATGGACAGAGGAGTCTGGTGGGCTATAGTCCACAGGCCCTCAAAGAGTCAGCACGACTTGGTGACTAAACAACAACAGCAGCAAAAGAGCCTTCCCCAGGCTGCGGACTCTGGCATCTTGGTGTATGGCCTTCAGCGTCCTCTCATAAGAGCAGCCACCCTCCC
>NW_011494609.1:9028026-9042714 GCF_000754665.1 Bison bison bison
TCCCAGGGCCACAGCAATCTTCAGCTGCCTCCTGTAGCTCAAAAGAGCCCTCTACTGAAGTCCACCCATCTGCTCATGGACTGGCCACAGCTACTTTCATGCCACGTGGCAAAGCTAAGCAGCTGAAACAGCCCGTGAGGCCCACAGCCCCAAAATAATTTACTAAAAATTTTTAGTAAATTTACTAAAAATTTACTAGAAGGTAAAAAAAATTTACCTTTTTCAGAAAGTTTGCCGACCCCTGACATAGACCCACACACACACACACAAATACCAGGTAATTTCTTCCAGAAACACATTGGTGTGCTTCACCAAATTCAGCTCTGTGTAAATTCTGGTTCAAGACTCTTTGGGGACTTGCCTGATGGTCCAGTGGTTAAGAATCTGCTTTCCAATACAGGGGACTCAGGTTCAATTCCAGGTGAGGGAACTAAGATCCCACATGCCATGCGGCATGGCCAAAAGAAATCTTAAAAAAGAGCCTTCTAGATACAAGGATGTCCTTGGCAAGGGTGGGAAAGAGACTAGAGGGCAATTTGGGACCCTAAGAACAGAGGACGCGGGTTACTTGTAGGGTATTCTGGGACTCAGCCTCCAGTCCCACCTGGATGGAAGGAGAAACCCGTCATAAGAGGTGGACAAGGTGGGGTGAGGGGAGAGGAAGGCGATGCTGGTACAGAATCAGTTCTCAAAGTCTTGGCTTCAGCATCTAGAGTTTAAACTTCGAGCTAGAGTGAGCCAGAGATGAGTCCACCCTACCCCCTCAACTGGATGATTCTCCTAGCAGTCCTGCAGCCCCTGACCCAAGGGGACCACTGAAGGGAGCCCCACCTTGCACTTGGACATCGATCACTTCATAGATGCGCTTCACCATGCCATCCAGCACTGCGGAGACGTGGGCCACGGGCATCGGCCTTGGCAGGCCCAGCAGCAGCCAGGACACTGTGATGGAGGTGTCCCCCCTGGCCGAGTGCAGGTGGTGGACAGTGGTGTCCAGTGGCTGCAGAGCACTGGTGACCTGTGAAACCAGGGTCAGAGCATCACGCGGTAGAAGGGCACCCCATCAGGTAGACTGGGAGAGGACGGAGGTCCAGAGATGTTATAAGCTATACATACACACGGTACACGCACACACGCATCATTCACCTGTGCGAAAAAGAGAAATCTCTACAATATTTTCACTTCTGCCTTCATTCCAATAAAAGTCCTGCAAACCGGATTCTAAATACTTAGGGGCTGAATCGTGTCCCCCGCTACCAAAAAACAATCCCCACATTGGAGTCCTAGCACCTCAGAATGTGACCTTATTTGGAGACAAGGCTGCTGCAGATGTAATTATTAAGATGAGCTCATTAGGTTGGGCCTTGCTCCAATGTGACTAGTGTCCTTCCACCAAGGAATTTGGACACAGACAGACACTGGCAGAAGGGAATGGTGTGAAGACACAGGGAGAAGCCAAGGAGAGGTCTGACACGTACCCCTGCCTGTGCGCTCTGCCACGGCAGCCCCGAAAAGAGACACGGGTCAGTGCGGGACCCCACCACCACCCCTTGCAGCTGACAGCAGAGAATCAGGTCTGGAATTAGGTGTTAAGTCACGTCTGATATTTTCTGAAGTGTAATGATCCCTTTTCTTATTCCACTTGATTTCCTTTTGCTCCAGTCTAGGATCTTGACATCTCAAGGTATTATTTGCCTTGGGAAGCCAGGCAAAGCAGCATGACCACCAGGAGAACCCTGAAGCGGGCTTTGCCAAAAAGCTCCTGAGTCTCCCCAGGGAACCAGAACGTGTTTGGGTGGGGGCACCAAAGCCTGTGCCCTCCTCAGCAGGCTTGAAACCCTTCACGAGGGTCAGCAGAGCAGAAAGCCAACACCGGCCTCTTGCAAACCCCTTAGTCAGAGTGCCTAACATTTGCTACAGTCAGGAGCCCGTGTGGACAGGCCCCTCCAGCAGCGAGGAACAAAGCTTATACACACGAAGAGATAAAGGGCGACAGGAGACAGCAAAACCCAGCAACTGCCCCAGCTCAGAACCTACCCAGATCAGCATCATCTTAAGCTCTTTACATGGACTGTCTCAACCTCACAGCCACTGTCTCAGGTAAGATTATGATTATTTCTGTTTAACAGAATCTAAGGCACAGAGAGGTTAAGTAACTTGCCCAAGGTCACACAGCTGATGAGTGACAGTGCTGGGATTTGAATCCAGGCAATCTGGCTGCAGACTGGCCATGTTCTTACTGGCCTACTGTGCATCCCAAACTCTGCAACAAGCTAAGGCGAGACAGAAATCTCTTCCAGTGGGGGCAGTTAAGGACACTTCTGGGTCAAGGTGATGACTGAGAATACCTCTCAAACCAGTTACTGCACAGCCCAGAGCAAGGCGAGGGAGTGTGCCCTCTGTTAACTGGGCTCATCCCATCCAACTCTGGGTCTGATGTCATGGCACATGAGACACATCTGTGGGGCCTGATGGTCAGGCGGAACCAGCCGCACCGTGCGGAGCCCAGTGCACAGGGAAAATGTGCAGCCCCTCGTTCAGGAATCATCAAGCACTTCAAGAGGCAGTGGCCGAGCATCTCACCAGGTGCAGGGCCTTTCGCAACAATGTGGGGGACTGTGTGGGTCATTCGCCTGAGGTCAGACCACCATCTAGGGCAGGCACCTCACAGTGGGTGACGAGCAGTGCCTGCCCCTGCTGGCTGGGTTCCTAGGACTTGGGTGGGGGGTGTGGGGGACACCCAGCAGGTGAAGATATCCTGCTGGTTGGAGGTGTTGCTGAGGCGCCAGAAAGTTTGAGCTGTGTCTAGGTTGGGGCTCCCCCGGGGGCCAGTGTCACCCCTCAGGGGACCTGTGGCTACACCTGGAGACAGTTTTGGTTGTCACAGCTGGGCACATTTTGTGCTTAAAGCCAGGCCTGCTGCAAAATCCTATGGGACAGGCAGCCCCACAGCAAAGACCTGTCCAGCCCCAATCGTGAATGGTGCTGAGGGGGTGGAGCCCTACCTAGAGGCCTCATCCAGCACCTTGCAAACTTCTGAGATACTCCCTCAATCGGGAGCCAGAACTTGGGATCCCTAAGGGAGGTACTCGAGGACACAGCTCCAGGGCCTGGGAAGGCTGCACCCGGCACCCTTGTGTTTAAGCAACAGACCCTGGAGAGAGGAGGGGTTCCCTGCTCCGCGCCATGAGGGTGCAGGGCTTGTATATTAGATACCTCAAAACACGCCAAACTGCACGCTTGTAAGAGTGCATTTTGTTGCATGAAAAATCATACCTCTTTCAAGCCATTTTTAAGGAAGATCTCAAGTTTGGTTCAGAGGCAGTCACTTGGGGTCACTCATGGAGCCCCTTCCTCCCCCCGACCTACCATGGAGTGCAAAAGCCTCATGTGATCCAGAAGCCGCGGGTCCACCTGCTGGAGCTCCTTGAAGTCCATCTTCACCACAACTGTCACGTTGTACCAGCAACCTTCCCGGTTGCTCTCTGGAGCTGCGCGAGGGAACATGGGTGAGCCACAGGCCCAGGACAGGGTGGGGCCGCCAGAGGTCACTGGGGCGGTGTGGCACATTCCCCCACCTCCCGTCCCTGCTCCTCTCATATTACAGATAATCCTATGTATACTACATAATATATTATTACATACAATGTATACTAGATGGGCTTCCCTGGTAGCTCAGGCAGTAAAGTATCTGCCTGCAATGCAGGAGCCCCGAGTTCAATCCTGTGTCAGGAAGATCCTCTAGAGCAGGGAATGGCAATCCCTCCCATATTCTTGCCTGGACAATCCCATTGACAAGGGAGCCCAGCAGATGACAGTCCATGGGATTACAAAGAGTCAGACACAACTGACAGACTAACACTTTAACTTCACTTTGATACTAGAAAATACAGTATATATTATTTATTATATATATATATGTAATATAATACCCCATGGACTATACAGTCCATGAAATTCTCCAGGTCAGAATGATGGTGTGGGTAGCCGTTCCCATCTCCAAGGGATCTTCCCAACTCAGGGACTGAACCCAGGTCTCCTGCATTGCAGGCAGATTTTTTACCAGCTGGGCCACCAGGGAAGCCCAAGAATACTGGAATGGGTAGCCTATTCCTTCTCCAAAGGATCTTCCTAACCCAGGAATTGAACTGGGGTCTCTTGCATTGCAGCCAGATTTTTTTTTACCAGCTGATCTACCAGGGAAGTCCTGTAATATAATACAGTAAATTATATATACTATATGTAACATATCAATAAATAATGAATTACAATATATATTGCACCATATATAATATGATGCACGCGTGCTCAGTTATTCCGATTGTTTCCATGGACCATAGCCCACCAGGCTCCTCTGTTCATGGGATTTCCCAAACAAGAATACTAGAGTGGGTTCCCATTTCCTTCTCCAGTGGATCATCCCAAACCAGGGATTGAACCCGAGTCTCCTGTGGCTCCTGCATTGGCTGGCAGATTCTTTACCTCCTAGTGCCGCTTGGGAAGCCTGTATAAAACGTACACAAATGTGTGTTTCCCTGTCTCTGAACCTTGACTAACGCCTTCTCCTAGGGGCCTGCACTGAGAACCAGGCCATGGACCTGCCAGACAGGGGGGTCCCCACGGGGCTGCACCAGCTGACAGCCCGACACCGCCCAGCTCTGACACAGCTCAGCTCCCAGCAAACTCACCGGGGCCCCAAGGGCTTCCCCTGGCAATGTGGGGAAACTGAGGCACCTGCTCTTCCGGGAACGTCTTCCCCACTTGGGGCATCTGTGAGCACAGTTCCCCCCAGAGGTCAGTGGCCAGATATTGATGAGTGAAGCAGGCCAGACACAGGCTGTAGGCTCCCCATAAAACCCAAGCAGCTGCTTCCAGAAACCCACTCCCCCCTCCTCCAAGATCAGGCCCCTGTCCTACCTGGGGCTGCAGGGGCTGAGCAGCGGTGGCCCCTTGATGAGGGGCAGCACTTCTGAAGACCAGGACATTCAGCGTCCAAAGTGCACAGCAAGGCGGATGTTTCCAGCCCCACCACTGGGCAGCTCCCAGGTCTGGATGCAAACTCCTGAGACCGGTTCAGGGCTGGGGGAACAGGTGATGAGGTGATGAGTGATGAGTGGTGTTGGCTCTAGAATCCCAGTGGGCCATGTGGTGCTGCATCCGGATGCCTCTGCGCAGAGGGATCCATCTGCAGCTCCGAGGCACGCAGAGCAACCCGCTCAAGGGCCTGGCCATGCCCTGCAGAGCAGCCATTAAGACTGTTTGCTCTGACTCTAATGCAGCCTGACTGACTTTTCTGGGAGGAGGGCAACTTTGGCTGGGGGCCTGGGTGTCCTCTCTCTTGGCCTTAGGAGTCTGTGTAGAGAGGCCCCCACTACCCCCTGAGAGGCCCCCTTGCTGCTTTGCAGCTTAACAGCTCATTCACTCATCCAGTATTTACTGAGCACTTACTATGTGCCAGGCCCAGCACAAGGTGCCCAGGACCCAGCAGAAGCCCAGAGGCAAAGTGTCTGCCTTCAGGACACTTAGAGCCTAGTGGATGGGGGCCAATGTACAAACAGAACTATGGGAGTTTGAGCAGATGAACACTGCAGGGAGGAAGGCAAGGCCCGGGAGCAGGTGGGCAAGAAGACTGCACTGGAGACGAGCGTCTGTAGGGCCAGGGAGGTGGGGGAACCTGCAAACCATCAGCCCTTATGCCTGGGCAGGGGCCAGCAGTGTGCAGAGTGAGGGGTAAGGCAAGAATGAGGAGTGGGCCTGGTGATGGCACAGTGGGTAAGCAGGGGGGCTGGGTCATGGAAAACCCTCTGGTGTTGTCACGGGGGGCCTGGAGGGTCAGGGCAGTCCTGCAGTGAAGGGGACACCGTGGCTGCCCTGCCCAGATTCTCACGTTATTCTGACCCCATCTCACGTTATTCCGTGTCCCCATCTTCCAGGACCCTCAGGTGGTTCTTGGGGACTGGAGCTGCCGCACATCATACGCAGAGCCCCCAGTACCTGTAGTTTGACAAACCACCTTTCCACCCCTCTGCCAACGCCATGAAGTCATCCACATCCTCCGCTCCTTCCCTCCCCTATCCTGCTTCGCTGACCTCCACGAGAGCAGTCTGACTTGCTCGTCTGAGCTGTGTCCCGGCTGCCAGGGAGGCAGGGGCCTGTCTGAGAGCCCATTGTGATGCTCCAGGTGAGAGATGGTGCAGGCTGGACCAGGGTGATGGGTGGAGGCAGCGGGAAGCCTCCGATCCTGGGAATATGCAGCTGCAACTGTCCACAGGACGTACTGACAGACAGGACAGGATGTGAAAGAAGAAGCTTCAAGAAGGCTTCAGGCCTGGTCATCCACTTGGCCCCATTCCTGGGAGAAGCTGCAGGAAGAACGGGCTCAGGCACAGCCAGGGTTTGGCTGTGCAGATGGGAAGCTTGGCACGCCTTCGGGACCTACACATGGAAAAGTGGGCAGCCTGGGCTGTCCCCTCCTCTGGTCAATTCCCGGGAGGTCCACCAAGATCAGGCAGCATGGCTGTGGGCTGCACATCTCCAGGGCCACCACTCACAACGTGCTCTGCCTGTAGTGATAAAGCTCTGGGCAGATGATGCAGACATGCGGGCAAGGGCAGGGCCACCACTCACAACATGCTCCGCCTGGAGTGATACAGCTCCAGGTAGATGATGCAGATGAGCAGGCAAGAGCCCACAGGAAGTGAAAACGATGGAGGGGCGGGGCGTGCGGCCAGATGTCATTGGAGCCACCATGTGAGACTCGGGGGAACCGGTGCCCTGACCCTTAGCCAGGGGTCTGGGGGAGTCATGAGTGGGCTTTTAAAGAAAAAGAGCTTTTAGAGATCCAAGAAAGGTAAGAACTATCTAAGAATCTGCAGGCTCCTAGGGGATCTAGCCAGGAGCCAGGTGCCCATATTCAGGGATAGAAAAGCACAGAGGATGCATAGAGCTGAAACCTGGGGAAGCTGGCTGGAGGCAGGTGGCAAGGTATGAGCCAATGCTGCGGGACACTCAGGATCCAGGCACTGGGGGCAGCAGGACTGACCCCTGGGAGAATCTGTGGGTCTGTGCAAGCCCAGCAGTAGATGGAGCCGAGGGCGGCACAGGACACCAAAGGCTTCACAGCCCTGAGCTCCAGGGGGCTAAGAGCAGCAGGGAGAAAAGTACAAGGAAGGTGAGACCCCAGTGCCAGCATCCGAGAAAGGGCCTGCATGAGGTCTGGCTACCCACCCTGGGATAAGTGCTCCATGCCAGCATGAATGTCACTCAAACCCATCCGGCTCCCACCCAGATCCATGTAAGGCTCTGTGTCCCACACGACATTCAGAAGCACAGCTCCAGGCCCCTCAAGCCCCTGGAAAGTCAGAGGAGGCGTGACAACCACGCTCTGGAAGGACGCCTACAGAGCTGGGAAGGACCCGCCCCTGGGGAGACCTGTGGGCTCGCCCGGTGGAAGGCAAGTGCTGAGTACTGACGGTGGTCCTCTGGGGTCCCCTGGGCTCTCTGCAGGATGCTCCACAGACAGAAAAAAAGGGGAGTGGCCCCTCCTGCTGGGAACACATCACCAGGGCAGCTGCATCAGCCAAGGAGAAGAAGATTTAGCTGCTGAAACATGCAGAGAGGGTCCCTGTCAGCTCTCTCCTTGTGGAAGCCGAGTCTGGGCTTGGCGGTCACTCTCAGGAGTGTTCTCCTCTCCACGCTGCCCTTGGCTCCTTCCTCACTTCCTAGTTGTCTTGGTGGCTAGTCCAATGTCTGAAGTCCTGGAGAAGCGGCCACACAGGGAAGGTTTTGGGGTGTGAAGAACAGACATGCAGGGCAGCCCGAAAGGCGGGGCTGGGATGGAAATGCGGGAATCCCTGGAGGGCCACCAACCAGGGATCCGGAGCTCTGTGCTTTCTCATCCATCATAAAAACCAACCACCTCAGCACTGAAGGTATTTGATACATGAATCTAAATGTATTAATAACCTGGTCTTCTGGGACAGAAAAGTGATGTTACGGGGGGGAACAGAAATCCAAATAAAGCATGGAGTAGAGCTAACAGTAAGGCACTAGGGTTGATACTTGCTGGTACATGCACCCTGGAAATGTCAGAGCTAACATTAGGAACTCTGGGGGAGGAGGCGGGGGACTTTCTTTACTGTCTTTACAAATCTTTGTCTGGAAATCTAAAACTATTCTAAACCAAGAAGGATGAGCACCAAAGAATTGAAGCTTTTGAACTGTGGTGCTGAAGAAGACTCTTGACAGTCCCTTAGACAGCACCGGCGATCAAACCAGTCAATCCTAAAGGAAATCAACCCTGAATATTCATTGGAAGGTCTGATGCTAAAGCTGAAACTCCAATACTTTGGCCACCTAATGCGAAGAGCTGACTCATTGGAAAAGACCCTGATGCTGGGAAAGATTAAGGGCAGGAGGAGAAGGGGATGACAGAGGATGAGATGGTTGGATGGCATCGTCAACTCAATGGACATGAGTTTGAGCAAGGTCCAGGAGTTGGTGATGGACAGGGAGGCCTGGTGTGCTGCAGTCCATGGGGTTGCAAAGAGCTGGACACGACTGAGTGACTGAACAACAAGAGGTTTATCTAAATGAAAGGAAAATACAGGACACGAAGAAAAATTGACTTCCCAAAATGCTTGCTTGCTCACAACAGAAGTGTTTTCGAGTTACAGTTTGTCTTAACTGGAAGGCTGCTGGTAATCTCTCTCTGTCCCTCAGGGCTGTCCAGCCTACGGAGAGCCCAAGAGAACAGTCAACAGTTCCGACTTGGTAGAAAGTTAAAAATCTGCTTCTCCTTCCCTAACCCGACACAAGCAATGCCTCCGGACTGCCCAGCACCTGGCCATCCCACGTTAGGCACGTTCAATGAGATAAGGCAGAGCTTTCTGAGCCACAGCCCTGAGGACTCTCCAGGGCTGGGGAATCTGATCCACTCTGGGATAATTAGATTATAACCCTCCTTAGAATCCTCTTTCCTCAAAGGGACCCTGGCCATCAGCCCAGGAGATGGGAAGTTTGGGGTAGGCTCCCAGTCCAGCCGAGTCCTAGGCGTGTTGTGTGAAGGAGACCAGCCATGCAGGAACAGCAGGTATTGAGTGTCCACTGTGATGCTCGGTCCTCCTCTGAGGAATCCATCCTGGGTCAATATTCCAACTTGTGTGCAGCCGTGTTTGCACCATACATTACTCATTGCAGCATTATTTATAACGAAAAAAAATTGGAAACTACGAGATATTAAGTGGTAGGAGATTGCTGAGTGCTGATCCATCCCTATGAGGTAATGCCTTGTGGGCATTAAATCATGCTGGAGAATGCGATCCATTGACACAGAAGATGTTCCAGATAAATTGCCAAGGGGTGAAAGCGTGCTATAAAATGTCTTCAACAGGGTGACCCTGCTATTGTAAAACGTCTGCCCTGAAGGAAACTAGAAGAAAATGTTAACCGTGGTTATTCTTGTGGGGCATGGAGGGGGTTGATTATGGGCAATTTCCCTTTTTTTTCTCTCTCTCTCTTCTTTGTTTCCAAATTTTCTCCATGGCTTGTGTATTCCTTTTTGTGTTTTAAGGAGACATTTAATTAAAACCACGTATGGCTTATCATTGCTTTCAAAATGTGGGACTTAAAAAATTGAAAAGGTCATCTAGACTGAAAACCATACCACATGCTCTCATAATGCTCTTCCCTTTTTTAGATCCTCAGCAAGGCTGAGGTTTTGGTGCTGCTGAGATGAGACCCCTGAGCTGAGGTTGCCGAGACGTGAGAAGCCCCACACACAGGTGAGCCGCGTTTGGCCAGCACGTTCAGGGTCTGGCCTCTGCCTGGTTCCCTGACGGTCAGCCCCAGCACAGGTCTCGGTACATCACTTCCAGAGACTTCTCACTTCCAGTTCCAAAGAGCCAGGCTGTCAGGAGGCATCACAGAACCAACTTTGGTCCAACATTCAGGCTTTGATCAGAGAAGCCAGGCAGGCGTGGAGAGAATTGAGCTGCTGGTACCCATGGTGTAAACTCTTCTGACGGGGTACTTTCCAGCTGCCCACATGGTGCCCCTGAGCTTGGAGGTGGGGGGAATCAAATGCTCACCAGGGACCTTACAAGCCATAGCAAATGAGCGCTGCAGATCCCTGCCCCAGCTCTGTGTTCACACACCAGTCCCCTCAGCAGCCGCGATGCCCAGTGGGGTCCAGACACCAAACCGGGACTTTCCCAGTGGGCTCTGGGCCCATCACCACACACTGAACCCAACGGGGGTCAGGGAGACTCAGGCCCAAGTCTGCCCCATTTTGGTCAAGGGACTCGCCTTCCCCGGGCTGTGTCCCCATCAGCTCCTGTCCAGTAGTGAGGAGGAGCCTCCACTGAACATTATAGGATGCCCTCAATCAAGCCCCCTTTTCCCCTCTCTTCTCCATCCTTCGGGGCTCCTGACTGGCTCCTCTCCATGCTGCTTCTGGAGTGACCCTTTTAAGGTCCAGGAGGATTGCGGACCCCCCACTCCATCTCAGCCCCCTTTGTGGGGCTTGGGGGGCCTTCTGGGTGAGTGCTCCTTCCTTCACTCCCAGCACCTCCACCCGGTCCCCACCCTCAAACATCAGTCACCCCACGATCTGCAGTTCCCAGAGCAGATCTGCCTACAGGACTCTAGTTAGAATGTTCTGGGCCTCTCCTGCCTGGTGAGTTTCTATTTAAAGGTGTTAACACGTTACAAGTGGGGCTGAGTCCCCAAGAGGCTGGTCTGCTGGGAAGAAACATGTGCGGCAGGTGCCTCCCTGCCTTCTATCTGGGAGAATTTGCTTGTCAGCGCTGCAGGGCAGCAGAGTGCAGAGAAAGGTGACCGCTGGGCCTGGGTGGAGCCGAGGATGCCTCTGGCCTTCTGGACTTGTGACCTCACCAGCCCCATGACAGCCAGCAGGTGGGAAGTGTAGTGAAGGTGAGTGAGGCAGGATGGCCCCTCCATCAACCAGAATCTGATGCTCCAAACCAAGTGCCATGAGCCCCATCCAAGGCCTCCCCAACATGGCAACCCCCCAGGAATAGGGTGCTCCCAGGGCAGGGACACCACCCTTTGTACATGTGGCCCTTAGAGACAGGGAGAGTGGAGAGGGGCCCACACTCAGCACAGGAAGAGACTCTTGGAACCCAGAACCAAGGGACAGCCCCTCCACACACAACGCCCACAAATTTCCCTTTAAGGAACCAGCATGAATGCACAGCATCTGCCCAGCTCCAGACCTGACGCCCCCTGCCCCTTCCTAGCTTTACTGGTGGTGGCCATGGTATCATTTCAAAATTCCAGGGAGAGGTACGCTTCCTGGACCTGCTCACTCTGAGCTGTCCTGTCATCTCTGAGTCTGGCCACTGAGTGGAGAGATGTCAGCTCTCCTGACCTCTGCGGACTTTGGGGGCCTGAGGGAGGGCAAGCTCAGAAGGACTCTGTGTTCCACCCACGCAACCATCTGCAGGGTCTGGCTGATTCCCGACTCTACATCTTATAGCCCCCGGGGTTGGGGGTGCGGGGTCCACACCTAGCCTGCTGCCTGTCCTGGCCTCCGGCCCTGGCGATGGTGCACTTGGGACCCTCCCTGCACCCTCCCAAGCTGGCACTTTCTGCTTTTGGAGGTGGTGGCCCTCACATCTCAGGGTGCCCCATGGCCACCCACGGAGCCCCACCCATCTCGCTTCCCCTCCATCATGGGTGTGGGGACAGGGCAACCTCCTGACTGTTCAGAAACCCATCTTAGCTCTGGAACTGACTCAAAGTAACGGTCACACCTCCCCCACATTCACACATGCACCCACCTGCACCCTCACCCTGGAAGAAGTCTTCTGGGAAGTTCCCTTTGGGCCAAGAGGCTGAGCCCCAAACTCCCACACAGCCTGGTCCCCTCAATCTCAGACATAGCCCGGACCAGCCACACCAGTGCTGATCACCACCCCAAGCATCTTTAAATCACACAGAAAGGATAAGAGGGCCTGGAGGCCTCTGGACAGTTAGGGGCCCCTGGGGGCCCCTTTCCATCTCTTACAGATTGGCGTTTAGATAAGGATTTCACAGTCTTTAGAATGAAAAACCTGGCTGCCAACATAGAGGTGATACAAATTCTGGTTCTCAAACTTAGCCGCCAGTTAGAATTTCTGGTGCACATTTGTGCCTGTTAAGCACTAAGTCACGTCTGACTCTTTGTGACCCCACCGACTGTAGCCTACCAGGCTCCTCTGTCCTCAGGATTCTCCAGGCAAGAATACTGGAGTGCGTTGCCGTTTCCTCCTCCAGGGGATCTTCCCAACCCAGGGATTAAACCCTGGTCTATTATGTCTCCTGCATTGGCAGGTGGGTTGTTTACCATTAGTGCCACCGGGGAAGCCCAAGAATTGCTGGAGGAGCCTTAAAAAAAAAGATCTCAGTACCCAAGCTCTGCCCCAGACAGAATCCATCACAGTCTCTGAGAAGAGACCCAGCCATCAGCATTTTTAAAGCTCTGGGGACTTTAATGTGCAGCCATGTCTGAGAGCCAACACCCACAACAGGTTCTCAAAGTGGGGCCTCATGCCAGCAGCATCAGCACGCATGAGAACGTGTACTCCACGCCTGGATGTGAAACCTTGGGCTGAGGCCAGTGCCCTGCGCTTGGGCTAGCCCTCTGAATGACCCAGCTGCTCACGGGAGGCCGAGAAGCAGCGTTCCAGAAGGATCTAGTCAGTTCAGGGCTAAGGGTGTGAACAGTGGCTATTCCAACACTGGACAGGACTCACGCAGGACACAGTAGAGGCCCAGCTGCTCGTAGCCCTCGCAGCAGTCGGTCACATTCCTGGGCTCCGGAACTTCCACCTCCAGGTACCGGGTCTGGTAGACGGTCTTCGGGCAGCGCCATAAGGGGATCCAGCCCCCGCAGGGAACGCGGGTTAGGCGGGACATCTGCACAGCCTTCACGCTCTGCACGCTCTGGGTCACGCTGTAGTTGCACAGCCGGAAGCCCAGCAAAGAGAGGCCTTTTTCTATGAGGGAGGGAGGAAGATGGAGAAACAAGAGAAGAAAATGTTAGGATCAAACAATCTGTGGGGTCCTCTGCAAGTCCCCCGCTTCTGCAAGAGCAGGTGAAACAAAATCCCTGCACAGGGCAGACCCCAGAGGGTCTGCCCACTGGCCTGTATCTGAGAAGGCAGTGCAGGCATGGAGACTCAAGGGATAAAGCATGACACCTATGATGAGCAAGCCTCCTCTGTAAGACAGGAGACACCTCCCAGCCTGCTCCTCCTCCCAGCGGTGCTCTACATTGAAGGGAGGGATACAGAGGAACCAAGCATCTGGGGCTCATGTCCTGGGCTCTGCTGTGGGTCCTCAGACTCTCCAGGCCAGAGACACTGTACACACCTCTCATCTCCACAGTAAGGGCTGTCATGTGCAACGTGAACACACAGAAGTTCCCTCAGTGAATACGCCAGCCCAACATGTGCTGGGCACACTGGCAGTGACACCCATTTTGGAATGAGATGGAAGATAAACACACATGTCAA
Organism: Bison bison bison; assembly: GCF_000754665.1. NCBI lineage: Eukaryota > Metazoa > Chordata > Mammalia > Artiodactyla > Bovidae > Bison > Bison bison. The sequence goes on from NW_011494609.1 coordinate 9,041,544, forward strand.
GCCCATGTGAGACGTGCATAGATGGTAAAGTACAGTCTGATTGTTGCTATCGTCAGCAGGAGATGAGGGCACAGCGTCTGCAGTGAAACACCCAGGTTGCCTTATCCGGCCCTGAATGTCTTTCACCTGGAGGTTGGCTCCTGGGCACAGATGCCCATGGCCTTCCTCAGCATTACTACTTGGTTCTCAATACCCTGTGGCACCTGCTGTTACCAGCCCCGTGTCTCAATGTCATGGACCAGCTCGCTTGGGGTCCTGGGGTGTTCTATCTGCCCAAGGAGCCTCTACTGCCTCATGGAGCAGGGACTATTATTATGGGCTGAAGGGTGGTGGCTGTTGTTCAGTTGCTTAGTCGTAGCCAACTCTTTGTGACCCCATGGACTGCAGCACGGACTTCCCTGCCCTTCACTATCTCCCAGAGTTTGCTCAGATTCATGTCCGTTGATTCAGTGATGCTGTCTAACCATCTTGTCCTTTGTCGTCCCCTTCTCCTGCCCTCAATCTTTCCCAGCATCAGGGTCTTTTCCAATGAGTCAGCTCTTTGCATCCAGGCTGAAGTGTGTCCCACCCCAAATTCACACATTGAAGTTCTAAGGCCCAGGACCTCAGAATGTGACCTTACTTGGAAGTAGGGTTTCTGCAGACATAACTGGTTGAGATGAGTTTATACTGGAGCAGAGTGGCCTCTAATGCAACATGACCAGTGTCCTTATCAAAGGGGAAACGGACACAGAGACAGGAATACACCCAGGGAGATAAGATGGGAGATGAGGCTGAGGTCAGGGTGATGCTCCTACAGGCCAAGGTCACTCAAACCACAAGTAGACCCAAGCCCCTGGAGACGTGGTGTCTGGGACAGACCCCCCTCCCAGACTCAGGAGGAATCCACCGTGCCCACACCTTGATCTTGAACTTCTGGCCTCCAGACTGAGAGGAAATAAATCTCAACTGTTAAGTCCCCCAGGAATCCCTGGTGGCTCAGTGGTAAAGAATCCACCTGCAATGCAGGAGACCCGGGTTCAACCCCTGGATCAGGAAGATTCCCTGGAGAAGGAAATGGCAACCCATTCCAGTATTCTTGCCTGGAGAATCACATGGACAGAAGAGCTTGGCGGGCTGCAGCCCATGGGGTCGCAAAGAGTCAGACACAGCTCAGTGACTAAACAACAAC
>NW_011494609.1:9042814-9062067 GCF_000754665.1 Bison bison bison
AACCCACCACCACCAAGTCCCCCAGTCTGTGGTGCTTTGCAGACCCCAGGGCTGACATGGGGACCATGGGGTGCCCTCCACATTTGAGACTAGTGTGGGACTCACTGCATTCATGGGCTGTCAGTGAAGGACGAATGAATGACTTGAATATATCTTACGTCTTCATATATTCAACCTCATATAGAGCTCTAAGCTCTATGAGACTGTACACCCACTGGACAGGGCTCTATGTTACAGTGTAAACCTTCAGGGAGAAGCTGGATTTCTGGGGCAGAGCTCAGAGGGGACATCAGAAATCACCTTCATCCCCACGCCAGCACAACACCCCTGGTGACTCCCACCTTTGTCCTCCACGTGCTCAAGTACACACGTGCTAAGTTGCTTCAGTCGTGTCCAGCTCTTTGCAACCCCATGGACTGTAGCCCGCCAGCTCCTCTGTCCATGGGATTCTCCAGGCAAGAGTACTGGAATGGGTTGCTATGCCTTCCTCCAGAGGATCTTCCTGATCCAGGGATTGAGCCCACATGTCTTACATCTCCTGCATTGGCAGGAAGGCTCATTACCGCTAGTGCCACCTGGGAAGCCCATGGGTGCCCACAAGCAGGCAGAAAGCGAGGCTTGGGGGTTGGTGACCCCCAGAAGGAATGAGGCCAAGCAAGCCCTCATGCTCAGGCTGGCGGGAGAGCCTGCAGCCTTCCTTCAGACAGAGTCGGGTGCTGAATCCCACCACCCCAGAGTGAGTCTGCTCCCAAGCCACATGGTGGCCTCCCTGGGGATGGCCAGGCCTCTGGGAGTGGACACAACCTGCACCCACCAAAGAGCGGGTCCCAGGAAGTCTTGGGAGGGACCAGGAGGCCCCTGGCTGGGTGGGGTGAGGCAGGAGCAGACAGCTTCCGAGGCCAGAGCTTAGAGGTGACTGGGACGGGGGCTGGAGAAGATGTGCAGCGAGCAGGGTCACCGTGGAGCAATGGGGTGAACAGGACGAAGCTTCCTGCATGGAGAAGTTGGTGAGGCCGACCTAGACCTTGTTTTTCATCTGAACTGAAGGCAAGATGCAACCACTGATGAAGATTACTCCTCTGCCTCCAGAAAGCCTCTGGGCCTGATCATGACAAGGTCCCAGCTGATCCTCAGCAGAGCCCTCCTGCACACAGGCATGCACGCGTGCACACACACACACACACAAACACACACACATGCACACAAACACACAGACACATATACAAACACACACACACAACACATAGAGACACTCAGACACACACAGAGACACAACACACAGAGACACAGACACACCACACACACAGACACGTGTGCACACACAGACACACGCACACACAGATACATGCACACACAGAGAGACACATGCACACACACACAGACACAGAGACACACACACATGCACACAGACATAGATACAAACACACACAGCAGACACACGTACAAGCAGAGACACAGGCACACAAACAGACACACACACACACAAATCTTCCAAACTCCACTTGCCTCTCCTTTGTCTTTTACTTTGTGCTGGAGGCCACCAAGTCCTCCCAGGCCTGGCTTCTTGCCAGAGCCCACCACAGAAACCACTGGGCATATTCTGCTGTTCAACAAATCCTTTCCGCAGCACAGAAGGCGGGGTTCCCTGGTTCTAATCCCAGAGGGAGAAAATCTAAGTGCTCTGGTGGGTGCTGAGGCCAGCACTCACACCAGCTCCACAAATACCAGCCGTGTGGCTCTGACCTCATTTCAGGTCCTCTCGGTGCCCTGGTCTTGCCTTTAGTAAAATCATAGCTGTGCCTGGGATCGTAGGAGGATTAAATGGCATCATGGCCGTCGCCTCAGTATGTGGAACCTGGGAGCAGACCTGCAGCCCTGAAGGACCATTGAGCTGCCACCGCCCAAGCCCTCACATGCACGAAACGCCCCCTGAGATCTCATCTGGCTTCCCGACATTCCCATTGTCTTGCCACTGGCCTGAATGATGTGCACGCTACTCATTCCGGAGGAAATACCAAGTTTCCTTACAAAATCACAGTTCATAGAAAGAAATAACAAAATTCTGCCAATTTGTGAAGAAATTTTAAACCAGTTCAAAACTGAAACTGAGAGCAGGAACTCAGAAGGGCTCTGTTTGAATCCCCAACAGAATAAGATGGATGTGTAGGAGAAAACGACCTAAAAGCTTTGCAATCTCAGCGCTCTGAAATCTGTGGCTTGTGAATCCCAGTGTTTGGCAGCTGACACGTGTCTCTCAAAGGCCCTGGATGTGTTCCCGACCCTTCTGATCCCCCTGAGCCATAAGCATCCTCGTTTAATGTCGAGGAAATGGGCTTGGCAGAGCCCCAGGTGAGTGGGAAGACCCACATCCTGAACCCCCCTTCCTGGTGGGGGAAAGGAGGTCAGAGTCAGGATCAAGGGCAGGGTCGTCCTGGTGGAAATCTTGCCCTTGGCCAGCTGTGTGACCCTGTGTGAGTCCCTGGCCACTCTGGGTCTCCCTCCCCTTATCTGTAAATTGAAGACTAATGGGCCAAGGTTCCCGAGACTTCGATTCTCCATCTCCAGGCATGTGCTACTCTCAGCAGGCCTATAGCATCTGTACTACTGGCAGAGATGCAGAGTTCTGGGCCCCACCCCAGACCCGATGACTCAGAACCTGCCCTTGAACCCCACTCACCCCTAGCTGATTCTGAAGCATTCCCATCACCTCTTTTGTGGTTACAGAAAGTTTTCCCAAAAAGGAGCAGTCCCTGACTCTCCCAGCAGGTGCATCTTTGCCTGCCCCACTCTTGGTAGGGCTGTTGTCCTCAGGAGACCCTCTCCTGGGAGCCCTTGCCCCTCCAGCATCACCCACAAGGAGCCCAGACCCCTCACCTGTGAAGCCACTGGCCTGGCTCGGGTTCACAATGATGAGCAGGGCCAGCAGGGCCATCCCAAGGGTCCTGAGCATGGCTGGGCAGTGGTGGTGACTCTGGGTCTCTCCTGAGTGGCAGCACGAAGGGGCCTGGGCTGCCTGGACCCAGAGAGAAGGCCCGTCTCTCCCCTGCACCACTGACTGTGGCAGTGGCTTCAGACCGTGTGCTTGCCGGGAGCAGTCCCTTATGCCTGCTCGTAAACACCAGCCACCACTGTGGCCATGTCCCCCGGGGCACCTTTGTGTCATGGCTCATTCTCCATCCAGGCAGATGGCATCTCTCAGGAAAGGTAAGTACCCACCTGCCAGACTACATCACAGGGTCCCATCTCGTTGTTACGCAGAAAACACATTTCAGACCCGAATCTGACTCCCTCCATCAAGTCCAAAGTATTCTCTTACCTTATCGTAGCAAACTGGCAGGAGAAAACAGCAGCAAATCAAAGTGGTACATCAGATTCAGAGAGCATCCTTCGCACAATTGGACAAACAGATCAAAAGCCATAAACCTACCCCTGTGACCCAGTGATTCCTGCCTGAAGCTGGGTCTGAGGGCCATGAAGCTGCATTCTCAGAGCTGTTCATCACTTGCCAGAATTTAAAGCCGCAGGGTGTGGAAGTGAGCCTCAGGGAGGTAGGGGGTTAGTAAGTTAGTACAGAGCTTGTGAATGTAACATCGCCCAGACATGCACCCCGGAAGGACACTTAGCAGCGTGGAAACAGCTTCTCATCTTGTGACATCAAAGCAGAACCTCAAACAGTTCTGTCTCCAAGAAAAAATAACAACTCCATGATTCTATAAAAGTGGCCCCGGCCCGAGAAGGGCCGGAGAAATAAAACATGGTAAGGATGAACTGATGCTTTCAAACTGTGGTGCTGGAGAAGACTCTTGAGAGTCCCTTGGACTGTAAGGAGATCAAACTAGTCAATCCTAAAAGAAATCAACCCTGAATATTCATTGGAAGGACTGATGCTGAAGCTGAAGCTCCAATACTTTGGCCACCTGATGCAAAGAGACAACTCACTGGAAAATACCCTGGTGCTGGGAAAGAATGAGGGCTGGAGGAGAAAGGGGCAACAGGGAATGAGATGGTTGAATGGCATCATCAACTTAATGGACATTAGTTTGAGCAAACTCTGAGAGATAGTAAAGGACAGAGAAGTCTGGTGTGCTGCCGTTCGTGGGGTCGCAAAGAGTCAGACACCACTGAGAGACTGAGCGACAAACGATGACAGAATGATAGCTGATTTATGTTTTATTTCAGTAGCCATCAGGTGTGAACTGAATTTGTAAATTTCATATCGAATACTTCCCAGCCAATGCCATCTTCTTATTCCTCTATCGGGTCATCTTTCGTTGCGTGGTACAATTTTTAATATTAAACTAGGCACAATTGTGAACATTATACAAAGATCTCATTGGTTCTACTGAGAAAACTTTCAAATAGGATAATAAAGATCCAGCTCGGCTCCATGGTTCAAATGTATAATTCCCTCGTGCTCAGCATACAAAACAGTTGTGCCAGGAGGGCCCTTCTGGCCTAATTCCCAAAGAACATGACTACATCTTTAATTCTCCAGAGATTAACCCCTGAGATTATTAACTGCTCGTTTGCATGGTTAATGACTAGATCACAGATACCAGGACAAGAGAAAAAAACTGGAAATAATCGTGCAGTTAAGGGGCTCAGAGCGAGTCTCCTGGGAGCCAGTACCCTTTATAGAAAAACAGTACTCCAGGACTGACTCACAAATCCTGCTGCTCTAACAGAGGTTTAAAAAAACGTGTCAATATACAGAATGAAGTAAGCCAAAAAAAAAAAAAAAACCCACCAATACAGTATACTAACGCATATATATGGAATTTAGAATGATCGTAACAATAACTCTGTATACGAGACAGCAAGAGTCACTGATGTATAGAACAGTCTTTTGGACTCTGTGGGAGAGGGAGAGGGTGGGATGATTTGGGAGAATGGCATTGAAACGTGTATAATATCATATATGAAACGAGTTGCCAGTCCAGGTTCAATGCACGATACTGGATGCTTGAGGCTGGTGCACTGAGACGACTCAGAGGGATGGTACGGGGAGGGAGGAGGGAGGAGGGTTCAGGATGGGGAACATGTATATACCTGTGGCAGATTCATGTTGATATATGGCAAAACCAATACAATATTGTAAAGTTAAATAATAAAATAAAATCCAAAAAAATAAATAAAATAAAAAAATAAAAATTTTAAAAAGTGTCAATAAAAGAATGCATGCTAAAGTTGTAATAGAACATGCAAGAGAATAAAGTTCAATTAGCACTGACAGAATAAATCTGTGTATGTGTGTTAGTCGCTCAGTCATGCCTGACTCTTTGCAACCCCATGGACTGCCAGGGTCCTCTCTCCATGGAATTCTCCAGGCAAGAATACTGGAGTGGGTTGCCATTCCCTTCTCCAGGGGATCTTCCTGACCCAGGGATTGAACCTGGATCTTCAGAGTTGCATGCAGATTCTTTACCAGCTGAGCCACCAATAGGAAAAGTATTATAATGAAGCTAAATATGAACATTTAAAATATGAGTTGAATCTGTATTCCAGTATTCCATCACCCCTCAGAACGTTTGATGCTGTAAGATATGAGCACTTCCCTAAAAGATGAGGTGGAATCAAGGATAATCTTGTATTTTGAAACTGGAAATTGGCCTCAGGCACCACTTTTTCTCATCTTCAGAACCACCCTATGAAGTAGGTCCCTTATCTTCCTTGTACAGATAAAGAGACTGAGGGTCCAAGAGGCCCTTGGCAAGGGGGATTCAGTTCTGAAGCCCGCGTTCTTCACGCTCCACCCCTGTCTGGACGTAGTTCAACCAGGAGAGAACCCAGCCTCAGACTCAAGAGAGGGGAGCAAAATCAAGACATTTTGTCTGCTGAGCACTTCCTGCTAACCAGAAATTGTCCATGAAATATTGTCACAGTATGCTTTCTCTTCATATCAAAACCATGGGATTAAAAAATCCCTCAGTCTTGGCAGCCTGGCCTAGCTCTGTCCGCTCTCGCCCTGCATTCTCATCCTCCGGGCACAGGCAGGGTAAGCGTGTAGGCTGTGTGTTTCTGGTTCATCCACAGCATGGTGTTTCCCTCCTGTGTGCTTTTCTGCCTGATGCCACAGGGATTTCCCACATTTGACTTTCCCCTGTAAACACGTTGAGGAGAAAGAACCATGCCCTGTAAGCAGTGCGAGGGATGGCCCTCCAGGACGTCACATCTGGGTGCATCTGGCCACCAATTTAACCAGAAAAGGGCCCCCAGGTGCCCCTCCTGGTGTATAAATCCAGCATCCTGCCGATGCTGTGTCCAAGAACTAGGGGACTGGGGGAAGCCCGCAGGGTGCAGGCTGGATCCAAGGACCTGCACACACACTCGTCCACACTCACACTACAGGTATCCACACATGTAGGCACGTTCACAGTCACCTATGATACACTCACACACTCACACACACTCACTGTCACACATGCAGGCTCACCCACACATGTCCACATTCACACCCACATGTGTGTGTGTCTGTAAGCACACATGCATGCTGGCACACACATGTGTATGTGTGCAATCTCACAGTGCTTGCAGGCACACTGCACAAGCATGCTTGCACACTCACAAGCTCATATGTGTGCCCGTATGTGCAGACACACACCCTTGCACTCTCTCACACACATACAAACATGCAGGATGAGGATGAGTTCCCCGACCCTAGAACACACATCTTCAAGGGCGGACCGGTGCCCGCTGCCATCGGTGACAGAGCCTCGGCTGAGCCTTCTGGAGGAGGAGGGGTTGAGTTAGGTGACCTCCAGAGGGCCTTTCTCATCTCCGGTTCTGAGTTCTGTGGTCCTAAGAGCAAGGTTCCACTGACTCCACTACAGAATCACACCTGCCGTTACCCTGCACTCCAGAATGCATACGTACCCAGTGTCAACCTGGGATGTGGCATCATGTGTGCGTGTGTGTGCAGGGCCATTATGGGCTCCAGATGTCATCTGGGGTGGAGAGAGCACGGGCGGCTTTACTCACAGCCTCCTTCCTAGAATCCTGCTCCACACACAGCCCAAGTGGCCACTGTCCACTTGGAAGGGCGGGCAGGTGGGGCCATGGGGTACCAGGTGCCTTCCTGCTCTATCTGACCCAGGTAGGGGCAGGATGCACAGAAGGGGTGTGGGTGGCAGAGGTGGGGACCAAGGGTGGGAGCTGCACGTGGGCCCTGGGGACGGGGTGGGGTCTGGAGACAGCTCTGCTTGGTGTCCATTGGTGAGGTTGGTGCTGGAGATGGGGAGGTGCCCCCGTCTCTAAAGGGTCATTTCCAGGGACACTAGCCATGATGGGCGAAGTCCTGAATGGACAAAGTCCACTGGACACTAGCCCTGATGGACGGACAGCTGAAAAGGAGCTTCATCAAGATGGGAAAACGTCGGATTTCAAAGACCTCCTAGGATCCTGGCTCGGCACCTGACCCACTCCAGGCCACTCTCTGCCACCCCGGTCACTTAGAGCCATGTTTTCCAGGGCACAGTGAGGGCCTCCACATCAGAATCATGCAGATGGGCTTGTTGGAAGTGCAGGAGCCCCCAGCCTCACCCCAAACTTCTCAGGCTGTACAGGGGCCCAAGGGGCTGAAGTCCCGCAGGAGCACACAGAAGCTTGAGCACACCCACCAACCCTTCTAAATCCCTGAGGACACAGCCCTGTGGGGAGCAGCCCGTCCCGTGGGGAGTGGTTCTGCTGGAAAATTCCTCTCGACGGGCATCAAAGCTGACCTCCACTCTGAAGCCATTACCCACAGGGGTTCTGGTCCTCCCTGCAACCAGATGGCAAAACCACATCAGCCTGCCCCATGATGGCTGACATCTCTTCTGGAGGGTTCTCAGAGCATCTTCATTTTCAGTGTGGTTGCTCTTATGGTCCCTCCCCACACACTCATCTCTCCTCCTCCACAAACACATACAGACACACAGAGAGACACACAGACACACACAGAGACACACAGAGACACACACATGAACATACAGGCACACACAGAGAGAGAGACACACACAGACACACAAATACACAGTCACACACACAGACAGAGACACAGACATACAGGCACACACAGAGAGAGACACACACACACAGAGACACACACACAGACACACAAACACACAGTCACACACACAGACAAACAGACACACACACGAACATACAGGCACACAGAGAGAGAGAGACACACACAGACACACAGACACACAGTCACACACACAAACAGAGACACACACACAGACATACAGGCACACACAGAGAGAGACACACACACAGACACACAAATACACAGTCACACACACACAGACAAACAGAGACACACACACAGACATACAGGCACACACAGAGAGAGACACACACACACAGAGACACACACACAGAGACACACACACAGACACACAAACACACAGTCACACACACAGACAAACAGAGACACACACACGAACATACAGGCACACAGAGAGAGAGACACACACACAGACACACAGATACACCGTCACACACACAAACAGAGACACACACACAGACATACAGGCACACACAGAGAGAGACACACACACAGACACACAAATACACAGTCACACACACAGACATACAGGCACACACAGAGAGAGACACACACACACAGACACAGAGACACACACAGACACACACAGAGACACACACAGACACACAAACACTCAGACACAGAGAGACACACACACAGAGACAGATGCACAGAAGGGGCCCAGATACAAGGAAGTGAGGTGCAGAAGAGTGGCCTGGGAACAGGGCCCATGCCCAAGGCAAGCTCTGCTCCAGCTGCGCTGCCTCTGGATGGACATCCGACTCTACCTGTGGTGCCTGGAGGCTACACCACCTGCTCTGGAGCAGAGGGAAGGGGCAAGCCAGTGGAACGTGGGGTGACACTCCTGGTGGCTGCCTCACTGCCCTTCCTCCCAGCCAGAGGGCCCACCCCAGGGTGTCCAGCTGGAGGTTTTCACTCCTGCCTGCCCTAAGGATGGGGTAACAAACCTTCCTGGTTTGCCAAGGCTGAGGCATTTCTCAGGATGTGGGACTTTCACTACAAACCCCAGGAAAGCCCCATGAAAACCAGGATGAGTTTGTCAACTACTGGGAATCTTGTTAAGAAACACCAGTTCCCTCTCCCCATCCCCAGCCCAGGAAATGGCTTAGACCCTCTAGGGGAGGAGCAGTTACTTCTTTCCCTTTTTTAAAACATTTTATTTCATACTGGAGTGTAGCCAGTTAACGATGTTGTGAACAGCAAAGGGACTCAGCCATATGTATACATGTGTCCATTCTCCCCCAAACGCCCCACATCCTGGCTCCCACATAACATTGAGCAGAGTTCCCTGTGCTGTGCAATGGGACCTCACTGATTAAGGATCCTCTTCCTTTAAGGCATATTGAGGAGGGTGGTTTCAGGGAGACAGCAAGGTGGACAACCCCTTGTCCAATCCAGACCCAGGGCAGTTCGCCAACGAAGAGACAGATGTGAGATGCCCTTGGACAAGGTGTCCCCGTGTCCCCGCTGAAGAGCGGCCCTCCCAAAAGATATCTCCAGGTCCTAACTCCTGGTCTCTGTGGACGTGCCTTTATCTGGAAATAGAGTCTTGCATACGTAACCAAGACAGAGACAGGAGTGATGCGTCCGCAGCTGAGGGACACCAGAAACTGGAAGAGGTGAGGAAGGAGCTTTGAGAAGGAACCACACTGCTGACTCCTTGGTTCCAGACTTCCGGCCCCCAGGATTGTCAGAGACTGAGGTTCTGTTGTTTCGGGGGCCCTGCCTGCCGGGCTGCTCTGCAGTCGCCCCAGGACACTCACGCACCGCACTGGCCAGAGGGGGGCTCAGCCAGCTTTCGCCGGGCCCCCGGGTGGTGGTGCGCTTCCCATCACCCCCGCCCTCTGCCCACCTCCCCTCTTCACTCCACAAGTCGGCCCACTTCCAGCAGAGTTTATTTGTGGTGAACAGTGAGAAACATTTGAAGATCGTGGGGTCTGGAGGTGACTTGCATATTCATCCTTTCAGGAAGTGTAGGCATCAACCTAAAATAACCCGGCCGGGTTCCATGGCTTCCAGGTGTGGGGGGCTTTCTGCAGCCTGCAGAGCTGGGAGAAGGCCTTCAGGAGGTGTCTCCAGAGATGACTGAGAATCATCACCCTGGGCATTTCCCGTTCACCGCTCAGCCCACGGCCCTGCACTGCCAGCCATGCCCTGGAAGGTCTCTCCCTTTGATTGAATGGGTCTATAACACCTTCGTCCCACTAGGAAAGCACCTTTTCCATCCTCTGGTGGAGGGAGGTATGCTTGGGGTTTGGCTGTGTTGTCTCAGCCACGTCTGGGTGATTCCCCTGCAGAGGCGACTCACAAGTGGCCCACCCTCAGCTGCTCCCGCTTGGCGCTGGCCCTGCCTGGCTTCTCTGCAAACCTCCACTCACTCTCACTTAGAGATTCTCTCACACTGTTTCTCATACTGCCCACAGTAGGCGGTTTACAGTGAGTGCTGTTTTGTCCTGAGGCTTTATCCCTCTGCATAGTCCTGGGGGTCAACACTGGGGCCTTAGCAGAGCCAGGGGTGGTGCCAGAACACCCAGCACCCAGCACTGGGTGCCCAGGGCCCCAATCCAGACCCCAGCTCTGTCTCTGTGCCCGTCATGGCTTCAACCAGTAGTACCTGGCAGCAGTCCTTGTGTGCTTCACAAGAAAATAGATTTGTGTTGAAAGAATTGGCAAGTACATTGTGGACTGAATGTTTGTCTCCTCAAAATTCATAGATACAATTTTTCATCCCATTGTGGCTGTATTTGGAGTAAGGGATTAATTAAGGTTTGTTGTTGTTCAGTCACTAAGTCATGCCCAATTCTTTGCAACCCCATGGACTGCAGCATGCCAGGCTTCCCTGTCCTTCACTATCTCCCAAAAGCTACTCAAACTCATGTCCATTGAGTTGGTGATGCCATCCAACCATCTCATCCTCTGCCACCTCTTCTCCTTTTGCCTTTATTTTTTCCCAGCATCAGGGTCCTTTCCAATGAGTCAACCCTTCACATCGGGTGGCCAAAGTATTGGAGCTTCAGCTTCAGCATCCGTCCTTCCAGTGAATATTCAGGGTTGATTTCCTTTAGGATTGACTGGTTTGATCTCTTTGCAGTCCAAGGGGTTCTCAAGAGTCTTCTCCAGGATTGCAGTTCAAAAGCACCAGTTCCTTAGCACTCAGCCGTCTTTATGGTCCAACACTCACATCTGTACATTGCTCTAACTATATGGTCCATAGATTTGACTATAATGACCTTTGTCAGCAAAGTGATGTCTCTGCTTTTTAATATGCTGTGAAAAGTCAGCAGTGGCCACAGGACTGGAAAACATCAATTTTCATTCCAACCCCTAAGAAAGGCAATCCCAAAGAATACTCAAACTACCACACAGTTGCACTCATCTCACACACTAGCAAAGTAATGCTCAAAATTCTCCAAGCCAGGCTTCAGCAATACATGAACTGTGAATGTCCAGATATTCAAGCTGGTTTTAGAAAAGGCAGAGGAACCAGAGATCAAATTGCCAACAGCTGCTGGATCATCAAAAAAGCAAGAGAGTTCCAGAAAAACATCTATTTCTGGTTTATTGACTATGCCAAAGCCTTCGACTGTGTGGATCACAATTAACCATGGAAAATTCTGGAAGAGATGGGAATACCAGGCCACCTGACCTGCCTCTTAAGAAATCTGTATGCAGGTCACGAAGCAACAATCAGAACTGGACACGGAACAACAGACTGGTTCCAAATAGGAAAAGGAGTATGTCAAGGCTGTATATTGTCACCCTGCTTATTTAATTTATATGCAGAGTACATCATGAGACATGCTGGGCTGGATGAAGCACAAGCTGGAACCAAGATTGCTGGGGAAAATATCAATAACCTCAGATATGCAGATGACACCACCCTTATGGCAGAAAGTGAAGAAGAACTAAAGAGCCTCTTGATGCAAGTGAAAGAGGAGAGTGAAAAAGTTGGCTTAAAGCTCAACATTCAGAAAGCAAAGATCATAGCATCTGGTCCCATCACTTCATGGCAAATAGATGGAGAAACAGTGGCAGACTTTCTTTGGGGGAGGGGGGCTCCAAAATCACTTAGGATTGTGACTGCAGCCATGAAATAAAAAGACGCTTACTCCTTGGAAGGAAAGCTATAACCAAGACTTAGCAGCAGCAGCAGCAGACATCATATTAAAAAGCAGGGACATTACTTTGCCAACAAAGGTCCATCTAGTCAAGACTATGGTTTTTCCAGTAGTCATGTATGGATGTGAGTGTTGGACTATAAAGAAAGCTGAGAACTGAAGAACTGATGCTTTTGAACTATGGTGTTGGAGAAGACTCTTGAGAGTCCCTTGGACTGCAAGGAGATCCAACCAGTCCATCCTAAAGGAGATCAGTCCTGGGTGTTCATTGGAAGGACTGATGCTGAAACTTGAAACTCCCAACACTTTGGCCACCTGATGCGAAGAGCTGACTCATTGGAAAAGACCCTGATGCTGGGAAAGATTGAGGGCAGGAGAAGAGGCTGACAGAGGATGACATGGTTGGATGGCATCGCCAACTCAATGGACATGGGTTTGGGTGGGCTCTGGGAGTTGGTGATGGACAGGGAGGCCCGGTGTGCTGCAGTTCATGCGATCGCAAAGAGTCGGACACGACTGAGCGACTGAACTGAACTGAACTGAACTGAGGTTTGTCATAGCTTTTCTTCCACAAATGAGATCAAAAGAGCGGGGGCTGATCTGATAGGATTTGTGCCCTTATCAGAGGAAACTCCAGAACCCTCTCTCTCTCTCTTTCTGTCTCAGCCACGTGAGGACACAGTGAGAAGGCACCTGTCTGCAAGCTGAGAAGATTCCTCACCAGCAAGGTCCACCTACCCTGCTGGACCTTGATGGTGGACGTCCAGCCTCCGGAACTGTGAGAGAGTTAATGTGTACTGTTGGAGTCACACAGTCTGTGGCCCCTGCTGACTAAGTGCCAGAAGCAGTGTTAATGATAGTGACCACTCAGCACTGTGGATCTTCCTGGTTTTCTGAGATTGGGTCAGAGATAAGGCCCATGCCTCCTGGTGGCAGAGCAAGTTCCCAAGATCACAGCCCGAGCTGGGCTCTTGAGGCACCCTGGGTGGGATTTTTGCCGGCAGACAAGTGGAAACAGGAGGACACAGAGGTGCTGTTCGGCCTCCGAGGGGGGAAGGGGGTCCACATCACAGCCTAGCGTGCTCTCGTTTCCAAGGTGACAGGAGAAGCTTTTGGGGACCGATGGATGTGGGCCAGAGCCCAGGAGAACATCCAGCTCTGACGGCTTCATTCTGAAACAGCTCGGAGGAGGGGCAGGAAACAGGAAGTGAGAAAGGAGGAGGGAGAAGGGAAACCTTGACACAGAGGATTCAAGTCAGAAAGAATCAAAGGTATAAGAAAGGAGACTATGGAGAGCTCACTAGCGCACATCAGACTCCTCTGAGATGTCCAACCTTTTCATCCACAACATGTTTTCAGTCAGCTCCTTATCTGTCTGTCTATTTATCCCATAGACATCGCTGAATGCATTCTGGGGCCACCTGGGGACTCAACAGTCTGGGCTGCTATGGGTTAAATTATGTCCCCCTCCCCCCAAAATATATTCAAACCATACCCCCAGTACATGGGAAATAAGGTCTCTGCAGCTGTAATTTAGTTACAGTGAGGTTGTCTTGGCTTAGGGTGGACCCTAAATCCAATGAGCTTGTTTTCCTCCCAAGAGGGAAGTTTAGATACAGACTTACAGAAGCCGGGAGATGACAGAGCCAGAGGTGGGGTCAGCTGCCAGTCAAAGGGTGCTGGGGACTGCCTGCCACCACCAAGGGGGCACAGCCCTGCGAACACCTCAAGTTTGGACTTCCGGTTAGGCTATGAAAGAACACGTTTCTATAGTTTTCAGACCCCCAGTTTGTGGTGCTTGTTAGGGTGGGCCTAGAAATCCATTACAGAGTGGACTTTGTTGTTGTTGCTTAGTCCCCAAGTCGTGTCTGACTCTTTGCAACCCCATGGACTGTAGCCCACCAGGCTCCTCTGTCCATGGGATTCTGCAGGCAAGAACACTGGAGTGGGTTGCCATTTCCTTCTCCAAGGGATCTTCCCAACCCAGGGATAAAACCCACATCTCATGTCTCCTGCATTGGCAGGTGGGTTCTTTACCGCTGCACCAAGAAGCACAGAGAAGACTCTCCAAGAAGCTGGAGAAGACTAAAACTGAAGTGAACATTTCACAGCTATTTCTGCCCTGGGGTGAGAGCTGCACCTGGAGGGGGAGGCACTGGCTGCAAAGGCCTTGGGCCAGGAGCTCAGCTCCTCTAAGGAACTGATGAAGGGGAGGGCCCCGAGGCTCAGAGAGGCCAGACACCGCCCCAGTCCTCACAAAATGGCATCCTTCCAGCAACAGCTGAGAACAACATGGCATCTGAGAGCCGAGCCTCTCTTGAAGTGGGCACCGAGGCAGAGAGCCAGGGAACGCATTGCTGGGTCACCTCCACCCAGGAGCAAGGTGCCGGCCTCCAGGAGATGCGTGACGCGGCCTCCAGGTCACTCAGGGCCGAGTCACAGGAGGTCGAGGTTAGTTTCAGCAGGAGGTATGTGGGTCAGATAATGAGGGCTGTTAAGCCCCGGAATGCAGTGTCCAGAGCACTGTGATGAGGAAAATCTAGTGCTATTGAACCTGCCGAGGCCGCTGGGGCTCCCCCACCCCACCCCATCCTCCCCACCAGGTCACATCCAGGAGCCCCACCTCCACGCCTCCAGACTCCACGTCTGAGATTACAGCACAGGGCAAGGCTCACTTCCCAAGAGGGCGACTTCAGCTGGGGGTGAATAGGAACTCAGCTCCAGGAAACAGGATACAGAGCAAGAGGGACCCACGGACCACCGGGCAGAAGACGATGAGGAGCCTGCCCCGGGCCTTTGGCCTCAAGGATCCGGCTCCATCGCCCGGTCCTCATGGCTTTCTGAGAAGCCTTGGAAGGCACCTGGGCACAGCCTTGTCTGCAGACAGGGACAATGCACCTCCTCACGGGTGGTCTGATGAGCTGGAGACCCTTGCATGTGACCATTGCTTCATCACAGCTTCCCCCTCGTGAAGACAGAAAACGAGAGTGACCATGAGATGACCTTGTGTAGGAAAAGGCTGTGCAATGTCATGTCCATGTGTGGGTCCCACTGGACACGTAGACTCCTTGCTACTGGTGATCAGGGACAGATACACAGGCAGCAAGGGACCCCATGGAAGCTGGTGGTGCTGGGGGAGCTGCTCTCACTCGTGGTGTGGGGTTGAGAGGCACTCAGCCAGGGCCATGTCAGTTGTGGGCTGACCCACAGCGTGGATCACGGGTACATAGGTACCACAAACAGTGAACCAGGGCAGGGGTGAGCCAGCCAGCTTCAGGGAGATCCACTGGCGTGGCAGAGCTGGTCATGGGCCAGAAACTCCTGATCCCAGAAGGACAGTGCTCAGGGTCATCTCAAGACCAGGAGGGCCCCTGAACAGACCACAGGACCAGGGCACAGACAGAGGCAAAGCTGAGCAGGAGGAAATGGTCCAAGGTCCAAGTCAGCCTGGGATCAGAAGCCAAGGTCAGGCATCACAGTTAGAGCTCAGCCTAAGGGGCCGATGCTCAGGAAGGACCCCAGGCCCATCAGATCAGAGTTGGCCCAACAGGGAAACAAATATGGGTCTGATCAGCACCTGCTCAAATACTAATTCCTCCTTTCAACCTCCTGTCCTTGCCCTCTCCCATCTCTTTTTCTTCTGATGTTTTTGACCCCTTGGCCCCCTGTAACCATGGCAATAAATGTGTCTTCCCTTGATGGGTGATGGGCAACTCAACAGGAGGAATCATAGCTAAGACCACCTCCTCCTAGTACCTAGCCCAGTGCCTGGCATACAGGAGGTGCTCAATAAGTGCTTATTGCATGAATGGCTTTGGGTCGGCCCACACGCACATTAGAGGATCACCAAGACAAGCACATGGAAGAGAGGTCCCCATGGCTGGCTTCCCCACCCTCTGCCCTGAGGGCACCTTGTTTTGGGGTAAACATACCCTAACAGAACCACAGACTTGCATCCCCAAGTAACCAAGACCACACTGGTGTTCAGCCCTTCAGGAAAATGCTTCCTTCTTGTGATTAGACCAGTTGGGCCTCCTTTCCCCTTAGAGACTGAAAATGGGGAAACGTAATTTTTGGCAGGTTTCTTCATCTACTTCCTAAAGTAGGTATCCAAGAGTGAGATGAAGACATTCCCAGGAGAGAAACTGACGCCCAATAGTGCATGTGGTCTTGGAAATACATCTGAATTTTATATTAATTGAAATTTAATATGCAATCACTAACTTGTGTCCAACTCCTTGTGACACCTATTGACAGTAGCATGTGAGGCTTCTTGGTCCTCCACTATCTCTCGGAGTTTGCTCAAACTCATGTCCATTGAGTCAGTGATGCTATCTAACTAACTCATCCTCTATCGCCCCCTTCTGCTTTTGCCTTCAGTTTTTCCCAGCATCAGGGTCTTTTCCAATGAGTAGGCTGTTTGCACCAGATGGCCAAACTATTGGAGCTTTAGCTTCAGCATCAGTCCCTCCAATGAACATTCAGGGTTGATTTCCTTTAGGGTTGACTGATTTGATCTCTTTGCAGTCCAAGGGACTCTCAGGAGTCTTCTCCAGTACCTCAATTCCCAGGCGTCAGTTCTTTGATTCTCAACCTTCTTTATGGTCCAACTCCCACATCCATACATGACTACTGGAAAAACCATAGCTTTGACTTTATGGACCAGTGTTGGCAAAGTAATGTCTCTGCTTTTTAATATGCTATCTAGATTTGTCATAGCTTTTCTTCCAAGGAGCAAGCATCTTTTAATTTCATGGTTGTAATCACAATCTGTAGCGATTTTGGAGCCTAAGAAAACAAAATCTGTCATTGCTTCCACTTTTTCCCTCTTCCATTTGCCATGAAATGATGGGACTAGATGCCACGATCTTAGTTTTTTGAATGTTGAATTTCAAGCCAGCTTTTTCACTCTCTTCTTTCACTCTCATCAAGAGGCTCTTTAGTTCCTCTTTGCTTTCTACCACCAGAGTGGTACCATCTGCACATCTGAGATTGTTGCTGTTTCTCCCAGCAATCTTGATCTCAGCTTGGGATTCATCCACCCCAGCATTTTGCAAGATGTTCTCTGCATAGAAGTTAAATAAGCAGGGTGATAATCCAGGTACCTCTAAACAGGACCGCATTACAAATCATTAACCAAGAAAAGACTCAAAAAGAGTATCACACAATAGGACAAGGAAGACCCTCTGGGAAATCTTGGCCAGTATTTGAACCTGGAAGATTCCCGGTATAACACAGAAATCTCTGCTGAACAATGCTTTCTGGGGTGCTGGACAGCCAGGCCATCACAATCACCTGAGGGTTTGGTGATGGGTTCTTAAAACTGTGAGCTTCCTTCCAGATGAGATGAGTAAACCCTTTTCCATTTTCCGAAGCTTAGGACGTTTTTTTGTTTTTTTGGTTAAGAAATACATTGGAAGTGATGTTAGGAAAAACATACCCTTTCAGAAAACCTCAAAGTATGTGAAGAAAGTCCCCTGGCGTCCCAGTGCTTTGCCTAGGCTTCCCCAGGAGAGGGAGGGCCTGGGACTCCAAGCCCAGCATTTGCAGAGTAAATGAACGAGTGTTTACCACGCAGCGTTCGGTGGTTTGGGGCTTGTGTAAATAAAAGACAGACAGATGAGAAAGCCCAAATGGAAAGACTGGACTGGAATGTCTCACTGACTGGCAGGGCCGTGGAGAACAGTTTTCCATCCCAGAAGGAAACCGGGCACACAGCGTTTCCAGCACAACACCCAGGGAATTTGCTGAAGAGTTTGGGAGAAATGATACACGCAGTGTTTGGGGGCAACCGTCTTACAGATCTCAGCAGCGCTGGAAAGAAAAAGAAAGGGCACCTGACCCTACTCAGTGCCCTGTGGTGACCCAAGCAGGAAGGAAATCCAAAAAAAGAGGGGATATGTGTGTATATGTGGCTGATTCACTTTGCTGTACAGAAACTAACACAACATTGTAAAGCAGCCATACTCCAAAAAATTAAATTTAAAAAATAAAAAGAATTTTGATTAGAAGAAGGAAGAAAGGGCATCTGAGAAGGAAAAGAGGCAAGGGTATTAAATGTAGTGGGCTGAACAGTGTTCATTGTTGTCATTCAGTCAGTAAGTCCTGTCGACTGTGACCCTAGGACTGCAGCACGCCGGGCTCCTCTGTCCTCTACAATCTCACAGGGTTTGCTCAGATTCATGTCCATTGAGTCCGTGATGCTATCCAGCCCTTCTCACCCCCCAAAAAGTGGTGTCCACTCAGAACCTCAGAATGTGACTCTTAGAAGTAGGGCCTTTGCAGACGTAATTAAGGTAAAGACAGAGAGTGAGATCACCCTGGATCTGGGTGGGCCCTGAATGGAATGAGCCTGTCCTTCTAAGAGGACATCCAGAGGAGCAGAGACTGGAGTGATCCATCTCCAGGCCCAGGTCAGAAGGACAGACACCACGGATAGGGAAATTTCAAGAGTCGGAAGAGGCAGCAGTTCATCCCAGGAGCTGGCTGAGGGAGCACGGCCCTGTGGACAGCCTCCACAATTCCACAATAAATTTCTGTTGTTTTAAGCCACAGACATTGTGGTAATTTGTTGCAACAGCCCCAGGACACTATTACAATGGAAAGGGATTAGGCAACCCACAGGTCTCAGGCAGGTCCCACCCCTAAGTCTTTGCCCCGTATCCACAGATGTCTTAAGGTAGAAGCGTGTGTTAATGCTTGCTCAGAGGCAAACCACAGGAAGGGGATGGCTCTCCTGCTGAGATATGTTTGCACACAGTAACTAAGGCCTCTGGACACAGAACTAGTGCAAAGTTTTTAAGTGGTTTGCCCTCAGGATTTCCCAAACTATTTTGAGAAAATTAGACAAGGAAACTGTTGAGCAGGCAGTGGTGGGAACAGAGGATACAGTGAGGAATTCTGAAACCGAGCTTGGACTCTGCTTCCAGGCTGAGGAATCTCCTCTCCCCCAGCCAATGAGCCAAGGGAAGAACGTTGTAGTTCACTAAGCGCCCAAGAAAGGGAGCATGGCCGGGGAGCGGTGGTGGGGGATGGGGGGCGGGAGGCAGGACCAACTGGGCTAGGTCTGGCCTTTCATGGCCAAAGGG
>NW_011494609.1:9062167-9066968 GCF_000754665.1 Bison bison bison
TTAAACCGGAGACATGGCCACCTGTCAACCAAGGAATTCAACCACATCTTGCCTTGGGCCCTGCAGAGCTGAAACACAGGGATGTACAATAATTTTGAATTCTCCTTTTCTGAGTTGGATGTGAAGAAGGCTGAGCGCCAAAAATTGATGCTTTTGAACTATGGTGTTGGAGAAGACTCTTGAGAGTCCCCTGGACTGCAAGGAGATCCAACCAGTCCATTCTGAAGGAGATCAGTCCTGGGATTTCTTTGGAAGGACTGATGCTAAAGCTGAAACTCCAGTACTTTGGCCACTTCATGCGAAGAGCTGACTCATTGGAAAAGACTCTGATGCTGGGAGGGATTGGGGGCAAGAGGAGAAGGGGACAACAGAGGATGAGATGGCTGGCTGGCATCACTGACTTGATGGACGTGAGTCTGAGTGAACTCCGGGAGTTGGTAATGGACAGGGAGGCCTGGCGTGCTGCGATTCATGAGGTCGCAAAGAGTCGGACACGACTGAATGACTGAACTGAACTGAACTGAACTTTCTCAATTTTTATAAAATAGAAATAAAAAGGCCTTGTGATCATCCAATTTATTCTCCTGGAGATGCTTTCTTAGAAGAATGGAAGGAAAGAAGGAAGACTGGATGGGAGAGAAGGAGGCAGGGAGGAGGGAAAAGCTCCCAGAGAGATGGCTATTCCCTGAGGGTCAGGGCCATCTTCCTGTATGGTCACTCTGTTCCCCGTGGTGCCACCCCCACTGCCCTGGGCTAGTGAGTCCAGCCCTGGCCTTGGACTTGTCATCATATGCTTGGAGTTCCAGCAGAGACACCTGTGACTTTGCCTTCGGGCCTCATCTCTGTGGGGAGAATGAGACTCACCTACCACCCAGGGACCCGACACCCCAGAGGCGAAGGGTGGGGGGACACCAGGAGAGGCCCTTCCCTGTGGTGTCACCCCCTTGGCCCTGTGGCCTGTGTTCCCTGCACAGAAGGTCCCAAGTAAGGAGACGTCTATTCAGCTGAGTTCCAAGTCATTCATCTGTGCCAGGCTGGCTCCACAATGCCCAGGGCAAGGCTGGGAGGCAGGTTTTAAGTCTCAATCTACCCTTTCTTGGGGGTCTTCCCTCCATTCCCGAGTCTCAGCACCTTCC
Organism: Bison bison bison; assembly: GCF_000754665.1. NCBI lineage: Eukaryota > Metazoa > Chordata > Mammalia > Artiodactyla > Bovidae > Bison > Bison bison. The sequence goes on from NW_011494609.1 coordinate 9,063,304, forward strand.
TGCTGGCCCAGGCTCACAACACCTGCCCCCGCAACTCATTCCACTCCAGTCACATGGTGTGGGGCAAGGGCATGGCCAGGCTAGGCCCACCTTCTGCAGCTTGCCATACTGACCCCACTTCACTCTGGACACCCAGTCCTGGTCTGTACCCGTCTCTGCCAACACCAGCTGGAATCCAGATCTTCTGGAAACACAGGGCCAACTACTAGTTAATTGACATCTATGCCAGAAGAGAAAAGATTGATGAAATCTGGGCTCGCTAGAAGTGGGTCAGGAGCGGGCAAAACAGGTATGGTGCCCACGTATGCAAATAGCTCTCTCAGAAAAGATCAAAAGCAGGCCTAGTGGCCGATGTCAAATGTTTGGACGTCTGTCATGGATAAGCAGCACATATTTATTTGGTAGAAAGCCAAAAAGTAAGACAAGAAATGATGGCTGGAGGTTATCCCCAGGTGGGTTTCGGCTTAGCTCAGGAAGAGGTTTCTCATGCTTGTGGGTGTGCTAAATTGCTTCAGTCTTGTCCAACTCTCTGCAACCCCATGGACTGTAGTCCTCTAGGCTTCTCTGTCCATGGGATTTCCCAGGCAAGAATACTGGAGTGGGTTGCCATGCCCTCCTTTTAGGGGATCTTTCCAACCCAGGGACTGAACCCACATTTCTCATGTATACTGCATTGGCAGGTGGGCTCTTCACCAACAGTGCCACCTAGGAAGACCCAAAGTGAAAGTGTTAGTCGATCAGTTGTGTCCAACTCTTTGCAACCCCATGGTCTATAGCCCAGCAGGCTCATCTGTCCGTGGAATTATCCTTCTCACGTTTAGATCAGGGTAGATGGCTTTCAAGGGTGGTAATAAGCTCCCCGACACTGCGAGTATTCAAGAAGACTGCAGACCATGTATGGTTCTAAGAGCTGGAGGATTGCAGGCTGGCCCCATGGTGCCGGGACAGGCTGAGCCCTTGCCCGGGGCAACAGTCTTAGACACTGATTCACAGGAAAGTCCCTAAAGGGGAAAGTGGGTTTGTCCAGTGAGTGGGAGGGAGCTTTGGGAAGAGAGCACAGCAGCAGAAAAACAATGTGAACTTGGATCACGTAAGGACATTCAGAGGCCAGAGACATCCTTGGGAGCCACTAATGTTGACAATTCATCAAGATTCAGTGACTGTACATGTAACATTTGTGCATATCAATGTATCTAAATTTTATTTTTAAAAAATGAAAAGCTGTAAACAAATGTTGGACTCTAATGTTACCCACAGTGAAGTATTCAGGATGCAGAGCTTTCACATCTGCAAGTCACTTTGTGTCAAAAACAAGACAGCCCAGTCTGAAGGATGGAGGGAAATGGATACTAAAGATGTGAGAAGGTGAGTGTAGCAAGTGTTAATTGTAGAATCTAGAGTACTCACTGTCACAATTTGTGCCAACCTTTCTGTATGTCTAAACATTTTCATAATAAAATGCTTAGGACAGAAAAGCTGGCTTCCGGGGAAAGGATGTATGTACACTTATAGCTGGTTCATGTTGTTGTATGCAAAAGCCAACACAATATTGTAAAGCAATTGTCTCCCAATTAAAAATAAATTTTTTAAAATTTGGAAAAAAAAAAGTGCTGGTTCCCAAAAGCCCTAATCCCTCAGAAGGTGTACAGACAGCAATTGCAAAAGCCTGGCCAAGTTCCTTCTGTGTATCTGATCATGCTGTTAAGATGCAGGCCACAGGGTTGTCGCTTTCGAGTGCGTGGATTCCTTGAAACAGCTGAGGGAGTGGACAGGAAACGTGCTCAGGTGCTCCTTTCCAGACAGAAAACAAGGATTCAGACTCATACCGTCTGATTCCACCCCCATCCTGCCTCAACAGGGAACTGGGCGCTTTGGGCAGAAGAGCAGATGCACGGGAGCGACGTTTGGGGATCTCTTGGCTGTTAATCATCAAAGGGAGCGCAGCAGGACACGCCTGGCAGATCGGGGCTGAGGCGCAGCCGGCCAGGTGCAGAGGCTGTGCCCACGCACACCCGCCAGATGACTGGCTTCTGGCTCACGCAGCATCCCCACAACCTCCAGTACCAGGCCGTACCCTGGCCACCTCTGGGATGGTGACCTCTGAACTGGTGGCCTCAAACCTGATGATACTGCAGGTGATGGCCTCTGAGGTACCGGTGACCTCTGAAAATGTTAGCCTCTGAAACAACCTGGCTCTGCCCTGCTCTAACTGGGTCACCGTGGACAAACTTCCTGCACGCTGTGAGCCCCTGCTTCCTCACCTGCAAAGGAGGACAGGTGCCACGGGACATTTTTTTTTGCTACCACTATCAAAGCACATGTAGGAAGGTGAGACCACCTCAAAACCCCACCTGGAGAAATCCAATGTGTGACTTGGGCCAGATTTAGTTACCTTGTAAGTATCCTCTGTTCACCCATGAAGCATCCTGGACATTTTGCTGTTGGGTAAAACATTTAATAAACATTACAAAGGTTTGGTTGTTTTTGTTTTTGTTTTTGTTTTTTTAAGATAAAAAACAGACTAAAAACACATCTTAATTTTGCAGGTGGTACTTCACAGTCTCTCCTGCTGGAGGCTGGAATGCAGGAGGTCCCAGCCCCGCGGGTGCTCAGACACTCTGGTCTCGATCCTGCCCTGGCTTAGGGCTGAAAGAGTGTGGCCAAGAACCATCTCACTGTTGCCTCTCTTGTCCCTTAAACCACTCAGGACCTCGGTGATAATGCCACCCCAAAGAGGGACAGGACTTTGAGGTTGGGGTGACCGACATCACTCTGGACAGAGAATTATTATTCATTTATGGGCTTCCCTGATGGCTCAGTTGGTAAAGAGTCCACCTGCAATGAAGGAGACCCCGGTTCGATTCCTGGGTCGGGAATATCTGCTGGAGAAGGGATAGATTACCAACTCCAATAGTCTGGCCTGGAGAATTCCATGGACGATATAGTTGATGGGGTCGCAAAGAATCAGACACGACTGAGTGACTTTTTCACTTTCACTTTATGGGAAGATGGCTGATCCCTTTGAAACCCAGTGACTTGTGGCTTAAACTTATCTGGGGAGCTTTCATTCCTTCATGGCTAGGGAGAACTTTGTAATCAACCTCATGATGGAAGAATGGGGTCAGAAATCTGCCTTTTAACACAAGAGCAGAGTCTCAAACCAGGTTCAAGGGCAGAGAATTAGGCACTACCTCCCAGACCCAGGCCAGGCCAGGGTCAGGATGGCATGAACCGTAGACACACCTGAAATTGGGCCTTATACCCCTGCTCCCCAATGTCAGTCACTGGAGGTTTGCCCAGGCTGATTGGTTTAGATGTTTGTTTATCTATAGAAAGAATTTGTGGATTCCAAGTCTTTAAATAAAGCAATATTTATGCCATTGACTCTAGTTTTACATTTTCCTTTACTGAAGAATTGATGCTTTTGAACTGTGGTGTTGGAGAACACTCTTGAGAGTCCCTTGAGCTGCAAGGAGATCCAACCAGTCCATTCTGAAGGAGATCAGCCCTGGGATTTCTTTGGAAGGAATGATGCTAAAGCTGAACCTCCAGTACTTTGGCCACCTCATGAGAAGAGTTGACTCATTGGAAAAGACCCTGATGCTGGGAGGGATTGGGGGCAGGAGGAGAAGGGGACACAGAGGATGAGATGACTGGATGGCATC
>NW_011494609.1:9067068-9069829 GCF_000754665.1 Bison bison bison
CTGACTCAATGGATGTGAGTCTGAATGAACTCTGGGAGTTGGTGATGGACAGGGAGGCCTGGCGTGCTGTGATTCAGGGGGTCACAAAGAGTCGGACACGACTGAGCGACTGAACTGAACGGAAAGAAAGTGAAGATATTTTCCCTCAATATCATTATGATCATAAAACTAAAATAACATGTGATTCTGAAAAGGATTCTGGACCCCCAAAAAATAGTTGTAAAGGGCATATGTATTTTTTAACTGGGCTTCCCCTGTGGCTCAGTGTTAAAGAATCTGCCTGCCAGTGCAGGAGATGTGGATTCAATCCCTGGGTTGGAAAGATCCCCTGAAGAAGAATATGGCAACCCACTCCAGTATTCTTGCCATGGACAGAGCACCCTGGTGGGCTACAATCGATGAGGTCACAAAAGAGTCAGGCACGACTTAGTGACTAAACAACAGCAATATTTTTTATTAATTTCTACTGAAGTATAGTCAATTTAAAATGTACTAGTTTCAGGTGTATAGCAAGGTGAATCAGCCATATCTTTACATATATCCACTCTTTTTCAGATTCTTATCCCATATAGGTGATTACAGAGGATTGAGTAGATTTCCCTGTGCTATACAATAGGTCCTTGGTGGAGGTTTAGTCATTAAGTCATGTTCGACTCTCTGTGACCCCATGGACTATGGCCTGCCAGGCTCCTCTGCCAGTGGGATTTCCCAGGCAAGAATACTGGAGTGGGCTGTCATTCCCTTCTCCCAGGCATCTTCCCAACCCAGAGACTGAACCTTGGTCTCCTGCATTGCAGGAAGATTCCTAACTACCTGAGCTACCAGGGAAGCCCCAGTAGGTCCTTATAAGTTATCTATTTCATATGTAATAGTGTGTATCAGAGAAGGCAATGGCACCCCACTCCAGTACTTTTGCCTGGAAAATCCCGTGGACAGAGGAGCCTGGTAGGCTCCAGTCCATGGGGTCGCTAGAGTTGGACACGACTGAGAGACTTCACTTTCACTTTTCACTTTCATGCATTGGAGAAGGAAATGGCAACCCACTCCAGTGCTCTTGCCTGAAGAGTCCCAGGGATGGGGGGGGCCTGGTGGGCTGCCGTCTATGGGGTCGCACAGAGTCAGACACGACTGAAGTGACTTAGCAGCAGCAGCAGCAGTGTGTATATGTTCACCCCAATCTCCCAATTTATTCCTCCCCACCTTCCCCCTTAGAAACCATAAGTCTGCTTTTTACATCCATGACTCTATTCTGTTTTGTAATTTTGTATTTTATAAGCTACAAAAACGTTTAGCTCATTTGTAAGACTTCTTTACTTGCAGTCATCACCAGGGACAATATCTTCCTCGCAGAAAGGATCCCTCTATTTTCCTAAGGAAGTAATCTCAGAACACGTAATTATCTGAATGTTTGTCAAACTCTCTAAACCTTTTCAAAGGAATAGAATCAGGCAGCTCCCTTACTCGTCCTGGGGAGGGAACTTGTGAGGATGATGACAAACCAGCCAACCAGCAGCTTTGACCCACCAGGAAAAGGTCACAGCAAAGTTGTTTCACTTAAAGTCATCCTGTTCACAGGAACAAGCCACCATCATTTTAATTTGCTCTGATGCATTGATGGTGGAAGTGGAACTGATCAGTATCAGATAGTCATGCTATTAACCAGATTTACATTTTTTAACATAAAAAAAAGACATTACCTGTGAATATGGATGACAGATGAGAGACTAGAACGTAACAATGTTGTCTCCTGATTTTAACAAATGTACTATGGTGACACAAGAGGATGTCTTTGGTACAAACACACATATGAAAACACAGATGAAATGGAGATGTTATATGTACATATGAAAAGACAAATACATAAAGATTACAATATATATATGAAAAGATACATGTTTAGACACAGTGTCTTAGTCCATCCAGGCTGCTAAACCAGAATACCTAGACTAGATGAAAAAGTGGAAGTGTTAGTTGCTCAATGGTGTCCAGTTCTTTTGAGACCCCATGGAGTGTAGCCTGTCAGGCTCCTCTATCCATGGGATTCTCCAGACAAGAATACTGGAGTAGGTTGCCATTTCCATCTCCAAGGGATCTTCCTGATGCAAGCCTGGGTCTTCTTCATCCCAGGCAGATGTCTGAGCCACCAGAGACTAGGTGGGTGACTTATAAACCATAGAAATTTATATCTCACAGTTCTGGAGGCTTGGAAAGTCCAGATCAAGACTCCAGCAGATTCAGTGTCTGATGAGGACCAACTTTCTGGTTTGTAGGGGGCATCTTCTCACTGTATTCTCACATGGTAGAGGGTGAGGAACCTCTGTGGGACCTCTTCTATAAGGCACTGATCCCATTCATGAGGGCTCCACCCTCATGACCTCATTAGCTCCCAAAGGCCCCACCTTCTAAGACCATCACATTGGCAATTAAATTTCAACATAGGACTTTTGGGAAGACAAAAAAACATTCAGACCATAGCACAGAGTTTATACTATATATACTCATATAAGTATATGTATATAGCATAGCATAAAGGTTATACTATATAATTTTTGTTTGTTCAGTTGCTAAGTTGTGTCCGACTCTTAGTGATCCCATGGACTGTAGCACACCAGGCTTCCCCATCCTTCACTATCTTCCAAAGTTTGCTCAAACTATGTCCATTGAGTTGGTCGATGCCATCCAACCATCTCATCCCTCTGCCACCTCTTCTCCTTTTGCCTTTATTTTTTCCCAGCATCAGGGTCCTTTCCAATGAGTCAAC
>NW_011494609.1:9069929-9074896 GCF_000754665.1 Bison bison bison
ATTTCCTTTAGGATTGACTGGTTTGACCTCCTTGCAGTTCAAGGGACTCTCAAGAGTCTTCTCCAGCACAGTTCAAAAGCATCAGTTCTTCAGTTCTCAGCCTTCTTTATGGTTCAACTCTCATGTCAGTACATGACTATTGGAAAAACCACAGCTTTGACTACACAGACCTTTGTCAGCAAAGTTATGTCTTTACTTTTTAGTATGCTGTCTAGGTTTGTCACAGCTTTCCTTCCAAGAGGCAAGCATCTTGTAATTTCATGGCTGCAGTCACTGTCCACAGTGATTTTGGAGCCCAAGAAAAGAAAATCCATCACTGTCTCCATTGTTTCCCCATCTATTTGTCATGGAGTGATGTGACCAGATGTCATGATCTTAATTTTTTTGAATGTTGAATTTTAAGCCAGCTTTTGCACTTTTTCACTCTCTTCTTTCACCATCCTCAAGAGGCTCTTTAGTTCTTCTTCACTTTCTGCCATATATATATAAAACAGATTATACTATATATATGAAAAGTATATACATAAACAGACTATTCTATATGTATATATAAAAGGAAATATAGAGAGAGACAGATTATACTATAAATATCTAAGAAAAGATATCCATGTGCAGATGGAGATTATACTATATACATGAAAAGATACAGACATAAAGAGATTATGCTCAGTTCAGTTCAGTCGCTCAGTCATGTCTGACTCTTTGCAACCCCATGAATCACAGCACGCCAGGCCTCCCTGTCCATCACCAACTCCCAGAGTTCACTCAAACTCATGTCCATTGAGTCGGTGATGCCATCCAGCCATCTCATCCTCTGTCGTCCCCTTCTCCTCCTGCCCCCAATCCCTCCCAGCATCAGGGTCTTTTCCAATGAGTCAACTCTTTGCATGAGGTGGCCAAAGTATTGGAGTTTCAGCTTCAACATCAGTCCTTCCAGTGAACACCCAGGACTGATCTCCTTTAGGATGGACTGGTTGGATCTCCTTGCAGTCCAAGGGACTCTCAAGAGTCTTCTCCAACACCACAGTTCAAAAGCATCAATTCTTCGGCACTCAGCTTTCTTCACAGTCCAACTCTCACATCCATACATGACCACTGGAAAAACCATAGCCTTGACTAGGCGGACTTGTTGGCAAACTAATGTCTCTGCTTTTCAATATGCTATCTAGGTTGGTCATAACTTTCCTTCCAAGGAGTAAGCGTCTTTTAATTTCATGGGTGCAATCACCATCTGCAGTGATTTTGGAGCCCAAAAAAATAAAGTCTGACACTGTTTCCACTGTTTTCCCATCTATTTCCCATGAAGTGATGGGAGAGATTATGCTATATAAATATTAAACAAAGATATATACATAGAGATTAAACTAGAGAGAGAGAGTGGAGCAAAATTCCACCAGCTCGAGAATCAGTTGAAAGTACAGGAATTTTTTGTCCTATTCTTGTAACTTTTTTCCTAAGGCTGAAATTCTATATCACAATGAGTTTTTAAATAATCAAAATGGCAGCACACTGCCTTGACCCCTTGGGCTGACCTGGGAACAGAGAAAGGTGGTCTCTCATTGGGCAGTACTTGTCCAGGCCATCTGCCCTGAAGACTCCTACAAGTCAAGACACCTGCTTGGAGTTTATAGGCATAAAGGGTTTAAAGGGCAGTTATGCTGAATCTGAAGCTCCCATACTCTGGCCATCTGATATGAAGAGCCAACTCATTGGAAAAGACCCTGATGCTGGGAAAAATTGAAGGCAGGAGGAGAAGGGGGTGAAAGAGGATGAGATGGTTGGATGGCATCACCAACTTGATGGACATGAGTTTGAGCAAACTCTGGGAGATGGTAAAGGACAGGGAAGCCTGGTGTGCTGCAGTCCATGGGGTCGCAAAGAATCAGACACAAGTTAGCAACTGAACAACAGCAATAACAATAGAGTCAAAAGCCTACAATAAGGTCTCATGGGCTGCTGTCTGCTGGGCTTTGTGACATGATGAGTGGGGACATGCAGACCACACACCTTGGGAGCAGAGGGTCCCTGGACAGTGCGGTCAGTGCAAGTTCCCTCTTGGGTTCTGGGCTGAAGCCATCACTGGCTACACGTGGTGTTCTGACAGGTGAGCCCCTGGCTGCCCACTTCCGAGGTCCCCTGAGGTCTCTTCGAGGGTGTCCAGGTCCTGCTCAGTTCCCCTACACCATCTGTCCTCTCTCCTCCTTTCTGAGATGGACCCTGCTGACCTCTGCCCTCTGTGCAAGAGCCCCTCTGCCTTCTGAGTCTCAGGCCCCATGGCTTTCTCTCCTCCCGACCTCAGGGTCTCCCACCCATGCCTTCCCAGCTGACAGGTACGTCTGTCTTTCCCTTGCTTCTCGCCAATAGGAACTCACTGTCCATCCACGTTTGTGCCATCAGCTGGGCCACGGAGACTCTGTCTGTTCACTCACCTGTCAGGATTGCGGACCTCAGGTGCTATGGAGGAAACCATATCAGAAGCAGTCTAGAAGTCTCCTGGGGCCCAAGGAGGTTTTGGGTTTGGCTACTCAAAGCGTGGTCCCCGGACCATTGGCAGCAGCATCACAGTTAGTCCACACTGACCCAGGCTGGCCTCATACCCACTACATCAGAAGCTGCCATTTCATAAACCCTCCAGACGATTCATGGGTACATCAGTGTTTGAGTAGCAGCTCATTTAGAGGATGCTTGCTGTGGGGAAAAAAGAAGAAAGAAAGGTGATGGAGTTTTAATCAAGGATGTCCACCCACGAGCAATGAATTCTGCTACAGGTGTAAATGCCCAAGTTGCAGCACAAATTCCCACCACTTCCAGATGACCTGTCCCTTGCATCAGACAAGCAACTAACAGACAGTTACAAAAGAGGTCAGTTGGATGCAAGCAAGTCTCCAGAGAAGCTGATCCTCCCCCACCTTGTTGAGCGACAGCTGCTCAGTCATGTATTCTTTGAGACCCCATGGACTGTAGCCTCCCAGGCTCCTCTGTCCATGGGATTCTCCAGGCAAGAATACTAGAGTGGGTTGCCATTTCCTTCTCCAGGGAATCTTCCTAACCCAGGGATGGAACACAGGTCCATCATTGCAGGCAAATTCTTTACCATCTGAGGCAACAGGGAAGACTACTAAAGACCTTGTTACTGTGGAAGAAAGGAAATAATTGGATATTTTCCTGCACTCCAATAGGATAGAAGCATCTACTACTTCCCTGTGTTTGTACAGCTCTGTTTCCCTGGACCTCACCTCCTTATAGCCCAGCACCTCATGTGCCAAAAAGTATCAGCTAGAATCAGTAACAGCAATAAAGCATCGGAGATGGCAGCTGCCCCACTAAGTGGTCCACAGCTCAGTTGTAAATCTGGACTCAGTAGCAGCCAGCCAGTGACCTCATACCTGGCTTTCATCTGGGGGCTGTGGTAATGACCTAACGCTGTAGTGAGGTGTCCGTGTCTCCAAGACAAGGCGCATTGCTCAGAAAATAAACTGCCGAGGTTATGACATCAGAATCTTAAAATAAATTCCTTTTGGCCACACTGAAGTTCTGAAGGCTTAGAGTGACAGCTTTCTATTGCTTTACTTACACCTTCTAACTTCTGATACGCACAGTGGGTACCTTTCCCTATAGATAAGAAACGGTGATCACTTCTCCCCAACACACAGCCCCTTTTGCAGCAGCAAGGTCAGGCCACATGCATCAGGATGAGGTCATCCTGTTCCCCAACAGACATGGAAACCAACGGCTCCCCAAATGTTTGGACTGGAGATGCTGAAACCCAATTTTGGTTTCCCGGAATTCCCCACTCCCCTCCCCCAGCACAGCCTCCGACGAGCCAAAATCTTTTTCCCCACTGAGCCAGGTTTTGAGTAAATGCTGCTGTCAAAGATTCCATCCTGTTTCAACCAAACATAGACTAGTCAGTTGCCAATGTCTAAATCCTGCCTTTATTGTTTTAAAAACAAAATGTAAAAGCCGTGATGCCCTGACCCTCTCTTGTGCTGGAGTCTGCTGAAATGGCCTGACTTTTTCTTCTGCATTTTGGGACACAGGGAGAGGATGAGTAATGGATGATGATCCTTGTCCTAAAATCATGCTGAATCAAGGAGGCAGAGTCTTGTCCTGGAGCCCCTCTTCCTATACCTGCCAGGGGGATGGGGTGGATGCTGGGCAGGAGTCAGCCTCAGTCCAGGGCAGCCAGCAGGAACCTCCTAAGGCTTCCAGACATGCTGGGCAGCTGGCCCTTCAGCTGTTTATGCAAAGGTGGTGGTGGAGACTGCAGTCATGAAGGAATGAAAGGTCTCCACACCCTAAAGTCACCTAACAGGTGGCTGTAATAATGGAGCCACCTCGGAACCCTCTGGGAAGCTAGGGCAGAGGAAGGCAACATTCCCTAAATGCAGTTAAGTTGTACATAGAAAGCACACACTTCTGATTCTACTTGATGTCTTCTAGCTTTTTTACCTGTTAACTTCCCTGCCTGCCTTGTCAATAGGCCCACTCTGATTTGCATGAAAACCAGCGGTTCCTACATTCACTCACTCACATCTAGGGGAGGGACTCTCCCCCATCAGCTTGCTCTGCCCTGCATCTCCAAGGCCGCATCCTGCCCCGCCTTTGCCTCCCTACACTTTCATGCCTCCTTTCAGGGATGTCAGAGGATAGATAGGAGCTAATCTCAGCCCAGGTCACACACAGAAATGCAGAACCACTGGAGGAAAGACTGCCTTCCAACAAATCATTCTTTTATTGTGCTCTGCTCTCTACCGTGGATTCCAGTGATGAGAAGACCTGTCTGCATTTGAATTCCATGTGCAGCACCAAAAGAGCAGATTTGAATTCTCCATTCTTCCACCTGTTCAGGTCTGTGCTCCTGTAAGATATATCCTGCACCCTGACAGATGCCAGACCTCGTTGGCAGATTCCAGGGACCACAGGGACCTGGTTGCCCTGAAACAAGCAGGAAGGGAAGGAGAATT
>NW_011494609.1:9075174-9078436 GCF_000754665.1 Bison bison bison
CCAACCTGCATCCCCCGCATTGGCAGGTGGATTCTTAAGCACTGGACCACCAGGAAAGCCCTTTGAAAGTCTTAAGGTGGAAAATTCATAGTAATACGGCACACAGAGACATAAACACGTACCTACATCATTTAGATGGAATCTCCCACATGAGATTTAGCTAAGGGTCTAAGTGCGGTTGGCAAGTGACTTACTGGCCAGTCCCAGGACTTGGAGGACTGAGGAGTCAAGGTCAAGGCATCTGCTTCGGGGGCATTTTCTTCACTCTGTCCACAGCCCCCTCTCACTGCCCCTGCCCACCCAGCCCCAAAGGGGGCCTACGCACTCACAAGCACTGAATCAAGCAAGGCCAAGACCTCAGAAGCCCCAGGGAAGCCTGGTGACTACCCAAAGTGGACAGAAGAGGGGTCTGCTCCCTCCTGACCTGTGGTCACCTGGCTGACGAGACGAGACCAGAACTGAACAGAACCAGAGGTGCTGGGTGGGGCCAATGCTGGGGACGACAGCTCATGATGGCAGTCAAAGCTGGTGGCTGAGCCAGAGAAAGGCTGGGCTCAGATGTGTTTATACTAATCCCAAGCCCCATACCCAAGAGGAGCTCCACACCATCAGAAAGAGGGAAATAAGAAAATAGCACTGCTTTATGCAATAGATTGTCAACCTGTGAAATCAATTTCTTCTCCCTCCCACCAAGAAGCGGCCCAAGCTGAAAATATATACAATATAAATAGATAACTTCTTAGTTCAGGCAACTGAAACACCAGAGACCAGGCAGCTAAGATACAACAGACATTCGTTTCTCATGCTTCTGGAGGCTGGAAGTCCAAGATCAAGGCTGTGGGAGGTTCGGTGTCTGCTGAGAGTCTCTTCCTGGTTCACAGACGGTGCCTTCTTGCTGGGTCCTCACATGGAAGAAGGGGCAGGGAGCTCTCTGGGGTCTCTTTTATAAGAGCCCTGATCCTGCTCATGAGGACTTCAACCTCATGACCTAATCAATTATCCAAGTCCCCACCTCCCAAGACCATCATCACATCAGGCATTAAGATTTCAACATGTGAACTTGAGGGGTGGGGGACTCAAACCTTCAGGCCACAGCAGGTACACAGAATCTGTGTGATGATGGAATTTTGTCCATTTCTTCACGGTTACCTCCCGTGCAGGGGACTGCCAGATCTTGAAGAAGCCTATTCCGGGAATCAAAACCATAGCCCATGGGCATGTGGGGTGAGCCAAGACCGGAACCAGATGCCCAGAAAAACCCCCAGGCTGAAGCAGACTGGGTGGGGTGGGGAAGGGAACAGGATACAAAAGGTGGACTGGGAGTCCTTGACAAAAGGAATTAATTACATGGGACTTATATGTTTGAGCCTTAACCCAATGGATCCCAAGGCAACACATGGCCCTTGTTAGCCATCTGACAAATGATGTTCTTGGTTCTTAGGGGCAGGACAAGAGCTCACGGATGGAACTGTGGGCCTGGCCAGGGCACCTACCCTCCTGCAAGTGCACAGTTGTCCCAAGAAGAGCCATTGTCCCCAGACAGAACCAGAGCCAGGTCTTGAGCCTCAAAGTTCCAACAGGGTCTCTCTTCATCATTTACCACCTACTTGGCTGCAGCTTGCTTCCCTGAGTCTCTGCTTCCTCGTGGGTAAAATGAGGAGGAGGTTCATACCTGGCCCCCAAGTCCTCGTCAGCATCAAATGAAATCATGGAGGCAGAAGCCTTTGTAAAACTGTAAAGTGATTTGAGTTGTCATGTTAATGGTGTCATAAATACGGGTGATGGTATTAAACTAGCTGTCAAGGTGACAACCCTTGGCCCTGTGTACCCTTTGCTCAGCACGACAGGTGTCCGATGGCTCTCTCATTCCCCCCAAGAGACCGTGAGGTTTGAGGTCTCGAGCATGTGGCAGTCTTTGCCCTGGTCTACTGACTCCTTAGATGGAGAGGTAAGGAGCCCCTGAAGGAGGGGCTGTGTCCTGGAGGGGGAGGGGGCACGAGTGCCCTAACAAAGGGGTAAACAGATGCTCTGAAATAGGATATCACCTTTTAGAACCTGTGGTCCCCAGCCCCACCACCACTTCATGCAGCCCACCTAGGACCCCTCATGGAGGGATCCCCTCCTCAGCCTCAGGCAACATAGACAGTTTCGAGGGGCCAGCAGGACCCACCTGCCACCACCAGGGCCAGCTGGGCAAGCCTGCACCCACGAACTACTGCAGCAGGAGACACATAATGAACAAGGGCATGCCCAGATGCTGAGCTTCCTTCTGCCTTCGGCTGCAATACCTCACAGCCAGCAGTGAAAGAAGGAAGGTCGACGAGGACTGCAGTCTCTGCCCATCCTTGGCTCTGGTTCCAGTCATAGCAAAGCATCTACCTTCGTGATTCACCACTGCTGTCAATTAAAAGTCTCTGAGGCCCATCACATATGGATTCAACATGCTGGCAGCCACCTGTTCCCCGACACCCAAAGCTCCCACTGTGTTTTCATCTGTTTCAGATCTCACCCTGCAGGAGACACCAGCTGGGTGTAATTGAGGGAAGACACCAGCTGGGTGCAATTCGTGGCGAGAAGATCAGGACTGACGTCCCCTTCAGGCCCAGCTGACCAGATGATTCCTCTGCAGTGCGATTCCAGGCTCATTAGGATGGTCACCTCGCCCCAGATACGCACCACTGGGCTGAATTCCCTCCTCCCCTTCACGCTTAATCAGAGTAGGATGGCAGTTGGCAGCTACGCGTCGATTTTGTAGGACAAATTAATTTAGAAGCAAGTTTCTAAATGTCAGAAAATCCTAGCTCCAGATGTTTTACTGTTACCTAAAGATCATGATGGATAATTTGGACTCATTGTCATGGAATGAAATGGATCACAGAGCATTACTCCTAGAATAATATTTTCCCTTTCTAAAACATGATGCGCCCTTATCCATTTTCAATTAAATGGACATCAGTTCAATTCAGTTCAGTCGCTCAGTCGTGTCTGACTCTTTGAGACCCCATGAATTGCAGCACACCAGGCCTCCCTGTCCATAACCAACTCCCAAAGTTTACTCAAGCTCATGTCCATCGAGTCAGTGATGCCATCCAGCCATCTCATCCTTTGTCGTCCCCTTCTCCTCCTGCCCCTAATCCCTCCCAGCATCAGGGTCTTTTCTAATGAGTCAACTCTTCGCATGAGGTGGCCAAAGTATTGGAGCTTCAGCTTCAGCATCAGTCCTTCCAGTGAATACCCAGGACAGTCTCCTTTAGGATGAGAT
>NW_011494609.1:9078536-9097753 GCF_000754665.1 Bison bison bison
AGTATTGGAGCTTCAGCTTCAGCATCAGTCCTTCCAGTGAATACCCAGGACTGATCTCCTTTAGGATGGACTGGTTGGATCTCCTTGCAGTCCAAGGGACTCTCAAGAGTCTTCTCTGACACGACAGTTCAAAAGCATCAATTCTTCAGCATTCAGCTTTCTTCACAGGCCAACTTTCACATCCATACATGACCACAGGAAAAACCATAGCCTTGACTAGACGGACATTTGTTGGCAAAGTAATGTCTCTGCTTTTGAATGTGCTGTCTAGGTTGGTCATAACTTTCCTTCCAAGGAGTAAGCATCTTTTAATGTCATGGCTGCAATCACCATCTGCAGTGATTTTGGAGCCCAAAAAGATAAAGTCTGACACTGTTTCCACTGTTTCCCCATCTATTTCTCATGAAGTGATGGAACCAGATGCCATGATCATTTTCTGAATGTTGAGCTTTAAGACAACTTTTTCACTCTCCTCTTTCACTTTCACCAACAGGCTTTTTAGTTCCTCTTCACTTTCCGCCATAAGGGTGGTGTCATCTGCATATCTGAGGTTATTGATATTTCTCCCGGCAATCTTGATTCCAGCTTGTGCTTCTTCCAGCCCAGCGTTTTTCATGATGTACTCTGCATATAAGTTAAATAAGCAGGGTGACAATATACAGCCTTGATGCACTTCTTTTCCTCTTAGCAACCAGTCTGTTGTTCCATGTCCAGTTCTAACTGTTGCTTCCTGACCTGCATATAGGTTTCTCAATAGGCAGGTCAGGTGGTCTAGTATTCCCATCTCTTTCAGAATTTTCCACAGTTTATTGTGATCCACACAGTCAAAGACTTTGGCATAGTCAATATATAACACACCCTTATTCATTTTCCAAATAAATGAATATAATTGATGATAGTATTCCACCTGATGTGAAGAGCTGACTCATTGGAAAAGATCCTGATGCTGGGAAGGATTGGGGGCAGGAGGAGAAGGGGACGACAGAGGATGAGATGGTTGGATGGCATCATCGACTTGATGGACATATTTGGGTGAACTCCTGGAGTTGGTGATGAACAGGGAGGTCTGGCATGCTGCGGTTCATGGGGTTGCAGAGAGCTGGACACGACTGAGCAACTGAACTGACTGAACTGACTGACTGATATAAGGAGAATTTGCATCAAAGCCCGAATTTTACTTTGCTCAAAACAAACTCCAAGGTGAGGATCAGAGTGCAAACAGTTGGTTTGGGTGGTGATCCTGGGAACTACCTTCTGAAAGGCACTCTAATGGCAGAAAGCAAAGAAGAACTAAAGAGCCTCTTGTTGAAGGTGAAAGAAGAGAGCAAAGAAGCTGGCTTAAAGCCCAGCATTCAAAAAATGAAGATCATGGCATCTGGTCCCATCACTTCATGGCAAATAGATGGGGGAAAAGTGGAAGCAGTGACAGATTTTATTTTCTTGGGCTCCAAAATCACTGTGGACAATGTCTGCAGCCATGAAATTCAACGACGCTCGCTCCTTGAAAGAAAAGCTATAACAACCCTAGACAGTATATTAAAAAGCAGAGACATCACTTTGCTGGCAAAGGTCTGGTTAGTCAAAGCTATGGTTTTTCCAGTAGTCATGTATAGATATGAGAGTTGGACCATAAAGAAGGCTGAGTGCAAAGAACTGATGCTTTTGAAATGAGGTGCTGGAGAAGACTCTTGGGAGTCCCTTGGAATTCTCAAACCAGTCAATCCTTAAGGAAATTAATCCTGAATATTTGTTGGAAGGATGGATGCTAAAACTGAAGCTCCAATACTTTGGCCACCTGATTCAAAGAGCTGCCTCATTGGAAAGGACTTTGATGCTGGGAAAGATTGAGGGCAGGAGAAGGGGGCGAGAGAGGACAAGATGGTTGGATAGCATCACTGACTTAATAGACATGAGTTTGAGCAAACTCCAGGTTTGGTAGAGGACAGAAGAGCCTGGTGTACTCCAGTCCATGGGGTCGCAAAGACTCAGACACGACTCAGTGTCTGAACAAAAACAAGCTTGGAAAGCCATCACAGATATTTCCATTCTCTGAGATCCAGACCACATGGCTCCAAATGGAATGAATGAGACCCATGCCAAGAATGGCAGCAACTGACAAAACTTCATGTCAATTCAAGATGAGACATGCTGACATGTAAATCTGTGCTCCTAACCAACCTGGATGCTGACATACTCCCATCACTCATTTATCTAGTTGTGCAACACCTGAGTCCCTGGCAGCAACTCTGCTCAGACTTTGATCTGCTTCTGGTGACTCGGGCCTCCCTTACCACCACTAGGAAGTGCCCTTGCAGTTGGACATCGTGATTGACTCTCTGGAGCAATAGAAGGAGAATTTAACTAGTAGGGTCCAGGTGTCCAAATAGAACAAGAGCACAGTGGCAGATCCAAGAAGTAGGAGGGCTCCAGGTCAGCCTTGGTGATACCTGGACAGTCCACAGCTGCTCGCCCACTTCAGTTTCTTTTCTCTTTTTGTCACAACAGCTTTATGTGGGATATAATTCATATGCCATTTAGATTGCAATTCACCCATTTAGAATGCAAAATTCAATCATTTTTAGTATAAGCACAGAATTGTGCAACCATCACCACAGTCCTCTTTAGAATACTTTCATCATCTCAGGAAGACACCCTCTAGGGATCACCTCCCCAATCCTCCCAGCTTCCCTCGACCCCGCCCCCGCCCAGCCCTGGGCAACCACTTATCTATTTTCTGTGTCTGTGGATTTGCCTGTTCTGGACATTTCCTATGCAGGCATGCTCAGTCTCTAAGTCATGTCCGACTTTTTGTGATCCCATGAACTGTAGCCCACCAGGCTCATTCTGTCCATGGGATTTCCCAGGAAGAATACTGAAGTGGGTTGCCATTTCCTTCTTCAGGGAATCTTCCTGATCCAGGGATCAAATCTGTGTTTCCTGCATTGGCAGGCAAATTCTTTACCACTGAGCCCCCTGGGTTCTTATAAACAGGATAATACAAAATGTGGCCTCATGTATAACAGAATGTTTCCAAGTTTCAGCCATGTTGTTATAGGAATCGGCTCTTTGTTCTTATTTATAGCTGAACGAGACTCCACTGCGTGGACAGAGCACGTCTTGCTGGACAGAGTCATCTGCCGATGGGCCTGTGAGCTGCCTCTACCTCTTAGCAGTTGTGAAGAAGCCACAGCCCCCCGTTTTTTGGGTTCTTTCTCACAAAAGAATTGTGCTTGCAGCTCTAGGCTGGGGCCTTTGGTGACCCCTTCTCTGCCTCCCTAGGCAGGAGATGCAGGGAGTACCCCAGTCCCCTCGGAACCATCCCAAGCCTTTTATCACTTAGAATTTATGGACAGCTCTGCCTTGCTCAGTGTATGGCCTACTTCCTGCTGGCCTTCCCAGGTGGTGCCGTGGTAAAGAATCCACCTGCTAATGAAGGAGACTTGGGTTTGACCCCTGAGTTGGGAAGATGCCCTGGAGGAGGAAATGGCAACCCACTCCAGTATTCTTGCCTGGAAAATCCCATGGACAGAGGAGCCTGGTGGGCTATAGCCCATGGGGTAGCAAAGAGTTGGACAGGACTGAGCGACTCGGCATGCACACACACACCACTTCCTGCTGCCAAGAGTCTGTGCATCAGGTCAAGCCAGTGTATGGATTCTCAGCAGGTTCCCTCATCCTGGGGGGCCCAACCATGAACCCTGAGAATCCCGGGGTGAGTCCGTCCGGCCCTCTCATGGTCAGCCCCAGCTCAGGGGCCCACAGGAGGCTTGGCGAGGGCAACAGCCTCCACAGGACCATGACCGTCTCACCTAAACTGCAGACTTTAGGCTCTGGGAGCCTGGTGCCCTGGAATTCAATTGTTCACGAGTGCTACCAACTGTAAACTCAGGAGTCAGTTTTCATAACCTTGATCAAAACACCATGATGCATGTTGCTGCCCACACCCTAACACTATCCTTATAACATCCTCAGGGTGAAACCTTTCCCAGTAGAGTAATGTAAACTCACTGCGTTTTCCTTACTTGCAGCCTAGAGCTGCAAGCACAAATCCCACTGAAATCAATGTTTCACTTCTTCTATTCTTGCTGGAAGATTGATGGGAATCTCACGGAAAACTGTATCATACTCTGCCCACTGGGAATGAAACACTGGCAGATGGAAGGAGAGAAGCAGCTCACTGTGTGCAGATTACAGACTCCTACACATCCCCCCATGAACATGTACACACACATGCACACATATATACACACATGTACACATATGACACAGCTGTGCAAATATGCACACACATGTGGTCTTGACTTGTCCATCTGGACCTCTAAAGGTCCCTCTAGCTTGGAGGTACAATGAGCCAAAGGTCCAGAGGACCATTCAGCGAACTCATCCAACCAAGGTGTGGTCACATGGAAGGTGTTTTAGCCCTACAAAAGGAGCCATATGGGAAGAACACCAAAATCCAACTTTCCAGAGGTTTGGACCTGGGGAAAAGGCTCTGGTGACTATAGAACCCCATGAAAGGAAAGAGCGAAAAAACTGGAAATGATAGAAAGGAATGGGCAACTTCACCTGGACAAGGGCACAGACTGGGGGGGGGGGGCGTGGGGGCAGGGGCGGGGAAGCCTGAAAGTTCAGGAAATTCAAGATGTTTGTGAGGGAAAAGGCCAAGGAAGGAGAAAGCAAAAGACATCTGCTATGGTGTTTCCAGAGAGGAGCTGCAGGCAGGGAAACTGACATGAAATGAACAGGGACTGAGAGAGAGAAAAGAGGAAGAATGCTTAGAAGAAAAAAGTCAGTGCTGTAAGAAGCAGGGAGGGTGTGTGAAAACACTGAGACCAGCGGGAGGGGGGAGCAGCCAGGGAGTTTCACCCTCCCGGGTTGTCTGATTTCTACCCAGAAGCGAGGTAAAGGTGTTAATGGAAGGGTGTCTGTGCTGCATGCCGCAGGGCCGCCCAGCTGATCTCACACCTGGTTTGCACAGTACACCTGCAGAGGAGGTCCTGCCATCCCCGGGCAGAGGTTGGGACCAAAGCTTGCCTGAGCTTGCCCACAAGACCTCAGATCAACTCAGATCTCCTGGTTGCACACCCTGGTCCATAGACAGGGTCCTCGAGGGGAGGGCTTGGTGAACCGACAGCAGCAACACCCACCTGTATCACCAGCTAGCCAGGGCCCCCCTCCCCAGTGCAGATTGGGCTGGGGTGCAGCCTAGGCATTAGGTTTTTGGAAAACTCCCCAGCCAAGTCTGATCACTGCCAAAATAAGGCTGAATACTGCTGCCGGGGCCACTTCCATCAGGCAAGGGAGGTTCCATCCTCATTCTAGAGGCTGCCCAGCAGGCCAGTCACCAGTTATGCACAATGTAAATATGTTTAAAGTCTGCAAACCATGATATCTGGTCATTCGTGAGACACTCTGTTTTAAAATGAGCTTCGAACCAAAGGCCCAGCAGGATGGATGAGCACCCAGGAGTGAGAAAAGGGCTGGGTGAGGGTGGCTCCCCACCAGCCACCCTCCTGGAGGGGCAGGTTCAAGGTAAACCACTCCCATGAGGGCACAGTACCTGCCTGTCAGGTTAGGCCAGTCCTGGGAACACCCAGCAGCCAGGGAGCATCTCACCTGGATCAGCTTGGGCTGGATGGAAGCCAGTCCCCCCAGGGCTGAGCCTCAACTGTCAGGACCCCCAGAGGAAAGCCTGACACTAAGGACTATCTTCTAGGCCCTCACCTTTTAAATCCTTATCCCTGGGGCGTGACTAGGCAAGAGCAGCCTCTGGATATAACTGGGTCTCCTGGGCTTGCCGGGTGGTGCTAGTAGTAAAGAATCCACCCGCCATTGCAGAAGATGTAGAAGACGCAGGTTCGATCCCTCAGTCAGGAAGATCCCCTGGAGAAGGAAATGGCAACCCACTCCAGTATTCTTGCTCAGGAAATCCCATGGACAGAAGAGCATTCTGGGCTACAGTCCACAGGGTTGCAAAGAGTAGGACACAACTGAGCATGCACACACACACACACACGTACACACACCAGGCCCTCACAGCATCTGTAAGAATTCTAACCCCTTAGACATGGGGAAAGAGTGTCTTTGAGTGTGAAGATCCCAGCTGTGCCTAGTCTGGCTGCTGTTTTGAAATAAGTCATCTGGTTTGACCACATATACCTTCCGTCAATCAGCAGCAATTGCTGAGTGTCTTCTGGGCTCATGGCTCTGGCCCTGCCCTTGTTAGTAGCCACTCTACTCACAGCTGGGCCAAAGTCCCGTTGTTGCCTGGGGTGAGTCCCTGCACCATGGCCATGGGAAACGTGGCCCCCTGTGCTGACCTTTTGGGATGCCTTTGGGGGTCTTTTTCACACACACCCCACCATCCTGACTGGCACCTGCCTGGAGACAGACAGTGGGCGCTGAAGGCTTAGGCCACTCCCACCCAGGTCTCACCCTTCCTTCACCCCACTTCTTTTTCCAAACTGTGAAGCTCCAACTGACTTCCAAAGTCACTCATTTTACGGAGAAAAACACATGGAAATGCTAACATGGATTAAGATCGTGCAAAAGCCAGGAAAACAAGGAGAGGAAAAAGTTGTTCAGTTTCTCCATCAGCAGCTCCCCATACTCACTGCTCATGGCACAGCTGCCTGGGTCCCAAAGGGCTTCCTCTGTGGGGCAAGCGGGGATTCAGGGCTGCTGATGCATGAATTTCTGGGGGCTTTCATTTCCATCATGAACTGAAAGTGGTAAATATGGGAACCAGAAGGACACCCCAGAGTTCACCAGCCCCATTTAACTCAGTGATTCTCAGACCACATGGGGCAGCAGAAAAGAAGGTGGAATTTCTCATCACCAAAATGTGTGCTCATGTATTTTTTTTAACCTCTTTGTACCAATGATTCTTCATTTGATCTCAGTCCATGGAAAACATTAGGATTCAGTTCAGCTGAGCATAGCAAAGATCTGGCGACAGTGTCTTAAAGGCACAAAGGTTTAATTCTCTGACGTAAAAGAAGTCTAAAGCAAACGCTACAGGGCAGATGCAACAGTTTCGTGAAGTCAGTGGACCCCCACGCTGCTTCTGTTTTTCAGTTCTGCCACACGTGGTTTCTCAGAGTCAACTCATGGAACAAGATGGCTGCTGGAGCTCCAGTCACAGCACCCACGTTCCAGGCAGTGGAAAGAAAGAAGCAGGGGGATGTGAGAGAAGTGCCTCTTCCCTTTGGAGGAGACCAAACAGAATTCCCACATTTTCACGGACATTCCTTTGGCAGAACATCATACGAGGCCCAAGAGGCTGGAAAAAGCCGAGCACACCCACACCTCAAATGAAACTGGTATTCTATTGCTCCAAAGGAAGGGGAAGGTGGATGCAGGAGTGGGTACCAGCAACCTCTCACAGATGTCCAAAAGCTATGAAGGTGATGCTCACTACCGGTCTTCTCCTTCTGTCCATAGTTAACATGTGACGAGGATCAAAGTTGTACGTTACGACGGTACAGTCTTCCTATGAAGGTGTACGGAAGCAAAAGTGGTAGTCGTTCAGTCTTGCCCCGACCCCGGTCTTGGAGCTTGCAGCAAACGTGGGACCCTTAATTGATGTCAGACACTGCTTCTGAGTGTCTATCCCCAGCCCATTAGTCAGCCGTGGCTGCTGACTAATCCCGCAGACCTGGTGGCTTCGACAAGAGGAGCTCATTCTCTCATAGCTCTGGAGGCTGGAAATCCCAGATCGAGGCACCAGCCAGGGTGGCTCCTCTGAGGCCTCTCTCATCAACATGTATGGTCATCCTCCCCCAGGGTCCTTACATGGTGATTCCGTACGTGTGACTGTGTGCTGACCTCCTCTTCTTAGAAGGACACCAGTCAGATTGGACCTAATTTCAGCTTAATCATCTCTTCAAAGACTTAATTTCCAATAAGGTCATGTTCTGAGATACTGGGGGTGAAGATTTTCAATATATAAATTATCTGGGGACACAATTCAGCCCATAACACCTCTCAAAGCAGGACTCTTGTCACCATTCTCTATTTAAGACCCTGCTAATAATTTAATGGAACTACACTTCAGTATTTCTGAGGATGTTTCTCCCACTCCTCTGTGTTTCGCCAGAGCAGAGGGACAGTAATATCTGGTTCAGATGACTGGTTCCCGGAAGCTATAATAAACAACTTCAGTGGCTCGAAGGGCCAAGTTTTTGGTGTTTCTGGGGGGAAAAAAGTAAACTAATTTCAGGGACACTGACATTTTTCTAGTTAAGTGCAGGAACTCTCACTTTGGACCATTTAGCCTAAAATAAGTTCACCACTAATCTTGAGTTTCTTGAGCCCTCTTAAGCCTCTCCAATCAATCCCAGCCACAGGTCTGCTTCAGTGTGACTGCATCATGACTGCTTTTTTTAAGCAAGCCCCGCCTCGGCGGACTCTAGGTTTACGGGAATCGGGACATGGCTCAACTGTGCAGGCCCAGGAGGCCTGAGATCAAAGGTGAGCCACAGAGTCATGCTACTGTTCTATGCATCACAAATGCTGGGGAGGGAGTGGACGGCCGCCATACTGCAGAGTTAAGGAAGAATGTCCCATACTCCACAACTCTGGGGCTGAGGGCACCAAAACCAGGATCTGCAAAGACATTCAGAGCTGGGGAAGGAAAAGCCAAGGGCAGGACCAGGCCATCCAGGCCCGGACACCAGGCACCATGGCCTCTTCCAGCAAGTTCACCCTCCCATGGGAGGCCTGGCTTTACCCTGACACCGAGGCTTCATCACAGGATAAGCAAAGACTCCTCTCGCAGGCTGGAGAGGCTCTCTGCAGCCTTCTTGCCCTTGGAGAAACAGCCCTGGAGTCAAGGTCTGAGTTCTGGTGTTGACGCTGCTGCCAGGCTGGACTGCTTAGCTCCCCATCCAAAAAGGTGAGCCAGTGGAACTAGAGACCTCCAGGCTCCCGTCCATCTCCAAAGTCTTACAACTTTTTTCTTGGGAACTAAGAGGAACTGATATGTGAACCAGCCTTGTGGGGTGCAACTGTGCCCTGCTAATCTAGGAGTCCAAACCTGCCATGTTCTCTGGGGCCCTGTCCCCCACCTTGCCCACAGGGAAAGTGGAGACATGCACTCTGTCAAGGCTAAGCTGGACTCAGATCACCTTCCGTCTCCCGGGGCCACCTGCAAACCACTCTTTATCGAGTATAAGCTATGATGAAATACAACCAGCTCTCTGCCTCCGAGGATGCAGAACCCATGGATTCTGAGGGGCAACTGTAAGACTCGAGTTGGATTTGGGCATCTGAGGAAGGTGCCCAAATGAGATGAATCCCGGAGGTTACCCAGGGACGCCTGTATTAGAGTGTTTGTGTGCATGCTCAGCCATGTCTGCCTTTTTGTGACTCCATGGACTGTAGCCTCCCAGTCTCCTCTGTCCATGGAATTTTTTTTCCAGGCAAGAATACTGCAGCGGGTTGCCATTCCCTTCTCCAGGGTATCTTCCCAACCCAGGGACTGAACCCAAATCTCCTGTGTCTCCTGCAGAGGCAGGTGGATTTTTTTTTTATCAGTGAGCCATCTGGGAAGCCCCCTGTAGTAGAAACAAACTCATTTCTTTCCTCTTCTTAAAACAGATAAACATTCATAGATGATTAAAATTAAAAAAAAGAGAAACCTTCCTTTATCTCAGTTTGAAAGAGACTAAGTCATACGCATGTCCTGCACTTTCTGGTGATTAAAGAACAGCTTGACCTGATAAATGGAAATTTTAAGGCACTTACAGGGCCTGGAAAGAAGTGCGGAAGCCAGTTTGAGCATAGAATAAAAATACCATCTGGGTTTTGGTGACAATGAGTAACACTGTTGGCTCTTCTGAGCTCAGACAATTATAATATGAAAAAGAATTTTTTTAAGCCTGCACAGTTAAAATGGTAAAAAGATGGTTCATGGTGAAAAAAGACAAAAATAATTTCTGTATTCGTGTGCTGCACACCCTGGTACCGAGTGCATTCATCATGTCTGGAAAAAGAGGAGGAGGATGGAGAATGTCATCAGGGACACCTTCAACCTCAGTGTGAGATGGTGTCACCGTGTGTCCAGAGTTTAAGGTCGCCCCGTACACCCAGGAACAGAGAAGGCGAGGGTGGGTGTGGAAACGAGGGGGAAGTTGATAAGCTAGGACTCGAGCCCTCTCTCAAAATATTTAGACTCAACTGAAGCCTGCGCGTATCAGTGGGGGGTGCCCTCATCTCCTTGTCTTGCCGGGAGACTTTGTTCTGGCCTTGAATCAGGACTAGACACCACGCCCCCTGTTTTGCATCTCAGTTCCGACAGCCTGAGCTCTCAGGCCGCCCACCTTCCCTGGTTGCAGGACCACTATGTCCCTCAGTTCATACCTAGGCCAGCCCAGGAAGGACAAAGATTTCTCTCTTTAAGGCTAAAAGCTACAGCCGTGTCTGTGGGCGGGGAGGGGATGCCCACCCCGATGTTGGGGAGCAGAGAGGAGCAGGAAGGAGGGAGACACAGGGCTCTGAGTTCCCCATGGCCCGCGAGCAGGGAGGAAGAGGCAAACGTTCCTGGCAGTGTGGCGACAGCGATCACAGCTCACATGGACCGAGCCTTTACATGTGTTAAGCACGGTCCGAAGTGTTTTTCGCGTGTACTTTCATTTGAAAATAATCACCCAGCAGTTAGACTCTTTCCTATACGAAAAACCACAGAACCCTTGACCTTCACATACGGTCTGGACACCATCCTGCCTTCTCTGTTCTCCAGCCCCGTGACACACACATACAACTCACACACACACACTTACACACAACATTCACACATGACACACACACACACAGACTCATACACACACACACACAACACACACAGACTCATATACACACTCATGCACTCATACACACAACACATACAGAAGACACACACACAGACTCATACACACACTCACACACTCATACACACACACAGCACACACAGAAGATACATACACACAGACTCATACACACACACTCATATACACACTCACACACACAATACACACAGTCATACACACATACTCATACATGCACACACACATGACACACACACTCACACACAACATTCACACATGACACACACAGAGACTCATACACTCATACACACACATTCATACACACATACAACACACACAGTCACACACACACACTCGCACACACCACACACACTCACACACACCACACACACACACACACACTTGCTGTCCTAATGCAAGTGTGTCCTGATGCCCTGCCTTGCACTCTTGAACCAGCCTGAATCAGCCTGTCCTCTCCACTACTGCCCCAAGCAAATCTCAAGGTCACAGTGATGACCTCGTTGCTCAATGCAACTTTTGGTTAAAAAAATGTTTATAACAGTTTTAAAGGTTACTTTCCAGCGTGGGCCCTAATGTAAACTATAGACCTTGGATGATAATGATGTGTCGATGCAGGCTCATTGGTGGTGACAAATATACCATCTGGGGGGTGGGGTGTCAATAGTGGAGGAAGGTGTGCCTGAGTAGAGAAAGGGGGTTTATGGGAAATCTCTCAATATTGCTGTGAACTTAAACCCATTCCAGAAGAATCATGTCTTCTTTTATTTTTAATTTTTATTTTAGTTGTCCATGCTGCATGGCTTTTGGACCTTAGTTCCCCAACCAGCCAGGAATTGAACCTGGGCACTCAGCAATGAAAGTGCAGAGTCCTAACCACTAGACCACCAGGGAATTCCCCAAGTGTCTTTAAAATTTTTAAAAAGTAGCAGCTTCTGAGCCTGTGTGACACCAAGTAACAAACTGCAAAGCCCACCTTCAGGCAACCCCAGACAGACGGTGGTCCAGACTGTGTTCTCTGCAGGACCTACAGCCTCAGATCAGCTTCTCAGAGGCCCAGGTTGCTGTTGTTCAGTTTGTCTGTCATGTCCGACTCTTTTTGACTCCACAGACACACAAGGCTTCCCTGTCCTTCACCATCTCCTGAGCTTGCCCAAACTCAGGTCCATTGAGTCGGTGATGCCATCCAACCATCTCATCCTCTGTCATCCCCTTCTCCTCCTGCCCTCAATCTTTCCCAACCCAGGAATCCCCTACAAGCCCTCCATCTCAGGCCTCCTCTAGCACGGGGCCCATGGGACGAAGCTGGTCTGGGGCGGTGCTGTGTGGATGGGAACCTGGAAATGCCCGTGTAAGTGGGAGCTATATGAGAACAAAGGCTAGATGCTGCCATGTCACCGCTTCCACATCCAGGAAAGGCGCTGCTGGCTCCAGTCCCCAGATGCAGGTGTCTGGAGGAAGCTGGTCCAGAGGCCACAACCGAGGTCTGGAGGCAGAACTGAGATCAGCTTCTGCCCAGACCCACACCCCGGATTCAGTTTGCTCAAGCCCAGCTGCAGGGAGAAGGGGCCGACTAGCCCCAGCACAGCATCTCCTGACCTGACCCTACCTCCCAAAGAAAGATCCAGAAAGTGGCAGGAATTGTGTCTGGGCCAGGATGAGGGGGCAGACCCACAACCTGAGCTCCTCCCAGAACAGGCCCAAGGGTCCCAGGCTAACCTTCAGGGCCCTCTGCTGTGCCCTCCCACAAGACGTGCCAGGGACCCATGGGATGGCAGTTCTTCCCACGTGTGGTGGGCCTGGGGCAGGTGGAAGTGTGCAGAGGGGCGGGGGAGAAGTAGGGGGCAAACCCAGGAGTGGGGAGGCGGGAGGCCGAGCCCTGCCCAGCACGATCACAACCACCTTGCCTTTCCCTTTTCTGAGGTTCAGGGTCCAACGTGGGCTCCCAACAGATGCAGTTTTCCCACTAATGTTTTATTTCAAGGTGTACAAACATCATAGCATTGGTTTTGATGCTTCACTTCAAAAATGTTCACCAAAACGAGTGATCTCACCATCCACTTATCCTCGTATAGAAATATCCAAAGAGAACAAGTCTTCATAAAGCAGTACTTGCCAAAAATATCGTTTCCTAATACCCTTGTTTATGGAAAAATTAAGTGTCTATACTAAAGGTTCAGCAAGGAGTCGGAAGAAGGATCCTTGCATGATGGAGGCTAGAACAGTCCCAGAAAGCCTCCCTATGTCTTATGTTTAAATAGATAAGGCAGCTCATGCCCCAGACCTCAAATCGAAGGACTTCCCTGGTGTTCCAGTGGCTCAGACTCCACGCTTCCAGTGCAGGGTGCCAGGATCCCATCCCTGGTCAGGGAACTAGATCCCACATGCCACAACTAAGACTCAGCATAGCCAAATAAACAAATAGATATTTAAACAAACAAACAAAAAACCTAAAAGCCAGAAAGGAAAAGATTCCTGAGGTTTTTGCTCTGAAACTCTGTCCTCCTCTGGGTTTCTCCGGGGCATGTAGTACAGGGGAAGTGAGTTTTTCCTACCGCTCTTTCAGGTTCTTTGGCTGGTCTGATCATTAAATCCATTAATGCACAGGAAAAGAAGCAAACAAAATGACTTACGTACAGAAGCCCCAGAAAGACACAAAGACTCAAAAGGCAACCAGGTAACTGAAGCTTGTACAACATCCTGAGCTAAGGCAAATGGCAGGGAGGCCACCGGGAGAGGGACCCTTCACATGAAGGCAGAGGAGATGCTTGGAAAACAGGAGCTGCCCTGTTAGGCAGGTAAGCTTCTTAGGTAAAAAAGTTTCCTTGGTGAGTGCTCTCTTTCTGATATAGGCTCCCCCTCCAATGTAAACAGGCAGAGGAGGAGGTACAGAGCCTTTCCTGAATCTGCTGGGGGCTGATTGCATTTAGCTCAAAATAATCATTTGCAAGTGGCATATTTGGGGATGGCAAAACCTGCTCCCCTTCCATGGTGAGATTTCAGAGGATTTTCTAAGTATTTATTTTTTGGCTATACCAGGTCTTAGATGTTCAAGTGGGATCTTTACTTGCAGCATGGGAGCTCTCAGTTGCATCATGTGGAATCTAATTGCCCACCCAGGGATCAAACCCAGGTCCCGTGCACTGAGAGTGCAGAGTCCCAGCCACTAAACCCCCAGGGAAGTCCCAAGGCTTCAGAAGATTTCAGGATCCTGTGACCTTGAGTCTTCACATCTTCTGAAGAAGAGCTTGCTTTGCATTCTTTATGTTTTCCTCTCTAAGATGGATTTGTTGAGATAAAACGTACAGCCGATAAAATTTACTCACTTCACAATATATACAGAAATAGTTATGTTGCACACCTGAAACTAATATGATGTTACATGTCAGTTGTATCTCAATAAAAAGTTCATCATTTTCAGATGTACAGCTCATCTCCATCAAGGTACAGAGCATTGCCATCACCCCTCAAAGCCCTCTCCTGTCCCTTCGTTGTTGGTCACCTCTCCCCACACCCTCAGCACCCCTGGTATAGGTCCTGATATTTTTGTTTTTCCCGGAATGCCATATAAATAGACCCATATAGAAGACGTGGTACATATATACAATGGAATATTACTCAGCCATTAAAACAAATGAAAGAATGCCATTTGCAGCAACATGGATGAACCTAGAGATTGTCATGCTGTGTGAAGAAAGACAGAGAAGGAGAAACATCCTATGACATCCCGTATATGTGGAATCTAAAACGAAATGATTCAAATGAACTTATGAAACAGAGACTCACAGACTTAGAGAACGAACTTGTGTCTGCCCGAGGTTGGGGGGAGATGGGAGGAGGGGATAGTTAGGGAGTTTGAGATGGATGTATGCACACTGTTAGATTTAAAATGGATAACCAACGGGACCTACTGTATAGCACAGGGAACTTTGCTCAATATTATGTGGCAGCTTGGATGGGAGGGGAGTTTGAGGGGAGAATGGATACCTGTTGGGATTCCTAAGTGGCTCAGTGGTAAAGAATCCGCCTGCAATGCAGATGTGGGTTCAATCCCTGAGCCGGGAAGATCCCCTGTCGAAGGAAATGGCAACCCATCCAGTATTCTTGCCTGGGAAGTCTCATGGACAGAGGAGCCTGGTGGGCTACAGCCCATGGGATTGAAAAAGAGTCGGACACAACTTAGAGATACAACAATAGATAGCGTAGTGGTGTCTCATGATCATGTTACTGTTCATTTCCCTGATGACAGATGATGTTGAGCATCTTTTCATGTGTTCATTTGGGGTCTGTATCTCTTTTCTGGAGTCTGCTCAGTCTATTTTTGAAAATGGAAGCTCTGCGTTTTCTTATCCGGGCTGCTCACGCATAGTGGGGTGGGGAGGCACCTCAGTCTGTTGGTGCTCATTTTCCCGCATGATGCCCTGAGCATCCTTGAGGTTCTGTAAGACACATGAAGCCATCTGGGAAGGCTCCTCAGGGGAAAGTCCCAGTACCTGGGCATGTGGATCACTTGTGAGTCCAGAAGTCCTTCATGGGCCCTGTACTGAACCAGGGATGGTTCAGTAAGGTGGCTCTCCAGTTGTGCATTCACATGCTCTCCTGAGAGGGAGACAGACTGTGGACCACACAGCTGGTGCTGAATCCCCAGAGCCTGAAGCCTGCCTGGGGCTGGGTCTCCAGGGATGGTGGGATTTCAGCTGGTCTTAATCAAGTACTTATGGTGGTGAAGGCCACAGGTTTCCTGCAGCAAGCCTACCCTGAGGCTCTGGATGGGAAGGAAAGGTCTGGACCCAGAATCGACTGCTGCTGACCTCTGGATCCGCATACCAGCTCCCAACATGAGAGCTCCAAACCCTGCAGTGCCTGGCTCCTGTCCACATTTGAACCACCTCTACCTTCCACAAGGTCATTGACTTCCCTGTGCACAGTCTGTGCGGCCTCGTAGCTTCAGCCTACAGTGACCCCTGGGATCCTCCCACCCCCTACACACCCTGGATCCTGCTGCCCACACTTGATGCTCTGGGGCCCCCTCCAGCCAGGGGACACTGGGCAACATCTGGAGATGTTTTTGGTTGTCAAAACTAAGACGGTTGCTACTGACATCTCACAGGTGTGGGGCCAGCAATGCTGTACAACCTCCTACTATGCCCAGGATGGCTCCCACAGCTAGCAATGATTCAACAGCCCCTAGCACTTCCTGATTCATATCTGTCAGGTGTCCAGTCTGGGATAGATGTGTCCAGTGCATTGGCCCATCATTGACAACCTGTGGTACTTTTAGCCATGGCAATGCTTATGAATTGCCATGTTCTCATGAATTATCATTAATTCCACTGTATTTTCATCCTCATAACGGAAAAAAGCAATAAGAAAAATTGGAGAAGACTCTTGAGAGTCCCTTAGGCTCCAAGGAGATCAAACCAGTCAATCCTAAAGGAAATCAATATTCATGGGAAGGACTGATGCTAAAGCGGAAGCTCCAATACTTTGGCCACCTAATGGGAAGAGCCAACTCATTGGAAGAGACCCTGATGCTGGGAGGGATTGGGGGCAGGAGGAGAAGGGGACGACAGAGGATGAGTGGTTGGATGGCATCACCGACTCAATGCACATGAGTTTGAGCAGGCTCCAGGAGATGGTGAAGGACGGGGAAGCTGTCCATGCTGCAGTCCATGGGGTCTCAAATAATCAGACATGACTTAGCGACTGAAAAACAACAACAGCAAAATGAAGAGGGCATGAGTAACGTACTTGCCCAATCACTTGCATGTGGGTGGGACTGAAGACAGGAGTGTCTGTTGATGACGCAGAGTTACAGCTGCACATCCGTCCTGCACAGATATTGCGTCCAAGGTCTGAGAAACTCACGTGTCATCATCTTCAGTGATGAGCCTTCCTGATTCTCATTCTTGCATTGTTCATTTCCACTGGGAGGCTTACAAAAACTTAACTCATTTTTAAAAATAAAGCTGAATTTAAAATCTGATTAGTCATAGTTTTACACGTCAACTTGGCTAGGCTGTGGTATACAGATTTTAGTCAAATATGATTTTGGATGTTTATTTGAAGGTATTTTTTAGATGAGATTAACATTTAATCAGTAGACTTTATAAAGCAAATTGCTGTCTGTATGGGGGGAAGGGGGTCTCATCTAATCAGCTTCCCAGGTGGTATTAAAGAACCCAACTGCCAATGCAGGAGACACAGGAGATGTGGGTTTGATCCCTGGGTTGGGAAGATCCCCTGGAGAAGGGCATGGCAACCCACACCAGTATTCTTGCCTGAAAAGTCCCATGGATAGAGGAGCCTCATGGGTTACAGTCCATGGAGTTACAAAAAGCTGGACAAGACTGAGCGACTGAATGCGCACACACAACACACTCATCCAATCAGTGGAAGACAAAGAAAGAGGAACGACATCCCCCAAGGAAGAGGGAATTCTGCCAGAACAGACTTTGGGCTCAAAATGCAACTCTTCTGAGTCACCAGTCGGTCAGCCCACCCTGAAAATTTTGGATTGGCCAGTCCCCTTAAATGTGTAAGATAATTCCTTAAATTTAATATTTATTTCTCTTGATCTAGACATAGATACACACACACACAAACCCTGTTACCCTGTTGCTTATCTGTTACGTTTCTCTGGAGAACCCAAATATACTATATTTATTATTTTTCCTGTAAAATGGCACTCATTTGAGATTTTAAGTGGCCGACACTGCATTAGTCGTATGACATTGGCTTTTTTCTTTATTTTTTTTCCAGAATACTGAATATAGTTCCTGTGCCACACAGTAGGTCCTTATTGTTTATCTATTTTATATCTATAAGTTTGTATTTGCTAATTCCAGACTCCTAATTTATCCGTCTTTCCACCCTTCCCCTTGAAAACCTTAAGCTTGTTATCTATGTCTGTGAGTCTGTTTCTGTTTTGTAAGTAAGTTCCTTTGTATCACACTTTAGATTCTATAAGTGATTTCTTTCTCCGACTCGCTGCGCTTGGTATGATAATCTCTAGGTGCAGCCACGTTGCTGCAAATGGATTGCTTCATTCCTTTTCACGGCGAGTAGCATTCCATTGTGCATATGCACCACCTCTCCTTTATCCGTTCGTCTGTCAATGACAGGTAGGTTGTCTCCATGTCTTGGCCATTGTGAATAGTGATGCTGTGAACCTAGGGGAGCGTGGATTTTTGTGGATTAGAGTTTCGTCTGGATATATGCCCAGGAGTGGGATTGCTGGATCATATGGCAACTCTATTTTTAGCTTTTTAAGGAACTGTCATACTGTTCTCCATAGTGGCTACACCAACTTACATTCTTACCAATAGAAGGGCCCCTTTTCTACACACTCTCTCCAGCATTTATTGTTTGTAGACTTTTTAAACGATGGCCATTCTGGCTAGTATGAGGTGATACCTCATTGTAGTTTTGATTTGCATTTTTCTAATAATTAATGATGTCCAGCGCTTTTTCATGTGCCTATTCACCATCTGTATGTCTTCTTTGGAGAAATACCCACTCTTTCATTGAGCCATTTGCTTTTTTGTTATTGAGTTGTATGAGCTATTTGTATATTTTGGAAATTAAGCCCTTGTCAGTTGCATTGTTTTTTCTCCCATTCTGTAGATTGTCTTTTCGTTTTATTTATGGTTCCCTTTGCTGTGCAAAAGTTTGTTCTTCACAAAGATTTTGAATTCCACTGATGCCTGGGTCACCACGCACATGCGTAGCTTGTGAAATCACAGTGGTGAGTAAAGTAGCTGTTCCATCCACCCACAGCAGAGATCCTCAGGAATGAAGGTTCCACCAGATCCAGACGCAAGCAAGACACAAACAGAAGCTTGTGTGTCTCCCACCTGGGTGTGGAGAGAAGGGTATGGGAAACCAGCTTGATTTGGAACAGAAAACGGAACTTTCAAAAATTGGAAAAAGATGCTCAGGACAAGTTCAAGCCAGAAAAAGCTGGACCAGAGTTAGAGGACCAAGGCCTTATATTCCGTTGTATCTTCCATGGATGCTAGAATGCAAAGGATGCAACAAACATTAACTGAATGAAAAATGAATGAGTGAATCCCATAAAGTCAAAAGCTAGGAAGTTTCTTGGCACAAGTGTGTGCGTGTGTGTGTGTGTGTGTGTGTGTGTGTGTGTGTTAGCTGCTCTGTCATGTCTGACCCTGCAACCCCATGGACTGTAGCTGGCCAGGCTCTTCTGTTCATGGAATTCTCCAGGCAAGAAGAGGGCACATGCAGATAGGTCAATTTCTGATCCTCTGGAGAAGGAAATGGCAACCCACTCCAGTATCCTTGCTTGGAGAATCCCATGGACAGAGGAGCCTGATGGGCTACAGTCCAAGGAGCCACAAAGAGTCAGACACGACTGAGTGTCTGAGCCAA
>NW_011494609.1:9097853-9102417 GCF_000754665.1 Bison bison bison
AAACCTCACACAGTAGCGATATACACTCAGCACCTGTTTTAACACACGTTCCACTGGTTGTCCAATGCTCATGCATAAAATACATTTTTAAAAAATCTATTAAGTGCCTAAAGTGAAAAAATACCTCCCCACAAATTTTAGAAGTTTTCACAAGAAGCAGTGCTGTGGGGCAAATCGTGTCCCCGCAAGACACACTGAAGTCCTGACCACAACACCGACAGCTGTGGCCACCTTGGGAAACTGGGTGTTCGTAGATGTCATCAGGTTAACATGAGGTCACTGAGGAGCTGGTTTCCGATCTGACCGCTGGGGTCATGAGGAAAGAGAGATGGAGACACCGAGGAGGGTGGAGGGTGGAATGATGCGTCTGCAAACCGAGTTGGCCCAGGCCCCCATGGGAGCTGGAAAAGGTCAGGGAGGACCTTCTAGCTCCCCTAGATGCCTTAGAGACACCACGGCCCTGCTGACTCCTTGATTCTGGACTTTTGGTCCCCAGAACTCTGAGAGCATAAAGCTCTGTTGTTTAAGCTGCCTGGTCTGTGGTGCATAGAATGAGCCCCCATAAAATGGCACAGAACAAGTGTGTGTCCTAAGGTGCCCATGCCAGTGCTGAAGTGAACGGGAAGCTTAAATTCTGAAACATGGAACCAGCACTCTTAGGGCTTACATCGTGCTGGGCACCTGTCCACTGTCTGACACTGGAGACTCACTAACTCAGCCCGTCCACAACTCAGGGGGAGACCAAGGCACAGAGAGGTTAAGTAACTCATTCAAGGTCACACAGCTCAACCCTGGCAAGGTGGGGATGTGACTCAGGTTGGACTCACAGCCTCCTCCTTCAACACTAAGTGGTTCAGCCTGTGTTCTTGTCCCAGGGCTGCCATAACAAAGGGCCACAAGCTTGGTGGCTTAAAACAATGAGAATAGATTTTCTCTCAGTTCAAGTGCCAGAAGTGCAAGACTCAGGTGTGGTCAGGACTGCTTTCTCCGAAGACTCCAGGGAGGAGCCCCTCTGTGCCACTCCCAGCTTCTGGGAGCCACCAGCAATCCTTGGCTTTCCCAGGCTTTCCTTGGCTTTTTCGAGTGAGTGACTGCCTCACTCGACTCTGCCTGCATCTTTACACGGCCTGCTCCCGGTGCATCTGTGTGTCTCCAAGACACGGCTCTCTCCTCCTAAAGACATGGGTCTCTGATCTAGGGCCCACCTCACTCCAGGATGACCTCATCTCAACCAGATTACATCTGCAAGCACTCCATTTCCAAATAAGGTCACCTTCACAAGTTTGGGGCTTAGGAAGTGAATACACTTGGGGAAGCATTTCCACCCACTGTGTGCTCAGGCCTGCCCCGGGGAATGCAGGGTCCTCAGGGATGGCAGCGAGGAGGAGGCAGGAAGCAGGGCAGTGTCCCAGGGCTACCCCAGGGCTGAGCCCTGCTCTCAGGGGGATGGGAAAAACCACCTGAATGCATACGCTGTGGGAACAGAGATCTGGGCACCCACAGGCCTCAGGAGGCAGGATACTTGCCTCTACTGCCCTGGACGGGGCTCTTCCATGCCTTCGACCAGACCTCTGGATCTGTGAGCATCCTCTCCAAAGCACCACGGTTTCCATGCAAGGCTCCAGGGCTAGTTCCGATGAGATACTTTGCAGGCAGCACAAAGCCAGGACTTGAAAGTACGTAGCCTGAGTCAGGGGAAACGTGAATTCATTTAGCAGACAAGTATTCAATGAGCAACTACTATGTCCAATCACCACCAGAAACAACAAAAATTCTGGGTTGGACCTGACCACACACATTCAACCCTTCTCTTCCACTCTGCCTCCTGCTCCATCCCGCCTTCCAGAGGCTCTGCCTCTCCCATCTTCAACCCTCACCCCCTCCCCAGGTTCTTACTCCATCCCATCCCTGCTTTCCTGCTCTCAGCCACCTTGTACCTGTGACCAGACAGCCCCTCTATATCTCTGACCACGTGACCCAGTCCCACCTGGCCCCGCCCACCAGCACCAGAGCTCATGGCCATCTCCCAAGTTCCATCCGTGGCCCCCCAAGCCCATCCAAGTGTGTGCTCCCCACTCCCAGCCCCATGTTCCTCAACTCTGAATCCTCCTCCTTCATCTTCATCCCCCATCTAGTCTCTAAGATCATGAAGCTCCTCCCTGTGTCAGACACAATGTTAAAGCCCAGGACTGTACTCAGGAAGAAAAGGTGCGGGAACAGGTGAGACGATATCTGCGATTGCATCCAAGTGACAAGTACTGTACCTGGACTGCACCTGAATCCCAATGGGACAGCAAGGAATAACTACTTAGCTCTGTGCGGAGGTCAAGGAGGGCTCCCCAGAGGAGGTGACACCAGGTTGAGTCTGGGAAGATGAGGAGGAGCTGGCTAAGAATTAGGTGTGAGAGGGACATTCCAGAGAGGATGAGGGAGGAGAGAGAAGCTGTGTGAGCTACCTGAATTAAAGTCACGTCTGCATGCGTGTGTGCTCAGTTGCTATGTTATGTCCGACTCTTCTGCAACTCCGTGGACAGTAGCCCTTCAGGCTCCTCTGTCCCAGGCAAGAATACTGGAGTGGGTTGCCATTTCCTTCTCCAGGGGATCTTCCTGACCCAGAGATCAAACTCGTGTCTCCTGCATTGGCAGGCAGACCTGGGAAGCCCTGCTGCTACTGCTGCTGCTGCTGCTGCTGCTAAGTTGCTTCAGTTGTGTCTGACTCTGTGTGACCCCATAGACGGCAGCCCACTAGGCTCCCCGGTCCCTGGGATTCTCCAGGCAAGAACACTGGAGTGGGTTGCCATTTCCTTCTCCAATGCATGAAAGTGAACCCTACCTGGTGGCAATTCAGCATGTCTGTGGGCTTCAGAGGGCCAGAGAGATGGGAGCGAGCTACATCAGCTCAGGCTCACATGCCTCCCTAAAGTCTAGAGATAGTAGAACTTCCCTAACTGCTACTGCTGAAGTTCTACCCCTCCCACTTTAGGTTGTATTTGTCCATAGGCTTCTTGTTCCTCATTCTCTCTTCCCAGATAGCGTGGGGCTGCTCTGTTGGAATCAGCCTCCAAAAACCCTTTGGGGTTCAAAGCCAAGTTGGATGGAGACCTGAGGCCCACTGTGGCAGTCTCACGCGGCGCTGGGCATGTGTCAAGGCATGGGACCCAGCTTGGGGGCAGGGAAGGAATGTCACAGGGACCCTTGATAGAAACAACACCCCACCCTTCCCCAGCCCAGACAGACCTGGTAGTACCAGCTTTCCTCTGACTTCCTGCAGAGCAACTGCCCTTAGTTGTTATAATCTGCCCTACGGAAGATGCTGCAGTGGAGGCTTCACTCCGTTCTGTCCCCTCTCTGGCCCCCTGCCCCAATCTGACTCCTGCCTCCTTATCCCCAAGGCCTCAAGTCCCATCTGCCTGGTTGCCAGCCTGTTCTATTTCACCCCTTTTACAGGCTTGGGCTTGGTTCTCTGGTCCTCCAACTCTGTGCGTGCATGTCCTCAGTCATGTCCAACTCTGTGCAACCCCACAGACTGTAGCCCGCCAGGCTCCTCTGTCCATGGGATTCTCCAGGCAAGGATACTGGAGTGAGTAGCCATTCCCTTCTCCAAAGGAATTCTTCCAACTCAGGGATCAAACTCACATCTCCTGTGTCTCCTGCATTGGCAGGTGGATTCTTTACCACTGAGCCATCCGAAAGTCCAAAATTTAACAGCCATATTTAAACAGCTCCATATAATCGGCATTCTCTAAGGACCTAACTTGTCAAGTTCAGAAGGGAGCCTCATGAACAGGGCTGTATCTGGGGTAGGGAGATTCTAGGGTCACAATTAGGGTCTCTACCTGTTCTTCCATATTTCCCTGTTCCCTGTGTGTGCTCAGTCATGTCTGACTCTTTTGTGACCATATGGACTGTAGCCTTCCAGGCTCCTCTGTCCATGGGATTCTCCAGGCAAGAATACTGGAGTGGGTTGCCATTTCATCCTCCAGGGGATCTTCCCCACCCAGGGATTGAACCTGCATCTCCTGTATCTCCCTGCACTGGCAGGCGGATTCTTTATCACTGAGCCACCCAGGAAGCCTCCAACTAAATCCTTACTCAAACCCAAGGCCTTCCCAGCCCTAACTACACCCACTGACACTGTCAGGATACAGCCCTGAACCTCAGCATGCTCAGGACTTCACACAGTCACCCTCCAATTTCAGAAGTCACATTTCCCGTGAGTGGCTTATCTGTGCCTTCAAAGTGCATCTCCTGGACTTCCACGGGCTCTGGGAAGTTGCCCACCCAGACCACGGGATGTGTCTACAGAACAGGTTCAAACAGCACCATTAACAGCTGACTAACCACTTGTTCAGTTCAGTTCAGTTCAGTCCCTCAGTCCTGTCTGACTCTTTGTGACTCCATGGACTGCAGCACGCCAGGCCTCCCTGTCCATCACCAGCTCCTGGAGTTTACTCAGACTCATGTCCACTGAGTCAGTGATGCCATCCAACCATCTCATCCTCTGTTGTCCCCTTCTCCTCCTGCCTTCAATCTTTCCCAGAATCCGGGTCTTTTCCAATGAATC
>NW_011494609.1:9102632-9104679 GCF_000754665.1 Bison bison bison
GCTTCAACATCAGTCCTTCCAATGAACACCCAGGACCGATCTCCTTTAGGATGGACTGATTGGATCTCCTTGCAGTCCAAGGGACTCTTAAGAGTCTTTTCCAACACCACAGTTCAAAAGCATCAATTCTTTGGTGATCAGCTTTTTTTATGGTCCAACTCTCACATCCATACATGACTATTGGAAAAACCAAAGCCTTGACTAGACAGACCTTCGTTGGCAATGTAACGTCTCTGCTCTTTAATGTTGTCTAGGTTGGTCATATGGAGAAGACAATGGCTCCCCACTCCAGTACTCTTGCCTGGAAAATCCCATGGATAGAGGAGCCTGGTGGGCTGCAGTCCATGGGGTCGAGAAGAGTCGGATACGACTGAGCAACTTCACTTTCACTTTTCACTTTCATGCATTGGAGAAGGAAATGGCAACCCACTCCAGTGTTCTTGCCTGGAGAATCCCAGAGACGGGGGAGCCTGGTGGGCTGCCGTCTACTGGGTCGCACAGAGTCATACACGACTGAAGTGACTTAGCAGAAGCAGGTTGGTCATAACTTTCCTTCCAAGGAGTAAGCGTCTTTTAATTTCATGGCTGCAGTCACCATCTGCAGTGATTTTGGAGCCCCAAAAAATAAGGTCTGACACTGTTTCCACTGTTTTTCCATTTGCCATGAAGTGATAGGACCGGATCCCATGATCTTAGTTTTCTGAATGTTGACCCTCAAGCAAACTTTTTCACTCTCCTCTTTCACTTTCAACAAGAGGCTCTTTAGTTCTCCTTCACTTTCTGCCAAAAGGGTGGTGTCATCTGCTTATCTCAGGTTATTGATATTTCTCCCGGCAATCTTGATTCCAGCTTGTGCTTCACCCAGCCCAGCATTTCTCATGATGTACTCTGCATATAAGTTAAATAAGCACGGTGACAATACACAGCCTTGACGTACTCCTTTTCCTATTTGGAACCAGTCTGTTGTTCCATGTCCAGTTCCAACTGTTGCTTCTGGACCTGCATACAGATTTCTCAAGAGGTAGGTCAGGTGGTCTGGTATTCCCATCTCTTCCAGAATTCTCCACAGTTTATTGTGATCCACACAGTCAAAGGCTTTGGCATAGTCAATAAAGCAGAAATAGATGTTTTTCTGGAACTCTCTTGCTTTTTCCATGATCCAGCGGATGTTGGCAATTTGATCTCTGGTTCCTCTGACTTTTCTAAAACCCAGCTTGAACATCTGAAAGTTCACAGTTCATGTATTGTTAAAGCCTGGCTTGGAGAATTTTGAGCGTTACTCAAGTGGGCCTTAGAAAGCATCACTAGGAACAAAGCTAGTGGAGGTGATAGAATTCCAGTTGAACTATTTCAAATCCCAAAAGGTGATGCTGTGAAAGTGCTGCACTCTATATGCCAGCAAATTTGGAAAACTCAGCAGTGGCCACAGGACTGGAAAAGGTCAGTTTTCATTCCAATCCTAAAGAAAGGCAATGCCAAAGAATGCTCAAACTACTGCACAATTGCACTCATCTCACACGCTAGTAAAGTAATGCTCAAAATTCTCCAAGCCAGGCTTCAGCAATATGTGAACCGTGAGCTTCCTGATGTTCAAGCTGGTTTTAGAAAAGGCAGAGGAACCAGAGATCAAATTGCCAACATCCGCTGGATCGTGGAAAAAGCAAGAGAGTTCCAGAAAAACATCTATTTCTGCTTTATTGACTATGCCAAAGTCTTTGACTGTGTGGATCACAATAAAAGGTGGAAAATTCTGGAAGAGATGAGAATACCAGACCACCTGACCTGCCTCTTGAGACACCTATATGCAAGTCAGGAAGCAACAGCTAGAACTGGACATGGAACAGACTGGTTCCAAATAGGAAAAGGAGTATGTCAAGGCTGCATATTGTCACCCTGCTTATTTAACTTATATGCAGAGTACATCATGAGAAACACTGGGCTGGAAGAAGCACAAGCTGGAATCAAGATTGTGGGCAGAAATATCAATAACCTCAGATATGCAGATGACACCACCCTTATGGCAGAAAGTGAAGAGGAACTCAAAAGC
>NW_011494609.1:9105125-9105473 GCF_000754665.1 Bison bison bison
ACTCTGGGAGTTGGTGATGGACAGGGAGGCCTGGTGTGCTGTGATTCATGGGGTCACAAAGAGTCGGACCCGACTGAGTGACTGAACTGAACTGAACTTACTAGGCATGTGAAATGAGTGCAGTTGTGTGGTAGTTTGAGCATTCTTTGGCATTACCTTTTTTGGGGATTCCCTGGTGGCTCAGAGGTTAAAGCATCTGCCTGCAATGCAGGAGACCTGGATTTGATCCCTGGGTCGGGAAGATCCCCTGGAGAAGGAAATGGCAACCCACTCTAGTATTCTTGCCTGGAGAATCCCATGGACAGAGGAGCCTGGTGGGCTACAGTCCATGGGGTCACAAAGAGATGG
>NW_011494609.1:9105804-9113995 GCF_000754665.1 Bison bison bison
GATCTTTTTTTCACAGTTCTTCTTGTATTCTTGCCACCTCTTCTTAATATCTTCTGCTTCTGTTAGGTCCATCCCATTTCTGTCCTTTATTGTGCCCATCCTTGCATGAAATGTTCCCTTGGTATCTCTAATTTTCTTGAAGAGATCTCTAGTCTTTCCCATTCTATTGTTTTCCTCTATTTCTTTGCACTGGTCACTGAGGAAGGCTTTCTTATCTCTCCTTGCTATTCTTTGGAACTCTGCATTTAAGTGGGTTTCTCTTTCCTTTTCTCCTTTTCTCCTTATTAGCATATGTGTAATGCGGTTGAAGTCCTTCCCATCCAAGATAAAAGCTACTTATTTTGATGAACTCTGGCATGTTTGGCAGTGTTAATTAATTAATCCGGGATTGGTTAATGCAACCGCCAGCAAAGATTCAACAGGCAGGGACAGTTGGCTGGGGCAGTGTGTCCAGAGTTGACAGCATGCACAACGGCATGAGAAGGAAAGTGAGAGGGGAAGCAGTGGTCATGGGCTGGGCCCTGGGGTACACCTCCCTCCCTCTTCGACAGGCAAACCCACTGAGTCACAGCACCCTAGAATCTCCCTCCTGGGTGTTTGCATCAGTGACGACGACTGCTGTCTTATTTCAGGCACTTTCCATTCCTCGTCGTAAACATTGCAGATGACTCATCACTACCAGGCTCTTTGCTCTCCTCCAGTCCTCTGCAGACCAAGGCTCACAAGTTGGATGTGTGTCTCCTGACAGGAAAACCTCACCGTGTCCTGATCACCCAAGGGAAGACCAGGCCTGGTCACATGCTCACAGATCCTCCACCTGTCCAGGCTCAGCCCTCATCCTCGTGGGTGCCAGCTGGGCCCACACTTGTGCAGTGTAGACTCCATGAGGGCGGGAGCTTTGCTTTGCCTATTGATCCATCCTAAGGGCTGGAACCGGAGAAGGCAATGGCAACCCACTCCAGTACTCTTGCCTGGAAAATCCCATGGATGGAGGAGCCTGGTAGGCTGCCGTCTATGGGGCTGCACAGAGTCAGACACGACTGAAGCGACTTAGCAGCAGTAGCAGCAAGGGCTGGAACAGTGCTCAGCATGCAGTAGGTGCAGAAGAATGAATGAATGAAGACAAGTGACCACTTGGTTTGGGCACAGGGAAGCTACCAGTGACCTTGGCAAGGGGTGGAGACTCAGAAAGACTGGAGTGAAGTAAGGAGAACCTGAGGGGCATGTGAACAGAAATAGGGACACAGACACTTTATCACACTGATTTTATGTTGACGACTTCATGTGTGCCACTGACTAGTTGAGCTCCTTCTGGGCAGGGTCTGAGCCTTGCACATCTCTGCACCCCACCAGCAGCAAAAGCACACTTACTCATTGGCACCTGCTCAATAAGCACTCATCGAACACCTGCCTAAAGCTGTAGGTGACAAACATCACTTTTTCTCACAACTCGCCAGCCATAACTGCTCACACGGTCCTCTGCAATGGCAGAGGGCAGGACACGTCGTTACTGTGAGCACCCTAGGTTGAAGGGGAAGGACAGTCAGGGAAAAGTGTCCTGGAGCCCGTGCTGTGCAACAAAAGAAGCCAGCTCAATGAGAAGCCAGCTCCCCGAAACCAGAGAAAGTCCACACACAGCAATGAAGAGCCAGAGGAGCCAAATAAAGAAATTTTAATAAAAGAAAGGGTGGAAGGAAGGGACAGGGCATCTATTTTAGGAGGAGTAATTTTACAGGTATCAAGGAACCAGACAGTGCACCAGATCAACCGGGTCACATGTTGGGGTGCTCACTAATTGGAGAAAGGGCTTCCCAGGTGGTGCCAGTGGTAAAGAACACACTTGCCAATGCAGGAGACATAAGAGACACGTGTTCGATCCCTGGGTCCAGAAGATCCCCTGGAGGAGAAAAGGACAACCCACTCCAGTATTCTTGCCTGGAAAACCCCACAGACCGAGGAGCCTGACCGGCTACAGTCCATGTGATCACAAAAGAGTCGAACACGACTGAGCGACTGAGCACACACGTACTATTGGAGAAAGCAGATTAAATCATCTGGCCAAGTTTTTATGAGGGCGCTTCATAAGCAAACTACAATTTTTATAATGTTCTGTCGAGTCTAGGTCTATAGTTGCTATTTTAATATTAATTGGGGGGAATTATTAAAGGTGTTTAAATGTGTCATATGTATAGCATAAGACATGCCCAAATAGCAAAAGGAACCTTGGAGATGATTAAGTACAGTAAGTAGTTCTAAAATCAAACTTCAATGCATGTTCATATTCCTTGTTTCAATAGAGTGACTCACATTCTGGACAAGGGTCAACAAGACTGACTCTTACTAGAAGAAAAGGGATGAAGCTCTAGGGTCTCCAAGATTTTTTTAAAGGGAAAAAAAGAGACAACAAAATATAGTGACATCTCTGATCTTTTAAAAATGGCTTCAGGATCAAATCAATTAAATCAGCACTTTTATTTTATTTTCCTTTAATTTTCTGGCTGCACTGCATGGCATTCATGATCCCAGTTTCCTGACCAAGGATCGAACTTATACTCCCTGCAGTGGAAGCATGATTCTTAACAGGGAAGTGCCTAGTCAGCACTTTTAGCCCTTGGTTTACTATGTACTTGGAAACACATGAAGCTTGAGCTCCAAATGGGACAAAAGTGCTCAGTCGTGGGAGTGTCCAGGTGAGAGACACCACCATTCCACCTGTGGATACCCATAATGCACTGCTGTTTGGAAACTGCCACCTGACCACTGCCTTTCAGTGAGTTCCTTTTCCCCCTACAATTTGCTGTCTTGGTCTAAAAGTTCAGAAGGACCATCAGCTCTCGTGTCTGCCCTGGACCCATCTTCCTTTACCAAAGAAATCAGCTTTTAAAAGGATCACATTGTTGTTGTTCAGTCTCTCAGTCATGTCCTACTCTGCGACCCCATGGACTGCAGCACACCAGTCTTCCCCATCCTTCACTATCTCCCGGAGTTTGCACAAACTCATGTTAATTGAGTCGGTGATGCCATTCAACCATCTCATCTTCCGCCACCCTCTTCTCCCCCCATCTTCAATCTTTCCCAGCATCAAGGTCTTCTCTAATGAATCAACTCTTAGCATGAAGTGGCCAAAGGATTGTAGCTTCAGCTTCAGCATCAGCCCTTCCAATGAATACTCAGGGTTGATTTCCTTTAAGATCGATTGGTTTGATCTCCTTGCTATCCAAGGGACTCTCCAGCACCACAGTTCAAAAGCATCAATTCTTTGGTGCTCAGCCTTTTTTGTGGTCCAACTCTCACATCCATACATGACTACTGGAAAAACCACAGAGTTTTGACTATATGGACCTTTGTCGGCAGAGTGATGCCTCTGCACTTTAATACGATGTCGAGGTTTGTTATAGCTTTTCTTCCAAGGAGCAAGTGTCTTTTAATTTCATGGACTACACTGCCCCCATATTTCATGAGAGCAGCTTATAGAACGGCACACATGGCACACATATAGATGATAAATCTCATCTAAATCCATGATTATTACATAGTTCATAATCAATACTGAGAACTACAACTGCTATTACACACACACACATACACAGGGGTCCTCTCCCAATCTTGCTGAAGACAGAAGGGTTGGTAGGAACTGGTGTTGAGGTGTTGATGTGATTTGGTCGCTCGGGAGCAACTTTGGCTGAACTGGGGGACCTTGAGGTGTCTATGTCTTTAAGGACCAGGGTGGTGAGAGGAGGGGGCAGGACATTAGGTCCTGCCTAGAAGGGGAAGAGCACAGAGGACTGATGCTTCTGCTGGGGCAGGTTCTTCAGTTTGGTCCCCAACCTCTTCTTACCATGATGTGTAAAGACCTGCCTTCTCAGCAGTGAGAATGCAGTGGAACTGACTCAGCCTGAGAAAGAGAGAGAGCTGGGGCCCACCCAGTTCTGAGGCTCACTGAGCATTTGACATGACATACACTGAGCATCAATTCTTCAACCCTCAGCTTTCTTTAT
The DNA here is from genome assembly GCF_000754665.1 of Bison bison bison. Classification (NCBI taxonomy): domain Eukaryota; kingdom Metazoa; phylum Chordata; class Mammalia; order Artiodactyla; family Bovidae; genus Bison; species Bison bison. The sequence goes on from NW_011494609.1 coordinate 9,109,803, forward strand.
ATTCCAACTCTCACAACCATACATGACTACTGGAAAAACCATAGCCTTGATTAGACGGATCGTTGTTGGCAAAGTAATGTCTCTGCTTTTTAACATGCTGTCTAGGTTGGTCATAACTTTCCTTCCAAGGAGTAAGCGTCTTTTTATTTCATGGCTGCAGTCACCATCTACAATGATTTTGAAGTTCCCAAAAATAAAGTCTGACACTGTTTCCACTGTTTCCCCATCTATTTCCCATGAAGTGATAGGACCAAATGCCATGATCTTCATTTTCTGAATGTTGAGCTTTAAGCCAACTTTTTCACTCTCCTCTTTCACTTTCATCAAGGGGCTTTTTAGTTCCTCTTCACTTTCTGCCATAAGGGTGGTGTCATTTGCATATCTGAGGTTATTGATATTTCTCCCGGCAATCTTGATTCCAGCTTGTGCTTCCTCCAGCCCAGCGTTTCTCATGATGTACTCTGCATATAAGTTAAATAAGCACGGTGACAATACACAGCCTTGACGTACTCCTTTTCCTATTTGGAACCAGTCTGTTGTTCCATGTCCAGTTCCAACTGTTGCTTCTGGACCTGCATACAGATTTCTCAAGAGGTAGGTCAGGTGGTCTGGTATTCCCATCTCTTCCAGAATTCTTCACAGTTTATTGTGATCCACACAGTCAAAGGCTTTGGCATAGTCAATAAAGCAGAAATAGATGTTTTTATGGAACTCTCTTGCTTTTTTGATGATCCAGCGGATGTTGGCAATTTGATCTCTGGTTCCTCTGACTTTTCTAAAACCAGCTTGAACATCTGGAATTTCATGGTTCATGTATTGTTAAAGCCTGGCTTGGAAAGTTTTGAGCATTACTTTACTAGTGCGTGATATGAGTGCAAATGTGCAGTAGTTTGAGCATTCTTTGGCATTGCCTTTCTTTGGGATTGGAATGAAAACTGACCTTTTTCAGTGGCCACTGCTGAGTTTTCCAAATTTGCTGGCATATTGAGTGCAGCACTTTCACAGCATCACCTTTTGGGATTTGAAATAGCTCAACTGGAATTCCATCACGTCCACTCGCTTTGTTCGTAGTGACGCTTCCTACAACCCACTTGACTTCACATTCCTGGATGTCTGGCTCTAGGTCAGTGATCACACCACCGTGATTATCTGGGTCGTGAACATCTTTTTTGTACAGTTCTTCTTGTATTCTTGCCACCTCTTCTTAATATCTTCTGCTTCTGTTAGGTCCATCCCATTTCTGTCCTTTATTGTGCCCATCCTTGCATGAAATGTTCCCTTGGTATCTCTAATTTTCTTGAAGAGATCTCTAGTCTTTCCCATTCTATTGTTTTCCTCTAGTTCTTTGCACTGATCACTGGGGAAGGCTTTCTTATCTCTCCTTGCTATTCTTTGGAACTCTGCATTCAAATGGGTATATCTTTGCTTTTCTCCTTTGCTTTTCGCTTCTCTTCTTTTCACGGCTATTTGTAAGGCCTCCCCAGACAGCCATTTTGCTTTTTTTGCATTTCTTTTTCTTGGGGATGATCTTGTTCCCTGTCTCCTGTACAATGTTACAAACCTCCATTCATAGTTCATCAGGCACTCTATCTATCAGATCTAGTCCCTTTAATCTATTTCTCACTTCTACTGTAAAATCATAAGGGATTTGATTTAGGTCATACCTGAATGGTCTAGTGGTTTTCCCTACTTTCTTCAATTTAAGTCTGAATTTGGCAATAAGGAGTTCATGATCAGAGCCACAGCCAGTTCCCAGTCTTGTTTTTGCTGACTGTATAGAGCTTCTCCATCTTTGGCTGCAAAGAATATAATCAATCTGATTTCAGCGTTGACCATCTGGTGATGTCCTTGTGTAGAATCTTCTCTTGTGTTGTTGGAAGAGGGTGTTTTCTATGACCAGTGCGTTCTCTTGGCAAAGCTCTATTAGCCTTTGCCCTGCTTCATTCTGTACTCCAAGGCCAAATTTGCCTGTTACTCCAGGTGTTTCTTGACTTCTTACTTTTGCATTCCAGTCCCCTATAATGAAAAGGACATCTTTTTTGGATGTTAATTCTAGAAGGTCTTGTAGGTTTTCATAGAACCGTTCAACTTCAGCTTCTTCAGCATTACTGGTCAGGCCATAGACTTGGATTACTGTGATATTGAATGGTTTGCCTTGGAAACAAACAGAGATCATTCTGTCATTTTTGAGACTGCATCCAAGTACTGTGTTACAGACTCTTTTGTTGACTATGATGACTACTCCATGTCTCCTAAAGAATTCGTGCCCACAGTAGTAGATATAATGGTCATCTGAGTTAAATTCACCCATTCTAGTCCACTTTAGTTCACTGATTCCTAGACTGTTGACATTCACTCTTAACCATCTTCTGTTTGATCACTTCCAATATGCCTTGATTCATGGGTCTAACATTCCAGGTTCCTATGCAATATTGCTCTTTACAGCATCAGACCTTGCTTCCATCACCATATTCATAACTGGGTGTTGTTTTTGCTTTGGCTCCATCTCTTCATTCTTTCTGGAGTTATTTCTCACTGATCTCCAGTAGCATACTGGGCACCTACTGATTGGGGTTCATCTTTCAGTGTCCTATCTTTTTGCCTTTTCATACTGTTCATAGGGTTCTCAAGGCAGGAATACTGGTTTGCCATTCCCTTCTCCAGTGGACCACATTTTGTCAGAACTCTCCACCATGACCCATCTGTCTTGGGTGGCCCTACATAGCATGGCTCACAGTTTCATTCAGTTAGACAAGGCTGTGGTCCATGTGATTAGATTGGTTAGTTTTCTGTGAGTGTGGTTTTCAGTCTGCCTGCCCTCTGATGGAGAAGGATAAGAGGCTTTTGAAAGCTTCCTGATGGGATAGACTGACTAAGAGGGATACTGGGTCTTGTTCTGATGGGCGGGGCCATGCTCAGTAAATCTTTAATCCAATTTTCTGTTGATGGGTGGAGCTGTGTTCCCTCCCTGCTATTTACCTGGGGCCAAACTATGGTGGAGTAATGAAGCAGTGGCACTGGAGTGGCTGTGAGGAGAAGCCCCAGCAAGACGGTAGGAGGGGCGAATTCACGTTTAGAATCAAACCCTATTCCTGCCAGAGACGCTCAGAGGACTCAAACAAACCTTGTGGGCACCAGGACCTAGGGACCCCACAGAGACTGAGACAGAACTGTGTTTGAGCATCATCTCCTGTGGAGGTACGGGTCAGCAGTGGTCTGCTGCAGGGACAGGGGCTCTGGGTATGGCATAAGTCCTCTTGGAGGAGGTCACCATTAACCCCACTATAGAGCTGCCAGAACTTACACAGGACTGGGAAATAGACTCTTGGAGAGCACAACAGAACCGTGTGCACCAGGACCCAGGAGAAAGAACAGCGACCCCACAGGAGACTTGCCTGTGGGTGTCCGGGAGTCTCCAGTGAAGGCGTGGGTCACTGGTGGCCTGCTGCAGGGTTGGGGGCACAGACTGTAGCAGTACATGCCTGGGGTCTTTTGGGGGAGGTCACCATTATCTTCATTACCACCACCATAGTTTTTGACCACTGTGCCACCTGGGAAATCCCATATCAGGTCCTAAATACTATTTATTTCACTTATATGAGGTCCCAAGAACAGTCAAGTTCATACAGTCAGAAAGTACATTGCACTAATAGATGCCAGGGGCCAGGGCTGGTTGTGGGGAAGGAGGAAGGAGGCGGGTGGGGAGGGGGGATGGGACTTAGTGTTTAATGGGGAAACAGAGTGCAGTTTATGAAGGTGAAAAATTTGGGAGATGAATGATGGTGAGAGCTGCACAACAATATCCATGTACTTAGTGCTACTGAACTCTACAGTTATATATGGTTAAAATAGTATGCTTTATATTATGTAACTTGTACCACAATAAAAAAAAAAGTTTAAAAAAAGATATCAGGTCCTAATCTCTGGAACTTATATGCAGAGTGCATCATGAGAAACGCTGGGCTGGAAGAAGCACAAGCTGGAATCAAGATTGCCAGGAGAAATATCAATAACCTCAGATATGCAGATGACACCACCCTTATGGCAGAAAGTGAAGAGGAACTAAAAAGCCTCTTGATGAAAGTGAAAGAGGACAGTGAAAAAGTTGGCTTAAAGCTCAACATTCAGAAAACGAAGATCATGGCATCTGGTCCCATCACTTCATGGGAAATAGATGGAGAAACAGCGGAAAC
>NW_011494609.1:9114335-9120880 GCF_000754665.1 Bison bison bison
GAACTGTGGTGTTGGAGAAGACTCTTGAGAGTCCCTGGGACTGCAAGGAGATCCAACCAGTCCATTCTGAAGGAGATCAGCCCTGGAATTTCTTTGGAAGGAATGATGCTAAAGCTGAAACTCCAGTACTTTGGCCACCTCATGCGAACAGCTGACTCATTGGAAAAGACTCTGATGCTGCGAGGGATTGGGGGTAGGAGGAGAAGGGGACGACAGAGGATGAGATGGCTGGATGGCATCACTGACTGGATGGACGTGAGTCTGAGTGAACTCCGGGAGTTGGTGATGGACAGGGAGGCCTGGCGTGCTGCGATTCATGGGATGGCAAAGAGTCGGACATGACTGAGAGACTGAACTGAACTGAACTGAACTGAATCTCTGGAACTATGATGTGATCGTATATGGAAAAGAGGTCTTTTCCATATATGATGTGATTAAGTTAAAGGTCTTGAGATGGAGAGATTGTTGCTGTTGTTCAGTTGCTCAGTCACGTCTGACTCTTTGCAACCCCATGGACTGCAGCACGCCAGGCTTCCCTGTCCTCCACCATCTCCCGGAGCTTGCTCAAACTCATGTCCATTGAGTCGGTGATGTCATCCAACCATCTAGTCCTCTGTCATCCCCTTCTCTTCCTGCCGAGATGATCATCCTCAATTACTCAGGTGATGCCTAAATGCCATCCCAAGGGTCCTGATAAGAGAGACCGAAAGCCAAGGAATGCCAGCAGACAGAAGCTCATAGGCCCCCAGCATCCTCCCCACATCCTCGAGGAGAATGATCCTGCCAGCACCCTCATTTCAGTCCAGTGACACTCATTTCAGATTTCTGACCTCTGGAACCATGAAAGAATACATCTCTGTTGTTTTAAGTCACTCAGACTGTGGTAATTTGTTTAAAAAAGCCACAGAAAATAAAACCACCACGCTCTACCCTAACGTTAGTGTTTAAAGGGACAACCCCTCAACCTACGGGTTGGGAAAATTTGCACATCTAGATGCAAGTTCAAAATGAAATGGAAAATCACAGCTGGTTAAACCTTCCCACTTCCAGGACTTTCCTGGTGGTCCAGTGGTTAAGAACTCATCTGCCAATGCAGCAGACGTGGGTTAACCCCTGGTCCAGGAAGATTCTGCATGTGTCAGAGCAACTAAGCCCTTGCACTGAAACTATTGAGTCCTTGCGCCCTAGAGCTTGTGCTCCACAACAAAAGAAGCCACCCGAATGAGAAGCCCAAGCACCTGCTCACCTGAACTAGAGAAAGCCTGTGTGCAGCAACGAAGACCCAGCACAAAATAAACAAATAAAAATTAAAAAAAAAAACTTCCCACTTCCAAGAATGAAGAGGCTTATATATTTAAACCCCAATTAATGAAAGAGGTGTTTAGTACAAGAAACGCAAACAAGTCAACTTATAAAATTACTGACTCAGACTCGGACATCACAGTGACAGTTTCTGAGGGAAAACTGGTCATCAAAGGCAGATGGCCCAGGATGCTAGCCACAGGCCGGCAGCTGGGGGCACACAGGTTAATGGGCACAGTGTCTGCACCAAGAGCCCACAAGCTAGTGGAGTAGCTGGCCCGTGAGCAGCCAGTAATGGATGGACAGGTGTCACAGCAGAGCAAGTACAGCACAGGGACAGGAGGCCTGAGCTGATGACTGGAGGAGAAATGGGGTCTGCCAACAGATTGAATAAGAAAACGGGATCTGGGCAGTGTCTGTCCCAGCTGCATATGCTGGAGCTATTGGGGACACCTCCACTCCACTTTGCAGGCCTCGCCAGCACTGAGGGTGCAGACAACATCAGATTTACACTCATATCGGACTGAAAATGAACTGGACTGGGAAAGGAAGATGCAAACCCAGAGCAGGAACTTGGTTGAGTGGCTACAATGACTGGCCAGAGGCCCTGGAGGCAGGGAGCAACAGCAGGAGGGCAGCTGAGGACAGATCGGGTGTTCAGAGGTATGCTAATAGGCCTGGGTGATGGCTGAATGCAGACACTGAGAGAGGAGAGTCTAAAATTACCATCAGGTTTCTGGCCAGGATTACAGGGCAGCCCCACTTAGTAGGACGGGCTTAGGGGTGGAGGAACAGGTTTAAGGGAAGAGAGAAAGCACCTAGGAAGCTAAACTATGAGCCTGCTGAGCACAGAGCTGTAGGTTATCTGAATGGTGATGTCTAACAAGAAGTTGGCCAGATAAATGATGTTAACTGTGTCTAAATAATTGATGCTTTTGAACCGTGTCCAAATAATCAATGATTTTGAACTGTGGTGTTGGAGAAGACTCTTGAGGGTCCTTTGGACTGCAAGGAGATCAAACCGGCGACTCTTTAAGGAAATCAGTCCTGAATATTCCTTGGAAGGACTGATGCTGAAGCTGAAGCTCCAATACTTGGGCCACCTGATGCGAAGAACTGACTCATTGAAAAAGACCCTGATGGTGGGAAAGATTGAAGGCAAGAGGAGAAGGGGACGACAGAGGATGAAATGGTTGGATGGCATCAGCGACTCAATGGACATGAGTTTGAGCAAGCTACGGGAGTTAGTGATGGATAGGAAAGCCTGGAGTGCTGCAGTCCATGTGGTCGCAAAGAGTCAGACATGACTGAGTGATTGAACTGAACTGCACTGTGTCTAAATAAATATATAATTATATGGAGCTAGAAATCCCACTGGGAGGCATCTGTGTATGGATAACATGTAATAAAAAGATGTTAGGGGACTTTCCTGGTGGCCCAGTGCCTAAGACTCTGTGCTCCCAATGCAGGGGGGCTAGGTTCAATCCCAGGTCAGGGAACTAGATCTCACATGCTATAATTAAGAGTTCGAGTGCCACAGGTAAAGATTCTACATGCTGCAACTATGACCTGGTAGTTCCTGTTCTTCAGTCGATCCATTGTGTCCAATTCTTCACCACCCCATGGACTGCAGCACACCAGGCTTCCCTGTCCTTCACTATCTCCCAGAGTTTCCTCAGATTTATGTCCATTGAGTCGGTAAGGCTGTCTAACCATCTCATCCTCTGCCACCCTTCTCCTTTTGCCTTCAGTCTTTCTCAGCATCATGGTCTTTTCCAATGATTCAGCTCTTTGCATCAGGTGGCCAAAGAATTGCAGCATCAGCACCCTGCTGGGCACTAGGCAGGCAGAGGGGGACAGGAAGCCTACTGCAGGGGAGAGGTTACTGGCAGGCAAATCCAATAGCAGGTGCGTGAGTGTAGAACAATCTTCTCTAGCAACCATGGGAGCACGAGGCAGGAGCACCAAACCCAGAATGAGGCTGAGTGATGACAGGGGAGGAAGGGGGAATGTGAACCAGGAAGATAAAATTACGGAGGGGAGACTGAATGTGCACAGGGCTGGGGGAGGAACTTCTCAGGGAAAAGCACACACACACGGGGACACTCAGAGGCAAGAGACAGAACGTGACTTGTTCAGAGAAAGTGTGCGTCCATGTGGGTGCCAGGGACACAGGATTAATTAGAAGTGGGCTGTCACTAGGCCGGTCAGCCACGCTGTGAAATTTGAAAGTTATCCTTAAAGCAGTGGACAGTCATCAACAACTTGAGCGAGGGGGCAGTGTGATACTTCTGGCTTTTAAAAAAGATCATGCGGACTGTAGAATGACTGTGGGTTTAAAGGATACATCTTGGCAGCTGGGGGGACAGTTAGAAAGTTCCTGGACTGGCCGTGGTTACGTTATCAGAGGAACAGTCAGGAGGTGATTGGCGTGGACTTGGTGATGGGCCGAACACTGGCAATGAGGGAGAGCCTCTGGCTCAGGCAGTTGGGCTCGTGTCCCAGGGATGGACAGGACTGCATGGGGTGAGCGGAACAAGAGGGCCAAGGTCAGAACATCAGGAGACCCAAAGTGTGAGCAGGGTCTGGGCAGAGGAGCTGACAGGGAAGGCTGAGAGCCAAAGGTCAGATTAGCGGGTAGGAAATTCAGGGGGAGGAGGCACCACTGAAACAAGTAGGTAGAAAATCCAGAGCAGAGGATTCCCTGGTCCTCCAGTGGTTAGGACACCACACTTCCAATGCTGAGGGCCCAGGTTCAATCCTTGGTTGGAGAGCTAAGATCCTGCAAGTCATGTGGCACGGCCCAAAAAAGAAAAAGAAAATCCAGGGGAATGAGGCTTCACTGAAACAAGTAGGTTTCAAGATGAAATTGGTAGAACCACAAACCAACGGGGCCAGCTGAACAGACTGAAAGATTCTGCTGGATTTAGCAGTCAGTGCCCCCGTTTATATTGGTCTGTCTGAAAGTCACTCAGTTGTGTCCGCCTCTTTGCAAACCCATGGACTGCAGCCTGCCAGGCTCCTCTGTTCATGGAATTCTCCAGGCCAGAATACTGGAGTGGGTTGCCATTCCCTCCTCCAGGGGATCTTTCCAACCCAGAGAGTGAACCCAGGTCTCCCACACTGCAGGCAGATTCTTTATTGTCTGAGCCATCAGAGAAGCCTGATTTTTATTGGTAATTGTTATTTCCATTTATTTATGTTCTATTTTTGGCTGAGGTGGGTCTTTGTCCCTTTGCTGGGGCTTTCTCTAGTGGCAGCAAGTGGGGGCTACCTTCATCGTGGTGCACATGCTTCTCACTGCGATGGCGTCTCTTGTAGCAGAGCACAAGCTTTAGGCGCACAGGGTTCAGCAGCTGCAGCACGAAGGCTCAGTAGTTGTGGTGCCCTGGCTTAACTGCTCAGGGGCACGTGGAATCTTCCAGAACCAGGGATCAACCCCAGGTGCCCCTGAACTGACAGGCAGATTCTCACCCACAGCACCAGTCCTATCACTCAGACCCCTTTCCTTGAAACGTTCTTAAACAGGAGACACCAAGGTGGATCCTCCTGAGGCAACTGGAAGGGATGCAGGCAGAGAACTGCTCTGGCATCTGGTGCAGTACACTAAAAACCAGACAACTGAGCTTCTAGCTCTAGCTACACAGCTGGTATAGGTTTTCTTACCTGTAAAGCATGCTCACCCAGCCTAACCACACAGAACCGTAAAACTCAAGGCCCTTTGAAAGATTTACAATCACTGTTCTTTTACGTTCAAAGCCACTTTTTGCTCGACCACGATTCAGTTCAAAATACAAAAAAACTTTTATAAAGTTTTAAAATAGTTGCAGCAAAGACTTTGAAGCACAAGATTCTTCCTTTGAGACTGAGTCCTCTTAAAACGAGAGGAATGAAAACAATTCACAACAGAGCTGTTCACTTGGGACACGTTTTTCATTTTAGTCAACCTAAGACAAGATTATTTCTTACACGTATTCTTCAAACATTTCATAAATTATTTTATCTTAGGTCATGTGCATAAATTCAACTTTAAAAAATATTTTATCTGAAAATTAAGACATTTGAAAAGTGTTAAACAACATGGGTTTAAAATCCAGGAATTAAAACATCAGTCCTAAAAAATATGGCTTTAAAAGGCAGTCTCCAGAACTCCCTGAGGGTCCAGCGGTTAGGACTCTGACTTTCCACCACAGGGGGAACAGACTGGACCCCTGGTAGGGGAACTAAAATCTGGCATGTCCTACTCAAAACAAACATAACGCAGTCTCCTCGCCCTTCCAATCTGATCTGTTCTGGCTTTGGGGAACACATCTAGATGTATGTTTATCTTGCCCAACAGAACCTTTCTTTAGTGTTTACAGTTCGGCATTTCTGTCACACTAATTTTCCGGTTTTGAATGAGTGAAGTGAGTTTTCTAATTGACGAGCTTGTAACATTCATACAAGAAAACGACAGTCTACCAGACAGCAAATGAGAATAAGAGAGGGGGGAAAAATTAGCTGCCCAGTGATCTTTAAATCAATGACTATAAAAATGAAGGCGTTTGGGAACGCGCAGCTGACAAGCGGATGCCGCGAGAGCAGCCACCCCCACCTGTTCAAGTGGAAGGAACCTGGAGGCCCGTCCACCCCAAGTCAGCCCTGAGTGGTACCCACGACCGGACCGCCCAGGTCGATTCTTCTCGGCAGGTCGCAGCCCGCGTGCCTCCACAGGCATCTGCGAGACCGGAGGCACCTGGACCTGGAGGTACCTGGGGTACCATGCCGCGGCCGTCGGAGAACCGTCCTCCGAGGAGGCTAGTGGAGGCGCCGGCGCAGCGCGCCGGGCCGGGGGCACCAGCCGGCGAGCCCACCGACGCGTGACCCGGCGGCGCCAAGCCCACCGGGGCCGCCTCTTGTGCGCCCTCGCGATGCGCGCCCCTGTAGCCTTCGCTGCCGCCTCCCCTCAGGGCCGCCCGTGGGGCACGCGCACCCCGCCTAGGGTCGGGAGAGGACGCGGGCGCGGGCGGCGCGGGAGGAGGAAGAACCTCGAGCGGAAGGCGCGCGCGGGAGGACGCGGCAGCGGCAGCAGCGGTGGCGGTGACCCGGCTGCCGTCAGGCCCGCCCTCGCCCAGCCCCCGGCGCTGCGCACCTCCCTCGCCCCGCCCCCCCCCGCGGCCCCGGTGGGCCCAATCATAGCGCCGCGCACGTGACGAGCGCTGCCTGCGATGACCTCATCTCTGGTGTGGGATGACGTCAAAATT
>NW_011494609.1:9121103-9121809 GCF_000754665.1 Bison bison bison
GAGTGTGAGCGGAAAGGGGCCTGGCGTCTGCCTCGGGGCTGAAGACCGGTGAGTAACTGTCACGCCCCTCGCCCCAGGGGAACTGCGGGGCCCGTGGGAGGCCATAGCCTCCCCGCAAAACGCGGCCTTTCCTGACGTAACTCTGAGGTGATCTCTCTCCTCCTTTTTCTCTCCGCCAGCGGGTTGCGGGTTCTGAGCGCTTCTGCGCGTGCGCCGGGTCCGGCTCTCACCGAGCATGCCCCAGGCTCCCACGTAGCCGATTGTGCCTTCACACTGCGCATGCTCTTTGCCCGCACTTGGCCTCGCCCTCGCCACTGCGCACGCTCCATCCCTCACTGGGCTTCCCTCGCCGGGCCGGGTTCCCCTCCGCCGGGCGGTTGGGGTACCTTCCGGCCGAGGGCGCGTGCTCCATGCCGGGCAGGCGTGGAAGCCGGCCGGTGTTCGCTAGGGTGCGCGAGCGTACGCGGAAGCTTGGGTGCGGGGGAACCCGCACCTGCCGCGGCCCGCACCTCCGCGCCACCGCCCCCTCGAGCCCCGCTGGCGCCAGCGGCACATCCAACCACTGACCCAAGCAGACTGCTCTCTCTGCCCCGTCCCCCGACCGACCCCTCCGGGAGGACACGGTTCCCCGACTTTCCACCGCTGGTCGCGAGCGTCCCTGCTGAAATGCGGATCCCCCTCGCCCCCAGTCGAGAAAACTCTGGTC
>NW_011494609.1:9121909-9131037 GCF_000754665.1 Bison bison bison
CCGCAACTTGCGGGGTTGGGGTGGGGAAGGGGGACTTGACTCCCGACTGTCGCGCTGGAGACCCCGCCCCAGAGATCTCCTCTGCCGGCGTCCCGGACATATTTTCTCTCATCGCCCAGACCCCTCACTTGGAGCAAGTTCACTGACCCACTACAGAAGAGCATTCCCTTGACCGCAGGAACGCTCCGCGGTCCTGGCCCTTCACTCCGGTTGGTGCGCACTCAGCCCGCAGCAGTGCCCTGCTTCTGGAAGAAGCCCCTCGAGCAGCACGTTAGCGGGCAGGGTGATTTTAGAGACAGGTTCTCCGGCGGGATGGCCTGGCAGTGGGAGGTGGGGGAAGCGTTAATCAGACCCCGCACGGTCTAGCAGCCTAGGGGTCTTGGTGCCGAAGGTCAGGAGCGGCTCACGACTAGCATCTGAGGGCACCAGCATGTTCAGCAGAGTCCATGAGTGTTCATAACGCTGACCCTGAGTCATCCAGACGGAGCCTGCGTTGTGTACTGGTTCCTTGTTTGGAAGAAAGTGGGTTAATCCATTTTAGATTTCTCCTTGATGGTTATTTTTGAGACCTTTTACCCTCTGATGCTTGGAGTTAAATCCTTCATCCACTTTAAGGAGTAATAGTCGTTACATTGAATTTGAGAATCGCTAAATATCGATGTTAAAAAATAAAGTAGAAATTTGGGGCACTAGTTTACTTAAAAATAACTTGAAGTTTAATTCATTCTTCCTATTAACACCATCCCGCGTTTAATGTGCTTCATTCTGTGGAAATAGAAGTTGGAAAGACTATGACCCCCACCTTTGAGGAACTTAAGGTAGTTTACGGCAGGGCATATTAGGTGTTTAACAGAAGAGGGGCCAAGTTACTGAGAGAGTGTCTGGGTTAGCGGGAGATGACTGAGGAACCATTTCAGTTGGCCCCAATGTCAGTGGGGTTGAGGAGAGCAGACTCGAGCTGTTTATGACCAGGGCTTGACAGGCTGGGTCACTGACTAGAAAGGAAAGAGAAGAGGTTTCTAGTTTGAGAGACCTACTGGTTGGCAGCATACCAAACTAAATGGAATATGTGAAGACCAGCAGATGTGGGGGTCAGAGTCAGGATCATAGGTACAGTACTGGACAAGGGGCATATCCTGTAATGGAAGAGTCCTGAGAAGTCTGAGCAGGAGTACAGAGTTGGGAGTCATTGGCCAATGGGATTTAGGGCCACAACCACTCATACCAAAAGCAAAGATAGCTGCCACCTGCAACTCTCTTGGCCCAGCCCAGGTCTCAAGCCTTCCTGATGGTTTCGCTCTTTGTCCAGGAGGCACTTGTTGGACCTGCATGAAGTGTTAGGAATACACAGCTAAAAACAAGGGTTCTTCCTTTCATGGACTCTCATGAGAGGGTAGATGTAGAGGCAGGTAACTTAAAATAGCAATGGTACTGAAGAAGAGATGAGGTGCTGTGGTGGCTTAGGTGGCTGAGCTCCTAGCCAGGAGCCATCTGTGGAGCTTTGCAGAGGCAATGACATTTGGATCTTTCTGTAGAAGTTCTACCAGTGAAGGAAAGGTAAGAAAGACGGTGGGTAGGGTAAATGCTCACCTGCATGCTGTCCAGTAGGGGTGGGGAGGTGAACTGTGATCACAATATGAAGACTCTTGTGTGCCAGTTTGGAGAGTTTGGTTGGGTTTTATCTAGGGAGCAATAGAAAAATCGATACAGTATTCTAAAGGGCACTGATGGGACTAGCTCTGCTTTAGGAAAACAAACAAAAGGCACAGTTTCCACTCCTGCATCTAATTAGAGTGTCAGAGTCCAGAAAAATCAACAAATATTTATTGTTGTGTAAGATACCGTGTTGGGCATTGTGAAGAGTGTCAGAAGACATTATAGAGTCTTAGCCCTTAAATAGTTTCCAGTTCTGCTGGGGGAACAGACAGCTAACAGTGTGTGGCACTGAAGAAACACTGGAATAATACTGGAGTTGAAAGGTGTTTGCTCGATGCAGATGGCAGTGGTCCAGGAAGGTGTGTATAGTGTAGTGATCTAGGGCGGCCATAACAGAGCACCACAGACCAGGGGCGTTGAACACCATTCTGGAGCCATGAAGTCCAAGATGAAGGCTTTGGCAGGGTCGATTTCTCCTGAGGCCTCTCTGCTCAGCTTGTGGGTGGTCGTCTTCTCTGTATTTACAAAGTGTCTCTCTGTGTCTGTGTCCTTATCCCCACCTCTTACAGAAACACCACCTCATTTGGGGGGACCTTAGGGCCCACCCTTAAGGATTCGTTGTAACTTCTGATGTCTTAGGGGACCCTGTCCTTATATCCACTTACATTTTGAGGTGCTGGGGTTAGACCTTGTGGGACAGTCCAGCCCATGACTAAAGGCTTAATGGAGGCCTTGAGCTGAGCTTGGAAGAGTGAGTGAGCTTCAGCTGAGCAGTGTTGGGGGAGGGGTTAGAGGAGGCCTGGGACATTGCAAGTTGGGTAACAGAAGAGGTGAGACCTGCAGGTCTGTCTCAGAGACAAAGTATCTGAAGCAGGAAGTTATCACAAGGCAATAACTAAAGCAAAGAGAATTGAAAAAGTAGTTTGAAACCAGATTGATAGAACCCTGAAGTCCATGTTTTTAAAATTTTGCGTTTTAACCTATGGAGAGCCATTGTTTTCATCATTTTATTTTTTTACCGAGGTCTTAGGTGTCAGCTAAGCCGTGACGTCAGGGCATTTCCCGACCATCTTCTGCGAACCTTGGTTTCTCCCCCAAGTCCTAGCACCCTGTTTATTTCCTTGTAGCTCCTAACAAAGTCAGAGTTACCTTCTTTGTTTCCTTGCTCACTGTCTGATTTATCCCACAAGAAAGTGGGGGCCTTGTCTGTCTTATGCACCTCTGTATTCCTAATGTCGAATTGCACCTTGCACATAACAGGAGCTCAGTAAATAAGCTGAATTAATGATAGTAATGCTTAATGTGAACATCCAGGGAATGATCAGAGCTTTGTTTTAAGAAGCCAGTCTGGCAGCAGTATTAATAAAAGGTGGATTTGGAGGGCATGATAGGAAGAACCTAATACCACTTGAAAATATGTTAGGGTCCTTTTGTAACAAGAGCAGAAACTGACAGATCAGCTTAAATAGAAAAAGAAATTGACTTTAAAAGTGGAGGGTTGCTCTTGAGAGTGAAGGAAAAAACGAAGAATGGGGCCAGGAAGGATGAAAACCAGGGTAACTGCAGGAGTCTGGATCATGGGCACTGTGGGCTGCATTTTCAGGCTGTGACTGAGATGCACCGGCTCCGCTCAGTTCTGCTTTTGTTGTTCTGAGCCCATTTTTCAAAAGAGAGTTTCCTACCAGGCTTGGCCAGCCCTGAGTGAGGCTCGACGGACCACTCAGGATGGCGCGCTCCAGTGCAAGGAGGACTGGCTGCCCAGCGGCCAGCACCAAGCCGAGGTGCCTTCTGGTCGTGGCCAAGCACACACCCTTAGACCAGATCAGACCCTCTCTAGGGAGACTGAGCATGTGGGAAATGGGACCCAAGGCAGTGACATCATTGCTCTCCAAGGGTCAGATCAGCCAGGCCCGCTTTGAAATCCGAGGAGCTGTCGATGGTGTCTGGATGTCTGCGTTATCTCCTAGTGAGCCATGATTAGACCTCACCTCAGAGCCGACTTCCTGTCACCATCTCACAGTGAAATCAAGGAGAGTCAGGGCTGAACCCAGAGGTAAGGCTGTGGGGGTGAACAGTGTGTGTGTTTATATTCCAGAGTCAAATGTAGGTGCTTTGTTTTTCTGTTTGCTTTGGAGAACGATATAAGAAATATCCAATATTCCAAAGCATCGTGTGCCCAGAGTTCAGTTTCACATTAATGTTTTGGATGTAAAGAGAGATTTCCCTACAGAACTGGTAGCAAGGCTTTTACGGGCTGGTCTAGGAGCAAATTCGATGTGCAGTGCACCTTTAGCTCTGATGCCAGTCTGGGTGTTAGTCTCCAGGACTTGGAAGCTGGTTGGTGTGAGGTTATGTGGCCCCTCCTCATCTCCCGGCCCTCATCCACCTCCCAGTTTCCTTATATCCGAGTGTTAGCTCTGCTTTGCTTTCTTTTGTTTATAGCCCCAGAATGTTCTATAGTCCAAAAGTGCCTACCCTTTCTCCATCTCCTTAAAAATCTTAGCTTCCTGCAGTTGGTATAAAGAGGGAATTATTTGAGTTGAATTAACTTATATTAAGATATGGATTCTCCGTCTTAGCACACGGTCCCTGAGGACTTTGAGGTGATGGTATGAAGTAGTTTTCTGGAATCCACTTGTGAGGAGCGCTGAAGCTCTTCTAGGGAATTGGAACTTCAGCCCAGGGGCTTCTGGGGTTTTGAAGCCCTGGCACTGTTAGATGCATGTTTCTGGGAAATGTCTACAATCAGTGAAGAGCGGAGTCTGTGGTAACATAACCATCCAGTGAGCACGGAGCCCCCATCTGTACTCACATCCCCAGCATTCACTCATGGACCCTCCCACCCCTGGGCCAAGTCAACTGCTTGCTGAAATCATTCTTCTCATAGCACTTTTTGTATCCTTATGTGTCTTTCCTACTGTGGAAACTTTCAGGAAAGGAAGAGAAGGATGAAGTCAAGTGCCAGCTTGCAGACAGGAAATACTGTATGTACCGGAAACTTGTAGACATACTGCGTTTGTTGACCTTCGTAAGAATCCCATAGGGTGGGCAGCCGTTAGTCTCATTGAACGAGTTAAGGAAACTTGTACTCAGGTCGAGTGATCTTTACAAGGTTAGATACCTAATAGGTGGCAAAGCCAGGATTTGAGACAAGTAGATGACTATGAAAGTCTTTCCCATGGAGCTGTAGTGACTGCCATGGAGTGTTAACTGTAAAGATTCCCTCATTTTGAAATATCAGGAAACAACATGAAATAGAAACAATTCAGGCAGAGTTTGGGAAGATTTCTGTTCAAGGATCCGAGTGGTAAGCAAGCCAGCCCCTGGTTTTCCTGGGGGATTTCCTCCCAGCTTTTTCCATAGGGAAGGGACCTTTTCTTCCCTGTTTCACCCACTTTTCCTGTAAGAGTGCCAAGGTTTCCACTGTGACTGCAGCAGTGGTGGGCGCTCTGCACTGGGGACTCCGGAGACGAGCAGTGGGAGGGAGGGGCCGAGTCACAGCGCGTGTCCACATCAGAGCCATCAGACCCAGGATGCCCTGTGTGTCCACAGTTAAAACATACTGAGGTTAGGGCTTGATAAGTCAGCAGGGTTATGAAGGAGGAAGTACCTCTGGCACCAAAACTAGCCTTATCTGAGGCCAAAGAGCTGAAAGGGCAGGTGGTTTTGAGAGTTCAGCCTGCATATCCACCAGCCACTGAGGGTGTGATTATCACCCTAATCTTGATTATCTCATGACACTCAGTAGTCATGATCCCTGTTGCTGCCTGCATTCTTAGTGTAGCATTTTATATTTTTAATAAAGTTCTTAGGCTCAATAAGTATATCTACCATGTCATGAAAGCACTGAAGTCTACAGTGATCATTGTTTGCCGCTAGACCAGGAAGGGGCTCCATGGTTAAGCTTTGATGATTGAATGGAAAGGTGACAGCAAGGGCTTCTGCAAGACGGTGAGGAGTCTGCGCTGCTGTGCCTGCGTGCCCCTCTCACCCCCAGGACCCAGAACCCTTGGTCTGTCTCCTGAAGAAGATGGGAGGGGTCACTGTCCTCCAGTGACCCTGGAGGGGCCTTACTGATGCTCCCAGGGCCTCATGCCTCCACCCCCTCCGCAGCCTCATCACCTGCACTCCCCTACATGTGTCTTTTGCTCCCTTAGGCACTTGGTCTTGTCTTTGTATATTGGACACTGCTCTTGTCCTTGACATGTCCTCCACCCATCCTTCCTGCCTCCCACGTTTTCTGACTTCAGCTTCTCCAGGAAACTTCTGTTGTGGAATGCCTCCCCGACCTTCCTCTCAACCTGGACCCAGTGCCTCACCTCTGCTCCCATCTGCACCTCTGCACCCTGCCGCCTGCGCCTACACACCGGAGTGTGTGAGGGATCGACTTGTCCTGTTCCCACGCAAGGCTGAGAGGAAGGCAGGACCATGCTTGTCAGACTGGCAGCCTCCCTGTCTGGCCAGTTCTAGCACACACTAGACAGGCGGCCGGCCATGAGGAGCGTGCAGCATGATGACTAAGAGTGCAGGCCCTGGGGCCAGGCTCCCAGCCCCACTGTCAGCTGAGTGGGTGACCTTCGGCACACTGCCCCCGACTCTTAGTGTCTGGGTTCCCTGATTGGTGAGACAGGGATGATGGCAGTGCCTATTTCAGATGTTTATGTGAGAACTAAGAGGGAACTAGAGGTAGGGTGGTATGTGGGTGGAGATGGCCTCTGGAGCCAGGTCATCTGGTAAGAGTTCTGCTCTGCTCCTCACTGTCTGTGCAGACTTGAGCAAGATACCTAACCTCGTGTGCCTTGGTTTTCTCAGCTGTAAAATGGTGATCAAATAGTACAACCTCCTCGGGTTGGTGTAAATAATGAGTTTAATAATGTAAACGCAAAAGATGTTTATAGTAGTATATTTACAGCAGAGTAAACCCTCAGGTATCAGCTGTCATTCATGTCTGATCAGTGTCTAGGGAATGGAGTGGAAAACCAGCACCTGGAGGAGTTCTGCTGTAGTTGTCAGGTTTGGACACATTTAGCTGCTTTTGCCTAGAAAATCCCATGGACGGAGGAGCCTGGTAGGCTGCAGTCCATGGGGTTGCGAAGAGTCGGACACGACTGAGCAACTTCACTTTCACTTTTCACTTTCATGCATTGGAGAAGGAAATGGCAACCCACTCCAGTGTTCATGCCTGGAGAATCCCAGGGACGGGGGAGCCTGGTGGGCTGCCGTCTATGGGGTCGCACAGAGTTGGACACAGGAAGTGACTTAGCAGCAGCAGTAGCAGCAGAGTTAAATGAATAGATTTCAATTCCAAATAATTTTCCTGGACAGTGACTATTCCTCTTAACAACCCAGCTCTCAGTGACTTACTTTTCCCTAATTCCCTGTTTCATCCAAGGAGTATAGAAGCCTGTGGTTTAGGGATTAGAAGCAGTTACTTAGAACAGAAATACAGGTCATGATAATTGGAAGGGAGAGAAAGAAGGAAACTTTTCTGAACAATTAAAAGTGAGAAAATGTAGGAGTAGGAAGCAGATGGTGTGTGGGTCAGCACTGCTTCCTGTCCAGGGACGCAGAACATTTCACTTGGTTTCGTCTTCACACAGTCCCTTGATTTCTTCGTTTGGGTTCCCCCAGAAGCAGACCCTGAGACATGGACTCAGATGTAGATGTTTATCTGGGAAGTGATCGCAGAAAGCACAGGAAGGGTTGTAGGGAAAGTGGAGCAGGAAAGGGTGCCCAGAAGGGTCCGTTAAACGACCAGGTTCCTGTGCATGTTTAGAATATCTAAATGAATTCCAAAAAAAATTCTGCACCAATTTTTCTGTCCAACTTCATCTCAGGTAAGGACATCCTTCCAGTTCTGGCGGCATCTTTATCTCCTCCCTTCCCTACCCCTGCAGTCAGTCCTTCAGAAGTTCTAATGGTATCTTTACGTCCACTCCTGCCACCCCAGTCCAGGCACCATCCTGTCTGGCACATATCCCTGCAGTGGACTCCCAGCTGGCTTCCCAGCTTGCAGCCTCTCCTGTGCTCCATACTTTGCAGCATAACCAGTGGAATCTTTTTGAAACAAAATTCAGATGGTTGTCATTCCTCTGCTCAGAATCTTCCAGCAGCTGCCCTAGTAAAAAGTGCAGTCCTTCCAGTGGTCCACCCAGCCCTGCACGATGCCTCCCCATGCTCCTTCAGCATCCTCGTCCACAGCCCCCTCAGCTCTGCTCCAGCCCTGCTGTCACCTTGTCTTCCCTCTGCCAGTGTGCTTGGCCCTTGGTGATCCTCATGGCCCATCCATGTGTCTTCCAGGCCTCCTCAAATGCTGTTTTGTTGAGGGAGTGAATAAGTGAATGATATGTGAAGTTCCTGGTGCTGTCTGTAGTGTGTTATAAGACCTGAATAAATTGTAGCAATTACGGTTTTCTCCTTTAATTCTCACAGTAACATTATTAATACTATTGTTACTTTAGGTGGGAAAACTGAGGCTCAGAAAGCTCTAGAGCATTAGCCTAGAGCTGTGCTGTGCTTAGTTGCTTAGTCATGACCAACTCTCTTTGCAACCTCATGGACTGTAGCCACCAGGCTCCCCTGTCCATGGAGATTCTCCAGGCAGGAACACTGGAGTAAGTTGCCATGCCCTCCTCTAGGGGATCTAGAGCACTGACATTTAAACTGTATTAACTCTGAGCCACAGGAAGGAGTGTATTGTACAGTCAGTCCTCCATATCCATGGACTCTATCAACTACCGATGGAAAATATTCAAAAAGGAAAAAATCCAGCAAAACTTGAGTTTGCTGCTCACCAGCAACTATGTAAGTATCATTTACATCATGTTACGTATCATTGATGTAAGCATCCAGAGATGATTTAAAGTGGGGGGATGTGCATAGGTTATATGCAAATACTGCACCATTTTTATAGGAACTTGAGTGTCTGTGGGTTTTTGGTGTCTGTAGGGCCTGGAACCAGTCCTCTGTGGATACTGAGGGACGACTACATCAATTTTAAATTGATTTTAAGAAACCCTTTTGGAAAGTACTTGTCCAGACTTTTGATTTTGCATCTCCTGAGCCTCTCTGTCCCTGGGGCAAGATCTGAACTAGCTGTCTCAAAAATTATTTGCACTAAAAATAGTGCTTAGAATGCAGCTGAGTTATGAGTGTGGTATTTATAAGCTTTTTTTTTTTTTTCTCTGCTGACCTCTGTAAATGATGGCAGATTTCTTTGCACATAATTAGATGCGTGAGTACAGTGTAGTAAGATTAAGGAAGAAATTAAAATGGCTGTCACAAAAAAGAAGGGAAAAACGTGTCTCTCGGGCATTCACCATCAAGATGAAACGATGCCAGGCAAAACTGAACAGCAACTCAGTGCAGGTTGACCGAGGCAGTTGTCTGTGTACAAGCTACAGGCGCCGAGCTTCGTCCCTGGAAGCAGAGCCTTGCCTCTGTCAGTCAGGTCAAGTCAGCACCACAGCAGG
>NW_011494609.1:9131178-9134424 GCF_000754665.1 Bison bison bison
ATTCAGGACTGATTTCCTTTAGGATTGACTGGTTTGATTTCCTTGCAGTCCAAGGGACTCTTAAGAGTCATCTCCAACACCACAGTTCAAAAGCATCAGTTCTTCAGTGCTCAGCTTTCTTTATAGTCCAACTCTTACATCTGTACATGACTACTGGAAAAACCATAGCTTTGACTAGATGGACCTTTGTGGGCAAAGTAATGTCTCTGCTTTTTAATACTCTGTCTAGGTTTGTCATAGCTTTTCTTCCAAGGAGCAAATGTCTTTTAATTTTATGACTGCAGTCACCACCTGCAGTGATTTTGGAGCCCAAGAAAATAAAGTTTGTCACTGTTTCCATTGTTTCCCCATCTATTTCCCATGAAGTGATGGGACCAGATGTTATGATCTTAGTTTTTTGAATGTTGAGCTTTAAGTAACTTTTTCACTCTCCTCTTTCACTTTCATCAAGAGGCTCTTTGGTTCTTCTTTGCTTTCTGCCATAAGGGTGGTGTCATCTGCATATCTGAGATTATTGATATTCCTGCCCGCAATCTTGATTCCAGCTTGTGCTTCATCCAGCCCAGCATTTCTCATGATGTACTCTGCATATAAGTCAAATAAGCAGGGTGACAATATACAGCCTTGATGTACTCCTTTTCCTATTTGGAACCAGTCTGTTGTTCCATGTCCAGTTCTAACTGTTGCTTCCTGACCTGCATATAGGTTTCTCAAGAGGCAGGTATGGTGGTCTGTTATTCCCATTTCTTGCAGAATTTTCCACAGTCTGTTGTGATCCTCACAGTCAAAGGCTTTGGCGTAGTCAATAAAGCAGAAGTAGATTTTTTTTTTGGAACTCCCTTGCTTTTTCCATGATCCAGTGGATGTTGGCAATTTGATATCTGGTTCCTCTGCCTTTTCTAAATCCAGCTTGAACATCTGGAAGTCCTCTGTTCACGAACTGTTGAAGCCTGGCTTGGAGAATTTTGAGCATTACTTTGCTAGCCATGTGAGATGAGTGCAATTGTGTGGTAGTTTGAGCATTCTTTGGCAATTGCCTTTCTTTGGGATGGGAATGAAAACTAACCTTTTCCAGTCCTGTAGCCACTGCTGAGTTTTCCAAATTTGCTGGCATATTGAGTGCAGCGCTTTAACAGCATCATGTTTAAGGATCTGAAATAGCTCATCTGGAATTCCATCACCTCCACTAGCTTTATTCTTAATGATGCTTTCTAAGGCCCACTTAACTTCGCATTCTAGGATGTCTGGCTCTAGGTGAGTGATCACACCACTGTAGTTATCTGGGTCATGAAGATCTTTTTTGTGTAGTTCTTCTGTGTATTTTTGCCATCTCTTCTTAATAGCTTCAACTTCTGTTAGGTCCATACATTTCTGTCCTTTATTGAGCCCATCTTTGCATGAAATGTTCCCTTGGTGTCTCTAGAGGGATACTAAGAGGCTGTTGGCCAACTGTTGACCAGAGGCTGGGTAGCCAGCAAAAGCTGATCCTTTGAAGCTGGAGGAGAACCTGCAGGTGTGCTGGGTGCCATGTCTGTGTATGGATAGTTTGTCCTCTAGAGAATGGTAAGACTCTCTGAACAATCTTAGTTACTCTGAATCCATTTTATATTAAAAATACATGTCTTAAGTATTTTAAAGAAGAGATGGCATTGTAAAACCAGCCCAAAGAGATGAGATGTTACGGCAGCAGCTGCATGAGAGAAAGATTTGGAGAGTCAAGCATCGTCTCTGTGTGAAATGGCTTCATCTTCATCAGGAGTTAATCTAGACACTTTTATTCTGAATTAAATGTCTAGTAACCCTGCAATTTGTGAAAATTAATGGCACGTTTGTCAAGTCCTTACCAGGTATGAGATACAGGCTCATTTAATTTTCA
Organism: Bison bison bison; assembly: GCF_000754665.1. Classification (NCBI taxonomy): domain Eukaryota; kingdom Metazoa; phylum Chordata; class Mammalia; order Artiodactyla; family Bovidae; genus Bison; species Bison bison. Next base: position 9,133,055 of record NW_011494609.1, read on the forward strand.
GAGCAGCCCTAAAGGAGGGCACAATTGTTACCGCCTCATGTGAGGAACCTGATGATCCCAGGTACTAGTTGACCACAAGGGCGGAGCCAGCGCCCAGCCACTAGGCCCTGAGATCTCACCTACAGACTCGAAGAGTCTTGGTGAAATCTCAAGTCAGACCCCTTAGGTTTAGAATTAGTATAATTAAGTTTAGCTCCAGGCTAAACTTTCCATTGTGTTACTGTTGAAAGTGTAATTTGGTAAGAATTAGTATTAGGATTACATGGTGTTCAGCATAAGAAAGTAAAGAAACTTTTCTATATAATGTTTCTAACTTTTTAAAAACACTTTGATGCGATAGTAGTTAAATGATTTCTCTCTTTCTAAATTCTTATCTGTTTTTTGCAACCTCTACAGCCTATTGTTAATTCACATTGTGTTTAATCATATCCAGTAATAAAACTGTTTCCTTTAAGAATTGTGGACTTTATAGGGTTTGGTACTACATACTTACTCTGATCTAATAAGGAATAGAATTAAGCATCAAATGCATAAGGGCCCTAAATAATAAACCTTGTTTTCAAATATTGCTTCTCTACATACCTGCCAAGTTCTAGGTGCCTTTTTGATGGTGTGAAATGCTTGTTACAGAGACTTAGTTTCTCAAGTTCATCAGTTTTAATGATGGATGACCTACTTAAGCTGTGATACTTGTTTCTTTGTATTTTCTGTGTTATTTAAATAAGATTGTTCATCCAGAAAGTTTTTGTCAGGCCACAGTCTGCTGGTGAGAAGACAGCTGCTGTTCCCTGCCCTTGAGGAGCCCTTACCTGGGGGCGCGTCGCACGGCCTTGTTCACAGTGACTTTATCTGTCTTTCAGATAAGGCTGAGCATGGAGGGGCTGCTGCACTACATCAACCCAGCACACGCCATCTCTCTCCTCAGCGCCCTCAATGAGGAGCGGCTCAAAGGGCAGCTGTGTGACGCGCTCCTGATCGTGGGTGACCAGAAGTTCCGAGCTCATAAAAACGTCCTGGCTGCCAGCAGTGAATACTTCCAGAGCTTGTTCACCAACAAGGAGAACGAGGCACAGACTGTATTCCAGCTGGACTTCTGTGAGCCAGATGCTTTCGACAATGTGCTGAACTACATCTATTCTTCGTCTCTGTTCGTGGAGAAGAGCAGCCTGGCTGCCGTGCAGGAGCTCGGCTATAGCCTGGGCATCTCCTTCCTGACCAACATCGCCTCCAAGACGCCCCAGGCCCCCTTTCCCACGTGTCCCAACAGAAAGAAGACTTTCACCGAGGACGAGGAGAACAGTTCTCAAAAGAGAAGCGTCATCGTTTGTCAGAGCAGGAACGAAGCCTCCGGGAAAGCCGGGAGTCAGAAC
>NW_011494609.1:9134735-9135831 GCF_000754665.1 Bison bison bison
AGCCTCACCGCCTCAGGTCCTTCAGCGCTTCTCAGCCGGCTGAGCGGCCGGGGGCGCCCCAGGGGCCGGAGGTGCGGGTCAAGGCCGAGCCGCGCAGCCCCCCGGAGCCATGCGACATCATTCGCGTCACCGTGGGGGATGCCGCGGCCGCCACGAGAGACCTGGCGCTACAGACAGAAGACGACCGGAAAGACCCCAGCAGACTCCCGGCCAAGAGGCGGTTCCAGACCGACAGGAGGCTGCCGGCCAAGCAGCCCAAGGCTGAGAGCCCAGGCTCCCCGGGCTCGGGAGACCCCCGCGAGGAGGGCTCGAGCCCATCTGCCCTCCGGGCCGACTTCCCAGGCTCTGACTTAAACAAAGACGAATTCGGTGAGTTGGAGGGCACGAGACCAAACAAAAAGTTTAAATGCAAACATTGCCTTAAAATCTTTAGATCCACGGCGGGCCTGCACCGGCACGTGAACATGTACCACAACCCCGAGAAGCCGTACGCCTGCGACATCTGCCACAAGCGCTTTCACACCAACTTCAAAGTGTGGACGCACTGCCAAACGCAGCACGGTGTGGTGAAAAATCCGGCTCCGGCCGCCAGCTCCCATGCTGTCCTGGACGAGAAGTTCCAGAGGAAGCTCATTGATATTGTGCGAGAGCGGGAGATCAAGAAAGCGCTGATCCTGAAGCTGCGGCGCGGCCGGCCGGGCTTCCAGGGCCCTGGCGGCTCCCCAGCGCAGGTCCTCAAACGGGGCCTGCGCTCCCGGGCCAAGGGCGCGTATGTGTGCACGGCCTGCGGGAAGGCCTATCGCTTCCTCTCCCAGCTCAAGCAGCACGTGAAGATGCACCCGGGGGAGAAGGCCCTTGGGGCTGCCAGGGCCGCGCGGCCCAGGGAGCGCGCGGCCCCCGGGGGCGCAGCGGGCGGCCCGGAGCTCTATCTGTGCCGCCTCTGTAACGCCAAGCTCTCTTCTCTCCTAGAGCAAGGCAACCACGAGCGCCTGTGCCGCACTGCTACGGTGTGCCCCTACTGCAGCCTCAGGTTCTTCTCGCCCGAGCTCAAGCGCGAGCACGAGGGCAAGTGCGAGTTCCGCAAGCTCACGTGCCT
>NW_011494609.1:9135931-9136634 GCF_000754665.1 Bison bison bison
CTGAGCCACCCTCCCCGGCCCTCCGCCAGCATCGCGGTCAAGGCAAATGCCAGTAAGCCCCCCGGCCCAAAACCCACAGAGCCCCCACACCACGTGGCGCCAGCTGAAAAAAGCTGGCCGAAAGATGGCCCCGCGGTTCTGGCGAGGCCGCCCGAGCTCGCCGGGCCTTTAGAGGAGCCAAGCCGGGGCGGCTTGGCCAAGCGGGCCGTGGCACCACCTTCGAAGCCCCCGCTGGACCGGGCGGCCGTGGACGAAAGGCCAGGCGCCAGCGCCCTGCTCCCCAAAGGCGTGGCCGTGGAGTTGGCGTTGCGGAGCCCGCGGCCGCCTGTCCTGTCCCTGCGGGGCTCTCCCGAGACGCCCTTCCTGCTGAAGGAGGCGGGCCGGGGCAGCGGGCCGGGTGAGGACCGGAACCTGCTGTATTACTCTAGGCTGGGGCTGGTCATCCCAGCCGGGGCGCCGGCGCCCGGGACCCAGGGTGTGGACCGCAGCGGCCCACTCGTCAAGAGCCTCTTGCGCCGGTCGCTGTCCATGGACAGCCAAGTCCCCGTGCACACGCCCACTGCTGAGCTGCAGGCTCCCCCAGGCGCGGGCTCGGGCGATGTGGCCGGCAGTGTGCTCTGCGCCTTCTCTTCTCAGAGGCCGCCCTCCAAGGACGGGGGCGAGACGGTGGCCCCCGACACCCGGACCCCTGCCCCGCAGCCTC
>NW_011494609.1:9136796-9145117 GCF_000754665.1 Bison bison bison
CCCTGCGCCCCGGGACCCTGAGGCGGGCCGGGGCCCCGCCGGCTCCCCGTCGCCGCCCCCGCTGCCCCCACCGCTGCCCAAGATCCAGCCCCTGGAGCCCGACAGCCCCACAGGCCTGCCCGAAACCCCCACTCCCACGGCCGACAAGCTGTTCGCGCCCCGAGAGTCAGACACGCTGTTCTACCACGCGCCCCCCCTCTCCGCCATCACTTTTAAAAGACAGTTCATGTGTAAGCTCTGCCACAGGACATTCAAAACGGCCTTCAGCCTCTGGAGCCACGAGCAGACCCACAACTAAAAGACTTCTCAGCCCTGGAGACAAGTTCCGGTCTCCAGACTTCAGCCCAAATCGTGAACTGTGTCATAAGAAACAAAATATTTTTAAAAAAAGAATAATAAAGGTTGCAAATCATTATGCTTGAATATAAGTTTGAGGTGAACTGATATTAATGAGAAATGTCCTTACTCAACCTAGGAAAACTCCCAAAAGCCCTGTGCTTCTGGACCTTCAGTAATGCCTTTATTAATGTGGAAGTTTGTTCTTGGTTGTTTGCATGGTTCCTCATCCCATGGTGTCAGTATAATCTACTTGAGGTGGTTTGGTTTTTTCTTACTGATTTTCAGTTATTGAAACACTATGAAAGTATTTCTTCTTTAGATTCTATGAAGAAACCTAAGTTCGTACATCTTAGCCATGTTCTCAAGTCCAAACATATCAGAACAAAGTGGAGTAGTTTGCAGTATTAAGATCCTAGAGTACTTCAGCAATAAAATTAAAAAAAAAAAGATAAACCTCAACTTTAATAAGATATCCTGACACTTGATAAAAATAAATATTTGGTATTTTGTGGTTATTTAGAACCTTTTTTGTATGAAAATCGTGAGATTTAAATCAGCAATAGTAATACTTAGGTTTATATAAAATAACAAAAAACTTGCTCTTAGGTCATTTCATGTAATTAGTGATGGAAGACTCAGGAAAGGAAAGCATGGGGATTTCTGGAAGCCCTCCACCTTGGTTTCCAAAGCTTTGGTGGTGGTGGGTGTGGTGGTCAGAGCACCCACCAGGGCCCTGAATTCAGACCAGCATCGAGGGGCTGTGCAGGTTTGCTTCCCCTGGTTTGTGCCATCACAGATTGAAACTGTGTGTAATGGGGACAGTTAGCATACAGCACAAATTTTGAATTTAACGTTAGTATAACATGTAAGGTCAGGACATGTACTTATACAGCACCCCCCAGAGTGAGTGCAGCTGCTCTAAATCCCGAATTACTGTTCACTTTCAGAGACTTGAAGCAGAGGGAGGAGCCACACCGCAGTCTCCACACCCTTTTCAAGAACAACCTGTACAGTCATCAGTTTTCCTGCCTCTTTGTATTGTGATTTCTGTTAAGATTTTTTGGAGTTTACAGTGGTAAAATGTCCATAATGAAACCATCCTTCTTTAAGGCACTGCTGAATATTTCATAAATATGTATGAAAGTACTCTCAAGGGTCCACAGTTAGTTTCTGCTACTTATTTTGGCCCATAGCACTTGGGCTTCTTTTTTTGTTTTCCTATTTTGTGTAAGTTGTAATTTAAAGCCTTTGAGTTGGTATAGTCCAGAGTTCATTGGGATGTTTAAAAAGGAAAAGAATTTTTATTTCATTGGCAGGGGTGGGGAAGTGAGATACATAGAAGTAGAAATATTGTCGAAACCCCTAAATTCTTTCAAAGTAATGATGGACCTTGATGGTAAAGCCTCCAAGTTTATTAATTTTTTTGCAAGCTCTTCTTTCAGATAAGAAAATCAACTACTGTGACTGAGAAATACTCTACCGAATACTTAAACTGGTCCTCTGGCAGAAGTCTGTTCATAGTCTCATAACCTGCATTCCATACCAATAGTAGGAAAGAGATTCTTTCTTTTTTATGGAAACACAAGCATTTTTATAAAGTTCTAATTGACTTTGTACACTGTAGAAACTACATGTGAAATTTTGCCTTTTATTTTTTCATTTGGAAACTATCAAAAGTCCCCAAATATGGTTACTTCCTATTTTTGTTCTTAAATTTGATGGAGAAAATAAAATTAAGTTGCCATTATTGATTATCGCCATCTTTAGATTTCCTTGAACAAACCTATGCGTTTTAAAGACAGCAAGAGCATGTGGTTTTCTGTGAAACATTAGGATAGGTTTATTGTTTGTTGAATTCATTCCCTGCATAATGTGGTATTTCTTACTCAGAACACCCTGGTAGCTATCACTTCAAAAGAAGACAGTTCCCTTCAGAGTAATGCTTATTTATGGCTGCTGGAGGCTGGGTGGATAATTCCCTGATACATGGGATCTTGGCATTGTAAACTCAGTATCCCAGGACTTGAATCTTTATGCTACATTTTTGAAGATTTTTTAATAACATTAATTAGTAAAAAAAAAAATATTTTTGATCTAATATAGGCTCTGCATATCTGTTAGATTTTAAAAATTGCCAGTGTTTTGTCTTGTCCACATTTTTGTCTAGGCAAGGAACATAAGTTTTCAAATAAAATTTTGAACCAAAAACATTTATAATGCAGTTCTGGTTTTTCTATTACTTTTTATACTGTACCTTAAAAGCATTAGGCTTGGAAGAGTTTATTTTGGTGGTCAGAAAAATAGGCTTCCTCTCATTTGACTATTTTAAATGTTAAGATGTAAAATAATGAAAGACAGATAAATTGCTTTATGCAGTAAAGTGTTTTTTTAAGAATGTTTAACTCAGCCAGTGGGCAAATACTTGGTATAAGGCAAGTTGGTCTTTTCATACTGAAATGCGTTAGCTAGGAAAGATATTCTTGAAAATCTTTTTTTTCTGATTGTAATTAATTTTGGGAAGTGTAGAAAGGTCCTTACTCCTTTGTACGTGTTCAGGATGCCTGCCTTTTTTATGCAATTGTGGAAAGAATGTCAGATGTTTTAATATATTCTTTGTTAATCTGAAAACTTGTTATCTGATCATTTTCTTCATTTGGGGGGAGGGAGGAACACCACAAAAAGGGGATTTTTATCAAAATAAGTAATGGAGGTAACAAATCTTGTACATTTTTTATAGTAAAAATATTTAAAGAATAAGAGACTATTCACTTTTAGAACTGGTTATGGTTAATATGCGTTTATAACTTTGTCAAAATATACAACCAACGGTTTGACAGTGATGTTGTCTGCATCTGTAGTGAGATGGATGTGGTTCCTGGTTTTCTGTTTGGGAACAGATCATCCCAGCCTTCTCTTAAAAAATATAACCCCAGCACTTAATCGGTGATCATCTGGTCCACACACAGCACCCATGGGTGCTAAGAGTAGTAACTGAGACCGGAATTAAATGTGCCCTTTGGTGGAGAAAAGAGGTGTGTTCAGGCCAACCCTGTGGTCGGATGAGGGAGTGACAGGAATGCACTGGTCCAAGTCGGCCTTTGTTCCCTCAAACTCTGTGTGTGTGTGTGTGTGTGTGTGTGTGTGTACAACCATAATCTGGAACTTCAGAAAGTAAAATTGTTTTCATTTCTTACTGCAAAAATAATTACATGTCATTTGTAACAGGTTTCTTTATAAATTGCACTAATTAATATTGGAATGTTACAAGTCAGTTTATCAATTTCTGAAGTCTCTTTGATGTTTTTTGCAATAATTGTGAAAAGCATTATTGATTTCAATAATGCTAGCACATATTCTTTAATAAGTTCTTTAACACTGGCTTTTTTTAAGTTTTACACATAGTTTTTTCTCTTGTGGCTTTAGCACTTTAAGGAGTTTGGCGTTTGCATAGTTTTTGGTGTGCTTCCCGGGTATGCGCCAGGGCGTCACGTTGCCACGTGACTGGAGAAAATTCATGGTCTGTCTTTAGATTCTGGAGGAGAAAAAATGAGTCAATGTCAGGTTTTTAAAAAATTCCATTTAGAGGCAGTCATTTGGGAACCAAAGTATTTTACTGTACATCTTTAAAATCATTGAATTCAGTGCTCTTTAGTCATTTATTCGTGCTGTCCAGATTTTCCACAAAGTTATACTTGGTTAATTTACGAAAGTGATAATTTCTTCTTGACATTAATCCAAGACTGTTTCAAAATTTTCATTGAATAAATGCTTATTGCTAAAAGAACAACAAATGTGGTTTTATAACTGTGTGTATTTTGTTTCATATGCCTCTGCGGAGAAATCATTGTTCAATTTTATTTAGGAATAAGCTTTTTTGGACTGAAAACTCATAGTAAAATAGGATTCTACCTAATGTTAAGCCATCGCTTCTTTGTATCCAGTTGTCTGTTTACTTTGCTTAAATCTCAACTAAGATTGAGTGGAGTCAATAAATTTGTACTGTATTTTGTTTTGAGTTGTGGTCTCATTGGTATGTTTTGGACTTGAATGATACAATAGTTTATGGAAGCTGAGATAAAGCCTTTCCTTCTGCTTGGGGAGTGTGAGTGCTGCTGCTGCTGCTGCTAAGTCGCTTCAGTCGTGTCCGACTCTGTGCGACCCCATAGACGGCAGCCCATCAGGCTTCCCTGTCCGTGGGATTCTCCAGGCAAGAACACTGGAGTGGGTTGGCATTTCCTTCTCCAATGCATGAAAGTGAAAAGTGAAAGTGAAGTCGCTCAGTCGTGTCTGACTCTTCGCAACCCCATGGACTGCAGCCCACCAGGCTCCTCCATCCATGGGATTTTCCAGGCAAGAGTACTGGAGTGGGGTGCCATGGCCTTCTCCAGGGGAGTGTGAGTAGCCACCCACATAAGAGAGAAATTTCGTCTCCCCACTGCTCCAGGTGGCTTGTAAAGCTTAAGTTATTCAGGCACCACAGATGCATAATAAAACCCCATAAGCAGAAGTCTTTGCCTGTCCACCTTTTTCTTTGCTGTCCAGATGGGTAGTTTTTAATGTGATTGTGGGGATAAATGCATAAAAAAGGACATGTTTAGCACCCTAGTTTTGTTTCACATTTTAAGGGATTCCACATAGCATCTTTTGTCATTCTAATCAGGCTCTTCCAGAACACCCAAGGTGTGCTCACTCTGAGATGTTAGCCGAAGTGAAGAGCTGGGATGATCAAGGCCAGTTCCCTTCACCTGGGCTTGCCCTCGCCTCTTCTCAAGGTTTCGTTTTCCCTGCCTGATACCCTAGCCTAGCTTTTCTAGGGATCCTCTGCCTAAAAGTTATGAACACACTACACCAGGTGTAAGTGGTTTAATCTTTATTTTAATCCACTTCAGCCCTGCTGTTCAATTTGCCTCCGAATATTGTTTCCTAAAAAAAAAAAAACAAACTTAGGTTTGCCCTTTGTTCTTAGTAATCACAGGCTTCCTGAGGTTGGCACAGTGACACTCCTGTTGCATCCTTTATCTTGGGCACACACTCAACAGACGCTTGTGGTGGCAAAACTATGACATTACATGTCTCCAACATGTAACACTTTGCTGGCTAGAGGCCCAAATCTTGTCTCTGTGAACCATGGAAGTGGAGTGGCAGGTATACCTCCTACAAGGCACTTGTCTGGAGAAAATGATTCCCCGTGTTGTCACAGAAGCACTTTAAATAGAAAGCCTGCTGTAGCATGAACTTGGCTATCACAAGCCACCATCAGCCCTCCACCTTAGGGTAGAGTCCCTGGGCCCCTTTGTTGATGTAATGAAACAGGAGGGAAGGGGGGAGGGCACAACTTTCAAAAGAATGACATACCCCAAGGACACAACATAAACCCATTAGAATCAAATGGGCCCAAGATGGCAGACAAGTCAACTTCCACTAGACCTTGATCCTCCATCTGCAAGCTAAATGACACACCCAGAGGCACCATGACAGTCCCAAGGTAAAGACCAAAAAGTGGGCAGTGGCCCAACTCTTGGAAATCTCCACACCTTCCCCAAAATAAAGACCATAAGGAAAGCTGAGTGCCAAAGAATTGATGCTTTTGAACTGTGGTGTTGGAGAAGACTTGAGAGTCCCTTGGACTGCAAGGAGATCAAACTAGTCAATCCTAAAGGAAATCAATCCTGAATAATCACTGGAAGGACTGATGCTGAAGCTGAAGCTCCAATACTTTGACCACAGGGTGGGAAGAACTGACTAGTTGGAAAAGACCTTGATGCTGGGAAGATTGAAGGCAGGAGGAGAAGGGGCAACAGAGGCTGAGATGGTTGGATGGCATCACTGACTTGATGGACAAGAGTTTGAGCAAGCTCTGGAAGTTGGTGATGGACAGGGAAGCCTGGCATGCTGCAGTCCATGGAGTCAGACATGACTGAGCAACTGAACTCCCCAAAATACTTGGAATAATCCTATGAAATTACCCAGCCCATAAAAACTAACCATGCCACATTTCAAACCACTGCACTCACTGTGGTGAGCCACAATCTATCTGTGGAGTGTGTTTCTCTCTGAATAAATCCACTTTTTACCTATCACTTTGTCTCTCACTGAATTCTTTCTGTGATGAGACATCAAGAACCTGAGCTTCATTAGGTCCTGAAACCAGATTTGTGATCTCAGTTGGGAGACCATGGGTTTTGGCTGGGATTGAGTCCCAGTCATGTGAGTTCAAGTCCCAAGAAGGGTTTTGGCCAGATTGGAGTCCTGGCCATGTGGGTTTGAGTCCCAAACTGAGTTTTGGCTGGGTTCAAGCCCCAGCACGTGGGTTCAAGTCCCAATCTGAGGTAAATGGTTTCAGCAATGTAAACTTGCTTTTCACCCAGCTGAATGTTTCAGATCCTACTTATTGTGGTTGACAACATTTCCTCCAGGAAGTACTTCCCTTCCTCTGTCCGGCCACTCCTCCCACTCCAACCCAAAGCGGCTGTCCTCCAACGTATTCTCATAAAACTCTGACATGACCCTGCCATCCCTCTAACACCTCTGTCTCACCAGGTATGGTTCCTCAGGAAAGGCCCAAGGGTGGGGGCTGTTATTACCCATCTCTGTTCCCGGAGCCAGGCAAGGGAAGGGTTAACTATTTGATAAATACAGCAAAAAATCTTGCCCAAGATGAGAGACAACCAGACCATTGGTTTTCAGCTAATATTGGAAGGAAACTTCCTGAATACCTCTGCATGCTGCTGCTGCTGCTAAGTTGCTTCAGTCGTGTCCGACTCTGCAACCCCAGAGACGGCAGCCCACCAGGTTCCGCTGTCCCTGGGATTTTCCAGGCAAGAACACTGGAGTGGGTTGCCATTTCCTTCTCCAATGCACGAAAGTGAAAAGTGAAAGTGAAGTCGCTCAGTTGTGTCCGACTCTTAGCGACCCCATGGACTGCAGCCCACCAGGCTTCTCCGTCCATGGGATTTTCCAGGCAAGAGTACTGGAGTGGGTGCCATTGCCTTCTCCGTACCTCTGCATATATTTCCCCAATTTTGATTCAACTACTCAATAAGAGACCCAGCATGCATGTGTGTGTGCTGAGTCACTTCTGTTGTGTCCAACTCTGTGCAACCATAGGGACTGTATCCCACCAGGCTCCTCTGTCCATGGGATTCTCCAGGCAAGAATACTAGAGTGGGTTGTCTTGCCCTCCTCCAGGGGATCTTCCTGATCCAGGAGTTGAACCCGATTCTCTTACGTCTACTGCATTGGCAGGCTGGTTCTTTACCACTAGTGCCAGCTGGGAAGCCCGAGAGACCCAGAATGTATTTTCATTTTCCTGTTGTTCTCAGTTAGCCTAAGGAGGAATGGAAATGCTCAAGTAACAAGTCTTAGGTTGATGAGCCCCTTCAACTGTATACATGCATCACTCTTGCACTGCTAACAATTCTGTATGCGTCCTGGCACTGCCAAAGGGCCCAATTGGTCAATACCGGTGTGGCCAATTGCCCAGATAAACTCATCATTAAACCCAAGAGTAGCACTAGCTAGTTGATAGCGGTTCCTAGCGTTGTTACAGAAAGGGGGACCCCTTACAGGGCCTGATAATGGGCTCCTGTCTAACACTCAGAAAAGAATTGTCTAAGGAGACACGTGTGCTGACAAAGCAAGAGACTTTATTGGGAAGGGGTGCCCGGGCAGAGAGCAGTAGTGTAAGGAAACCCTGGAGAACTGCTCTGCCACGTGTCTGGCAGTCTCAGGTTTTATGGTGATGGGATTAGTTTCTAGCCAATGGGTTGTCTCTAGCCAATCATTCTGACTCAGGGTCCTTCCTGGTGGCGCACGCATTGCTCAGACAGGATGCCAGTGAGAAGGATTCTTGGAGGTGGTAGGACACGTGATATCTCCTTTTGACCTTTCTCAAAGTCTTCCAGTTGGTGGTGGCTTGCTCCATGTTCCTTTCCAGACCCAGTAAGTAGTCATAAAATAGCTCACCCAAATGGTTACTATGG
>NW_011494609.1:9145217-9169443 GCF_000754665.1 Bison bison bison
GGTGCCTGGCCAGGGTGGGTGGTTTCAGTCAGCGTGCTTCCCCTAACAATGTTGTGCTCACCGTGTGTGAAGCAAGACGCATGCGTGTCTGAGAGTTTGTAAAACAGCAACAGCAGGGCTTGTTTTCCTCACATATTACTTTTGACTTTCCCTTCCTGACCCTCGCACCCCCAGCCCCTTCTCAGATAGCCCAGTGCTCTCTGTTCTCCTTCAATCTGGAACATTCCTCAGTCTGTCTTTGACTTTTATGGCCTTGATGATTATGAAGACTGCGGGCCAGCCATCTAGCAGATTCCCTCAGCTGGAGTTTCTCCAGTGTTTTCCCATGATGAGGCCATGTCATGCATTTTTTGTACCAGGATGTCACAGAGTCTGTGTTCATTTCAGCCAATGGGTGGCACACGATGCCTGTGTGTCCTATTACTGAGGGTATTAATTTTAATCATTTGACTGAGATCTTTTCTGCCGTGTTTCCTCATTAGGTTTCTCCCCCTTTGGTGTCAGTAAATACTTAGCAGGGAGACATTCTGAGGCTACATAAAATTACCTTCTTCATCTCAGTTTTACTCACTAATTGTAGCAACTGTTGATATTTCTGTGTCTTGCCCGAATTATTTGTATAGTTGTTGCCAAGTGGAGATTTTCTCAAACCTTCATTCTTCCTTCGTTAATCTGTGGGCTTTCTACTGCAAGGAAAAAGTGTTCTGTTTCTCCCATTAATTTGTTCATTTACTTATTTATGTGTTGCATATTCGTGGATTCATGTTCTATTCAATGGATTACAATCAGTTGCCATCATTTTTTGTTTGTTTGTTTTCATGCTCAGATTACCCTGGATTTGGCCAGTGGGGCCATCACCCTGTCTTCTCTGACCTTTGGCATGGCCCCTTTATTCCTTGAGTATTTTCTTGCTTGCTGACACAGCAAGATGTTCCAGACCCGTCTTATTTCTTCTCTGCTATAGCCCTGAAATAAGCCATTTCCCTGAAGAATCTGGTTCCTTTTAGTGGAGAGTGGTATTTGGAGACCAGGATCTGGGTGTTAAGCATGCTTACTGATTGTGACCAAAGTGTAGGTGCTCCCAGACCCTTCTGTGGACAGGCTTAAAGGGGAAGCAGACACACACACTTGAATTTACTTCTGAATCTTCTAGACCTATTGACATACTCAGAAATCTATGAGTTCACACACACAGCTTCAACTATAGTCCAACACCACACGATTTATTCTCTGACTGCCTCTCTCCAGGTTTGAATCTCTCCTCTCCAGTGGTAAGGAACTTAGCTCCCTGCATCTTCAGCCCCCTTGGGTCTCCCTTCCACACTCAGGCTGACTGCTGTCCACGTGAGGATCTATCTATTGGCTTTTAACAAAGGAAAGAAGGATTTTTTTTTTTGCTTTAAATAATTAAATTTTAAAGGGAATTTAATTAATAAAAAATAAAGTCTTTATATTTACCCATAGAAATTTCCATTTCTGGATCCCTTCATTTCACCTGCAGATCCAGGTTTTCATATGATGTCATTATCCTTCTGCCTGAAGCACATTAACATTTCTTTCTTTTTTTTTTTTTTTAACATTTCTTACAGAGAAGGCCTACTAGTGCTGAATTATTTCAGCTGTGTATGTTCAGAAAAGTCTTTTTTTTTTTTTTGCCAATTTTGTTTACTTTTTATTGAAATATATTTGGTTTACAATGTTGTGTTAGTTTCAGGTGTACAGCAAAGTGATTCTGTTATATAATTATATACATATATATTATACATATATGTGTATATGTCTATATTGTTTTGTTATTCTTTTCCATTATGGGTTTTATTTTGCCAATTTTGAATGACAGTTTTGCTGGGTATAGAATTCTTGAATGAATAGTTTTGTTTTGTTTTGTTTTTTTTCAGTACTTTAAAGATATTGCTTTACTTTTTCTATCTTGAATTATTTCCAATGAGAAATCTGCTCTCCTTATCTTTGTCCCCCTATACATAATATACCAATTTTCCTTTAAATGTTTCTCTTTATCACAAATATTATGCAATCTGATTACAACATACTATGATATACTCTTATGGGGGGGGTGTATGTATGTGCGCGTGTGCCCATGTACACTTGGGCTCATTTACTTTCTTAAATATTTGAGTTTATAGTTCTTACCAGATTTGGAAGGTTTGTACCCATATTTCTTCAGATATTTTTTGCTTTTCTGCCCTCTCTCCTCTCTCCTTCAACATTCTAATCACACATTTATCAGGCCACTTGAAATTGTCCCAGAGATCACTGTTGCTTTATTAAAATTTTCCCTTTTTTTCTTTCTGTTTCATTTTGGATGGTTTCTTTTGCTGTGCTTCCAGTTTACTAATCTTCTTCTTCTTTTTTTTTTTTCCTGCAGTGTATAATCTGCCATTAACCATCTGGTATAGTTTTCATCTCTAGAAATTTGATTTGGATCTTATATTTATCTTGTGTGTCTCTACTTAACATGTTTGATCTTTCCTCTAGCTTCTTGAACATATGGAATACAGTTATAATTACTTTGTAATGTCCCTGTATACTAATTCTATCATCTGTTCCATTTCTAGGTTGGTTTCAATTTGCTTCTTTCTCTTCTCATCCTGGGTAACATCTGCCTCTTGGCATATCTGGTAATTTTTTGTTGGATGGTAGACATTGTGGATTTTATGTTGTTGGGTGCTGGGTATTTTTGTATTTCTATAAATATTCTAGAGCTTTGTTTGGGGGACATAATTAACTTACTTGGAAACAGCTCTAGCCTTTTAGGTTTTGTTTTCAAGCCATGTTAAGTGAGATTCCAGAAGCATTTTATCTGGACTAATTTTGCTCCACTGCTGAGGCAAATACACCCCTATCCAGTGTCCCATGAGTTATGTAAAGCAGTGTGAGTTCCAGGGTTTTCCTTCTGACTCACTCTGGCGGTTCTTTTCTTGGCCTCAGAGGCTTCCTCACTTGCACGTGTTGATTAGGATGGGGCTGAAGAGTCAAGTCCTCTCTGTGCAGCATTCTCCTCTCTGGTCCCCTCAGAATCCCAGCCACCGTGTCTTCCCTGGACTCCCGGCTCTAGTCCTCAGTCATGGAGATGCTGCTCTACTTCATTTCTTTCTCACCCCTCAGTGGTCACTGTTCCTCATTGCCTGGGTGTTCATTGTTTTAAACATCATCCTTTCATATGTGTTGTCTGGGATTCAGTTGTCTCAAGAAGGATGGTGAATGTAGTCCCTACTACTGCATCTTGGTCAAAAGGGGAACTGAGACTAGTTATTTTATTATCAGTAGGTCAGCAAACATGTCCTAACACATCTAACACTGTGCATCTGTAGATGCTACACCAAAAACCTGCCTATGGAGGATTCCTGAAAATTCCAAGCAACTCATAAATGAAAGAATTCAATAAGGATTTTCCCTGACTTGAGCAGAAAATCACATCTCACTAAACCCAATCTAGACTTGTCCCCTCCCCAGCTTATCCTTAGGCAGACCTCACAAAGCCTATGTTCACCTCCACACCAACCATCATGAAGGAAGTGATGGCAGGGGGGATGCAGTATGGAAACAGACAGACCTCTCTCTCATGTTCAGTATGTGCCTGGTCACTCTGTGATACAAGTCGCCACAGTTGGATAATTTATGAAGTGGCCTGCACAGGTGAGGGATCCTGGCGCCTAGCTTCATTAGCTGCACAGTAGATCTGCCTTTGTTTTATTCATTTACTATTAAAACAAACAAACAATACCTCAATCATAACCCATTACATGAATTTCCTGATCTGGTAATGGGTCACAGCCCACACAGACAATTTATCCTGCCCGGGTATGTGAATAACTGGGTGGCAAGGGTGTCCTCCAGAAGGTAGCTAGGGGCCCTGTGACTTGCTACTGCGTGAAGAGCCGTCACCTTTGATACTTGGTGTTTCGATGGCAGAGATGATAAGTGGTTACAATGGCAGGCTCGCCAAACCTATTTTTCTCCCTCATTTGATAAACGCATCAGGTTGTTCTTGTTTGCTGTTGTTTAGTCACTAAACCATGTCTGACTTTTTGAGATCCCATGGGCTGTAGTCCACCAGACTCCTCTGTCCGTGGGATTCTCCAGGCAAGAATACTGGAGTGCATTGCCATTTCCTCCTCCAGGGGATCTTCCTGACCCAGGGGCGGACTGCATCTTCTATGTCTCCCACATTGGCAGGTAGATTCTTTACCGCTGCACCACCAGGGAAGCACAAACACATCAGGATGAAACCTTAATTTGTTCCTTTCAAAATGGAAGTTTGGTAGAAGCAGGGACTTAGTTCTAATGATCTCAGTGAAGAAAAGTAGGTGCTCACAGGCATTAAACTTGGGTCTCCAAGTTGAACTCAAAGAGCTTATCAAGAACCCCTTTCTGTTCACAAAATCAAAGACAGCAGATGGGTTATTGAATAGTTTGTAACATGTGAGGTTATTTTTTTGAGTTTGTAACATCTAATACCCAACTTGTTCAGTCGCTAAGTCAAGTCCGACTCTGTGACCCCATGGACTACAGCACACCAGGCCTCCCTGTCCTTCACTGTTTCACAGAGTTTGCACAAACTCACATCCATTGTGTTGATGGTGCCTTCCAACCATCTCATCCTCTGTTGCCCCCTTCTCCTCCTGCCCTTAATCTTTCCCAGCATCAGGGTTTTTTCCAGGGAGTTAACTCTTCGCATCGTGTGGCCAGAGTATTGGAGCTTCAGCTTCAGCATCATTCCTTCCAATGAATATTCAGGGTTGATTTCCTTTAGGATTGACTGGTTTGACCTTCTAGCTTCCAAGGGAGTTTCAAGTGTCGTTTCCAGCACCACAATTTAAAAGCATCAATTCTTCGGTGCTCAACCTTCTTTATGGTCCAGCTTTCACATCTGTACATGACTAATGGAAAAACCATAGCTTTGACTATACAGACCTTCATCAGCAAAGTGATGCCTCTGCTTTTTAATACACTGTCTAGGTTTGTCATAGCTTTCCTTCCAGGGAGCAAGTCTTAATTTCATGGTTGCAGTCAATGTCTGCAGTGATTTTGGAGCCTACGAAAATAAACTCTGTCACTGTTTCCATTTTTTACCCATCTGTTTGCCATGAAGTGATGGGACTAGATGCCATGATCTTAGTTTTTTGAATGTTGAGTTTTAAGGCAGCTTTTTGACTCTCCTCTTTCACTTTCATCAAGAGACTCTTTAGTTCTTCTTTGCTTTCTGCTATAAGGGTAGTGTCATCTGCATATCTGAGGTGATTGATATTTCTCCCAGCAGTCTTGATTCCAGCTTGTGCTTCTTCCAGTCCAGCATTTCGCATGGTGTACTCTGCATAGAAGTTAAATAAGTAGGGTGACAATATATAGCCTTGGCGTACTCCTTTCCCAATTTGGAACCAGTCCTTTGTTCTATGTTCAGTTCTAACTGTTGCTTCTTGACCTGCATACAGATTTGTCAGGAGGCAAGTAAGATGGTCTGGTATCCCTATCTCTTTCAGAATTTTCCACAGTTTGTTGTGATCCACACAGTCAAAGGCTTTGGCGTAATCAATAAAGCAGACATAGATGTTTTTCTGGAATTCTTTGCTTTTTCTATGATCCAATGAATGTTGGCAATTTGATCTCTGGCTCCTCTGCCTTTTCTAAATCCAGAGAAGGGAATGACAAACCACTTCAGTATTCCTGCCTTGAGAACCCCATGAACAGTACGAAAAGGGCCATGCTCAGTAAACCCAGTTTTCTGTTGATGGGTGGGGCTGTGTTCTCTCCCTGTAGTTTGACCTGAGGCCAAACTATGGTAGGGGTAATGGCGGTAATGGAGACCTCCTTCAAAAGGACTTATGCCAGGACTGTTGTATTCAGTGCCCCTGATCCCACAGCAGGCCACTGTCGACCCATGCCTCTGCCAGAGACTCCTGGACACTCATAGGCAAGTCTGGCTCAGTCTCTTGTGGGGTCACTGCTCTTTTCTCCTGGGTCCTATGTACAAGGTTTTGCTTGTGCCCTCCAAGAGTCTGTTTCCCCAGTCCTTGGAAGTTCTGTAATCAAATCCCACTGGCCTTCACAGTCAAATTCCCTGGGGGTTCTCAGTCCCTTGCCAGATCCCCAGCTTGGGAAATCTGTTGTGGGCCTTAGAACTTTCGCAGCAGTGCAAGAACTACTTTGGTATAATTGTTCTCCATTCTGTGGGTTGTCTGCTGGGTGGCTCTGTGGTGGGGCTCACATGGCTTAGCTCCCAGGTCTGCTGCAGCCGGAGCCCCTGTCCCTGTGGCAGGCCACTGCTGACCTGTGCCTCCGCAGGAGACACCCAAACACTTAAAGGCAGGTCTGGCTCAGTCTCTTGTGGGATCCCTGGGTCTTGGTGCACACAAGGTTTTATTTGTGCCCTCTGAGCCTCTCTGGTGGGCATGGTGTTTGATTTAAACGTGATTTTGCACCGCCCCCCTCCATCTTGTTTGGACTTCTCCTTTGCCCTTGGGCATAGGGTATATTTTTTTGGTGAGATCCAACATTCTCCTGTTGATGGTTGTTCTGCGGATAGTTGCAGTTTTGGCATTCTCACAGGAGAAGATGAGCGCATGTCCTTCTCCAGGTCCCACAGACCCAACCAGGCTAGAGATATAATGGTTGTCTGAATTAAATTGGCCAATTCCAGTCCAGTTTGGTTCATGGATTCCTAAGATGTCGATATTCACACTTGCCATCTCTTGCTTGACCGCTCCAATTTACCTTGATTCATAGACCTAACACTCCAGGTTCCTATGCAATATTATTCTTTGTAAATCATTGGACTTTAACCATCAGAAACAGCCACAGCTGAGAGTTGTTTCTGCTTTGGCCCAGCTGCCTCATTCTTTCTGGAGCTATTAGTAATTGTTCTCTACTCTTCCCCAGTAGCATATTTCACCTTCTGACCTGGGGGCTCTTATCCAGTGTCATTATTTTTTTGCTTTTTCATACTGTTCATGGGGTTTTCATAGAAAGAATACTGGAGTGGCTTGCCATTCCTTTCTCCAGTGGACCACATTTTGTCAGAACTCTTTACTATGACCCGTCCATCTTGGATGACCCTGCGCAGCATGGCCCATAGCTTCATTGAATTACACAAGCCCCTTCACCATAACAAGGCTGTGATCCATGAAGGGGAAGACCGTGTATGTAGGGCGTACATTGTTTTGCTGGTGATCCAGTATGGTTCAGCTCAGCACTGGCCTTTGTTTAAAATGTTGGTAATTTGTTCATCATGGATTTTATGCATTCATCTTGATTTTTTTTAAATATTGCATAAAAATGGTGATTATCTTGATTTCTGAGGGGTTGAGTCTCCTTAAATTTTGCACCCAGACAAGTGCCTTCCTCACCTTACACTTGCCCTGGCACCTCGAGCCATCTACCCACCAGGAGCAGAGAGAGCGGGCAGAGATGGAGCTTCCGCCTTCTCCCTGGCTGGACACTTGAAGACTCGTGGTTGTGGGTATAGGTCACATTGTTGTTCATCAGAGCTCCTGACTTGAAGAAAGTAAGGTTGGACTTGAAAATTTATCACAGCTCCCGCTGTCCTGGAGGAACACAGAGGCTCTTGGAAATGGCCATTTGTTATCCTAGGGCAGCTGGACGAAAGATAGAGAGGGCCTCTGCCAGTGCCATTCAGTGGGCACTGAAGACGGAGGGGCTGGGGGCTGGGTGGGCCTTGTCTGGCAGAGGTGCCAGAGGGAACGAAGCATTGTGTGGGCCCGTGGCTCTGCCCTGGTTCTGCACTGAAGTCAGCACGGTAACTGTGAAGAGAAACGGGTGCCTCATCCACAGCAGTCCAAACAGCAGGTGACCGGTGCCCCCCAAGGCGAGGGTAGCGTGGATGGAGCATCGAGTCTTCATGATGGGCTTGTGCGCAGGCTAACAATGAAGCAGCTTAGCTTCCCATGGCAGCTTCTGGAAGAACCACAGCCGTGACCCTGGGCTGGCAGCACAATTACCAGGTTATCTCTGGAGGTGGTGAGGGGGCGTGACCGGGAGGGAATCCATCTGTCTGTGCGCAGGGCCCCAGGTGCTGGTCCCATTTAGATTCCTCCCCTGCGTTACGTGGGGACAGCCCATCAGTGACAACTCGCAGAGCTAGCAGGCGCGTGCGCTTCTTGAGATACGATACACTGCAGTGAACGCTCACAACGTACCTGGACGGGGCACGGTGCCAGGCCCACCGCAGGCCAACCAGAGGGCCGGGGAGGCAGGGATCCCCAGGCCTGAGGCAGGCATACCCACCCTCCAACAGCCCCGATAGACTCTAATGTAGGCACCGAGTGCAGGGCCTCCCAGGCGTCAACGGGCCTGGCCCCTCATTAACTGCAGCTCCTGCTCACCCAGGCCCAGGCAGCCCAGGACTCTGCATTCCTGCTTGTGTTAGAACAACCCCAGTGGGGTCAAGGCTGCCCGACCCAGCACCACCCAGGAGCACAAGTGCACTGTGTGTCTGGGCCTGGGGCCCCCGAGGCCCTGCATTTTAAACAAGCACCATGGTTCTTAGGCAGGTTTGGGAAACACCCATCAAGTTCCCAATTGCTTCACTGGATGGGGAGAATTTCCTTAGAATTATCTGTTTTTCTCCAAATGAGAAAGTTGGCTTAAGGGATTTCGGAAGCTACTTTCAACAATGATTTTAACTGGCCAAAGGCAGGAGGCACATTCCGGGCTGAGAGGAGGCTCAGGGAGGGCACTGTGCAGGTGGGGAAGGAAAACAAGGGCCCCAGAGATGCCCCTGCATCTCGAGGGAGGCTTCACAGAGTGCCCACTATGACAGCGCCCTGGCCACCAGCTGGAGGCAAAAGTTGAGTCCTCCTGAGTGACCCTGAGTGAGGCGAGGCTGGCAGCTCGGGAACCCCCTACCCCTCCACCACAGGGGCCCTCAGTCTGTTCTGATTTCCTCTGACCCCTCACCCACCACAGCCGTCCCCAGTCTGAACACCATCAGCTGGACTGGGTGGGTGTTGCAGCCAGAGAAGGAGACTGTTCGGGTCGGTCCTCAGGCCCAGGCAGGTCAACACAAGGACACCCAGTTGCAGATGTGACTGTAGGATCCCTGTCCTTGGAACTGGGTGAGCAGAGACAGGTGTACTGGGGGGGCACCCCAACCTCCCAGGAACCCCCTTCATGTGACCCCCCCGCCTCCTGCAGTTCTTGGACACACTACCCAAGCTGCCTGCAGGGCACAGGTGCGCCCAGCCCTCCCAGTGCCCGGGCACCTGCATCTAGCTGATACGGGGGCTCAGCTAAGACACCCAGTCAAGTGCCCACTGGGCTCACCAGCACCAATGATGCCAGTCTCCCTCCTTGTTAACTGGTCTAGCTTATTTAGAACCTCAGTGAGGAAGCGAGCTGCTAACTTTGGAGGGACCGCATTCAGAGATTCTACTATAAGGTGCAATGAAGGGGGAGTGGAAATGTCCTGGTTTTTTCAAGGCAGCTCCCAGAAATTTCAGTCTGTCCGTGTTGGCAGTGATCCCTGACAGCATGTCAGATGGATCATTGAGCAGACAGGGGGAACTCAAAACCAGCCGGGTTGCTACCACTGCTCCCAGTGCATGTCTCTGGTTTCTAAGTTCTGGACCCGCAGCCACAGACGTCTAACAGGTAACATCCCCTACACGGAGCCCACCAGCTACCTCCCTCTTCTCTCAACCTGCTCTCAGCCCCGCAGCTTCACGGAGGATTTCAGCCCACCCGTGGACGAGAGTCGCTGCCTCTGCCTCACCCCCCAGTTTCCTCAGTAGGTGCCCCTGACCGTCTATCCCCCCACCTCCCCACAGGACGGGGTGCCGACCCTCCCCGCCCCACCAAGAGCCTCCTGGGATGGGACTTCTCAAATTTTAAAGTGAAACTCCCGGGCTCTTCTTACAGGGGCGGGGCCTGAGGGTCTGGTTACCTACAGGCTCCCAGGTGACACTGCTGCAGCGGGGGGCCCACGCCACGCTCTGCACGGTGAGGTTCTGGGGGCCTCCTGCACACAGTCTTCCCTGCTCAGGCCTTGGCTGGTCCCCCATCCCTTTAGGCCCACGGCCCGACTCTCCGCACGGCCACATGTGGCCAAGCCCTGCCTTCACCCCCAGCCTCACCCCCAGCCTCACCCCAGCACTACTCTCACTTCCTGGCCTTTGAACCTGCTCTGCCCCTCCTCTCTGTGCCTGGCCCTCCCACCACCACTTCCTCCCCCGGCTTGTTGATTTCTGCTGGCATAAAAGACCCAGCTCAGACGTTCTCACATCCACGGCCGCCCCTAGCAGCCTGGGTATGCTTCTCCTGTGTCCCCCAGGCACACTGTTCTGTAACTAATGGTTTCAGGGGTGGCTGTCTCCATCGCTGTAGACCCGGAACCCCTTGTGCAGGCCATCACCAGGCTTCCCCAGGGGTAAGAGCCTGCCCCCTGGTGGTTCACTTTTGGAAGTGATTCTTGGGGGCTGGGGAGAAGGGCCTCGCCAGAAGATACATAGTCAAGCTATTTATGCGGTGGGCACAGGGGTGCCAAATTCCTTAACCTGCCGTGTCTGGGTTTCTTTAATTAACAGTTAATGTTCCAACTACCTGATCTTTGTTGCAAAACCTCCTATATATCCTGGCTCCCCGCTGACCTCAGAGATGCTGTGTCCCAGGCTCATGTCCTCAGTTTTGTCCGCCAGATAAAACAACTCTCAGCTTTCAGGCTGTGCATTTTCTTTCAATCGACACAGTCAGAGTGCAACCACCAGCAACCACCCGTCGAGTCCATGCCCTCTGACCTGTCTCCTGTTCCATGTGGGCATGCAGCTTAGAGCACAGCAGAGAACAGGAATTCCCGGCCTTTTGAGGGAAAGAGACACAGAAAATGGGATTGCCACATCTGCACATCACCGGAGAGGTGTTAAGAGGGCCTGGGAACTGGGCCGCTGCCAGCACTGTGCTCTTACACGTATGCATTAGCCTGTCCAGTCCTCTTGGAGATGAGAAAAATAACTTCATTTTACAGATGAGGAAACTGAGGCTCGGAGCAATGAGAGGACTTGCCTTAAGTCACAAGGGCCCAAATTTGAACCCAGGGGGTCTGACCTGGAGCCTGAGGTCATAACTCCCACGTGACAGTTCCTGTTAGGGGGCGACTTTGACCTGATCCTGGAGGTAGGAGAGCCGTTTGCAGCTGGAGGGGGAGGGAGGGGTAAGGGAGGAAGGGAGGAAAGTGGAAGGAGAGGGAGGGGGAGGGGAGTGAGGAAGGGGAGGGGAGGAATGGGGAGGGAGAAGCCCAGAGGGATAGTGAGAAAGGGACCGTTTGACACTGATTGCTTCCAGGCTGAGGGGGAGCAGCTCCGTACTCCTGTCTGCATCACAGAAAGACACCCCTGGCCGCGGTGGGAAGGACCAAGCCTGAGGTGGGTGCAGGGCCTCTGGTCCCCCAGAGCAGACCCAGCCCAGCCCCAGAGGGCACGGCCAGAGCAGCACCTGTGCACACCTGGGCTGAGGTGCAGACTGCAGCCCTACACCAGACTGGCCTCTGGGACTCGAGCTATAGACCTCTACTCCAGACCAACAGACAGTTCCTGAAAGCCTGAAAATTCTTGCAGAGAATCCAAAGGACTAAAATCTCAGTCCTGAAGGAACCCAGAGTCCAGTGAGGTCACAGGCATGTGCACATGTGTGCGTGCGTGCACACACACACACAGAGAAATACCTGTGAAGATCCCCCTGACGTCCGCACAGTATAGGAGATGTGACAGCGGAGGGCGTGCAGGCTCAGGTTGTGGGGAGGGGGCGGTGAGGGGGCCTGCAGAGAAGCCATGGTAGGGACCACAGGCCTAGTGCTGTAACCTGGGGGAGCACCGGTCAGGGGAATGGGCAGTGGAGGGTGGCTGAGCGTGTGCATGGAGGCAACTGAGGTTGGGGGGAGCCTCGGTGCCAGGAAGTAATCCTGGGAGCACTGGGGAGCCATGGGCGACGCCAGACCCTCTCAACTTGCACCTGGCGCTGTGCAAGAGCTCAACAGTGCAAGAGCACTGTGTACTGTGCAAGAGCTCAACAGCTGCTGCAGTCGCCAGGCCGCCCAGTGGCCAGGTGAGCTCAGCGTTCTTGTGCCCGTTTTGTGAGAGGAGGTGAGCTTGAGGAAAGTCAGGTGAGTATCAGGGTCACTCCGCCTGAAAGGTACAGGACTGAGGGGGAGGAGCCACCCACCCCAGTGGTCCGAAGTTGGGAGCAGGTGGCCTGGAGGAGAAAGCAACCCAGTCACGCGAGGACTGAGGGGAGAGCCCTGCAGACAGGACCTGGGAGGAAGGAAGCAAGAAACTGCATTTAGACTGAGAAGGACAGGATTGGGGTTCCGATCCATCAGAGGGGATGGGACCAGAGTTGGAGACACAAGGCAGGTAAAGATGATTTGGGTGTGTTTGTGAAAGAAAATGATTCCACTGGGACAGAGAGAGAGAAGTGGGGAGGCAGGAATATTTCTGTTGTTGCAAAAACATTTAAACTGTGTTTGTCTGTTGCCGCTCCAATGAAGCGCTGAGTAAGCATGAGTTACATGAATGAATGAGCAGCTCTTCCCTTTGCACTTTCTTTGATTGTGTTTAAGGGAGAGCATCACCACCTTGGATGAGAGATTATGTCCTCTTTTGATTCATTCACTATAATCTTACTTTAATAAAGGTAACATTCCATGACGCCAAAGTCACCATTTTACAATGAACAATTTGGTGCCATTTAGCATTATTTACAACATTGTGGAGCCTGGTGGGCTGCCGTCTATGGGGTCGCACAGAGTCAGACACGACTGAAGGGACTTAGCAGCGGCAGCAGCAGCACAATTTTGTGCAACCATCACCCTAACTAATTTCAGGATGTCGTGATGGTTGCAAAAGGAAACCCATAACAACTGGGAGCCAGTCTCCATCCCTCCCCACCCCCAGTCCCTGGCATGCATGGAAATCCGCTTTCTCTCTGCAATCCTTTCACCTGTCTGGACAGTTGATATAAATTCGGTCACACTCTACATGGCCTTTCATTTCTGGCTTCTTTCGCTTGGCATCGTGGGTCGACGTTCACCCACGCTGTAGCCTGGGTCACTACTGTGTTCCTTTTCATGGCTCAACTATTCCACAGTATGGAATGAAAAGAAACAGGAAAAGAGGAGAAAGCAGACGTGGTCCACGTGAAGCTCTACCGTTGCCAGAGGTGTGTTTAGTGTGGAACTGAGCCCCTCTGAGGGGCAGACTTGTGAGAAGTGGTGACACAAGGAACATCCTTTTTTGTTGAGGACAGCTGGACTGGCCATGAGTGAATGCGGTTAGTGAGAGCCCTGGACCAGGGGGACATCCAAGAAGGCCATTAGAGGAATTGTCCTTGTGAACGAAGCCAAATGGTGCGCTCGGTGGATCACTCATCTGTCAATGGACATCTGAGTCTCCATGCTCATTTCTGCTGACTCAAGCCCTGGCTTCCCTGAGGCTGATCCCAGAGCCACAGAATGAGGATAGGCTGCCTCGGGGCTCATCTGGCACCATCTCTCCCCTCTGGCTCCCTCTTCCCTTGGTCTTCTCAGGACAGAGCTCTTCAATACGATGGATGGACCAGCTCTGCCGCTTGGCCTCGTGCATGAGGACAATTCCTCTAATGGCCTTCTTGAACATCCCCCCTGGTCCAGGACTCTCACTAACCACATCCACTCATGGCCAGTCCGGCTCTCCCCAACAGAGAGGTTCCAGCTCGTGCCAGAATCTTTACATCCTACACAACCACCATCAGGAAGCAGTTTCCATCATTTATTCCCTACCTCATCCTGGGAGGGAGGCGAAACTTTGGTCAGCATGTTTGCTGACATGTATCTGGGTGGCTCTCGCCCATCATTTCTGGACCACAGAGCCTGATAGCCCCTCATAGTCTGCCCCTCAGAGGGGCACGGTTCCACACTAAACACACCTCTGGCAGTGACAGAACTTGGCATAGACCACAATTTTTTTTTCTATTCTTTCAATTTTGCATAACTTCTCAGAGAAACTTAAAAAAAAAAAAAAACAATCCACAGTCAAGGTGGGTTACTGCATTTGAATAGTGATGCACAATTCCATCATCGGCAGCCTGCCCACTGACGCCTGTGCACTTTCTCACGTGAGGGCAGCTTTGATGATATTTCCTTAAAGGATATTCAGGGCCTTATTACTGGAGCAAATAATGCCAACCGGCCCTTTGTAATGGCTTGAGCTAAAGACCGAGAGGTCCCAAGGGCTCATCCAGGGTGGAGGGCGATGTGTTGGGAGTAAGGTTCGCGGCCCCTGGTCCCTTCTCTTCCCCAAGGCTGTTCTCAGTGATCAGGGGGAGGGCATGGGAGCAGCAGTGCCCTGGACACACCCATGACCCCTCAGCTGTGTCGGTAGTAAATGCAGACTCTCTCGACTGCAGGCTCCTGCCACAAAACAGGGATGTCCACATCAGAGCACTGTGATAAAATCAAACCATGTCTTATTCCTCGTTCATGTTTTCAACTCCCTTTAAAGAATCTCTGATCATTTTTACTCTGGGTTAGTCTATGCTCGATCGTATTGGCTAAGATTCTAGGTGGTTTCAGCTGCCAACTTTCCCCAAAGATTTTGTAACTTGGCATGAAGCAGTTAAGCCGAGGGTCTTCAGAGTCACGATGAAAGACATTACTCTCCAGAGGGACTTCTGCAGGGACCCTGGGCGTTCCCTTTTATATAAATATTTGCATGTATTTCTCAGATTGCTCAATTAATATAAATGTAAACTATCTTCCTTGACATCATTCTTTTCTCCCAGAAAATTGTTTTTCCTTCCAAGGGGTCTGTTCAACTTGAGAGGGGGGTCTCACTTCCACCTGCTCTTATTCATCTGCTTCCTAGTGTTCTTAAACCCCCAGCTCCTTGGTGACGAAGACCATTGAGCTTTCCCTGCCTGCTCTGTCCTGTTGCATGGGAAACTGCCCTGGCTTCTTTCTTTTCCTCCGGGGAGGCCTTGAAGTCCAGGCTGTTTTCCAGTCAAACTCAATAATGCATGTGAAAGGCTGCTGGTGTCACTCCCCAAAGGATTCCTCCTTGTGTGGGGGCAGGATGATTCTCAAGGTGTCTTGCCCCTCCCCCCATCTTGCTGGACACAGAAGCATGGAGCTAAAACCCAGGTTATATATGAAGATGGCCAACAGATATATCAAAAGATGTTCAATATCGCTAATTATTAGAGAAATGCAAATCAAAAGGACAATGAAGTATCACTTCACACCAGTCAGAATGGCCATCATTAAAAAGGCTACGAACAGTAAACGCTGTTTTGAGAGGGTGTGTAGAAAAGGGAACCCTCCTACACTGTTGATGGGAACACAAACCGGTGCAACCACTATGGAGAACAGTGTGGAGATTCCTTAAAGAACTAGAAATAGAGTAACCTTATGATCCAACAATCCCTCTCTTGGGCATACGTATGGAAAAGTTGAGAACTCTAATTAAAAAAAACGTGCACCCCTATAGTCACAGCAGCACTATTTACAGTACAAAACATGGAAGCAACCTAAATGTCCATCAGCAGAGGAATGGGTAAAGAAAATGTGGTATGTATACACAATGGAGTACTACTCAGCCTAAAAAGAATGGAATAATATCATCTCCATCAAATGGATGGACCTAGAGATTGTCATACTGAGTAAAGTAAGTCAGACAGAGAAAGAGAGATATCATATGACATCCCGTATATGTGGAATCTAAAAAGAAATGATACAAATGAACTTACAAAACAGAAAAAGACTCACAGACTTAGAAAATGAACTTACGGTTGCCAGGGGGAAGGGATAGTTAGGGACTTTGGGAAGGTCATGTACACACTGCTATATTTAAAATGGATAACCAACAAAGACCCATTGTACAGCACATGGAACTCTGCTCAATGTTATGTGGCCTCCTGAATGGGAGGGGGTCTGGGGGAGAGTGGATGCATGAATATCATGCCTGAGTCTCTTCGCTGTTCACCTGAAACTGTCACAGCATTGTTAACTGGCTATAGCCCAATACAAAACAGAAACTTTAAAGTTAAAACAAGCAAACAACAACAAAATGAACTTATTTATAAAAAGAAACAGACTCACAGAGAATGAAATAATGTTACCGGGGGGTAAAGATGGGGGAAGGGATAGTTAAGGAGTTTGGATGGACATGTGCTCACTGTTATATTTAAAATGAATGACTTTTTAGCCTGGTTTTAATTTTTGAATTTTTAAACATTTTCCGGAATATAGTTGATTTATAGTGTTATATTAATTTCTGCTGTACAGCAAAGTGATTCAGTTATATGTGTGTGTGTATATATATATATATATATTCTTTGTCATATTCTTTTCCATAATGGAATATGGACATTGAATACAGTGCCCTGTACTACACAGGAGGACCTCGTTGTTTACCCATCCTATACATATGCTAGTTTGCATCTGCTAATCCCAAATTTCCAGTGCACCCCTCCCCATCCTCCTCTCCTCCATAGCAACCGCAAGCCTGTTCTCTATGTCTGTGAGCCGGTTTCTGTTTTGTAGACAGGCTCATTTGTGTCCTATTTTAGATTCCACATATAAACGATGGCATGTTATATTTGTCTTTCTCTTTCTGGCTTACTTCACTTAGTATGGTAATCCCTAGATCTACTTGGAGCAATCAATCACACTGCTGCAAATGTCACTATTTCATTCTTTTCCTGGCTGAGTAACATTCAAAAAAATAAAGTGGATGACAAACAAGGTCCTACTGTACAGCACAGGGAACTCTGCTCGACGTTGGGTGGCAGCCTGGATGGGAGGGGTGTTTGCAGGAGAATGGATGCATGCGTATGTATGGCTGAGTCCCTTTGCTGTCCACCTGAAGCTATCACAACATTGTTCATCAGCTATGGGTGGTGGCACTGTTGTGTCCGACTCTTTTCAACCCCATGGACTGTAGCCCACCAAGCTCCTCTGTCCATGGAATTTTCCAGGCAAGAATACTGGAGCTGGCTGCCATATATTCCTGACCCAGGGATCACACCTGCATCTCCAGCATTGGCAGGTAGATTCTTTACCACTGTACCACCTGGGAAGCCCCTATACTCCAATATAAAATTTTAAAAAATTTAAAGAAATATTTAAAAAAAAACAGAATATGTATTGAATAATATTCTATTGAATAATCAGGAGTTGCTGTACTGCTAACAGACCCCAGGCAGGATTATTATATTTGCACAAACAGAAAGGGTGAGACCAAGGCGGGACCTTTTTCTCCTACTGGGATCATCAGCTGCCTTCTTCCTGTCACCTGGGGAAGAGCCTGGAGAGTGAGGGCTCAGTTGCTTCCCTCGCTGGAGTTTCTGCTTCATCCTTGTTAACCCCCCCTTAACTCAAGGAGAGCCAGGCCTGTTTGGGCAGGGAGGGAAGCTGGAGGCACAGGGGTGTCCCTCTCCCATGGTCTGCTGCCTCCCTGGTCCCTGGGCTCAGCGGAGCCCCTGAGAGGGAGCTGGCAGACTTTCTAAAAGGTGATTCTGCCAGAAATGATGCACCAGAAGATGCACGTGATGACCTCAGGTGTGACGACCTCAGGTGTTACGACCTCAGGTGTTCACAGGTAGAGTCGAACTTCCCACTTGAGTGGCATGGGGAGATGACAACTCCATCACAGTCAGTGAAAAATGAGACTCTGTGGTAAGTCATTGTGAAGAATCGCTCATCAGTTGCAAAGGGATGGTCCACAGGCGCAGCAAGAAGGGTCCCACAGAGAGCACCCGGATTCCGGGTCTAGATCCACTCAAGCCACGTGGTCCCTGCTGAGCTACCTGTTGTGGGGATCACTGCAGAGTGCCAGGCAAACAGCAGGCATTCATGTTTCCCTCTTTTAAGCACTAGATCAGTTGTTTCCAGACTCCAGACTTTTCCAGATCAGCGAAATTGTTCACTTGTCTTACTGGACTGCTCCACTTGCCACTGCAAGATAATTGTGTCCAGTCCCTCAGTTGTGTCCAACTCTTGGCAACGTCGTGGACTGTAGACCACCAGGCTCCTCTGTCCATGGAATCTTCCAGGCAAGAACACTGGGAGTGGGTTGCCCTTTCCTCCTCCAGGGGATCTTCCCAACCTAGGAATCAAACCTGAGCCTCCTGCATCTCCTGCCTTTGCAGGCATGTTCTTTACCACTGAGCCACCAGGGAAGCAATAGATAATAACCATTTGTAATTACTACATTCATTCTCTGTAGGTAAACAGGTGTCTTTGTTTTGTTTTGTTTTTTAAGGTGTATTTGGATTGTTTTTAAAACTGTTTAATAGTACTTTATTTTAACTCTCAAAGAGACTAAATATTCCTCCAGATATTTAGTTGATTCTAACCTTGTGCCCAGCAAGGCTTTTTCAGAAAAACACATAGCACAAAGGAAAATTTGGGGCCAGAATAAAAGCAAAATATAAATTATATGGCCTGTACCTTGATGGGGGATGGGAGAAGCTTTCCGAGGCCACAGGTGGGCTAAGCATGGCCCTCCCTCCAGTTTGCACCTTGTGCGGCTGCATCATCCCATGCATCAAACCTGTGTTATTCTGAAGTCAGCACCAGGAATGGTCAGGTCAGGGGGAAGCCAGAGGCAGATCTCAAGGATTCTGAGAAAGAAGGGGCTGTGCCCCCCCGTGCCCAGGAGTCTGCATCCAGCAAGAAGGTCCCGTGGTGGCCACACAGCGGCCCCCCTTGGAGCCTCTGGTGTAGCCAAGCAAAGTCCCAACAAGGTGAGGGAGGGACGACAGCTGTCTTCAGCGCCTTCGTCTCTCTCTTCCTCGGCGTGCACTTGCGCCAGGCTGCCACGGCCACCCTACCAACGTGACCTCTACCTGGCGGACACATCTGACTCTCCGACAGCGTGACTTCAGACACCAGTAGACAGGTGCGGGGCCGCATTCTTCTGAGAGCATAGGGTGTAGGCAACTGCCTCCTCAGGACAGTTTAGCAGTATGAAAACATACGAGCTCAAATATTTATTCATATGGTAGATCCTAGCCTCGGGTGCCAGTGAGCTTGCCCAGCCCCCCTGCTGTTGGGCAGTCACACACGGGAGGCTGAAACGAGCCACCTGGCCGGACTGGATTCCATTCCTCTGCTTCCCCTCTGTCCCTCACCACCCACTGTGGGCGCTGTGCACAGGAACTGTGTCATCGGGGTGGCCCAGGCGGGCTCTAGGCTGGCTGGCTGGCCTGCAGCAGGCTGCCAGGCCCTGGCTCTGGCCCTGCAACACCAGTGACTCAGGCTCCTCAGCGGCCATTGCCGGGGAATGAGGGCACATCCTGGTGACTGCTGGCTCTGGGTGAGAGGTGGACAGCCTGGGCACCCTGCAGGGGTGCGGGGGGTGGGGCTCGGTGCTCCTCGCTGTGCGCCTGCCCCAGGGCTGTCTGACTGCCCCGCAGTCCTCCCAGGAATGGGCTTGGGTCCCAGCAGAAGCACCACACAAGCCCCTCTTGTATGAATGACCCCTGAATGAACTTCCTTCCCCTCTGGGTCTGAAGGAATCCGCCTCTCCTGGACTTGAGAACACAAAAGGCAATTCATCTTGGGTTGACAGATCTTCAGGGGAGCACAGGAGGAACGGGACCCCTTCATTTCCAGCTTTGAACAGGTTTCTAATTTTAGCAGAATGTGTTTACTTTATGATAGTTGACGGAAGGAACAGGGGCTTGGGGGTTGACACCACCTGGGGGCCGACTCTGGCTCAGCCATTTTCTCACTGTGTGGCCTTGGCCGAGTGACCCAGTCTCTCTGAACTCAGCTTCCACACCTTTAACACTGGATGGTGAAATCTGTCACAGTGCCATGAAAATTAAGTGAGTCCCTCAAGGGCAGGGGCACCTCAATGTTGCCAGCACCCAGCTGTGCCCGCTGTGAGCACCTGCAGTCACCCACCCATGCCAGGTGCCTTTGTGGGGGCCCAACCCCAGGTGCAGGGGTGGCCTCCAGGATGGGGCATGCAGGACAGACGGGATCTCCATCTCACGCAGCCAGGGACGACCTGCGTGTGGTTTGATCTTCAGCTTCAGACATTTTCTCACGGCCGTCCTGACACTGGTACTTGGGATTTAGGCAGTTATACAGAGATGCAGCCTTTCTCCCAGGGATGGCATCATAAAACCACGAACATTACCAGCAGGAGGATCCGAGGCCTCTAATACCACCGGCCGCAGGCTCCCTGCATCCCTGCCCACCCCCACCCCCTGCAGTAGGCAAGACAGGAAACGGCCCCCAGCCCCCAGCCTCCGACTGTGGAAGTGACTAAGTCCTGCCGATGCAGCCGAAGAGATGGGGTCAAATGTCCCCGCGGACCCCCACAGCTAAGGGCATAGAGCCAAGTCTTAAAAGGCATTTCGCTAAGAAGGAATTCTCGGAATGTCTTCTGTCAAACACAGAGGAAGAAGCTGCGCGTTTGCATTTCCAAGTGGCCCATCACAGCCCCGCTGGGGCCCAGGCTGCCCATCCGTCAGTACGTCTGTCCATCGGGCAATGCGGGCACAAGTTTATACTTTAAGCTGTCGTCCTCGTCACCCTCAAGCAAACTGCTACAGTGTGAAGAAGAGTCCCCACCAAGTCAGAGACAAACTAGAAGCTTACTAAATTTGTCCCTTTCCTCTTCTGGAAACTTAAGATAATTCGGTGGAAATTTAGTGACATTTTTAGTAAGTACTTAATCCCACTTTTTTGTTAAGTGTTTTTAAAAGACCATAAGAATATCTGGTTCAATGGTAATGAGTACTTTCTAGTGCTAATAACTTTGTATGTAGTTATGAAACATATATGATCCTAGACATACTATTTTAAAAAGTAACATCATCCTCACAGAGCCTCCTGGGCTTGGTAGAGGGAGACAATAGAACAGCAGCATGGAAACAGATGAGCCACCAAATGGGACAAGAAGCCTCTCCCCTGCTTCTTGTGCGCTCACAGCCAGTTGCTGCAGAGCATTGTCTGAGGAGGCCTTCGAAACACAGTGTCTGCTGTTTCCTCTCTGCTGCTCTGGGACCCACATGGTCCAAGGTTCAGAGTCAGGCCTTCCTGGAGAATTCCAGGCAGGTGGCTGCCTCTGGCGGCCCAGTAGGTTGAGGTGTAGATGGTTTTCCTTGGGCCTACCGGCTTGGGGACAATGGCCAGCAAGTACCTATGAGCCCCTCCCCTGCACCCAGACCCCTAGACCCCCACCCTGCCTGCTCACAGAAGCTCAGTTCCGGGGCTCAGAGGATTCAAAGCACAGTGGTTTCCTTTGAGGTGGGGTTAACAGCAGCAAGCCACTGCTGCAGAGTGTTATGGTCCCTGACCCACCGGGAGGTTTTAGGGGGTGACAGCAAAGTTCCTTCCTGGGTAGAATCATGGCCTGGTCCCTTGGGTTGAAGGGCTACAGGGTTAAGGACTGTCATCACACGTCAGGGGAATGCTGCTCTCCCTAGAGACTGAGCTGTCCAGTATCCTCCACACACCGGACGGACGGGACCAGGTGACAGAGCAGAAGTGAAGGCAGTCTGCTCTTTTTCCTCGGTTTACAAGAAGAGTTTTAGTTCCTATTGCACATTTTGGCCAGCTGTGTGTTCCTGTGAGCCCGTGACATCCCTCCTTTTCCTTCACTTTGCTTCTACACAGAAACAATTCAATACTTATATGTTTATCTTCCCTTTGAAAAAACTTAGAGCACGTGACGAATTCCAGACTGGGGTGGTTGTTAGTTTACAGTGTGTGACAAGCCTCTAAATGAGCCAGTGCGGGTAGCGTGCCCCAGAGATACGGCAGCAGAGGAATGAGACTGGTTCCACCAGTCACACGGGGTGCGGACGGCCGTCTCCCACCTGCCACCCAGCCAGTGCACAAGTGCACACCTGTACTCATCATGGAACAGGGAGACGGAGAGCCTGGGGTACCCAGTTGTCCCAGTTATTCTGGCAAGGAGGCCAGCCTGACTTGGATTATTGAACTGCATAGGTCTGGCTACAGATCAGAAAGTAATTAGAAGAAGAGATTTCTGAGAAAAGAAAAGCAATTCTCAACCCTTTCCGGTGTGGGTGCTGAGGGGTGAGCTACGGTTTAAGGGATTGGTAACTTGCTGGAAACTGATAGGATCACAGCACTTCCGCTTTTAGAAGGTCAGACCTGATATCAGACCTACCGGGGAAGGGCTGGTTCTCCTTGGCTCCCGCTCACCTGGGCCATTTGATGAATTCTCCTACCTGCCAGCTTCCAGTCCTGTCTCCCACTAGGGCTCTCAGTCCACCTACCTCCCAATTCCTACCTCCTTCTCAGATAAAGGGGCTTCCCTGATGGCTCAGACGGTAAAGAGTCTGCCTGCAGTGTGGGAGACCCGGGTTTGATCCCTGGGTGGGGAAGATCTGGAGAAGGAAATGGCAACCCACTCCAGTATTCTTGCCTGGAAAACCCACGGATGGAGGAGCCTGGCAGGCTATAGTCCATGGGGTCACAAAGAGTTGGACTCGACTGAGTGACTTCACTCTCAAAGAAAATCAGGCCCTTGAGTGTAAACTCCTTGGCTGCTCTCACCATATCAAACTTACTCTATAAACAACAAGGTTCTACTCTATAGCACAGGGATCTATATTCATGATCCTGAAATACTGCAATGGAAAAGGATATGAAAAAGAATGTATATATAGATCTGAGTCACTTTGTTGTACAGCAGACATTAACACAACATTGTAGATGAACTATACTTCAATTTTGTTGTTGTTGTTGAGTTGCTAAGTCATGTCAGACTCTTTGTAATCCCATGGACTGTAGCCGACCAGGCTACAGGATCTGACTACGGGATTCTCCAGGAACGAATTATTAGAGTGGGTTGCCATTTCCTCCTCCAGGGGATCTTCCCTACCCAGGGATCAAACTTAGGTCTCCTGTGTCTCCTGCATTGGTAGGTGGGTTCTTTACCACTGAGCCACCTAGGAAGTCCATACTTCAGTAAAATTAAAACAAAAAACAAAAAAACCTCATCCACCCTCATCTCCTTGCCTTCAGTCTCTAAGCCAGAAATGTCCTCTTCTGTGGCGGCCCATTCTGCCCCATGCCATGCACCAGGCCTGTGTTAAACCCTTCTTGTGGACCCTTGAGATCCCCTTCTAGTTGGTCTCTCTGCCCTCTCCCACTTTCTTCCAATCTAGTCCCACGTGTTGCTAGGTGTGATCTTTGTAAAATTCAATTTTTCCACTCTGCTTAAGACAGGTTGTTGCTTCTCCTTTTCTGTGGCACAATCTATTATCCATAACTCAGGTGCTCCAGTTACAGCCTCTGCCCCACCTCCTACCCCACTGCAACCCTCACAACATCCCACTCACATTCTATGCCTTGGGGTACTGAGCCACATGCAGGCCTCAGGGCCTTTGCACACACACACTTCTTCAAATACCCTTACACCAAGCTCGCCCTTTCCAGCCTGCACCTCAGCCTTGTCTCTACTATTTGGCATCCAGGGCAGATCTGTCATAGCATCTTTCTGTGGTTCTCTTTGCTCTACTGTTTCCAGGATTTGTGCATAATAGTTGTCAATAAATGCCACCAACCTCCCAGCCAGATCTAGATCCTAATGTCCATTGGCCAGACACTAGTCCGTCTTATCAGTCTCTCCCTGAGCCAGGTTGGAAAGGAAGGGTTGGGGAGGAATCATTGAGGACCCTCTGCTGCAGTGGTGGGGCCAGGACCCATACTGATGGTATCAGACAGGCAGACCCTGGTTGGCACCATCAGACCCAGCCAGAGAGACACCTCTGTGCCCAGGTTCAGTCAACCCAATTCAAGGTCAAATCCCCTTCATACAGCTGCAGAAGGACAAGCAAATCACTAACTTAGGGTTCAGGTTTGTCAGAATCTCAGGCTAGTGCCTTGAGGCATTTCCTAATGATGGGGGCTCACTCTGCAAGGTGAGGGGCGCCAGGAGGTGTCACACGCTTCCATGGGCACAAACTTCTTAATGAGCCTTCTTTCTGACGCTCCTGGGAGATACCACGGCAGCTCTGCAAGGGAGGGTCCAGACTTCAGAGTGCGAATGGTGGGTTTCCAGGGACTTTCCAAGGATGTGAAAACCAGATTCAGTATTCTGCTGGCGGGCAGACGGCAACCCTAGAAATCACCCTTCCATACGCACGCACACAAATATGCACACACACACACGTGCACACACGTGTGCACAGATGCTCATGGAAATCCAGCCAGACTGCCCCACTGCAGCCTCGG
>NW_011494609.1:9169880-9170040 GCF_000754665.1 Bison bison bison
GAGCTTGCCGCCCGCGGGCTGTGCGCCCGGCCGGGGGCTTCCTGGGAAGTTGGGGCGAGGCGTGCCGGGTATGCGCCATCACCATGTCCCGCCTGGGCTCGTGGCTCGATGAGGTCCTGTGGCTGGTCTTGGTGGCTCTCTTCGTCGTGGCCCTGGGCAC
>NW_011494609.1:9170229-9170990 GCF_000754665.1 Bison bison bison
TGTACCTGGCGCAGTGGGCGCTGGCCAGGGCGCGACCCCGCTCCCGAAGGCGGGCGGCGGAGCCTGGCGACTGCCAGCGCCCAGAGTCGGATGCGCTGCTCGCCTGGATCCTGACTCTGAACAGCTGGAGGAGCCAGTGGCAGGCCGCCTGGGTGACCGCCCTGAACGATGAGGCCAAACGGAAGGGGGTAAGTTTCTGTGAGAACGGCCGTGCTGCGGGGTCGGGCGCGGTGATCTCGGGGTGTCGTCAGGCTCTTCTTCCCTGGAGCCTCTCCACAGCCCTTGACTGCCTCAAGGGGCAAAGCATCCTTGAAAGTTAGAAAGACCGTGGAGACGGAGGACCGTCGATGGGGAATGAAGGCGGAGTGATTAGGTTTTATTACCCTGACGTGAAGCGTGCCAGAGGGACAGCCTGGCTGTTGGAGGGATTTGTCCAGGGGTCACTTCCCCTCTGGCTCTTACCTGCCCTTCCTGGCCGGCATCCCAGGTGGTTTCCCGTATTCGCCTGGACACTGGACCGCTTTTGCACCTGATTTATGAATCACTCTGAACCAAATATGCTTCCGTCTATGGAGCTGAATTTTACCCAGAATATATTACCCAAAGGTTAGCACTTATAATTAGTGACCATCGAGGGCAGCTACTGGCCAGACGTGTGCTGGGGCTTCAGGTACATGGAATCGTCTCTGAATCCTCACAGTTCCTGGAGCAAAGGCGTCCTCAACATTTTAGAGGTGGGGGAAACTGAGGCCTGGAGAGGT
>NW_011494609.1:9171090-9181578 GCF_000754665.1 Bison bison bison
GAGGTTAAGTAGCCTGCCTAGGGTCACACAGCCCGTGGGTGGCAGAGCTAGGATTTGAACCCAGCTACCTGCTGGTTGGGATAGTCCTCCTTAAACCATTCTGCCTGGCTCCCTGACATTTCCTGATTGGCTCAGAACCTGTGATTGCCTTGAAATGAAGCTTGAAATGAAAACTCAGGGGCTTAGTCTGAACTCTGTTGCCTTGGGCACCTGTGGTTGTGTTCCTGGTCTAGTTAATGACTGGGTGGCTTATTGTTACTCTTAAGGCATCTTGGTTTAATGATGCGCTCCTCTTGTCTGCTGTTTCTAAATATTCCA
This sequence comes from Bison bison bison, assembly GCF_000754665.1. Classification (NCBI taxonomy): domain Eukaryota; kingdom Metazoa; phylum Chordata; class Mammalia; order Artiodactyla; family Bovidae; genus Bison; species Bison bison. The sequence goes on from NW_011494609.1 coordinate 9,171,409, forward strand.
TAGGAGGAATGAAGGCCTGGTGGGTCTGGGGCTCTAAGTCTTTGCCAGTCCTCCTTGCTCTCAGATGTACATGCCCCTCCACCTGCTTGGGAACTTAGTGGAGAAGCCCATGGCCTTTTGCTTTGGAAACAGCAAATGCTGTGTGTCTAAACTATCAGCCTTCAGAATACTCCATGGCGAGCCCTCTGTCTGGTCCTTGTGCCATGGCCTTGACTCATGTAGCCACGGACTTAAAAAACAGAAAAGCTTTGAGTGCGAATGAGTGTAAATCCAACAAAACACCGTGTTCTGAACTCTGGGAAAAAATTACCATGCCTTTTGGGTGCAAAAAGCCTTCAAGGTCATTTGACTTCCGATTGCCCTGGTGCCTGGAGTCTGTGACCCCTGCTGCCAGAACCGGACAGCTCTTCAGAGGAACCACCCCATTTCTTGTGGGAGCCCTGAAGCCCCGTGACCTCACCTGGACAAGCAAACACAAATTTGTTTCCCCTCAAAGCTGCTGTCATTGACCCCTGCTTGACCGGGTATCCTGGGCTTGGGCACTAGGGCTGAGTACACTGCAGGCTGGAGTTGTGAGCGGGTGAAAGTCTTGTCTCAGCTGGAAGAGACGGGGGCATGATGTGGGCCACTGATTCTGCTTCTCAGCCTTTTCGGAGCTGATCTGTAGGGCCCTGTTGTCACACTGGGGCTCTTGAGAGAGTCAGGCAGAGGCACAACCCTCCCTCCTGTAAGTCTGGGACAGTCCTGCTTAAACCATTCTGCCTGGCTCCCTGACATTTCCTGATTGGCTCAGAACCTGCAATTGCCTTGATTGGAAGCTTCCAGATTACCTGTGTGCCTGGAGGGCTGAGAAAGGAGGAAATCTCTGCCCTGGAATTTGTGGGCAGCCCTTCGAGTAACTGGAGAAAATACCTGAAGTTTTCGAAGACCTTTCTTCCTGCTCGCTTGCATCTGTGTGGGCGGAGGCCTCGGCTGGGGGCTTGAGTTGGGGGAGGTTTGGCTTATTTGCCTGTCCTCTGCTATTCACCATGCACTGCAGAATCTTAGACACTAGTTTTTCCAGAACTCCTGCCTGGAAGGGACAATGATATACTGAGTATAAGCTCAAGGCAGCTCTAAGTCTTCTTTGACAGCAGTTGGGTCTGAGTGTGATATCAGGTGGCTCAGTGTGTGTGTGTGTGGGTGTGTGTGTGTGTGTGTGTGACTCTGCTCTCTCTGGTACCTGGACGTGTTGCTTGATTTGAATTCAAATGGAAGGTTCTGCAGGCTGATAGGATCTGCTGCTGCTGCTGCTAAGTCACTTCAGTCGTGTCCGTCTCTGTACGACCCCATAGATGGCAGCCCATCAGATAGGATCTGGGTAACTGCTACTATGGCCTTGGCACGCCCCCTCCCCTGTCCTGGGCCATCCGATCGCAGCACTAGTGGCAGTGTGGGTGAGCAGGCCCTGCTGTTTTTAGTGGGTGTCCTGACCTGGCAGCCAGCCCTGCGGGACTCTCCCTCTGTCCTCCCTTCAGCTCGATTCCCACTAATCCCCGATTAGGGTTGACAACTCCAAGTCCACGTTCGGCTCAGCGAGCCAGCTTAGAGGCCCCTCCTGCCCCCACGCCATGCTGCTGTCTGTTTGCCCTGGCCCAAGAGGAGAGCACTCCTGTCGCTGGGGGACTGGCAGTAACTCAGTCGTCTCTAGCATTTTCTGTGCAAGGTGGAGTTCTCTCCGGAGTGGAGCAACTCCTCTCATCCTGTTTTACCCCAGCTCGTATCTTAGGACTTCAAGGAACCCTAAACCCTTCTAGCAGCACCTCTTCCTTCTCCAAAAGGGGAGACAGAGGACTATGAACTGGAGAGACTTGCCAGTGTTGAGCTAGAACAAAGGGCCAGGGGTCTTCATGGTTCATCTACATCTGCAAGGGTCCATGGTCCCCCATGGGCAGCAAATTTGACTTTGAGACTCAAATATTTCCTTCAGTCCAGCAAGAAAGGATCAAAGGGTACGATTGTTTAACACATCATCCCCAACAATGGGGCTCGTGTCTCCAGGGAGTTAAAGATGGTTAGTAACTTGTGGAGTCTCCTTTGACCCTGGATGACCAGTGACTGAGGCAGGGCAGGCTCCTTGTATCAGGGGGTCCTGCAGAGTTTTGACCCTTACTCCTTATGATTAGACAGGATGCTGAGTTGGAGAGACAGATGAAGAGAGCGTGGCTGCTCTGGCAGCACATGCCTGGTATTTGGGGAACACTGGCAAATTGCCTAGAGACCTTTGAAAGAATATGCATGCCTGCCACCTCCCCCACTTCAGACCCAGGGAGTCAGCAGGGTACAGGGAGGCTACTATATGTTTCACAAGTTCCCGAGGCTAGCTCTTCACTAGAGAGAAGCTGCTGGACACACACAGTGTCCATACGCCAGCCAGCATTCAGTCAGTCAAAGTCCCCCCATCCAGCAACACCTCTCCACACTGGCATTGCAAACACCTGACATCAGCTGCTCTGATCGCGGCTCGGTCCATGAGAACAGGAAGATCCCAGGATTGGTTCAGTCACCAACCTGGGAACTAATGCCCTGCCTGTTATCTGAGGGCAACAGTAGAGGTTTTCACTTTGCATTTCCGTGAATATTTACAAAGTGGTTTGGGGTGACATCACCCCAGCAGCAGTCCACAACCTTGACACCCACCGCTGACTCTGGGGCTGCTCTTTCCACAGCAGGTCACCAGCTCTGAAAGCCAGAGCCCATGGTCTTGAGAACCCCTACCCACAGGCTGGACAGAGCCTCCCTCCCAAGGCTGATGCTGTTGGGACTACATGCGGGGAGCAGTGGTCTGAGAGCAAGCACCATGTTCTGGACTTGTCTGGGAATGGGTTGCTTGAGTAGGCCCAGGCCCTGGTGGGGAGAGTCATGAAGCTGTTTGTTTCTTTAGTCCTTTGCCCCAGGATTCTTTTCAGAGGAATGTTCTAAATGTAGATGACCAAGACTGTAGGACAATTTGTGGTCTTCATAAAAAAAAAAAAAAAAAAAAAAAAAAAAAAGGAAAATGCCGTGTGAACTTAAAACATGGTATTAATAGCTCTGCCTTGTATATGAGCTGCAGCAATTTGAGGAGTAAACAAAGTGACCTGACTTGGAGGTTTCTTGTTCTGTAATGAGCTTCCTTCAAGTGCTGCTCACAAAAATTCAAGGTCCTTGAGCACCGATGGTGGCCACAGTATAAGTGGTCAGCTGGTAAAAATGGGAAGGTGACCTTGAGTCAAGTCACCCTTCACTTGACCGTCGAATTACTCTCCTTTCTGTTGCTCAAACATTGGGTTCTTTCCTGTGTGGGGTCTTCCCACAGGGCATTCCTTCTATCCCCAACACTTATTCAGCCTTTGTCTTGACGCTTTCGAACTGTGGTGCTGGAGAAGACTCTTGAGAGTTCCTTGGGCTGCAAGGAGATCAGACCAGTCAATCCTAAAGGAAATCAACCCTGAATATTCATTGAAAGGACTGATGCTGAAGCTGAAGCTCCAATACTTTGGCCATGTGATGCAAAGAACCGACTCACTGGAAAAGACCCTGATGCTGGGAAAGACTGAAGACAATAGAAGGGGGTGGCAGAGGATGAGATAGTTAGATAGCATTGCTGACTCCATGTACTTGGATTTGAGCAGACTCTGGGAGACGTTGAAGGACAGGGGAGCCTGGCGTGCTGCAGTCCATGGGGTTGCAAAGAGTCGGATGTGAATGAGCGACTGAAAAACAACAGCAGTATTTCAGGTCTCAGAACAAAAATCCCTCCTCCCCATTTTTTGGTGAATGCTGCCCCACTCCCACCCCAGCAGCACTGTGGGGTCACTGGTGCCCTCATCAGCTCCCAGGATTGTGAGGGAGGCCAGAGCTCTGTCCATCCAGGCGCAGCCCACCCGGTGCCGAGTGCTCAGCTGTCTCAGGGCATGAATAACAGCCCCTGTTAGAAACTTGTCACTGAAGGGGAGAAACGGTGGTGATGTACCTCAGCCTGTCTGGACTCAGGCCTCCCCTGCTTGGGAGCTGGCCAAGCCTGGGCCAAGCAAGCTGTTTAATGTGCTTTGTTTTTCACTTGTAAAGCATCAACCTAAAGGAGGCTCACTGATGACTCTGCAGATTGTCAGTAGAAACGAGGAAGAGATGCCAGTTCAGGTTGTTCTTTGCGCTCACCCATTCTCTCAGCAAGATGGGGATTCAGGGGAAGGAAGAGTGGGCGTAGTGTTAATGTCAACTAAAATGCAGCCAAAGCTAACTTCCACTCCCGCCAGCCCCCCGGCTTGTTGAGTAGGGAGGGGACCTCTTGAGCTGCTTGGAAGAGCTGTGTCTTCTCTGCTTAGGTTGGCAGGCAGCTCTGGGGCTGTGTGACCTTGGGCAAGCCCTGACCTCTCTGTGCTTCATCTCTGGAAGAGGATAACTTGGGGTTCAGACTGGGAAACGGCAGCTAGTCCAGATGAGATGACATCTGTGTGAAGCCATTAGCCAATAGGGTCAAGATGGGCTGCTTTCTTGTAACATCCCCTTAAAAAAAACTTTAAAATTTTTTACTGCTTTTAGATTTAGAGAAAAGTTGTGAAAACAATTCAGAGTCTCTATCCTTTCCTTATCCAGCCTGCATAACCATACAGGGCCGCAATAATCAGAAACAAGAAATTACATTGGTACAATGTTACTATAATTCATAGTACAATGATATTAACATTGTAACAGTATAAAAATTAACATTGATACAGTGTTACTATAGTTCATAGTACAACATTAAAATTGTAACAGTATAAGAAATTAACATTGGTACAATATTAGTATAATTCATAACATAATGATATTAACATTGTAACAGTATAAAAAATTAACATTGGTACAGTGTTACTATAAAACTTTTTAAATTTATTTTTATTTTTGGCTGCGCTGGGCTGGGCTTTTCTCTAGTTGAAGAGAGCTGGGGCTACCCTCTAGTTGCAGAGCATGGGCTCCAGGGTGCACGGGCTTCAGTAGTTGCAGTGAGTGGGCTCAGTAGTTGAGGTTTCCGAGCTCTGGAGAACAGCCTCAGTAGTTGTGGCACACGGGCTTAGTTGCTTCGAGGCATGTGGAATCTTCCCAGATTAGGGATCAAACCTGTGTCTGCTGCATTGGTTAGGTGGATTCTTTACCACAGTGCCAATTCATAGTACAATGATATTCAGTTCAGTTTTTCAGTCGTGTCCGACTCTTTGAGATCCTATGAATCATAGCACACCAGGCCTCCGTGTCCATCACCAACTCCCGGAGTTCACTCAAACTCACGTCCATCGAGTCGGTGATGCCATCCAGCCATCTCATCCTCTGTTGTCCCTTTCTCCTCCTGCCCCCAATCCCTCCCAGCATCAGAGTGTTTTCCAGTGAGTCAACTCTTCTCATGATGTGGCCAAAGTATTGGAGTTTCAGCTTTAGCATCATTTCTTTCAAAGAACACCCAGGACTGATCGCCTTTAGAATGGACTGGTTAGATCTCCTTGCAGTCCCAGGGACTCTCAAGAGTCTTTTCCAACACCACAGTTCAAAAGCATCAGTTCTTCGGCACTCAGCTTTCTTCACAGTCCAACTCTCACATCCATAGATGACTACTAGAAAAACCATAGCCTTGACTAGATGGACCTTTGTTGGCAAAGTAATGTCTCTGCTTTTGAATATGCTGTCTAGGTTGGTCATAACTTTCCTTCCAAGGAGTAAGCGTCTTTTAATTTCGTGGCTGCAGTCACCATCTGCAGTGATTTTGGAGATCCAGAAAATAAAGTCTGACACTGTTTCCACTGTCTCCCCATCTATTTCCCATGAAGTGATGGGACCAGATGCCATAATCTTAGTTTTCTGAATGTTGAACTTTAAGCCAACTTTTTCACTGTCCTCTTTCACTTTCATCAAGAGGCTTTTGAGTTCCTCTTCACTTTCTGCCATAAGGGTGGTGTCATCTGCATATCTGAGGTTATTGATATTTCTCCCGGCATTCTTGATTCCAGCTTGTGCTTCTTCCAGTCCAGCATTTCTCACGATGTACTCTGCATATAAGTTAAATAAGCAGGGTGACAATGTACAGCCTTGACGTACTCCCTTTCCTATTTGGAATCAGTCCGTTGTTCCATGTCCAGTTCTAATTGTTGCTTCCTGACCTGCACAATGATATTAATGTTATTCTAATATAAGAAATTAACGTTGGCACAGTGTTACTATATTTCATGGTACAATGATACTAGCATTGTAACAATATAAGAAATTAACAAAACATTTTAATAAACTGCAGACTCTGCTTGGTTTCCCTTGTTTTCCACCAGTGTCCTTTTCTTGTTCCAGGGTCCCGTTCAGGTCCTACATTTGTTGAGTTGTTGCTTTGTGCTTGTCTCCAGCAGTCTGTAAGAGTTTCCTAGTCTTCCCTTGTTTTTTCATGACCTTGACAACTCTGAAGAGTATTGATTGCTGTTTTGCCAAATATCCCTCAGTTCGGCATTTTGCACAATTGGGCTGCAGTTCCACAAACCACAGAAGGGATGTGCCCCTTTGAGTGTACTGTTTCATGGGTTTATGACGTCAGCGTGGCTTACCAATGGGGACTGTGGCCTTGATCCCTGTGTTAAGGTGATTTCCACCCATTTCTCTTCTTGTATCTTACGTCTCCCTTATTCTCTCTCCCTATAGTTAACAAATATCTTGGGGAGATACTTTGAGACTGCACAAATCCTGTTACTCCTCACACTTTCGCACACTGATTTTGGCATCCACGTATCTAGTCTGCAACACTTCTGTGGAGTTTGCCTAATGATGATTTTCTCTTTTTCTGTCTTTCCTTCTGCATTTATTCATTGGAATTCTGTTGCAAGAGAGAGCTGACACTTCTCTTTCATCTATACATTTTTTTGAGTATTTACATAAGTGTGTATTCATGGATATTTGCTTTATTCCGTGGGTTACAACCCAGCATGCATGTGCTCAGTCATGTCCAACTCTTTGCAGCCCCAGAGGCTATAGCCTGCCAGGCTCCTAGTCCATAGAATTTTCCAGGCAAGAATACTGGTGTGGAATGCCGATTCCTACTCCAGGGAATCTTGCCAACCCAGGAATCGAAACTTCGTCTCTTGAGTCTGTTGCCTCTCCTGCATTGGCAGGCGGATTCTTGCCCACTGTGCCCCTTGGGAAGCCCCTATAATCCAGTACCGTCACTATTTGTTCTGTTGTTTAAACTGTTGTTGTTTTGGCCACTAGAAGCTCTTTTGTGTTCTTCCACATATATATATATATATATATTAGCATTTCCTTGGTGGTTCTGCAAGATGTTTGTTGTAGACTCATCTTGTATTTTCTTCTTCTCTGGCCCTGGATTTGACCACTTCTCCAAGCAGCTCTGATTCCTTTTACTAAAGAATTATTTAGAATACAAGATCTGGGCATCAGGGGTGCTTATTACTGCTGGGGTCTCGTTGCTTCTAGACCCTCTTAGTGAACAGACCTAGGAAAGATACATATGGGTGGCACAGATTCATGTAACGCGTCTCTCTGCCTCTATCTTCAAAATCATGACTATGCTGACACGCCTTTTCATACTGTTGGAGAAAGGAATGGCAAACCATTCCAAGTATCCTGGCTTAAAACTCAGCATTCAAAAAACTAAGACCATGGCACCTTGTCCCATCACTTCATGGCAAATAGATGAGGGAAAAATGGAAACAGGGACAGATTTTATTATCTTGGACTACAAAATCACTGCAGATGATGACTGCAGCCATGAAATTAAAAGACACTTGCTCCTTGGAAGGAAAGCTATGACAGAACTAGACAATGTGTTAAAAAAGCAGAGATATCACCTTGCTGACAAAGGCCCATATAGTCAAAGCTATGGATTTTCCAGTAGTCGTGTATGTATATGAGAGTTGGACCATAAAGAAGGCTGAGCAAAGCATTGATGCTTTCAAATTGTGGTGCTGGAAAAGACCCTTGAAAGTCCCTTGGATGGCAAGGGGATCAAACCAGTCAATCCTAAAGGAAATCAACCCTGAATATTCATTGGAAGGACTGATGCTGAAGCTGAAGCTCCAATACTTTGGCCACCTGATGCCAAGAGCCACCTCGTTGGAAAAGACCTTGATCCTGGGAAGGACTGAAGGCGGGAGGAGAAAGGGGCAAGAGAGGATGAGATGGTTGGATGGCATCACCGACTTAATGGACATGAGTGTGAGCAAACTCTGGGAAATGATGAAGGACAGGGAAGCCTGGCGTGCTACAGGCCATGGGGTCACAAGAAGTCGGACATGACTGAGCCACTGAGCAACAAATACTGATCACCAAGATTCCAGGTCAATGGCACAGAGTTCATTTTCATCTTCCCCTTTCCTTATCTCTAACTTCCTCCTCCAAGAGCGAGGCATCTGGGACTCAGTGTCTGTAACGTACTTATTTGGTCAACTCCAGCGTACATATAACGTCCTTTCTGGATTGCTGACCTGTACCCCCGTGAGAAGCACATTTCCTGACTAGATTCTCGCGTTTATGTGCAGCCAGGACCCTGTTTTCCGGTTTCTCAGGTTCACTCTGTCTCCTGCCGCTTCTGGCGGTTGTGTTCTTTCCCTGTGCGGTTACGTTTGTGTTCTATCTGGGGCTCCTCCCACATCCCGATTTTTCACAGCTCCATCTTTAGCCAGTGATTTGGGATGCCACTCTTGTCACTGACTGTTTCCATACACGTTGGGGTCTATTCTGAATGCCCGGTGTTGGCCCCACTGGTCATCTGTGTGTTCATGGGCTGGTACCACACGCCTGGAATCCTTGAGGTTCTGTACATGCATGCATGCTAAGTCACTTCAGTTGTGTCTGACTCTGTGTGACCCTATGGACTGTAACCCACCAGGCTCCTCTGTCCATGGCATTATCCAGGCAAGAATACTGGAGTGGGTTTCCATTTCCTACTCCAGGGGATCTTCCCGACCCAGGGATCAATCCCACATCTCTTCCATCTCCTGCACTGCAGGCAGATTCTTTATCACTGTGCCACCTGCGAAGCCCACAGAGGTTCTGTAGTGTGTCTTAATGTCCCGGAGAGCTGGTGTCTTGTGTTTCTTTTTCAGTTGTTCTCCTGGCAATTCCTGCCTGTTGCTTTTCCTTGTAGATGTGAAGTCTTTCTTTGGTCTGAGTGGGATTGAGTCTGGAACGAGGCTGCCTGCCCACGGACAGAGTGCAGAGATACAGGGATTTTGCTGCACACAGGCTGGGCTCTCTGAAACTCCAGGATCAATCAGAAAGGGAAGGGGAACTTTTGGGTCCTCATTTTAACTGAATCATGTATTTTCTTTGTGAGCCTGCCTCTTGACATTAACTTTCCTAGCAGAATATCTACAGGGTTTTCATTCAGAAGGTGCCATGGGTAAGAGGGTGTAGATGGCACCTCCTGATGGGCAGGGGGCAGGAGGTGACATCCAGGCAGCTTAAGTCTACGTGGTCTCTTCAGGCTGGGGTAGAAGGTACATTGTTTCACATGCAGTCCCCAGCAGCTGTGGGGCTTCCCAGATGGTGCAGTGATAAAGAATCCTCCTGCAGTGCAGGAGACACAAGAGGCGTGGGTTCTAGCCCTGGGTGGGGAAGATCCCCTGGAGGAGGAAATGCAACCCACTCCAGTATTCTTGCCTGGAGAATCCCATGGACAGAGGAGTCTGGTGGGCTATAGTCCATGGGGTCACAAAGAGTTGGTGGTGGTCTAGCAGCTGTAATGACTCCTGTGAGGGGTCAGTCTCCTGCCTAGCACTGCATTCTGTGCTGGGGCTGCTCTTTCAACCAGGAGGCCTGGCACACAGGGCGATGTCATCCCCAAGCCACTGGCCAGCAGGTTGCACCAAAGCAAGCTCTAGCCATGGAGAACATCCGCAGAGCAGCCCCCGAACCATGACCTCATCACTCTCACGAAGTAGATTTAATTCTCCCCTGATGGTTTGTAGAGGTGAGATTGATGTCGCTAAGACAAGATGAGGTTAGAAGAACGTCAGTGACAGTGCTCTGTGCCTGTAGGTGTACGCTGCATCACTGGGGATTCTTAAGAAACAGCCCTGGGCTGACTTCATTCTTGCTCATCCCCACTGCACTTGCCAGGAGAGCTTTCCTGCCATTTGTACCTTTTCTATCCCCCACCCTTGATCTTGCCTTGCAGTT
>NW_011494609.1:9181678-9182768 GCF_000754665.1 Bison bison bison
CAGCTCATCACAGCCAGGAGTCTTGGAAATAGATGAGATGTGGTGGGGAGCTGTGGGGCTGAGTCTGTTTTTTAAATACGTGATCAGAACTCATTTGATGATGATGGGCTTTCTGGAGCATATCAGGAAGAGAGTTGAAGGAGAGTTTCGTTCCAGGGTCGTATTGTTGGCATATGTGTTCAGCCTTACAAGAGAACTTATTTTTTAAAAAACCAAGACCTGGTTGGTAATCCAAGTCCTGATTTATTCTTTCATAAAGCATTAGTCTTGTTGCCTTGTGGTCATATTAATTGATTTGCATGTCTTACATTGAAGATTTTAATTGTAAGGACCAAAACTTAATGCAGAATTTTAACGCAAGATTTTAATTGCAAGAACTTGTCACCTGCCAGAGTGACAAGCTGTGGAGGACATTTCTGGGAGGGTATGAGAGGATGTGGAGAGCTGAAGGTGGAGTTAAACCAGGAGACCATGGAGGGCAGGAGCCTGGCAGCTCTGGGGATCCTCAAAGCAGGGACTCAGGAATCTCATCCTTGAGCAATACTGCCGGCTGGCTCATTTCCAGGCTAGGAATCCTAAATTCCACGGAGAAGCACCTGTCTGCTCCCCACGGGTTCCTGCCCACCTACCACTTGGGCATCGGGAGAAGAGGGTAACCTAAGGAGAGTGCCTGCACCCTCTTGGGGCAGGGAGAGGTGATTCTCTGAAACTAGAGAGAGGTTTCCTAGAGAAAGGGGAGAACACAGCCCATGTACCTGCTGTGCCCCACCTGCAGGCCAGCCGTGCACCCACCCTCCTGGGAGCCTGGGCTTCTCCACTCTCACTGTGAACCTGAGCTCTCAAAACCCCCTCTGCCGTCTTCATTGCCACATTTTTTATTTTGTCTCTGAGTTTCTTACTGATATTTGTCCATGGCTGCTCTTCAGAAGCACACATTGAACTAAATGAAGTCATCACATCTTCTTAGAGCTGCAGAGCTGCAGAGCTTTGCAGCAAGTACGTCATCTCCTTTAGAAAGTAGCTCCCCCCGCCCCCCCACCCTCCCAGGGCACCGTCTCCTCACTCTGCTCTTCTGTTCCAGGGCCCGCTG
>NW_011494609.1:9182868-9184268 GCF_000754665.1 Bison bison bison
CGCCGTCACCTGCTGGAGGCCTTTCCTCACCCAGGAAGCCAATTTAAAACTGGGATGTATAACTGGGTCACTTTACTATACACCAGAGATTGACACAACATTGTAATCAACGATATTTCTATTTTCTTTTTTTTTTAACTGGGGTGGGGGAATTTATTCTTAGAATTATTGAAAATGCCAGACATCTTACACCAAAAAAATAAATAAAATATGGCCCATCACTGATGAATGGATAAATGAAATATGGCATTCCCACATGATGGAGTATTATTTGGCCTCATGAAGGAATGCGATTCTGACACATGCTTTCACGTGGATGAGCCTTGAAGACATTCCACTAAGCGGAAGAAGCCAGACATGACACATATTACGAGATTCCATTCATATGAAATATTCAGAATAGATAAATCAATAGAGACAGAAAGTAGACAAGTAGTGTCCAGGGCCTGGGAGTGGGCTGTGAACAGTGACTGCTAATGGGGATGGGATTTTAAGGGGTGATGAAACGTTCTAAAGGTGGTGCTGGTGATGCTCATACCAATGTGAAATATATTTAACAAATATTTAGTATATTTAAAAGCCATTTGATTGTATAGTTTAAATGATTGGATTATATGTAAATTTATATACATATCAGCTCAGTTCAGTCGCTCAGTCATGTCTGACTCTTTGCGACCCCATGAACTGCAGCACGCCAGGCCTCCCTATCCATCACCAACTCCCAGAGTCCACCCAAACCCATGTCCATTGAGTCGGTGATGCTATCCAACCATCTCATCCTCTGTCGTCCCCTTCTCCTCTCGCCCTTAATCCCTCCCAGCATCAGAGTTTTTTCCAATGAGTCAACTCTTCGCATGAGGTGGCCAAAGTACTGGAGTTTCAGCTTCAACATCAGTCCTTCCAATGAACACCAGGACTGATCTATAAATTTTATTAAATTATAAACATACATTTTATAATTTATAAAATGTTGTTTAGTCACTAAGTCATTTCCGACTCTTTGTGACCCCAAGGACTGGAACCTGCCAGGCTCCCCTGTCCAAGGAATTTCCCAGGCAAGAATACTAGAGTGGGTTGCCATTTCCTTCTCCAGCGGATCTTCCCGACCCGGGGATGGAACTCATGTTTCCTGTATTGGCAGGCGGGTTCCTTACCACTGTGCCACCAGGGAAGCTCTAGATTTATATAGGTACAGTTATAAATAATATGTGAATAATTCTGTAGCATGGTATATAGATTTTAGCCATTTAGCTATTACACAGAGTTTATTTTATAGTTGCTAACAGTTCACAGGCTGAAATTATTTATTACACTGGTCAACTACCATAAAAAATGGGAAGAATTTTTTGTAATAAAAAGTCTCTGTGAAGTGCTGAGAGACTCTCAAGTGTAAGCTTCCT
>NW_011494609.1:9184368-9185870 GCF_000754665.1 Bison bison bison
AGCAGACGGTGAGGAGGAGATCCCTGGCTGGCCCCTGGGCCCAGAAGGAGCTCCCACCCAGCCCCTGGAACCCCATCCTTGTGTATCCCCGCCCACCCCCACCCTGGGTCAGCTGAACATCATTTGTGCATTTCAAATGTTTATTGTTTTGTGTGTACGTTTTCCCAACAAGCTTTCTCTTTATAAGAACATGGCAGTTTGAATGTTCACCCAGGTTGGTTTTTGGGGCTCTAGTTCATTTAGCTGGAACTGCAGTTCACGACTCTGGGTGGGCACAGGCAGCTTTGTCCACCTTCCGCAGATGGACAATGAGATGGTTTTCTCTTTTTCACAAGTGCAGCAAGGCTGCCCTGAACTGTCTCCTGAGTCCTCAGACTCAAGCCTGGGAGTATCTCTGGGGCCGGTGTGGGGTTCCTGGGTTGTAGGTACACACAATCAGCTCCACCATGGACTCCAGAATTGGTCACCCAGGCACTGACCCAGCGTCCTTTGCCCTGGCAATGCAAAAGGGCTCTCTCTCCCCATGCCCTGGTGGATCCTGGAGTCTCAGAGCTCCATAACCCCTGCAGGAAGCATGGGAAATCCCTGGGAGATGTTGGGAGAAAACTGGTGGCAACAAGGCAGGATGCTGGCACCAGCACAGCCCGTGAGAGCTGGAAGGGGCCCTGTGAGCAGATGGTGCAGTGCCCAGGTTTCAAAAGCTAGGGGTCTGGGGGCAGCTTGCTGTAGGCCTGGCCTACCTGAGTCCCCTGCTTGGGATGTGCCCCTGTGCATTGATTGAGTGCCCTGCTGCTGCTGCTGCTAAATCACTTCAGTCGTGTCTGACTCTGTGCGACCCCACAGATGGCAGCCCACCAGGCTCCCCCATCCCTGGGATTCTCCAGGCAAGAACACTGGAGTGGGTTGCCATTTCCTTCTCCGATGCATAAAAGTGAAAAGTGAAAGTGAAGTCGCTCAGTCGTGTCCGACTCTTAGCGACTCCATGGACTGCAGCCTACCAGGCTCCTCTGTCCAGGGGATTTTCCAGGTAAGAGTAGTGGAGTGGGGTGCCATTGCCTTCTCCAGATTGAGTGCCCTATTATTGACAAATAAGCCTCAAGTCCCTTTGTGATGGACGGTTTCTGTTCCCTGATTTCTGACACTGTCAGTATTAAGAGAACAGAGCTCAGAGACTGGCTTGGAGGTGCTGGGGAGGGAGCAGGGATGAGAAATGGCCATAGACCATTTTTAAAGGTCTTGATATACAGATAGTACCAGAAACGCAACGTTTGGAAAGTGAATGGTTAAACTGTGTTTGTTTTAATACCATGGCAGAAATATTGCACACCCATCAAAAAGTTGAAAACAATGTATAGAAGTTGCACAGGCTTTTTTTTTTTTTTAAGCCTGTCATTAACTCTTTTTTAAACATTTAATTAATTAATTTTTTATTTTGGTTGTATTGGGTCTTTGTTGCTGCCCTCGGGCTTTCTCTAGCTGGGGCAAGTGGGAGGCTACACTTT
>NW_011494609.1:9185970-9190299 GCF_000754665.1 Bison bison bison
TACACTTTGTTGCGGTGTGTGGGCTTCTCACTGTGGTGGGCTTCTCCTGTTGCAGATCACGGGCTCTAGGTGCACGGGCTTCGCTAGTTGCGGCCCATGGGCTCAGTAGTTGTGGTGGATGGGCTTAGTTGCTCCCCAGCACGGGGGATCTTCCCAAACCAGGGATCAAACAGGTGTTCCTTGTATTGCAAGGTGGATTCTTAACCATGGGACCACCAGGGAAGCCCAGCATCTAGTTTTTTAAGTCTGCCCTCTTCCTCCTTGCTCTCAGCCCTCCTTCCTTTGCTCCCTGCAGATGGGACCACGGGCAGCTGTCCACACTGTTCTAGGAAGCTTTTCACCCAGTAAACTACTGGAAAGTGAACACGATTTTGTTTTCTTTTACAAGTTTCTTCATAGTTCTTGACTCCTATGTTTTCTTGGCCAGAGAGGACCTGGGCGCCTGCCAGTACCTTTGTGCTGGCATCAGGGCCCTCCTCTTGGGCAGGAACTCAGCCCCCTGAGCAATGCAGGAAAGTGGGTTGAGGGTCGTGGTCCCAGGGAACCAGCTCAGGCGCCCTGTGGGGATCCACCTGGCCCCTGGGAAGTGGGGAGCAGGATACCCCCAGGTGCTTGGATCCTGTATGCAACCTCTTCCTCTCTTGGACATGCATCTTGGCTGATCACAGCCCATTTCAGGGTACCCGCTTGCAAAGCAGTCGAGCCTGACTAGTCAATTTCTCTTGTAACGTGTCCCCATGGGAGGTTCCCAAATATCCACAAGTTAAATGAAGGACAGACATCATCCCAGGAGCTGATGACAGTGCCTTCCTCCTTTCAGGGTCTGAGCCACCCCCAGGGTCTCCAAACTTAGACTGAATCCTGTACCAGCACCGTCACATGTTCTCTCGGTGCAGTGTAATTCCTGAGAAGGGAAAATCCACAGCAGAACCTCACGATACAAACAGAACGTGTCCAAGGAATACAGACAGGAGATTCTAGGACATCCACCACCACCGCCACCCCCCCGCCCTGTCCTTTCTCTGCTCCCCTCAGAGCATCAGGGTCCGTGTTTCTCATCCTCCTGTCTCAGCCCTGACAAGGGACGTGTGGATGGTATTTGAGGTAACGAAGAGGAGGAATCTGCCTGGACAAGGGGGCTGGTATATAGTCACGTCTTGGATCAAGACTTGAATGGGGCTTGGGTCAGATGAGAATGGGGTGCTGGTCTCCCTTTGTGGGTATCTTTTCAACTTGGGTTTGAACGAGTCTCCCTGCAGGACCCCCCCAGAACAGAACTGGGCCTCCCCCGCCCTCCAAGTGCTCTGTGCTCTGACTTTCTCCTGCAGCCCCTGAAGACCCCTGTGCGCCAAAGTAACCACTGTTACAAATATCTGTTCATCAGCAAGCCCCCTGCCCCGGTCCTGCACAGAGAGTGGGGTCTTGCATAGGTCAGAGCATCAGAGTCGTCTTGCAGGACCCATGGGAGCTACACATTCTGCACCCTGCAGCCAGGACCCATGGGAGCTACACGTTCCACACCCTGCAGCCAGGGCTGAATGGGGACCTCTCAGTGGTTTACTTGTGACTCTTGACACCAAATGTGTGCATTTTTTCTTTCACCCAACAAGCAGTCCTCCAATCCTCTGAACACCAACTGGGTGTCCTACAATTCAATTCAATTCTGGCACTAAGTACAGTGCAGACCCCTCAGGTCAAGGGCCAACCCTAGGTCTGACCTTCCTGTACCCACCAACTGGCTATAAGGTTGAAGGTTCCCACAGCCCCTCCTTATGCTAGAACAGCTCACAGAACTTGGGAAAGCAGTTTCCTTACTATTGTTGTTTACTTGCTCAGTCATGTCTGACTTGTTGTGACCTCATGGACCGTAGCCCACAGGCTCCCCTGTCCATGGGATTTCCCAGGCAAGAATACTGGAGTGTGTAGCCATCCAAGGGATCCTCCCTGCAAAAGGATCAAACCTGGGTCTCCTAGACTGCAGGAGGATTCTTTACCACTGAGCCACCTGGAAAGCCCTTCCTTACTATTGAAAGTGAAATTGAAGTCGTGTCCGACTCTTTGCGACCTCATGGACTGTAGCCTACCAGGCTTCTCAGTCCATGGGATTTTCTAGGGAAGAGTACTGGAGGGGGTTGCCATTTCCTTCTCCAGGGGATCTTCCTGACCCAGGGATTGAACGCGGGTCTCCCACGTTGTAGGCAGACGCTTTACCCTCTGAGCCATTACCAGTGTCTGATAAAGAACACAGCTCAGGGACAGCCAAATGGCAAAGGTGTCTGGAGCAGGGAAGGGAGAAGGGACGGGAACTTCCATGCCCTCTATATGTGCCACCCTTCCAGGACCAGATGCTCTCTGAACCCCATTGATAAAGGGTTTTATGGAGGTTCCATTACAGAGGACGTCTGATTAAACCACAGGCCATGGGTCTGTGATCCCATCTCTAGTCCCTATCCATTCCCCTGAGCTCCAGGTGGCAAAGCTTCTCCCCTCTCATCACGCCTTGATTGTGCTGACCTCCTGCCTGCCTCCTGTTGTTATCTAGGTCCCCAGCCACCAGTCATCTCCTTAGCATCCAAAAGACATTCTTATCACTCCGGAGATTCCAAGGGTTTTAGAAGCTGTATGCCATGATCTGAGGACAGCACCAAATATTTATCCCAAGAGACAAGCCTACCAGCAGCTGGGGCATTTCTCTAAGGGAGTGCTCCTGGGACAGGGCACCTGCGTTCCTCTGGAAGGGCATCTTTTCAGGTGGCGACTGGAAGCACCCCTGTCTACAGCACTCATGGAGCAAGGCATCACCCTTCAACTTCTCTGCAGGGCTCTCTGTGTCCTCCCTTCCAGTCCCAACACGCCCCAAGCACATTTCTCTCTCCCAGACTGTAATTACACTCTTACACAAGAGCAACAAGTTTCAGCTGCATTCTCTTTGCTCATGTCCTGGAAGAGCTTTGCTCCAGAATGTTTGACCCAGAAGATGGAGACTTAATTTCTGTGTTGCAAGTGGCCCGAGAGCAGCTCTTCGTCCTCAGGTGGCAGCAGTGGCCCCTCCTGATGCACCTGTGGAGGCATGAGGTCTACACGGGCAGCATTTGAGCTCCCTGAACATGAACCAGGGTCAGGCAGATTGTGCAGGATGGGCACCTGCTGCAAAGGCCACACGTTTCCTTAGCAAGCGTGGTGAGTGTCCCTGTAAACAGGATTCATATGTTGAAGGCTCACCAGGGAAAGCGACAGTCATTGGTGCTGAGGGACTGCAGTGATGTTTACCTTGGTGGGTGGCCCTACCCCTGAAGTATGAATTAGCTTTGTTGTCTGTGTCATTTGTAAATAAATAGAGGCTTCTAATGGTGCAGCGATCAGCTTCAGGTTAAAGTTTTAAATAAACAGAAATCCACGCAGACTGGAGTAAGATCTAGAAGTCAGAGAGATCCAGGCTGGCACCGAGCTTGTCGGGTATTTCTTCTCCCTCTGAGCCACGGGCTGTGTCTGTAAAGGTGAACCCCTGCCTGGCCCTGGCCTGTGCAGTTCCTGCAGGGACCTGCTCCTGATGTCGTTGGGCTATACAGGCTCTGTCTGTTCTCCTTAGCACCCACAGCTCTCCTCCACCCAAGGAAGCATCGTGACCTTTGTATAGAGGGGGAAGCCAAGGTATAGAGAGGCTGGTGAGGGAACCAGGAACCACTGAATAAGCAGAGGCTTAATTGAAACCGAATCAGCCTCCAGAAACAGGCTCTGACTGTGATACACTGTAAATGGTGCTGTTACTATTATCTTTCCTTTTTTATTATTATCATTTTACGTTTATCATTTCACTTAAGCTCCCACCCTCCCCAGGAAAGAGGGAAGATGGAAAAAGGGGAACTGAAAGGCACTAACCAACCTTTGCTTCCATGAAACCATAGCAACAAACAGATTGAGGCATTTGCTTGGAATTTCCCCCAGAATCTTATTCCACTTGATATGTTGGGGAACCCCGCAACCCTCCCTGGGTATGAATTGTGTATTCTGAGCACATGGACTTTTTCGATCTAAAGGCTGTCTGTTATACATTTATACACTAAAATACACTCTGAGAGATTCCTGGGTCTCCTCTGCTCTCTCCAAACCTTGGTGAACCCCTTGCTTTGCAAGTGTGTTGTTGTTCAGTCACTGAGTCATGTCTGACTTTGCAACCCCATGGACTGCAGCACACCAGTCCTCCCTGTCCCTCACCATCTCCCAGAGTTTGCCCAAGTTCATGTCCATCCAACCATCTTATCCTCTGCCATCCCCTTCTCCTTTGCCAGGGTAGTGGAACACAAAGTTGTAGTTGCAAATAGGAAATTT
>NW_011494609.1:9190399-9193272 GCF_000754665.1 Bison bison bison
GTGAATATTTATTTATTTACTTCTGGTTGTGCTGGGTCTTCATTGCTGTGCAGGGACTTTTATCTAGTTGTAGCGGGGACTACTCTCTAGTCGTGATGCAACAGCTTCTTCTCACAGCGGCTTCTCTTGTTGCAGAGCATGGGCTGTAGGCACACGGGCTTCCGTAGTTGCAGCTCCTGGGCTCTAAAGCACAGGCTCAGTAGGTCGGTGCACAGGCTTAGTTGCCCTGCAGCATGTAGGATCTTCTCCACCCAGGAATGGGACTGGTGTCCCCTGCATTGACAGGCAGATTCTTTACCACTGAGCCACCATGGAACTAATTGACTTTTTTTTTTTTTTGGTTTTGCATGACTTGAAATTCCAGGTACCCTATTAGCCTGGTATTTATGCTAAAGTTCTAACAACTTGTGAAACTGTTTTGAAGCAGGGTCTTTCTAAAGGCAGGTGAGAGATTCCTCCCTGGGGGCCCCACCCTTTGAGGCCGGAATAGGGGCAGAGCTTCTGGGAGGGCCACCTATTTGTTTGGAGGCAGGCAGATGGAATCTGGGCTGAATCAGCCCTCAGGTACTTTGCCTGGTGTAGACTGCTGAAAGGACCCTCAGGCAAGCTGGGGGTTTGCTTGTGAGTTGGAACACAAGGCAGTGGCTAATGGTGAAGATATGACTGAGTAGAACACTAACAGCCAGCCTGGAAAAGACCCAGCTCTCCCCTGCCCTCATTTTAAAGGCAGGGTCTTGTATGTGTCTTTTAATGCATAGAGACCATGGAGGATAATGCATTCTCAGATTTTTAAGCCAAGGAAAGCCCACATTAAGCTGCATTATGTAGTAACAGTACCTCCTGGTAGTGTTGTTGTTCAGTCACTCAGTCATGTTTGACTCTTGGAGACCCCATGGACTGCAGCATGTCAGGCTTCCCTGTCCTTCACCATCTCCCGAAGTTTGCTGGGAGACTCATATCCATTGAGTCAATGATGCTGTCTAACCATCTCATCCTCTACTGCCCTCTTCTCCTTTTGCCTTCAGTATTTCCCAGCATCAAGGTCTTTTCCAATGAGTTGGCTCTTCACATCAGGCCAAAGTATTGGAGCTTCAGCTTTAGCATCAGTCCTTCCAATGAGTCTTCAGGCTTGATTTCCTTTAGGATTGACTGGTTTGATCTCCTTGCAGTCCAAGGGACTCTCAAGAGTCTTCTCCAGTACCACAACTTGGCATCAGTTCTTCATCTTTCACCCTTCTTTATGGCCCCACAGATCAAACCCATGTTTCCTGCATCTCCTGCATTGGCAGGCAGATTCTTTACCACGGGTTCAATCCCTGGGTTGGGAAGATCTCCTGGAGGACGGCATGGCAACCCACTCCAGTATTCTTGCCTGGAGAATCTCATGGACAGAGGAGCCTGGCGGGCTATAGTCCATAGGGTCGCAAAAGAGTCAGACACGACTTAGTGACTAAACAACAACAGAGAATCAGACATGAGTAAAGTAACTTGGCACACATGCGCCTGGAAGCCGGAGCCATATCAAACAGCTCGGTATAATTGGGATGCTCTGAGGACCCAATGTATAAACTTCAGAAGGGAGCCTTATGAACAGGTCTGTGTTTGGGGTAGGAAGACTCTAGGGTCAAGATCGGGGTCTCTACCTGTTTGTCTGTATTTAATAGACATCAACCCTGGTCACTCTGGCCCTGGTTGGAAGGGTCTGCTTGACCTTGCATTGGGTGATCCTGCCTTCTGCCATTCCAAGAGGGGACCCCTTGGTTACAGGGACGGCCCAGCCAATATTTGCCTGGGTTGAGATCATTTAATCCCCATTGTGTATAAAACACCATAATGCCCTGAAAGAAGATTACTTATATTTAAAATCTCTTTTCCATTTTGTTCTGGTCCATTTGACAAATGGGTACTTTTACTCTCAGGGTGGAGGAGCAGAGGCTGGCCCTGGTCATTATCCCTCCCAACTGGACCCGTAGGAATGGTGGGGGCATTTTGTTTGCCCATCTTGAAACTGATCAGATAGTTGTTTTAATTAGGTTTTTCAGCTGAACACTGAAGAGAGGCCAAGAAACGATTGGTCCATATAACAGGTGTTACTGAGAGCATTGGCGTATGGCCGGGAAGACCTTCCAGGGATCTCTGCAAAAGGTGTCCCGTTGTCAATGATTGCATCTAGTTTCCAGATGTGACATGAATGGTAATTGTGACCTTTGAGGTTTGCATTCTAGAAGTTTTAAAGTCTTAAAATCTATGCTGGATTATTGGTTTAATTGCTTTTAGCCAGGTGCTTCAGCTATCCATGTATCAGAAACAAAGCAGTGGGGTAGCTTTTTAAAAATTTTTTTTCATTCTTTTTTAAAATTAATTAATGGATTTATTTTTGATTGCAGTGCAGCATGCAGGCTTTCTCTGCTTGTGGTTTGCAGTTTCTCTTAGCAGTGGCTCCTCTTGTTGCAGAGCATGGGCTCAGCAGCTGTGGTGCACGCGAGCTTAGTTGCCCTGAGGCATCTGGAATCTTCCCTGACCAGGGGTGGAACCCGTGTCCCCTGCATTGACAGGCAGATTCTTTTCTTTTCTTATAGTTACTTTTAACTTTGTATTGGTGTATCAGATCAGATCAGATCAGATCAGTCGCTCAGTCGTGTCCGACTCTTTGCGACCCCATGAATCGCAGCACGCCAGGCCTCCCTGTCCATCACCAACTCCCAGAGTTCACTCAGACTCACGTCTATCGAGTCAGTGATGCCATCCAGCCATCTCATCCTCTGTCGTCCCCTTCTCCTCTTGCCCCCAATCCCTCCCAGCATCAGAGTCTTTTCCAATGAGTCAACTCTTTGCATGAGGTGGCCAAAGTACTGGAGTTTCAGCTTTAGCAT
>NW_011494609.1:9193644-9198161 GCF_000754665.1 Bison bison bison
AATGTTGAGCTTTAAGCCAACTTTTTCACTCTCCACTTTCACTTTCATCAAGAGGCTTTTGAGTTCCTCTTCACTTTCTGCCATAATGGTGGTGTCATCTGCATATCTGAGGTTATTGATATTTCTCCTGGCAATCTTGATTCCAGCTTGTGTTTCTTCCAGTCCAGCGTTTCTCATGATGTACTCTGCATATAAGTTAAATAAACAGGGTGACAATATACAGCCTTGACGAACTCCTTTTCCTATTTGGAACCAGTCTGTTGTTCTATGTCCAGTTCTAACTGTTGCTTCCTGACCTGCATAGAGGTTTCTCAAGAGGCAGGTCAGGTGTTCTGGTATTCCCATCTCTTTCAGAATTTTCCACAGTTTATTGTGATGCACACAGTCAAAGGCTTTGGTATAGTCATTAAAGCAGAAATAGATGTTTTTCTGGAGCTGTCTTGCTTTTTCCATGATCCAGCAGATGTTGGCAATTTGATCTCTGGTTTCTCTGCCTTTTCTAAAACCAGCTTGAACATCAGGAAGTTCATGGTTCGCGTATTGCTGAAGCCTGGCTTGGAGAATTTTGAGCATTACTTTACTAGCATGTGAGATGAGTGCAATTGTGCAGTAGTTTGAGCATTCTTTGGCATTGCCTTTCTTTGGGATTGGAATGAAAATTGACCTTTTCCAGTCCTGTGGCCACTGCTGAGTTTTCCATCAATTAACAATATTGTTATAGTTTCACGTGAACAGTGAAGGAACTCTGCCATATGTGTGTATGTATATATATATATATCTCCATTCTCCCCCAAACTCACCCCCATCTAGGCTGCCCCCGGGGATTCTTAACCACTGGATCAGCAGAGGGGTCCAGCTTTTTGTAGAACTGAATACAAACAGAAACCAAACTCTTCCTTGAGTTAGGGCGCTAATGAATCTGTCAAGGTTCTCAGTGACGTTCTAATTAGCTTCATATAGAAAGTTCCATAGAAATAACAGAAGTCAACCAATCACTGTTTTTTGTTTTTTTTTTTTTACTTTAAAGAGTAAAATGACCTCCGCTCTTGAGACAAAGGACAGAATTTTCTATCATGTCACTTGTATGTGTGTACCTCATCCGGCATCAAAATACATTCCTCCTACAAGGACTGTTTACAGAGCATTTATTTTTAAAGTGAATAGGCGACATTTCTTATACAAACATTTTTTTGTTCCAACCTTTGATGAACTCTGGAGATGCAATAACATGATAAAGATGTAACTAATCCTCATAAGTCAGTCCTCAGAGAGGGCCTTTACAACAATGGATGAAACGAGGGTTGTGCACTTTTCTGCCAGTATTTAGAAAAGGCAGGGTTTTCTTTTTCTAACCCTGTGCTGCCAAAAGCTTTTATAGTGGACCCTGGAAATGGACCCCTTGCTGGGGGCTCCCTGTGTAGTACAGGTCAGGTCATTTTTGGATGGGCAGGTGGGCTCTGAGTGGAGCTATGCCTGTGAGGGGGCCAGTAAGCCAGGGATCAGGAGAGGGGAGGGAGACATGTTTTCAGCCTGAACTTTGTGAAATAGCAGTTGCCCTGACAAAGTAATTATTTTGTTAATCTTTCTACTTGGTATTTTAGGTTCTAAATCCACCAGAGAATTAAAGAATTTTTCCTTCCTTCCCAAGTGACACCATCCAATGTGGGGGTCAGCTGTTCCCTTGGGAGTGTGGGGGTCCATCTTGCCTTCCTCTCAGCCTCTGATGCCTTGGCTTTGGCCAGACATGCTGGCCCCCTGCCAGGCACCCCTCGTCCTCCCCAGCAGCCCTCTACCAGGCACACCTGGTACCTGGCCTCATAGTCAGCCTGTGCTGGGCTCGCTTGGCATCCTGCCAGGAGGGTGGCCAGTCCCTCCTTCTGGAAGGTCTGCTCCTGTAGGGGATTCGCTGGCAGAGACTGAATGCTTCCCTTTGCAGTAACAGCATTCACAGTCCTCTCTCTAAAGTGCTTTGTGATTTATGTCAGGAATATGGTCTGGTTTGTTCCTGATGTAATTGCTTTGTCTCATAGGTTTTTAAATGAGCTCATTTTAACAACTCTATTTTTGTTAAGACTGTATCATTTTGTAACTGTTCAATATTTCACAGTTCTTTGAATTATCCCCACATCTTTTTAAACCCCAATAGGTTACAATATATTTAAATAGAAACAATTTCTTATGTTCTGGGTACTTTTTAAAAATTTTTACCTGTAAACATCCATAACTAATTTTCTTTTTAAGGCTCATTTTTTAAGTGAGAAATGATGGCTAATGGCTTTCACTCCATATGAATAAATTGCCCAGGAAATTTAAAAATCAGCTGCATGAAGAAATAGAAAAAAAGAAATATTTAAAGGAAAAAAAAATTGTGTGGAAAGATTCTGACTAGATTTGGGCAAGTCCTGGAAAAGACTCTGATGCTGGGAGGTATTGGGGGCAGAAGGAGAAGGGGACGACAGAGGATGAGATGGCTGGCATCACTGACTCGATGGATGTGAGTCTGGGTGAACTCTGGGAGTCGGTGATGGACAGGGAGGCCTGGCGTGCTGCAATTCATGGGGTCCCAAAGAGTCGGACACGACTGAGCGACTGAACGACTGAACTGAACTGAGAATACATCAGGGATAAAAGATTGGAAATATTGTTTCTAGTTTTTAAGCTCTGGTGTAATAGAAAAGATATGCATCTAGATATGCACCCACATTTGAAACTGAGTTCTCATTCTTGCTCATCTGTGGAGTCCAGGCTATTTTGTTCCGTGAGATGCAGATGGGTAAGGCGGACGCTGTCCTCTTTCCGGTGTAACACTCGCGTGTTCTCTGGTCCCCCCTGCAGGTGGTATTCTGCCACGCGGTGGGCGAGACCATCCAGTTCCTGGTCAGCGCGGGGCCACCCTCACCTGAGGACGCAGGGCGCTCGCTGTATGGCGTGCGGCTCTCTCCGCTCCATCTACAGGTAAGATTGGGAGACTGAGTCTGTCCTAGGAAAACAGTTTTCGTAAATCTGTAGGGTGCGTGGGGCGCTGTCACAGACACGCATGCTCCTGTTTTCATTAATTACTGTTCATTGGTTTCAGACTGTTACCTTCATATTATATTGTCTTTGTGGGAAATACAAAAGTGTGCATGTAATGGGTTTATGTATAAATACACACAGGCTTCTCTGATAGCTCAGTTGGTAAAGAATCTGCCTGCAATGCAGGAGACCCTGGTTCGATTCCTGGGTCGGGAAGATCCACTGGAGAAGGGATAGGCTACCCACTCCAGTGTTCTTGGGCTTCCCTTGTGGCTCACCTGGTAGAGAATCCACCTGCAATGTGGGAGACCTGGGTTTGATCCCTGGGTGGGGAAGTTCCCCTGGAGAACAGAAAGGCTATCCACTCCAAATAAATAAATAAATACACACTGTATATACACACACAGGTGTATGTACACACATATATACACATGGACACACACACAGGTGTATGCACACACACATATATACACACCTAGAGAAGGAAATGGTAATCCACTTCACTGTTTTTGCCTGGAGAATCGCCATGGACAGAGGAGCCTGGCGGACTACAGTCCATGGGGTTGCAAGACTCGGACATGACTTAGTGACTAAACCACCAAAGCCACCATATGTACACACATAAGTAATGCTCAAAATTCTCCAAGCCAGGCTTCAGCAATATGTGAACCGTGAACTTCCTGATGCTCAAGCTGGTTTTAGAAAAGGCAGAAAAACCAGAGATCAAATTGCCAACCTCTGCTGGATCATGGGAAAAGCAGGAGAGTTCCAGAAAAACATCTATTTCTGCTTTATTGACTATGCCAAAGCCTTTGACTGTGTGGATCACAATAAACTGTGGAAAATTCTGAAAGAGATGAGAATACCAGACCACCTGATCTGCCTCTTGAGAAATCTGTATGCAGGTCAGGAAGCAACAGTTAGAACTGGACATGGAACGAAAGACTGGTTCCAAATAGGAAAAGGAGTTCATCAAGGCTGTATATTGTCACCCTGTTTATTTAAGTTATATGCAGAGTACATCATGAGAAACGCTGGACTGGAAGAAACACAAGCTGGAATCAAGATTGCCGGGAGAAATATCAATAACCTCAGATATGCAGATAACACCACCATTATGGCAGAAAGTGAAGAGGAACTCAAAAGCCTCTTGATGAAAGTGAAAATGGAGAGTGAAAAAGTTGGCTTAAAGCTCAACATTCAGAAAAGGAAGATCATGGCATCCGGTCCCATCACTTCATGGGAAATAGATGGGGAAACAGTGGAAACAGTGTCAGACTTTATTTTTCTGGGCTCCAAAATCACTGCAGATGGTGCCTGCAGCCATGAAATTAGAAGACGCTTACTCCTTGGAAGGAAAGTTATGACCAACCTAGATAGCATATGCAAAAGCAGAGACATTACTTTGCCAACAAAGGTTCATCTAGTCAAGGCTATGGTTTTTCCTGTGGTCATGTATGGATGTGAGAGTTGGACTGTGAAGAAGGCTGAGTGCCGAAGAA
>NW_011494609.1:9198261-9220187 GCF_000754665.1 Bison bison bison
TGTTGGAGAAGACTCTTGAGAGTCCCTTGGACTGCAAGGAGATCCAACCAGTCCATTCTGAAGGAGATCAGCCCTGGGATTTCTTTGGAAGGAATGATGCTAAAGCTGAAACTCCAGTACTTTGGCCACCTCATGCGAAGAGTTGACTCATTGGAAAAGACTCTGATGCTGGGAGGGATTGGGGGCAGAAGGAGAAGGGGATGACAGAGGATGAGATGGCTGGATGGCATCACTGACTCGATGGACATGAGTCTGAGTGAACTCCGGGAGTTGGTGATAGACAGGGAGGCCTGGTGTGCTGTGATTCATGGGGTCGCAAAGAGTCGGACACGACTGAGCGACTGATCTGATCTGATCTGATGTATACACATATATAATGAGTTCAGAGTTTCCATCTATCAAATATGGGACATATGGTATTTTTCAAAGCACATGTCCAAGATGTTGTTGACTGTTGGATTGAGGATGATGGCATCTGAGATGAGGAAGGTGGTTCTGTTAATAATTTAGAATCAGATGCTGCACCTCAAAAGTCCCCTCCATCTTGGAAACACAGCTCAAGGTCTGGACTTAGCATTCTTCCTTTTAGTGTTTGAAAAAATCAACTTAAAAGGCTCATTATTTTTATGTTAGAAAATGAGTATCAGCATTATTTTTGAATAGTCAACATTATTATAATAATTGTAATAGACACATAGTATATAACGTTTATAACTGATATATTTTTATACATTGAACAATTATAAATAGAGATAATAATTATAATAGACTTAGTGAAGCTTCTGGTTGACTAACCCATCAGATAACTGTGAATGTCACACATGGAGCAGAAGTTCACTTATGTTCTTATTTAGCTGACATGTAGAAATTGTGAATTTCTGGGTCTGTTTTAGGGGTCACTGCCAATTCAACTTGTGCTTGGCTGCTAATTTGGAGGGTGATCCCAAATCTTTCAAGATTCTCAACCACAAGAAGAGATTGTATTCCATTTGGTTTCCTTAAAAGACATGGGTTTAAACAACCAGGACAAGCAAAAATTTCCGGCTACCTAAATGGCTTTTTTTATGAAACCCATCCCCTATACCCCTATCCATTTTCAAGAGTCAGGGAAGTTAAGTTGACCTCATGGACTTGTCAGATGTTAAAGCCCTTCTGCTTCCCCTAGTTTTTTGGACAATGTGGTTAGAAGATAATTTTAAAGTCTGGGATGTGTTCAGGATGGGGTGAGTTCAGCAAGGACCACAAACATTCACCAAGGAAACATGTTTCCTGAGATGCTGTTGATGTGCCATTTTACACAGCTCAGACACAGGTAATTCAATTGTGTCTTTGATCTCTTAACACAGTTTAAAGGCAGCCTGTGGGTTACCTCTCAAAGCAGAAGCAGCTGCTAGAGGTTGGTGAATTATTAATGTTCTTGGCAGGAGGCATTCTCTCCTCTGTTCTTCAGATAAAAACTGCATAGAGACCAGCAGCTACGCCCTCTCCCCAACGTGGTGGAACAACTCAGGGACTGTGGCAATGAAATTGAAGTGCGATTTTGCTAGAGTCGCCCAGAATTACAGGGCAACAGGAGCATCCTTTGTTTTACCTGGTTGCTAGCATGAGGGGGCGTACCCAGTATTGAGAAAACAATTCTACAGCCACGCTTTCTTTCCCTTTCCCTGGGTGGTGGCAGGAAGCATGGAGATGGGAAGGGTCAAAACTTTGGCTGTAGAAGGAGCCTCCTGCTGAAGAAGGAGGGATGGTAGCTTAGCTTGCTGTGGCTGCTGAAGCAAATCACCACATCTTAGCTGAAAATGGCACACATTTATCAATCACCATTCTGGAGGTGTGATGTCCAACACGGGCTAAAATCCTGGTGCTGGTGGCTGCCTTCCTTTCTGGGAGCTCTGGAGGGAATCTGTTTCCTTGCTCACCCACTGTTGGCAGAATTCAGCTCCTTATTGGAGTTGTTGGACTGAGGGTCCAATCTCTGGCTGGCTGGCAGCTGAGGGCAGGTCCCAGCTTCTAGAGGCAACCTTACCCCTGGGCTTCTGGCATCCTCCTCTGTCTTCAAGTCACCTCTCCCTGCATGCTCTTCTGTCTTCCTCTTCCATCTTTCAGGGCTCCTATACCTCTGTGGGCTCACTGGAATCATGTAGGATTGTTTCCGCACCTCAGTGTCCTTACCCTAATCACACGTGCAGAGTCCCTTTTGCCATTTGAGGAAATCTATTCACAGGTTCCAAGGAGCGTGCTTGTCTTTGCGGGGAGGGTTGGGGTGGGGTGCGTCGTTCTGCCATGACTTACAGGCAGGGCTGAATGGGGCCCTGGGAGAGATTGGAGTCCGTGTGGAGGTTGTGCAGTGGCCCAGGCAAGAGAGGCTAAGAGTGCTGATGTGCCCCTGCATACAATCAGGGTGGGGTGAGGGGAGTGGACGAGGCAGCCCGGCTCCCTTCTCTGTGCCTCCGGCTCCAGTGTGTCTTGGTGATGCTTTCAGAAGAGAGCTGCACAGCAGAGGTTGCAGGTTTTCATGAGATCTGGTGTTCAGCCCCGACCCTGATGTTCCTCTCTGAGTGGTTGGTTGAGGCAGAGGAAGGTGCTGATGGGGATGGGGTAGGCTACACGACAGGGGAGGGGCAGTCAGGGACTGGGGACCCTCCTTGCGATTTTGAAAGCACACAGGATGCCAAGGCAGGGGATAAACCACTGTCTAAGAAAAGAAATGAACACACAGACATACATCGAGGCTCTGGTGGAGAAAGCAGCCCTCCAATAGTCTTTTTTTCATTTTTTTTTTTAAACAGCTGGAGCTCCACATGAAGGAGAAGAGGGAAGACATTCAGATCAAGTGGTCCTTCATCAGCGCCCCAGAGATGGCCATCACAGTCCAGCCCAAAGTCCCAGGGGAGGTCAGTTTGTGAGGTTCTGTGATTCCCCCATCATGAATATGTGAACGTGGGCACGTTGTGACTACCAGCTCTGGGGGATGGAGCCTCTGATCAGTGGGGTCCCTGGTGTGTGATCCTGGGGGATGGCAGGCAGGGCAGAGGCAGGGCAGCATGGTGGGTGGGGGGGTAGCTTCCGTGGATTTAATGCCAGGCTCTCACCTGGGCTGCACCTGTAATCACCTAGCAGTTTTTAAAAATTCCCAAAGACTGCCCCCGCCTCCCCAGGCAGGTTTGATTGGACCGGAAAGCTTTTAAAGCCCTCCTGTGCAGTGGAGGCTGAGAGCCACTGCGGTGGTAGCATCTAGGTTTTCCTCGACCTTCTGTGACACCCACTCCTCAGTTGCCCTCCTTCCCTGTGAAGGCACGTCACTCACCTCCGTCTCGGGCTGGGTCCAAGACCTGGCTCCCAAGGCCACCACCTCCCTTCTCTCCCAGCTCTTTCAAAGCTGCGTCTCCAATCTGAAGGTCATCCCCCTGCTCCCATGGCCTTGGGTGTGTGAGGAAGTGACTTTGGAAGCGGGACTGGGAGTGGGGCAGGCTGCTAAGTCATGTGGGTGCCGTCACTTTTAATTGCTGGAAAGATCATGCAAAATCACATACACCGAAGGCTGAGGTCGTCACGTTACTCCTTTGCAGTGGCTTTTATGATATTTTCTTGAAATTTCACTCTATTTCAGACTCTTACTCTGTTACAAAACTATCAGCACAGCTGAAATATGTGTATTTAAAAATTCTTCCAGGGACTTCCCCAGCGGTCCAGTGGTTAAGACTCTGAACTTCCAATGCAGGGAGCATGGGTTTGGTCTCTGGTAGTTCCATTTTAAGTTTGTGTGAACATTCTAGAACATATAGACACATTTCTTTTGGGTATTAATTATTGTAATCTTATAGAGCTTGACATCTGGTGGTGCACATCATCCTGCTTTCTGTTCTTCTGCAAACTTCTCTTCATTCTTGGGCTTTTCAACTTTTTGGATTTTTTAAATTATTTTTTTAATACAAAAGTTAATTTCTCAGAAGCAGAGAGATCAGGGCTTGTACAGTGGTTCCTCTGTATCATCTGGGATCCAAGACCCTAATCTTTTTTGTTCCAATATTGTGAACACGTGATTTCCATCCTTTTTTTTTTTTTTTTTCTGGCCACATATAGCGTGTGGGATCCTAGTTCCCCAACCGGGGATGAAACCTATATCCTCTGCAGTGGAAGCACAGAGTCATAACTGCTGGATTGCCAGGGAAGTCCCTTGAATACTTTTTAATTAAAAAAAAAATCAGATGTCAGTCAAGAAAGAAAAAAACACACATCTATGTATTTGAGGAAAGAGACTGAAAGAACATACACAGAAATGCTGACATATTTGTATGTTGCGTCTGTATTATTCTTAACCACTTTAAAGAATAAGGAGCATGAGTGACTTCTGAGGTCAGTAAAGATGAGAACGAGTGAGTCTTTCCTGGCCTGAACCTTCTGTTTCGTGTCGAGGGCATCAGGAAAGCCGTGTGTTGGCCTGCCCTCTGCCCTCTGCCCTCTGCCTGGTTCGGAGATGATCTGGTGACAACCTCCTCTTTCGACAGGACCCGGTAGCTGGGACAGAGGCAGTCTCTGAGAGCCTCAAGGACATTCTGAAGCACCTGGTTAGCTCTGCCTCCCCATCGGTGGTGCTGAGCACCACGCCTGCGGACCTGAGAGAAGTTCAGGTAAACCGGCTCTTGGCATGCGGGTGCTTTGCAGCCCCGTGACGGACTGTGGTCATCCTCTCTTGGACAGTCAGTGGCACCTCCTATCCCTCTGCCCCCCCCCAGGTAGAGCAAGATTGCACGACTGCTGGTGGGTGATGACTGCAGTCTGGGGCGAAGCTTTGAGTTCAGGGCACGGGGGTCCAAGGCCCCGTGGGAGGGAAGGAGGAGGTGTCTGGACCACTCAGCATAGTCCACGTCTAAGTAGCCCAGAAACCATCATTTTCAGGGACCAGTACGTGACTTTTCACTGTCCACCCAGAGCCCGTTGTCTGAGACCTTATCCTTCCAGGATTGAGGTACCTGGGAACTTGCCCTGAGAGACAGAGCAGCACACTGTAGCCACAGACTTTTCGACCAGGCCAGGGACAGCCTGGGGGCCAGGCCCTGCCTCCAGCAGCACCACCTCTCGGAGGTCTGCCCCCCTTGGGTAGTGCAGACACACAAGGCTGTCTGCTCTCTGTGGGTCCCTCCCCATGCTGCCTGCCCTCCCTCCCCGGTCTGGGACCCTCACCACTGCCTGATTAGGTGCTAATAACTCTTTGGCTAAATTTACATTCACGACATTTATCCCGGCCAGCCCCTGGGCTTGGCCTCTCTCATCTTTATTGGCAGCACATCTAAAAACCTTTGCTTGGGATGAATTAATTCTTCCATTTATGAGCAGATCTTCTTACGATGGTTATGCAAAATAGGCACATACAGTCCCTAAAGTGATTTTTCATTCGTGTTTCCAGTATTTTTATGTGGCATGATAGAATAGCCACCATTATTATACGGTGTGACGAAGTTATTCGGTCCTAGTCATGTCCGACTCTTTTCGACTCTGTGGACAGCAGCACGCCAGGCCTCCCTGTCCCTCACCATCTCCTGGAGTTTTCCCAGTTCATCTCCATTGAATCAGTGATCCAAACATCCTCTGTCATTCCCTTCTCCTCCTGCCTTCAATCTTTCCCAGCATCAGGGTCTTTTCCAGTGAGTCAGCTCTTCACATCAGGTGGCCAAAGTATTGGAGCTTCAGCTTCAGCTTCAGCAGCAGGAGGGAATGCTGAAGGATGAGGGAATGGCAAGCCACTGCAGTATTCTTGCTGTGAGAACCCCATGAACTGTATTTAAAAAAAAAAAAAAGGCAGTGTGATAGTATAACCTTAATTTGACTTTGATGCAGGCTCTTGGACTCTGGTTCCTCTTAGGGCATCACCAGCTGTGAGTGTGTAGAGTCTGGAGACAAAATCTCTCTGATTCCCTGGACACGTACCAGTGGGTCACCGTGTTGTGTAATTCCCTCTGGGCACTGAGGGTTATCAGAATATAAGAAGTAGGCTTCACCCTCCTGACGAAGCAGACGGAGCCGCTGAGTAAGCAGACAGGCAGAGTGAGGGTTTTGTGGGTGTTTGTGCAGGGTTCCCAGTTCATCAAAGCTGCCTGTTTGGAATATGACTATACAATGCTTCCCTGGTGGCTCAGAGGGTAAAGAATTGGCCTGCAATGCGGGAGACCCAGGTTTGATCCCTGGATCAGGAAGATCCTCTGGAGAAGGGAAAGGCAACCCCCTCTAGTATTCTTGCCTGCTTCTGTAATGCATTCTATAATGCTTTTAAATACATTTGCAGAGTTTATGTATCAAAATAGCATACATACTATATTAGGGTTCTGTAGAGAAACAGAACTAAGGGATGTGTGTGTGCATATATTTACGTACGTGAGAGTCTCTGTAATTGTGTGAGCCAATCATATACATATAATTGCATAATGTGTATGCATGCTTATTTGCTTAGTCATGGGCTACACACCTGGGCACCCCACGGTCCAGTCAGGTTGACACATAAAATTAGCCATCACACACACAGAATTGAGAAAACATTGCATCTCCACCCCAGACATGTGGGTTACTCTGTCCCCAGAACTCAGGGACCTGGATCTTAAGGATTCTGTGATGACTTCTTGGCCACCCCGCCCCTTCAGCTCACAGTCGGCAATAGTGTTTTCTAGGTAGTGACCTAAAGGAGACTACAGTCCTTGAGGTGTTAGTAAGTTTCCCCCCGGAAAGCACTGTGAGGTCAAGTCAGCTTTAAGGATCCTTCCTGGAAGACCTCACTGTGCAGAGGCCCATGATGTCTCTGAGAAGCCTCTCAGGACTCCCAAACATTTGTGTCTAGAGCCCCTATTAAAGAACACTCAGAGCTGTAAGTGGGAGGCGGAAGTTAGCTTGGAAAGGCTGGTCTGAAGGTGGGGTCCCCCAGGCTCTGGAGGCTCTCCATTGAAAATACCTCAATGCTGATTTGAGGATGAGGTGACAAAGCTGCCCCAGGGGCACCTGCCTCTGCTTTGTCCCCAGCGTGACACCCGGAGGACACTTAGCTCCTCCCCACATGGATGGCGGGTCTGCCCCGAGGTGGGAAGCAGCCTTTCATGTCCTGGTTGGTGTCCCGCTCGCTGCTGGTGGGCAGTGGGCGCCTGCAGCCCACGGAGCATGTCCCATTCTGTGTTTAGCTCCTGGCTGGCTCGGGCTTGACCCCATTTTCACCCACAGTGGGCCTCTGGGGCGCCGTCTCTGGGTGAACACTTTGCTCCTCCACTTGCTTTCTATGGGAAGCGGCTGTGAGTGACTGGTACCCTCCACCCTCCTGAGAAGGGAACATTGCTCCAGAGCTGGTGTGAGGGCCAGGCTCCCTCTACAGGTCTTCTTGAAG
Organism: Bison bison bison; assembly: GCF_000754665.1. NCBI lineage: Eukaryota > Metazoa > Chordata > Mammalia > Artiodactyla > Bovidae > Bison > Bison bison. The sequence goes on from NW_011494609.1 coordinate 9,205,625, forward strand.
ATCCCTTCCCTGGAACAGGTGCCCGATGGCCACTGCCTCTTCCCCAGGAGTCACTGCTCTCCATTTTCCTTTCTGTAGCATCTGCAGCGCACTTCATCCACTCAGGAATCCTGCCCTCCCAAACCTCCAAGGGCTCATGAGCTCAAACTGTTGGTGAAGAACATCCGAGTCTCGCTCCTGAGCCATCCTGGTGCTTCAGGTGGGTGATGGGGCTGCAGAAAGCACCCTGGTGAGGGCGGGGTGCCGGCTGGCTGTGGATGTGACTGTCTGCAGTATGAGCAGAGGGGCCGGGGTGCCTCATGGGTTGTCTGTGGTCTTTGCTTCCTTCTGTGGCTCCCGGCAATTGGGTGTACAGTGTGATCTCTGCCTTTCAGCAGAGAGCAGCTCCTGAACACTGTAGTAATGATGCAAGATGGTGAAAACACAGTCCTAATTTTGCACACATGAGGCTGAAGGAAGAAGGAGGATACTTTTTTTGCTTTGTCCTTTTCTCTAGCCTGGAAGCCACCTTTCTATTTTTATCTTTTCCTAGTGACGCTATAAATACATGTTAAGCATCCCTGACCAGCGCACTCCTTTCTTCCTGGGAGAGGAGGCGCCACACGGGATTATGGGTGTCACGAAGGTGTCAGGCCCCTGGGGGCCCCTGTGTTGCCAGGAGAGGCTGCCATGAAGGAGGACAGAAACACTGCAGAGCGGGTGACTCTGAATCACTGCCGAGACTCCAGATGCCAAGGAGCCTGGGACTGGACACATCTTTCCACTGCGATGTGGTTTTTGCCAAGAATAGCAATGAGTCCTTTTTTATTGTCTGAGAACATCAGGGGTTACTTGTGTTTATTTGTGAGGAGATTCATCCAGTTCCAGAAGTATGGGCAGAGCACATTTGAAAGCCAAGGCTCTGTGAAGCTGGGAATTCAAAGGTCGCCTCTGGAGGCCACACCACTTAGCAGGTGGGAGGGGCTGCCCGGGACCCATTTGGCCAGGACTGGGGCCCCGTTTCTCACCTCCGCCAGTAGGTCCCCAGCTGGGTGTGAGTCTCCTCTTGGAGGTGATTGTGGTAATTAGTAAGGTGATGTGCATGGAACACAGCACCACCCAGTAAAGGGTCAGCGCGGTCCGGCCCTTCACCATGGATTGTTTATATGCACGGATGACTCGGTTTGATTTTGGCTGTGCTGGGCTGTTGCTGTGCAGGCTTTTCTCTGGTTGCGGGCACCGGGGGCTGCCCTCCAGCCGTGGTGTGCACTGGCTTCTCTTGTTGTGGAGCGCGGGCTCTGGGGTGTCCAGGCTCAGCAGCGACAACCTGCAGGCTGTAGAGCAGGGCTCACTAGTTCTTGGCGCGTGAGCTTTGTGGCTCTGTGGCACGTGGACTCTTCCCAGACCAGGGATCAAACCTGCGTCCCCTGCGTTGACAAGCAGATTCTTTACCAGTGAGCCACCAAGGAAGCTCTACCACTGATGACTGATCACACGATATAGTCACAGCTTTATGCCATAGGGCAAGCACAGCCTTGAAGCAGACACAAGTCTTCACTAGTGAAATGTCCTGTTACCTGCATCAAATACCTCAAAAATTTTTGGCTAAGCTGAGTCAACTGTAAAAACATACATTTTTGTAAGAGGGAAGCAGGTTCTATGTGAGGTACCCCCAAATTTAGCAGTTACCCCAGATGCCCCGACTTTTCCAAGCAGTTAGTCTTTTCCAAAGTGGGGCCCACATCTCTGCTGTAATATCACCCCAGGGAGGGCACCGCCCTGGGGGGCAGTGCCTGCAGTCAGAGCTGAGGGGGGAGGAGTGTGACTTGGAGGCAGTCTAGAGCTGTGGACATCCAGCAAGTATAGAATCTGTCACCCCAGAGTATGTGCTTTGAGAGGTTGTAGATGGACACTCAGAAGTAGGAGAGCCAAGACCACAAACATTGAATTCAGCCTTTCTCTTATATGCAAAACGTCTTGATCCAACTAGAAGAGAGAAATAAAGGCTAATACGGTGGCCTTCTGTCTGATTACAGGCAATGTTAACCCAGTGTGTATAGTTCGGCTGAATGATCCTGTGCAGAAGTTCTCCAGCACCCTCTCAAGAAACACTACTGCCCTCACTTGGGAAGAAGAATTCACCTTGTGAGTACAGCTGGCTGTCATGGACTTGGGTTTCCATGGCCTCACCTACTCGATGCTGCCAAATTCTGAAACCATCCCGTAGCACAAAAGGAAGGAAGGAAGGAAAGGAAAAGAGCAAGGGTGGCTTTAAGTCAGATATGGATTTCCTTTTGAAGGCAGCACTTAGTATCGGTCACACCTCACCTACTCCCCTGCCCCGCTCTGACAAGAGAGACGTGTTGGGCCTTCCACTTGCTTTAGAAACACACACCACCCAGAGCAGAATGGAAGGAAACTTCTGGTTGATACTGATCGCTTACAGTGAACAATGTTGGATTCGTGATCTCCGAAGAAGGAGATTTAGCTTTGGGACCAGAGACCAGGCTTGATCACTCAAGAGCTTTTGTGTAGCAGAGTTTTATTAAAATAAGAAAAGGGACAACATAAATCTTAAATTAACAAGATTAGAACTAACAACTGAGAGGTCTTACCAGACCCACTCTTACAACATACATCTTAAGATAACAAGATTAGTCAGAATGTTCTTGTTAAGAAGAAGAAACATGTCCTCGAGCAAGATACATTGATGATATATAATCATTAGTACAGAACTTAAGGAAAAACATATCCTTGAGCAAGATGAGTTTTGTTGCCTCATCATTGGCTTAAAGAAAATAACCTCTTACTTGACTAAGACAAAGCAATGTAGGAAAAAAAAATGTCCTTTTCTCCTGCTTGAGGGCTCCAGACCACTTCCTCCTTGAGGACCCCAGACTCCTTATCAACCCACCCAAGAATTAACTCTTTCAATACCAAAATCTGACAAAGAGAATGGAAAAAGGTAAACGTGTAGACCACTTATAAATTATGATGTAGGAACTAATATATTATCAAATAGAATCCAGTAGCACATTAAGAATAATATACCAAGGACTTTCCTGGTGGTGCAGTGGGTGGAAGTCCTCCTGCAAATACAGGGACATGGGTTCATCCCTGGTCTGGGAAGGTTCCACATGCCATGGAGCAGCTAAGCCTGCGAGCCACAACTACGGAGCCTCGTACTGCAACTACTGAATTAAAAAAAAAAAGAAGAATCCACTGAGGCTGAGTTCATACCAAAAGTGCAAGTATGGTTTAATGTGAGATCTATTAATGAAATCCATTGCGTCACGAGATCAAAGGAGAACACAAAGTAATTATCTCTATATAGGCCCAAAAGACAGTCAGTGACATTTAATACCCATTTCTAATTTTTAACACTTAATTAGAACAAGATTTATATTCACTTCTTTTTCAAAAGATTAAAAAAAAATCACATTAGTGATGAGTGTTAGAAGCAGTCCCACTAAAATCAAGAGAAGGAGCCTCATTGTTTTGTTCTAGAAGTACTGGTTAATGCAATTAGATAAGAAAAAGAAATAGTATGCAAGGAGAAGGAAATGGCACCCCACTCCAGCGTTCTTGCCTGAAAATCCCAGGGACGGGGGAGCCTGGTGGGCTGCCATCTATAGGGTCGCACAGAGTTGGACACAACTGAAGCGACTTAGCAGTAGCAGCAGCAGAGAGGAAGAGGCAAAACCAATCATTACTTGGAGATGATATTATTGGATATTTAGTCTACTCAGGGTTTCCCTGGTGGCTCAGGCAGTAAAGAATCTGCCTGCAATGCAGGAGGCCAGGGTTTGATCCCTGGGTCAGGAAGATCCCCTGGAGAAGGAAATGGCAACCCACTTCAGTATTCTTGCCTGGGAAATCCCATGGACAGAGGAGCCTGGCAGGCTACAGTCCATGAGGTTGCAAAGAATTGGACACAACTAAGCAACCAGCACACACAGACTTCTCAAGAAAATCAATTGAAACTATTAGAAATAATGGATATAGGATAGAAACAATAATACAAAAATTAATATAAATTATATGTTGGTAAAGCAGCTGACTACAAAAATATAGAAATCACTTTCTGGTGTTAAATAGTAAATAATTTAGAAAAGTAATGGAAGAAGGTGTCCCATGTATAATATAAAGGGCTTTTTATAAATTATTAATACAAAGATGAGATTCTCATAGAAAATTGGGCAAAATATCTCAACTAGAAATAAAAAAGTAAGAATTATAGATAGCTAGAAACATCTGAAAAGATATTCAGTCTCAGAAATAGCTTAAGTAATGCAAACTTAAGCAAAGATTATTTTTCCCCTTACAAGTGGGTAGAGAAAAACTGAAAGTTGCCAGTGGATATATATATATATTGGAATAATTATTCTGAAAGTCATCAATATATATAAAAAAACAAAATCTTTTATATGCATATACCTTTTGATTGGCAATTGCTCTTTTTCTAAGGAAATAATCACACATGTGTGCAAAGATATACATATGAGGATGTTGATCCCAGCTTGTTTATAATTATGAAATATTGGAGGCAAAACATTATTAAGGCTTGGTTATTAAGGAGTTGGCTGAATAAAATCTCAGAGGCCCAGATAGTGGAGTGCTAGATGCCTATGAAAAAGGATGTTGCTCTATAGCTATTAACATGGGAAAATGTCCATGAAATCTTAAGTGAAAACAACAGATTATAAAGGAGTGGGGAGGTATATTATGTTCTATATTTGTTTTCAAGTAGTTATACAGCTCTGCCTTTTAATACAGGAACTACTAACCACATGTAGCTCTTTAAATTTCAATTAATTAAAATCAACAAAATGAAACCCAGTTCCTCAGTTTACACTGGCCACATTTAAAGTTCTCAATAGCTGGGATTCCCTGGTGGTCCAGTGGTTAAGAATTTGCCTTGCAATGCAAGGGAACACAGGTTCGATCCCTGGTCCAGGAAAATTCTACCGCCCATTGAGCTGCTTAGCCGTGAGCCACAACCACTGAGCCTGTGTGCCTGAGCCCACGTGCCTAGAACCCATGCTCTGCAACAAGAGAAGCCACTGCCATGGGAAGCCTGCTCACCGCAACAAAGAGTAGCCTCCACTCTTTGCAACTAGAGAAAGTCCATGCGCAACAATGAAGACCCAGTGCAGCCAAAAAGAAAATAAATTTCTCAATAGCCAAATGTAGCTGGTGGCCACCAAACTGGATGGCAGTTCTATAGAACCTTTCCATCATCATTCATTAAGTTCCATTGGATAATCCTAGGAATGTGCATGTGGGCTCAGTCGCTAAGTCATGTCTGATTCTGCAACCCCATGGACTGTAGCCCACCAGGCTCCTCTGTGCATGGGATTTTCCAGGCAAGACTACTGGAGTGGGTTGCCATTTCCTACTCCAGGGAATATGCCCTATCCAGGGGCTGAACCTGCATCTCTTGCATTGGCAAGTGAATTCTTTACCACTGAGTCACCTGGGAATCCTAATCCTAGAAGACTAGTCACCAAATATTAACTATTTCTGGATAGTGAAGTTGCTGATAATCTTTGTATTTTCTTGGCTTATATGTCTCTGTAGTTTCTTAAATAATGATGGTGATTTGCATTCCTTTCTGTCAAATCAGAAAACAAAATACTATTTCAAGAAAATAGTAAAGCATTTTTAAGGACTCACAGCCCTTCTTTCCACAGTGAGTTGAATGCCAAGTCGAGGGAGTTGCACCTACAGATTTCAGATGACGGGCAGTCCTCAGAAGGTGGGTGTTCAGCAGACAGAAGGAGGCCTGCTCTCTGGGAGGGTCATACAGCAGCCCTGACCAGGGCCTTGGAGTAGGGGGGGTGGGAGATTCAGCAGAAGGATTGGCCCTGCCCACTAAGCCACTCTAGGTTTTCCCAATGGAATGTTTAGTCGAAAGCCCATTCCAATTATTGTTGTTGTTGTTAAGTCACTAAGTCCTGTCCCACTCTTTGTGACCCCATGGACCACAGCACACCAGGCTCCTCTGTCCTCCACTATCCCCTGGAGTTTGCTCAAACTCATGTCCCTCGAGTCAATGATGCCATCCCACCATCTCATCCTCTGTCGCCCCTTTATCCTCCTGATCAATCTTTCCCAGCATCAGGGTCTTTTCCAGTGAGTCAACTCTTTCCATCAGGTGGCCTGATGGAAATCCTAAAGAGTTCCTTTAGGGTTGATTGGTTTGATCTCCTTGCAGTCCAAGGGACTCTTAAGAGTCTTCTCCAGCACCACAGTTCGAAAGCATGAACTTTTCGGTGCTTAGCCTTCCTTATGATCCGACTCTCATATCCATACATGACTACTGGGAAAACCACAGCTTTAACTATATGGACCTTTGTCAGCAGTAACTCTAGTTATTAGCAAGGTCAAACATTCTGAGAAAGAGTATATTCAACTGGTTCTTTTCATTTTTTAAAACAAATATCCAAAATCTTTTATGCAACAATTTTTGGCTTGAGAAGCAGTTTTCAGCCTTCTTGGGCTTAATAAACCTTCTTTTTTTAGATTTTATCTCAGTTTTTAATTGTGGTAAAACATATATAAATGTTACCATCTTAACCATCTTTGAGTGTAAAATTCAGTAGCATTAAGTGCATTCACATGGTTGTACAGCCATCACCACCATCCATCTCCAAAATTCATCTTTGTTGTGGTTCATTCACTCAGTCTTGTCCAGCTGTTTGCGACCCCATGGACTGCAGCACACCAGGCTTCCCTGTCCTTCACCATCTCCCAGAGTTTGCTCAAACTCATGTCCGTTGAGTCAGTGATATCATCCAATCATTTCATCCTCTGCTGCCCCCTTCTCCTCCTGCCCTCAATCTTTCCCAGCATCAGGGTCTTTTCCAGTGAGTCCACTCTTTGCATCAGATGGCCAAAGTATTGGAGCCTCAGCTTCAATGTCAATCCTTCATTTTACAAAACTTACACTCACTCCCCATGCCTCTCCCATAGCCTCTGGCACACACCCTTCTGCTTTCTGTCTCCATGAATTACAACTGGCTTTTCCTTGTAAAAGAAGCCCCAGCAGCTTAAACTGAGCACATGCTTTGAAGTAAAGTGTTAGTTGGCTCAGTCGTGTCTGAGTCTTTGTGACCCCATGGACTGTAACCCTCCAGACTCCTCTGTCCATTGAATTCTCCAGGCAAGAATATTGGAGTGGATTGCCATTCTCTTCTCCAAAATTGGGCACATGCTTTAGATAAAAGAAAACAATAATCAGAGGTAAAACTCCCTAGACTGAGTGTGAACCTGTGTATGCATGTGTGTAAATCCATAGTTTCAGTATTTATTAGGTTTCTTAAAATCTTTATGAACAAAATGGAGAGGTGACCCTTGCCTGGCCAATTAAGCTGTGAAACTAAGCCATCTGTTTATCTCCTAAAGTTACCAAGACATAGGAAAAAAGCAATTCAAGCTCCCTAGTTAATTAGCCATAATTTTGAGGCAGTTTCCTGAGCTCTGTAGTCTGGAGATAACTGGGATGCTCCTGAGATAAGAACTGACATTCCAAGAGAGGGTGTGTGGTCTGAACACAGGGTGGAACTGCTGTTTGCTAATCCAGGCCCAGGGCACCACCCCTGCTGGCCATGTGGGAATTTCATTCCAGTCCAGCCTGATGGGATTTGTGAAATTTCTAACTTAAGAAAAAACAAAAACCAGGACAAAGAACAACCATATAACCTTTACTCAAACTCAGATATTTTTAACATTTTGCCCATTTCCTTCATTGTTTGTGCTCATGCATGGCGGTTGCTGTCAGTTGGTCTTTCTCTCTCGCCACACACACACACACACACACACACACTCAGGGTAAACCATGTGCATTTAAGTATGGGGCATCCTAGCCCTTTGCTCCTAAATTCTTTAGTATGTGCTTCCTAAGAATAGGGGCATTCTCTTATTTGTCCACAGTGTCGTTATCAGCTTCCTGAGTTACACTGATTCACTTTGTTAATCTACCCACCAGATTTTTCAGTTCCCATCAGCCGATACCCTAAGGTCCTTCCTAGCAGTATTTGATCTTAGTATAGTGATCCTAGTCCAGGATAGGATCACATAGCGCCTCTGATCTTCGTAACTCTGTAGCCCCCTTGGTTTGTGGCGTTTCCACAGCCCTCTTGTATCTTTCACAACACTAACTTTTCTAAAATGGTCTGAAATGGGAGCGTTTCCCAGTGAGCAAGGCAGGAGGGTGGGGAGAGGTGAGAGGTGGGGGGCGCGCCCAGGGTTGCTTCTTGGCGCAGCTGCTCTGGGCCATCCTGCTCCCGTGCAGACACCCATGGTTCTCCCCACTCATCCCCTATCTCTTTAGCTCTGTTGGCGATGACGACTGTCCCCTTGGATTTGTTCAAGAAGCAGCCTTCCGGGCCTCAGAGCTTTACGCTAACCAGCGGGGCCTCCTTGGGCAGCTCGGCGTTGGGTTCAGTAACGGCAGAGGTATGAGGTCCTCTATGAGGTCAACGTCCTGCCCCACCCACTTGAGCAAAGGGACGTCTTTGTTGATGTCATGGTCTGAGCACAAGGTGAAAAAGAATTTCCAGACATGAGGCAGAATGAGAGAATAGAATTTATTAGAGTGGGAGACACTCTTAGAACAGCGGACAGGCTCAAGGGAGAGCCAACCCCTTCTGAGAACTATTGGCCTCAAGACAAAGGAAATTCATGCTAGAATGGTGGTATTAAGTGATTGGTTAGGATGCTATAGAGTGGGTAGAAGGGTGGGTATTTTACATAATATGTCAGGGAACTGGCAGGTTTAGATCCAGAAGTTCACGGTAAACAGTTGCTGTGGGGCTTGGTTAATTCCGGAAATTTTTATCCTGTGGCCTCGATGTAGGACGCCACAAATATGACCACAATGTAGGGCTCCACACCTGTGACCTCGGTGTAGGGCACACACCTGTGACCTCGGTGTAGGGCACACACCTGTGACCTTGGTGTAGGGCTCCATGCCTGTGACCTTGGTGTAGGATACCACAACTGTGACTATAATGTAGGGCTCCACGCCTGTGACCTCGGTGTAGGGCACACGCCTGTGACCTCGGTGTAGGGCCCTGCACCTGTGACCTCGGTGTAGGGCACACACCTGTGACCTTAGTGTAGGGCTCTGCACCTGTGACCTCGGTGTAGGGCTCCGTGCCTGTGACCTTGGTGTGGGGCACACACCTGTGACCTCAGTGTAGGACACACACCTGTGACCTTGGTGTAGGGCTCTGCACCTGTGACCTCGGTGTAGGATACCACAACTGTGACCACAATGTAGGGCTCCACGCCTGTGACCTCAGTGTAGGGCACACACCTGTGAACAAAGTGTAGGGCTCCACGCCTGTAACCTCGGTGTACGGCACACACCTGCGACCTCAGTGTAGGGCTCCATACCTATGACCTCGGTGTAGGGCTCCACGCCTGTGACCAAGGTGTGGGGCTCCACACCTGTGAGCTTGGTGTAGGACGCCACACCTGTGACCTGGGTATAGGGCTCTACAACTGTGACCTTGCTATAGGGCACCACAATTTATGTCTGTCAGACTCCTGCTCTCATTCACCTTGAAGCAAGACGCTTATCCAAGAAGAGCTGCTGTTCCTCCCACATGTTTCTAGACATGAGTGGGACGCTTCCTGCCTGGGGTTACGCAGCATCGTCTGCCCAACATAACCGCCCGTGACGTCCTTTCACTCAGGTCTAACTCAGACAGGGCTATCTTATTTTGTTTGGTTCTCCAGCCTGTGTTCCTATCTTTACAAGCTGAGTGGCTGGGTCTGAGCCTGAGTCTCATCCTTCTATGTCAATTCTGGGAAAATCAGAATTCTTACCCATTAATTATGATACTAAGTGACAGTTAAAGATATCAGAGGTTATTGCAAAGGCAGGCAGTGTGCCATGGCGAGGTGTCCGTCGGCATGGACCACAAAGCAGGTAACCAGCCTTCTCTACAGTTTTCTTACATAGAACCCGGTGAGGTAAAACCCTGGCAAATGCCTCCGCCTGTTCCTGCTGCAAAGATAGAAAAAGACCGCACTGTGATGCCATGCGGGACCGTGGTCACTGCTGTCACTGCCGTGAGAACCAAGCCTCGCTTCGACGCAGGGAGGGCGTCCCCGATGGGCTCTGGTGAGGCTCCTCCCCGTAGAAAATCTGAAATCACGCTTCCCTGGGAAATGTCTTGCATCTATAAACTGCAGAGCACTGTAGGCTGCATGATTATTCCTAAGAAAAATCTCCTGGCACAGGAAGAATGGTAATTGGCAAGGCTTTTGCATAGCTTTTTTTTTTTTTTCCAAGACAATTATCTTTCTATCTTGTCAGACGCAGGACAAGACAAAGCAAGGTTCAACCCTGCAGTGTATTCTGATACCAAAGTCAAGATACTAGATGAAATATCTCATTAAATTAAGTACGCCATGACATTTACATGGGGCAGCACTTTATCTTAAAACATTAGATGTGAGCAGCCAGTATATTTTCTCACGTTAAAAATCGTTCATTCGGAGGCTGGACGCACAGTGGTTTCAGATCTGTCAAATTCTGTACCTGTCCCCACACCCACTGCCTTGGAGACAACTTCTGTAGAAGTGTATGATTTATTATTACTTTTTAATCTGTACTGTGTTCCTGCCTATACAGAAGTATTATCATGCCAGAAAAAATCACTTGGCTCAGTTCTTGAATGAAAATCAGAAAGTGAAATTCTGGCTTCATTCAAAGGTTTCTGAAATTTTATTTAAACCTAGGTTTCCAATGCCCCTTTGGGGGCATTCCTCTCCTCCCCCCGAAAAAGAATAAAAGAGTGTGTTAAAGATATCTTAAGGTTTTCCTCTTACCTTTTCCAGCTGCGTGAATATTTAATTAGGAATACATTTTTAAAGTTTATTTATTTTTTAATTGAAGGGTAATTGCTTTACAGGATTGTGTTGGTTTCTGCCAAACATCAACACGAATCAGCCATAGATACACACATGTCCCCTTGCTCTTGACCCTGCCTCCCCATCCCACCCCTCTAGGTTGTTACAGTTAGTTATATTTACGTATTTGGCTGCCTTGGGTCTTAGCTGTGGCACAGGGACTCTTTTGTTGCGGTCTGTGGCATCTAGTTCCCTAACCAAGGCTTGATCCCGGGCCTCCTGCTTTGGGAGTGTAGAACCTTCGCCGCTGGACCACCAGGGAAGCCCCCCAGGCTGCTTGAAGTAGAGCTGAAATGAGACATGGTTTCACTTTCCGGTGACTGCAGAGTCGGACAGCTTTCGAAGGGCCGCTATAACCAGGATTTCTCCCGGCAGAGTCTCCCCTGAGGACACCTGTCAAGGTGAAGGTCATCGAGAAGGACATCTCGGTCGAGGCCATCTCCTGCCACGGTGCCCCCGTCAGCAAAACATTCTCTTCCTCAGACACAGGTAACGTGAGGCCACTCGAGATGGTCCCCAGTCGGCTCCTTCCGGCTCTGCTTGCGAGCTCTCATCTGGTGAGAAGACGCATTTCCTTGTTAGAGTTTGGGGAAGAGTTGTTTTTTTCAAGGATAAGTGAGGAGCTAAAAGAACACGAGGGAAGTGGAAGTCAGTGGAGGACTGAGAGTGGCCTTGGCATCCCTGCCCTAAGTTCCAGGGAACTTGGACAAAAGAAGCAGAAAACCCAGCTCATGCCTCACTGCGAAAAATTTATGGCTGTGATTTTTCCTTTTGTTCGGTGTGCCAATTACCTGGATATCATAAAATAAGCAGGATTCAGGGATATAATTGTAAAGACTTCTCTATTTTTTGTCTCCGGAAACCTCTGTAATAAGGTGGCATGCTAAGTCACTCAGTCGTGTCCAACTCTTTGCAACCTCTTGGACTGTAGCCCACCATGCTCCTCTGTCCATGGGGATTCTCCAGGCAAGAATACTGGAGTGGGTTGCCATGCCCTCCTCCAGGGGATCTTCCCGGCCAGGGATGGAACCTGGGTCTCTTACATCTCCTGCGTTGGCAGGTGGGTTCTTTATCACTAACGCCACCTGGGAAGCCCCTGTAACTGGGTTAGTGTCCCCAGAGCTCTGGATGCAGGTTCTCACTTCCTGGTCGCTTGTGTCACTGCCATTGGAGTCAAAACACAATCTAAATTTGGGGTTAAATTTCCTCCCTTTGATCATCACATGTGACCTGCACTTTGAGAAGGATGGAGCAGGCAGCTTCTCTCCAGCTCGCCCACCAGCCCCCGTCCACCGAGTCCTGTTTTTCTTTCCTTGTTAAGGTTGCGGATGGGATGGGAGGGGTGGGCACGGGGCAGGCAGCGCTCCTTTGATGGGTGCTGTCTTGGGATGGCTGTGTGTTCTCAGAGCCTGGCAGGAGTGGAAAATTGCCTCTTCCCCATGGGAGTTTCCCTGGTTCTATGGGAGCTGCAGGGTACCCGCCCCTCCACCGACAACAACTGCAGAATCCTTAGCGGAAGCAATACCCCTCCTTTGGCTGCTCCCGAGAGTCCTTGCTCAGCTCTGCCTTGTAGCATGGGGGCACCTTCACCCTGAGCAGGGTGTCCCCGCTGTGGATCCCCAGCCCGCTCTGTGCAGCCAAGGACCCTGGAAGCTTTCTCAAGCATAGCTGACACCCAGCTGGGATCTCTGAGGATGGACGGAAGCTCTGGGCTCGGTGCCGCCATCCCTGTCCTGAGACCTGGGACTGGCAGCGCTGCCATCTCCCAGGAGCCCTCACCATGCTCTGCTCTTCCCCTGGGGTCGGGGGTGGGGGGTGGTCATTGGCCACATAGGTCTCCACCACTTGGTCCTTCACGACTGCCGTGGAAGTGGAGCATCTGTGGTCCACAGACTAAGGCCAAAGTGAGAAAAAGTTCCTGTTGACATCCTGCTCCTTCACCCATGTCCTTTTAATTGCCCTACAGCAGCGATTACCTGTGAGGCTCAGCAGCATCTCTGAGTGGGAGAGACCTGGCCGGGTTGACGGGGGCAGGGGGGAAGGAGTGGGGAGGTCCCAGCCCTGCCGCCCACCTGGCTGTCTCCTGTCTTCCCCATTCCTCAAATGGAGACTGAAAAAATTCCCCCCCCTGGAGACCTTGGGAGTATTTACCTGAAATAACACACACTGAGTTCTTTGCAGGGCTTGGGTCTGAGTTAAGCATTCCCTGGATGTTGGCCGGGGTGTGGGCTAATCCTGGGGAGGAGCAGCTTCCGTGAATGGTCGCTTGACACCCTGAACAATAGCTTGTGTGTGCGAACTTGGGAGGGCCAGGGGGTAGCTGCACTGCCCTTCAGAATTCACGTCTCCCCAAAGCTCAGAGGTTTCTGTTTCCTTACATGCCTTAGTTATCACCTCCACTGAGGCATCACTTCCATACATTAAAATGCACGATGTGAGGGCCTCCCTGGTGGCTCAGTGGTGAAGAATCCCCCTGCCAATCAGAAGATGCTGATTCGATCCCTGATCTGGGAAGATCCCACATGCTGCAGAGCAACTAAGCCTGTGCACTGCAGCTACTGAGCTGTGCTCTAGAGCCTGTGCTGGAGACTAGCCCCTACTTGCCGCACCTGGAGAGAAGCCCGAGCAGTAGCAGAGCCAAAAATAAATAAACAAAATTATTACTATTTTTTAAGTGCATGATGTGAAGCGTACACCTTGGTGAGTGTGTATAAGCACAGACCATCAGCTGTAGACCAGTAACATTGCCTGTCCTGCTCATGAAGTTTCCCCAGAACCTGCCATGCCCACTGTAAAAAAAAAAGTATAATTTTTTAAATTATTGTATTATTTACTTCTATTTTATTGACTGCACTGGGTCTTCGTTGCCACGCACGGGCGTTCTGTATTTGCATTGCACAGGCTTCTTATTGCTGTGACTTCTCTTGTTGCAGAGCATGGGCTCTAGAATCTGGGCTCAATAGTTGTGCCACACAAGCTCAGTTGGCCCGAGGCATGTGGAATCTTCCCGGACCAAGGATCAAACTGATGTCGCCTGCATTGACAGGCAGCTTCTTATCCACTGGACCACATCCGGGGGAGAAGTCCCCGGTGTGCACTCTTACATCTGGTCTCTGCTTACCCACTTCTGAGACAGCGTGGAGTACTTGTGACAGGCCAGCTGCCCACAAAGCCCAAGCTAGTCACTCTCTGGCCCTTTACAGAAAATGTTTGCCAACCCCTCCTTAACGACCAGATCTGTTGCCCAGTCTTTGAAGTTCCTGTCGAAGTTCCAGGTTTTGCTAATGTGTCCGACCCTGCTCTTCCCCTGGCAGAGCTGCTGGTGCTGAACGGGGCCGACCCGGTGGCTGAAGTCGCCATCCGACAGCTCAGCGAGTCCTCGAAGCTGAAGCTCAAGTCCCCGAGGAAGAAGAGCACAATCATCATATCCGGGGTCTCCAAGGTGAGCCTCTCCTCCTCCCACGCCTGCCCTGCCCTGGCTCTCAACTTAACTCTGAAAAGTTCCACCCCTGGAATGTCAGGTTGCCTGCGTGCTTGCTAGGTGGCTTCAGTCGTGTCCAACTCCTTGCAACCCCATGAACTGTAGCCCACCAGGCTCCTCTCTCCTTGGGATTCTCCAGGGAAGAATACTGGAGTGGGTTGCATGTCCTCCTCCAGG
>NW_011494609.1:9220287-9236163 GCF_000754665.1 Bison bison bison
AGATTGTGTTCCCCCAACAAGGGATTCAGAGAATCCCTTGGCACCCCACTCCAGTACTCTTGCCCTGAAAATCCCATGGACGGAGGAGCCTGGTGGGCTGCCCTCTATGGGGTTGTACAGAGTCGGACACGACTGAAGTGACTTAGCAGCAGCAGCAACAGCAACAAGGGATTACTTGTGGCATTTTTGTTTACGCAGCTTATCCTGTTGAGGAAGGAACTTGATGGTTTCTGACCTGGGATGCTTTGGGTGTTGAGAGGTTGGTGAATCATTTGAAGAAAAATTACTGAAAGAGAAAGACCAAGATGAGGTCAGCTCCCCTTCAGGACAGGACCTCCACCCCCATCACCAAGCCGTCTTGGGGAACTTTCACTTTACACATGACTCATTTCCAAACCCTTCCTTTTGCAGTGAAACTTTATGCCTCCTGCAGTCAGAGAAATGAAACTTGTTTTAAAACACATCCCTGTCCCTGTGCCTTCCTTGTGCTGCTCTGTGACCTTAGTCCAGGGCAGATGGCAGGCTCGAGGCATCCCGTGTGGACAATGGGCAGGCCAGGCTACTGGAGAGGCTAGCCCTTCAGGGAAAGGGCCTAGGTGACAGTCCCTAACTCTTTTTAACCTTTCAGAATGAGCAAAGAAAATGTGAGTGATGGAGGGGCAGGTGGGAAATTTAGTAGTTGGGAGGGGACAAGGAGAAAGATGAATTTTTGGACACGGCTTGTAGCTTGATTTCTTGAGGGCATAAGAGGGTGGATAGGAGGGCATGCTGAGAACTGAGCCCCTGGCTCTTGGGAAAGGGGCCATAATAGATCGTGGGAAGTGCTAGGGGCGAGTCACCAATGTTGCAATTGTACCCAGGGTGTGGGTGGCCTTGGAAACCATCTTCCAAGAGCCAGGTGATGCCTCTGGGTTTCCTGCATGCACTTCCAGAAGCAGCCAGGAGGGGGCGATAGCATCTCTGGAAGCACCCGGCTCAGTTCAGTAGTTGGGTTTTCTTTAGGATTAATAAATGAGTGAATGTACTTCCCTGGTGGCCCAGTGGTTAGGACTCCAAGTTTCCACTGCAGGGGGCAGGGGGTTCCATCCCCTGGTCAGGGAACTAAGATCCCACATGCCAAGCAGTGTGACCAAAAACAAAACTATACCAAACTAAAAACCAAAAATAAGAATGAGAGTAGAACTGTTAGTCACTCAGTCGTGTCTGACCCTCTGTGACCCCATGGACTGTAGCCCGCCAGGGTCCTCTATGCATGGATTCTCCAGGCAAGAACACTGTAGTGGGTAGCCATTCCCTTCTCTAGGGGATCTTCCCGACCCACGGAGAGAACGCAGGTCTCCTGCATTTGCAGGCAGATTCTTTACTGTCTGAGGCACCAGAGGCTTAAAAAAAAAAAGAACAAATAAGGACAAGACTTGTGACTGTCTCCATCTCCTCTTTCTCTAAGGTTTTATTCTAGATCATTTAGTCCAGCTGACTTACCATTTTTGTTGTGGTTGTTTAGTCGCTAAGTCATGTCCAACTCTTTGCGAACCCTGGACTGTAGCCCACCAGGCTCCTCTGTCCATGGGATTCTCCAGGCAAGAATACTGGAGTGGATTGCCGTTTCTTCCTCTAGATGATGTTTGCAACTCAGGGATTGAACTCACATCTCCAGCACTGGCAGGGGAATTCTTTACTGCTGAGCCGCCAAGAAAGCCTCATTTTTACTGAAGGTCAAATTGTCCCAGATTGAATCAGTGGGCATTTCTGACTTGGGTCAGAAAAGGCAGTTGTCAGTGGTCACTAAGCAGACTATGTGCCACCTCCACACCCAGAGAGGGTGCTTTTTCCCAGATTCCCCCAGCCTGGCACCTCAGGCCGACCTTCTGCCTTGGGAGACCTGCGTCCACTGATTCTCAGCTTCCTTAGCTGTCTCCTTGGAGGGCCGGGCACCTTCGGACGCCAAAACCACCCCCACGGCTGTGTGTGTGGGGCTGCCAAGGCTTCTCCAGCTCACTGCTCCTCCCGAGTATCCTGGCACCTTCCTCACCCTGACTTTGTCTCTCGCCCCTGGACAGACCTCGCTATCTCAGGACAGTGATGCGGCCCTGATGCTGGACTACGCAGCCTCCATGGATGGTGCCCACCAAGAGGATGCCCCCCAGGACCAGCCGGAGGCGGCTGTGACCTCTGCCCCACCGGAGGAGGCCCCAGTGGGGACCCTACCAGCCCTGGAGCCCCAGGAGATAGAGCTGGACTCCTGGGACTTGGAGAAAGAGCCACCCGCTGGGGCGTGGGGTGGCCAGGCCCTGCAGGACCCCGAGGGGGACGAGTTGTCTGAGAGCTCCCTGAGTGTGTCGGAGTTGGAGCCAGCCGCTGCCAAGAAGCATAAAGGTACCAGTCCCTCCCCACCCGGCCCTGCTCCCCATTGCTCCCCTCTGCCAGTCTGTGGCTTTGGTCTCCTGCTAGTTTCCAGACTGAAATTCAGTTCTCAGCCTCTGCTCTCTTTCCCTTCTCCTCTACAAGGGCACCCTACCCTTGCACCCCCACGCCTACAAAAACACCTGCACTCAATGTTTGAGCCCATTTCGAGCCCATGGGCAGGGCTGGGGGCACGTTCAGAACCCTTCTGTGTGTGAGTGGCTGGGTCATCTCTCTGTGTTCTCGGGGCCACTTGGTGTTCATGGCTAGAGGCACCCTGTTCTCTGTCTGTGCACCCTCCTCCTGGGAGTAGAACCATCCAGAGCATGGAGAGGGGCCACCAGGAGCCACATACCACAATGGAGCCAAGGAGACCAGCTGGGCAGAGACTAGGGTTCCCTCAGCTGCACAGATGGGCTCCCCTGCACTTGCATGCCTCTCAGACTCTTCCCTCCAACTGAAACCAAACCAGACCTCCCCACTCAGCCCTAACAGGACCCACAGAGAGAGAGCTCCCTAGAAAATTAGCCAATTAACTTAACACATGTGTGGAGGTGAGGTAATCATTGAATTAGAATAAGCGACTGTTTTGCATTAGCACTAAAACAGGGCTTTAAATCTGTACATTTCTTCAGTGTGCAGTTTAACCCAGACAGTGCTTTGGCACGATGGTGACCTGAAGATACTTGCCAAGAGAATTTAGCCCAGAGGTTTGGCCAGCTCTAGATGTGAGGCTTCAAGACTCACTGAGTCTCAGCTCCCTCCTCCATGTTCGGGGATATACCTACTGCGGGTGCCCGCCTCCCTGAGAACCCCACTGGCCGGGCGGTTATAGGAGGTCCCAGTGCAGAGCATGGGACAGGAGAGCCGAGGCAGGGGCTGGGGCCAATCCGGGAGTCCTGGGTACAGCTCTGTCCTGGTTCCTCGGCGAGGGTAGACATTAGGAATCTCACTAGTCGGGAACTGTGGTCAGCGGCTCTGCCTTCTGCACCTTTGTTCTTGGTGCCGCGGACCAGTGCAGTGGTTCCTACTTGGGGCAATCATGTCCCCTCCCCAGGGGACGCCGGACGTGGCTGGAGAATTTCAATTGTCATAGCTGGGAGTAGGGGGTGCTGCTGGCTTCAGCCAGGTTGAGGCCAGGGTTGCCGCTCATCACACCTCGGGGCACAGGACAGCCCTGGTATCCTTGGGATGGAGCTGGAGAGCCCTCCGCATTCGATTCCTGTCTCTCCCCCTTGACCCACCCCCGCAGATCGGGGACAGATCGGGGGGGAGGCAGAAGTTAGAAGAGGAGGAGAGAGAGAGGAGAGGGTTCCTAGGTGTGGTTCCAGACCCTGAGATGAAGAGACTCCATCTGCCCCCTGCCCAGTGTTGAGACCTTATCCCCAGGGCCCCATCAGGTGACCAGGAGTGGCATGGGGAGTGGTGACCTGAGCACTGGCTCTGTGGTGGCTTCCTGGCTTCTGTTGTGGAAAAGGTGGCCTGGCTATTGGTCCACAGCCTGGCATGCACCAGCCCCCGACCTCCGCCCCCGGTGTCTTGGGGCCAGAGCTGCCCAAGGGGGCTCACCTGGGCCTAAGGCAGGCAGGTGGGCACTGGGCAGGGTGGACACACGGGGAACAGGTGGATGTGCCCCTTCTGTGCCCAACAGACCAGCAGCCGTCCGTCTCCTCTTCTCACAGAAGCTGGCCCTGCCTCCCGCCCTCAGCCCATTCTGAAAGGCTGAGCCTCGCCAACCCAGGTGCATTCGGAGACCGCTGTTCCCTCCTCCCTCGCTCCCTCTGCCGGTCCTCCCAGGGAGCTCTTTCCCTGCAGTGTGTGTCCTTGCTGTGTCCTGGCCACCCTGCTTCTCTCCCGTGGCCGGTGGGATGGGTGACACCCTCACTCTTGGGGACCTGGTGCCCACAGATGTGCTGGTCCTCCACCCTGAGCCCCGGAGGATGGCGCTGGGCTCCCAGGACGCACCTCACTCCTAGGGCTTCACAGACGCAGGATTTTTTAAAGGGACGCATTTGGTAGCACTTAAAAAAAGTGCTTTATATTCTCAGTGTTAATCTCTCAGTGTTATCTGAGAGATTTGTTGTCAGAACCTTAGATGGTTCTGCGTTGTGCAGATAGTTGCTGTTTCCCACTGAAACTGGTGATAAGGAGGCAGCTCTCCTTTGTAAACTAAAAACAGTTTTCAGATTAAGAACCACCTGTGTCTCCTGTCACAGGAGGAAGTTAGCTTTCTGAGACCTGCCTGCCTGTTAGAATTCCCCTGGAATTCTGCTGATTGGAAATCTACTTACTGTGATGATGCAGCCAAGACAGGAAATGCATTTCTCAAACTAGTTTTATTTTTAGCTTAACAAAGCCCTGGTATGCTTATACCACACTGCGAATGCGCTTAAGACAAACCAAACGTAGAAGTGGCTAAGATGGTACATTTTATGTCTGTTTTACCACAAGTCAGAACAAAAGCATCGGTGGAGACTTTGAAAAACACTCAAAAGTAAGACAAAGAGAAACAAACCAATGTCCTGCACAGTAGCATCCTACGTTGTGTGATGTAAATGCTTCAAACTCTTACCGTCTCGCATTCTGATTTTGCTGTTGCAAACTTTTCTTTTCACTTCTTCCTTTTCTCCATCTCCTGCTCATCCCCTTTAACTTAAGAGGATCGCTATGCCAACCAGAGTTAATTGCCTACACAGTAAGTTATTTTTGTTTTATATATTTTTTTAAATTAAGAATAGTCTTGCTATGAGGAAAGCAGATATCCTAACTGAGCTGGAAGCTAGATAAGCTCCCCACGTCCCCATCCCTCCCGTCCCTTCCCAGTTGGACCTTGCCAGGATGCTAGTTTCCCCACCTCCCTCCTGCAAAGTGCCCTGGTCAGGTGGTAGGAGACCGGCATCTCAGGGAAAGACAGGACGGTGTTAGCCGACGTGACACCACCACCTCGCCAAGAAATACAGACGGACCGGCCTCCATAACTGTCCTTGGTTCTAAAAGGTAGTCATTTCTATAAATGGGCTGTCCATGGTTCCCCTTGAAGTCTAAAGCTGTCCTTTGGGTAGCAAACTGCAACTTACAAGTTTGCTTTTGGTCACCGTTCTCCTGTCTGTAAGATGTTGGCACACATTTTTCCTTGAGCGATTTATGTCTGTTAAACTGTGGAAACAAGCAGGAATAAAGTGGGGAGTATCTGCAACTTCAAATAGAATAATTATTTTTAATTCCTTCGTATATGAGTTTATGGGGTTTCTCGGGGGCAGTGCAGTGGTCAAGAATACACCTGTCAATACACCTGCCAATGTAGGAGACACAGGTTCAATCCCTGGGTTGGGAAGATCCCTTGGAGAAGGGAATGGCAACCCACTTCAGTATTCTTGCATGGGAAATCCCATGCACAGAGGAGCCTGGCAGGCTACAGTCCATAGGGTCGCAAAAGAGTTGGATACAACTGAGCAACTAAACAACGTGTTTATACTTGAGCCTTATATATATATACACACACATATATATATTTTATTAACCTTGCTGGCGGAGAAGGCAATGGCACCCCACTCCAGTACTCCTGCCTGGAAAATCCCATGGATGGAGGAGCCTGGTGGGCTGCAGTCCGTGGGGTCGCTAAGAGTCAGACACGACTGAGCGACCTCACTTGCACTTTTCACTTTCATGCATTGGAGAAGGAAATGGCAACCCGCTCCAGTGTTCTTGCCTGGAGAATCCCAGGGACGGGGGAGCCTGGTGGGCTGCCGTCTGTGGGGTCGCACAGAGTCGGACACAACTGAAGCGACTTAGCAGCAGCAATCTTGCTGGAACCAGAGAAAGATTTTTTTTTCTCTTCCTGGTACCGTGTAAGATTTTGGTTATTTGCCTTAAGTTTCACGTAACCCATTTTCATATTTGACCTTCAGGCATCTTTAAGATCAGGAGTGAGGTCTGAGCCTTGCTTCTTGCCCGGCAGGTGAATGAGGTGGGCTTGTTAAATCTGAACAGCCTCTCTCCATTGCCCCATGGTTGTGAGTTCCCCTGTCAGCAAGGAGTGACAGATTCTGGGGCCTGGGGAAAGTGTGACCTTCCAAACTGGAGTTCTTGTGTCATCAGGGTTCTCCAGGGAAACAGAATTGATTGGTTCTAGATTTCAAGGATCTGGGTTGTGTGGGTGAGTCTGAAACCTACAGGGCAGACAGGAGCTGATGCCACAGTCTTGAGGCAGAATCTCTGCCCGGGGATCCTTCCTTTTTGTTCTCAGTTGATTGCATGAAGGCCATGCACGTCACCTGGGGTATCTCCTAGGGCTCAGGCACGGATGGGAGACCTGGACCACATGGACAGGGGCTTCCCAGCAACACTCAGCTCAGTGCCAGATGGAGTCACTGGGCACGCTGGGCAAGCTGGCACAGAACACTGGGTGCGGCGTCCTGGTCATGTGGCTCTGAATGGCCCTGCCTCCCTGCAAAGATGAGTGCACTTGCCCGTCTGAGCTACGACCTGCCGTGCTGCGGCTGTATCGGTGTCCACCAAGCGCAGCTGTGCTGTGTCCATCCCCAGTCATTTACCCCGAAGGTCGCTGTGCTTGAGTGACCAAGTTTAAACAGACGATCACATTTTTATTTAGTGATGAAAATGGAATAACCTCGGCTTGTACTGGTCCTTCTTCATGTGTGATGAGTTAAACTGCAGAGCCTGGAGAAGGGCTCACAGCGCTGGAATATTCTGTCCTCCCCAGGCCACCGGCATGCCTTTGATCATGCCCGGAAGCCTATCCCAGTCCCTGCCAAACAGCAGGGCTCTGCTCTGAGCTCCCTCTGAGAACTGCTCAGTCCCACCCTCCGGAGAACTCCCCAGCAGCAACTTGGCAGACCGGCCCTCCAGACGCCCGCCAGCTACCTCCAGTTCAGATGCATCCTCAGCAGCACAGAGGAGCCAAGCTTTGAAGGACAGAGCATGTCCCTCTCTGAGTCTCTACTTCCTTATTTGTAAGCAAGAGATGAGAGCACCCTTGGAGAAGGCTGGGAAACGTAACCTGGGCTGCAGCTTGTAGAGGTGCAAACCTCAGTCTCGCCCCTCACGTGACCATCCTCTGTCCAAAAAGCCGACGTCCCCAGAGTGTGGCAAGTCGTGGCAAGTTAGGGGTCAATCTGAACCAGAGCACATGTGGCAGCATCTGGTTCTGGACTGATGCTGAGCAGGCAGTTAACAACACAGCACCCCTGCTCCAGAGGGTGGAGGACGAAGGACAGAAACCACGCGTGTGCCTGGCAGGGAGGGCAGCGCAATCTTCCACACGGTATCCAGGGTTCAGGGATACAGGAGGACACGGCTGCCGTTCCAGGATCCTCATCCTAAGTCAGATCTTCCCCTTCCCTGTCTCGTCTGTGTTAGACCCTGGGGGTGGCTGAAACAGAGCTCCATAGGTGAGGTGCTTTAAACAACAGAGATTTCGTCTCTGAGTTCCAGAGGCTGGGAGTCCAAGATCAAGGTGTGGGCAGAGCTGGCTGCTCCTGAGGCTGGGAGGGAGGGTCTGTCCCAGCCGATGCCCCAGCTTTGGGGTTTGGGGGGGATTGCTAACAACATAGCACGTTGCCTCTTGGCTTGTAGGTGCATCACCTTGAGCTCTGCCTTCATCTTCACATGGCGTTTCCCAGTGCGCCTCTGTTCAAACTTCCCCTTTTTATAAGGACCCCAGTCATACTTGATTAGCACCTGTCCTAATGACCTTGCTATAACTGAATCGCCAATGTCATGACCATATCTCTAAGTAAGGTCACATTCTGAGGACCTGGGGTTAGGACCCCAACATAAGAATTCTGGATGGACAAGATTCAAACTGTGACACCGCCCCCACTCACACCTTAGATCTTGGCTCCAAACCCCGGATGGGATTTCAGCACAGGGACACGTGTGAAATGGGCTTTGTGGATGGAGTGTTCAAGGGGAGGTTCTCTTACTGCTGGCTTCCACATCCCTAGGTCTGCAGCTGGCCTGGGGAACAGACCGGTCTGCTCCCCTCCCCACACTTCCATTCCCTGTCCCCCACCCCAGGGAGATGGGAATGGGAAGTGGGATTAGAGTCTAGATTAACCAGATGGGTCCCTCGGACCTCCCTCCCTCTCCTCTGTTCTGATGTGACAGCCCCACATTTACATGCTATTTGAGGGGCTGAAGCCTGTGTGCTGCGGTCCATGGGGTCGCAAAGAGTCAGACATGACTGAGTGACTGTGAGCTTAACCCAGAGCAGCTACCTGTAGACCAGAAACACCTCCTAAGCACCTCCCATCCCCCACCTACCCGAACCTAAGGGAACCTGGCCAGGTTGGGAGCCTCCGGGACATTTGAGTCCCTAGGTCATTAACCATCAGGCATCACTGTATCCACCCCACTGGCCAGACTCCAGAGTCAGGCCCCATGGGTTGTGGTGACCCCTGCCATCATGCACCCTGCCTGCTGTTTTTTTTGAGATACGCTGCATCTTCCCGGGATTAGAATGGATCCAGGAATGGACCTCTGAGGTCCAGGGAGCAGCCAGTCAGGCCCGTTGACTTGAAGTAAAGCCACGGAGACTTACATTCACCTTTCTGCTTTGTCCCTCTTCCAGCCTTCCTCAAGCCCCCGCACACCACCTCCCAACTCTGGTGGTGGTGGTGGTTTAGTCACTAAGTCGTGTCTGACTCTTGTGACCCATGGACTGTAGCCCGCCAGGCTCCCCCGTCCCTGGGATTCTCCAGGCAAGAACACTAGAGTGGGTTGCCATTTCCTTCTCCAATGCATGAAAGTGAAAAGTGAAAATGAAGTCGTTCAGTTGTGTCCGACTCTTCGCGACCCCATGGACTGCAGCCTACCAGGCCTCTCCAGCCATGGGATTCTCCAGGCAAGAAGAGTACTGGAGTGGGTTGCCAGTGCCTTCTCCGACATATACATATATATAACTATAAATATATATAATTGTAAATATATATATATATATATATATACACACACACACACACACACAGAAGATGAGATGGTTGGATGGCATCACCAACTCAATGGACATGAGTTTGAGTGAACTCCAGGAGTTGGTGATGGACAGGGAGGCCTGGCGTGCTACAATCCATGGGGTCGCAAAGAGATACGAGTGAGCGACTGAACTGAACTGACTGATGTATATATGTATATCCTATTCAGCCTTCTTGAAAGGTGATTGTATCCAAAGAGAGAACCAAAACAATTCTTTGGGGGCAGCTTTGACCCAATGAAACTCAGCCCGTTTCTCTTGAGCTTCCGCACAGAAGCTTCTGAGTTTTCAAGGTACATGGCTAATATCAAAGGCAGAGGTCTTCCTACACTTGTCATAGTGTTTTCGTTCCCGTGGTGGTTTCTCTGTTTCTCTGTCCCACCTCTCAGTCCTCAGGGGTTTTATTTGGAGCAGCCAATCAGGAGAGGAGACCCATCCATTCTGGGCAGAGCAAGTAGGACGGGCATCCTTAAATTCAGGTCTAGGGTGTGGCCTCTGAAATTCACGGGATTGCTGCCTTCCCCACAGTCAGTGCTGATCCTGCAAAGGTCTGTGGACAGGGCTCGGTCAGATTCCACAATTATCTGTTTCAGCTAGAAGAGCAAAGCGTCGCCCTCAGGCCTCCTGTTTGGATTAAGCTGGATGGTTTTGCATATGTCACAGCTTTTGAAGTACTTGCTGGATCTGTCATGAAAAGAATGAATTGCCAGATTAGCTATAAAGCTCCTTATTGGGAAGGTCAAGCCATTCTTCTTTCAAAGTCCTTAACTCCTGCATGCAAAATGGTCATGGGTTTCACAGCCTGACTGGAAAGGACCCTGGTGGGGCCTTATTTACAGGATGTTAAACTAGTTTGTGGAAGTGAAAGCAGGTTAGTGGGCTCTGTCCCGTTGCTATGGTAACTGGCCTTTAACCTTTAAGGAACCATCGCCGTTGAAATCATTGCTGCTGCTATATTTTTCTAGTTCATGTTCCATCATTTTACATCGAATTTGCATAGATCCGAACAAGCAAAATTGAGGTTTTGTAGATCAAAAGTGATCAAGTAACAGACATGTCATGTGACTTAGCTTAATAGACACATGCTGGATCTGGAGTTATAAAAGCTCTTCCTCCCCAAAAGAATAAGTGTCATTTAACTTTCCTAAGGGGCTTCCCAGGTGGCTCAGTGGTAAAGAATCCACCTGCCAGTGCAGGAGTTGTGGGTTTGATCCCTGGGTCGGGAAGCTCCCCTGGAGAAGGAAATGGCAACCCACTCCAGTATTCTTGCCTGGGAAATCCCATGGACAGAGGAGCCTGTCGGGCTACAGTCGACAGGGTCACAAAGAGTCGGACATGACTCGAACTAAACAACAACTTTCCTAAGAAGGTGAAAATCGTTTCTGTCAGAGTCCTTAATTTGGTTTTGATATCGGAGCATCCTTTCTGGGTCATTAGAGCCCTGCTCTGCTACTTATACTGTTCCTCATGACAAGGAGTGGGTAGGGCTAGGGGACCCCTAAAAGTCAGGGATCTGAGTGCCTTCCCTGGGAATGGATTCCAAGGGACCGTCCAGCCCACTGCCCCTACTCTCCTTTTTTAAGCTGCTCTGCTCACTACGCCTTGGGAGCTCTTGTGTTGCGCACAGGCCTGACCCAGCTGCCTTTCTGCGCTTGCAGTCACAGGCTGCCTGTGTTAGTCACTGGAGCTGCCTTCTCTCCTTCCCTCCCGGACACGTCCCAGCCTCTCGCCGCAGCCCTCTGACCCCGTGCCTTGTTCTTTCAGGAGGAATTTTAAGGAAGGGTGCCAAGCTCTTCTTCCGCCGGCGGCACCAGCAGAAAGACCCCGGCCTGAGCCAGTCACACAACGACCTCGTGTTCCTGCAGCAGCCTGATGGGGCACGGAGGAAGGGGGTGACGCTCTCCCGGATCCTGAACAAGAAGCTGCTCTCCAGGCACCGGGGCCAGAGCACCCTGAATGGCGCCCCCTCGGACCCCTGCCCGTAGGCCGGTGCCCCCTCCCCAGGGAAGCTGCAGGTGCAGACCCACCATCGCCACCCGCCGGGATACAGCCAGAGGGCCAGCGAGCTGCTGGACGGCTGCCCTGTCCACCGTCTAGCTGGGGTTTTTCCAACCATTTTGTCTTTTAAAGGGAAAAAAAAAAAACAGTCTCCATCCAGGAGGCTTCCCTGAAGAGAATCTGCAAAGCCCAATTTGCCACCAGAATCCAGGGGACCCGAAGACTCCACCGTTTGTCTGTGCTCACAGCTGAGGACTGAAGTTAGATGGGAGGATACTTCCCGTGCGAGCTGTGGAACTCACTGTAAGGGGCTGTGGACGGGCAGCTGGGGAAACGAGCTCGGTCCTCCATGCTCTAACCTTGGTTGGTGCCTGGACCACATAGCAAAGGGGACGGTTCCTCCGTGCTGTCACTGTGAATGGAATGGATGGGTCACCTCTCCTGATTGGCTACTCAGAATAAAAAGTGCGGCTGCCCCTGCGGACTGAGAGGAGGGACGCGGGCAAACAGAGCAATCACTGCAGTAATGGAAACACTGACAAATATAGGAAGACACTTGCCTTTGATATTAGCCATATAATTTGAAAAATTATGCAAATACTAAATATATCCTATGCATATTATGCTGAACACTTTTCTAAGTTTACTTTGAGCCTATTTGCAAGTAGGAGATATGTAAATCCTTAGGTGGTTTTACATTTTTCTGAATAGCGTCAGAAGCTATAATAATACCAACAGAGCAGTCAACACACGGAATGTTTTCCCTGCCGTCTGCCGTCCGGGCTCACAGGAGAGCAGCCAGCCCATCAGATGAAGTCAGGAGCAATAAGCCACAAACACAAGGCTGTGTTCACCATACATACGTGGTTTTTCTTTAGTTCAAGGTTTTGCCAAATATTGCCAACAGCTGAAACAAAGTACTATCAGGGCAAAGGAGGAAATCATTTTATGTCTCAGGTGTGAGTCTTAGGAATGGAAGTTTAATAACAAATGAGCCAAACACACATCAGATTTCTTTTATGAGCTCTTCAGAATGCTACTGTGAACGCTGCTCAGCCACTCTTGGGAGGCCCTTGTTTTAATTTCCAGTGGGAAAAACAGTGAGCTTGGCACACGATGTTAGTATCCTATGGATCTTCCAAACCACCTTCCTCATCAATTCGCCTTTTCCCAGGGGGAAACCATGTTCCTCATCCGTGAGCCCTTCCCCTGGGGTCCAGTCACAGGTTTTCACTCCTCTGGATGAGGCACTTTTAGGAGAAATGCTTATTAAGGAGCACCTGTCATCCTGATGACAGGTTTTGCATAAGATCCATTTTTCTTCGTAAGACTCAAAGGCAATTATGAAAACTCGGCTTCTGTCACAGATAGGAAATTGGGTGAGCCCCTTTCTAGAGGTGCCTTTGTGACTCCTTCAACATATACTTCATGGAAGAGAGCCAGGGATGAGCAGAAACCTTTATAAAAATCAAGTTTATAGACTTCTTTCCTTTCCTACTCTTTTTCATTTTGGGATGAGATTAGAAAATAACATTAAGAATTTTATTATAGGGACTTCCCTCGTGGTCCAGTGGTTAAGGCTTCACCTCCAAGTATAGGGGGTATGGGCTCAATCCCTGGCCAGAGAGCTAAGATCCCACATGCCTCGTGGCCAAAATCTAGAGTATAAACAACAGAACCAATATTGAAACGGGTTCAATAAAGGCTTTAAAAATGGTCCACATCAAAAAAACTTAAAAACCAGGAATTTTGTTTTAAAACGCACTATTCAAAATCCTTAGGTGTCCCAATAATTATCAACTGACTGTAAAATGACTTTTTTAGCATACATTGCTTTTAAAGATTATACTCCAATTGTTATCACTGTAAATTAGCACCTGACATTCCAAAATCTAGTATGTTCATACCAAGTTAGTCACCACAGACTAGAAATCACTACTAGTCTTTTGGAACCAATGGTCTCATTAATGTTCTGTTTCACTTGAGGGATTCTTGTCCTTTCTCATGTGCTCGGCAGAACCTGTGACATTTCAGAATTAATTCTAAGAGGGTATTGTGTGTGTCAGAATGTCAGACACTGATCAGAAGTTGTCAGTGCAATTTTTTATTTGATTTGAACTCGACTTACTTGAGTGTGAAGGTGTCAGAGTCTTACTTTCAACTTTCTCACTCTAAAAGAAGTCGTAGCCATTCCCATTCCTGAACAACCCCACAAGCATCCTGCTCACTGCTCCATACCTTCATCCAGGGCTCTGCTTCTCAACTTTCTCAAGACCTGACTCCTTTTCAGGGTCCTGGGGAAGTGTCAGGGGCTTTCCGTCCAACCTGTGAGGGAGAAGCACATGGATTAACACAAGAGGGAGTGTGTGCTGGCGAGATGCATGTCTGCTGGTGTCTGCTAGATGCACTTCAAGAACCCCGAACATTTAAGTCACTCCAGGAGCCTACCCTCCAGATGCACATACATTAGTCTCCCGCAAATGCATTTTTCTGAAGTGACAGAGGACACTGACATAGGAATAAGACAGGAAAAATGAAAGGTAGGGTCAGGGTAGTGCTGTGAGAACGTGGGCTGTATTGATACTGTGAATGTTTCATTTCCAAGCTGTTTATCCAGGTGTATTTTTTAATAGTGTAGGATATTTATGTTAAATGTCATTGACACCAAACATCAATTAAGATTATACACCAAATGCAAAACCTACTTATTGTAAATCACTTCATTCCCTTTACCTTTTCCACACGTGAGAGTGGTTTGGGGGCTTTTGATAATGTTTTGATGAAATTTCTTGCAGAGTGGTGCTTTGAAAGCAATTTCTCATGAACACTAATGGTAATGTGTATCTGTATGTCTGGAACCAGCTGCTCATGTCGGTTTTAATAAGTTGCCAGTACTTCTATTGGATTTGTTTAAGGATGAGCCTGTGTTATTTCCTGAGGAATGAAATGGACCTTCAGGTGTGTGTCTGTTTTCATGTAGCATCAACAGAAGTACCCACCTCATCATTCTGGCTGAAAACCTGCTGTGAGGAAGAAGGTTTAGACCAAGCACTTTATTTCAACCAGGTCTCAAGTTTAAGTCCACAAGCATCCCTGGATTTCTAGAGATAACTACCTGGCCTGCCGCTGCCAGCCAATGACAAGCTGGGTGCCTGTCCAGGTGTTTGATTGGTCTTACTGGTCACATGTATAGAAGAATGCTATACCTTTTCTTCTTGAACAGAAAGGGAAAGGTTAATTTACACTGCTGCCACTCAATTCAAATGTTTTCTGAGTAATGTTCTCATGGCCCTCAGTCTTGAAACTTGAAATATAAATTGGTGGCTGTTGGAAGCCAGAACATTTAACTCCATCAGATGAAAAACAGGTCTCAGCACCAGCCTAGACCTTGTTGCCAGGTCCTGCCACCACCACCCCAAGCCTGTGAAGGCGTGATGACCAAAGCAGGCGGCCCAGGGACATCAGCACTGCTAGTCCTACAAAGCGAACTCAGGTTACACCTCTCTGCTTCCTTCTTTTTTTTTTGGCATTCCTTCCTTCCAGATGAGGAAGCAGTCAAAATGCAACAAACTGCCGCATTCACCCTGGAGGAGGAAATGGCAACCCACTCCAGTGTTCTCACCTGGGAAATCCCATGGACAGAGGAGCCTGGCAGGCTACAGTCCATGGGGTTGCAAGGGGTTGAACATGACTGAGCACAGCACAGCCCCATTCCCCCAGCTTCCAAACGACCAGTAATGTGCCATTTATAATTTAGGCTTATAGTTCCCCCCTCCCCAGTGTTATATCAAAGCTACAATTTTTTTTTTTTTTTTAAGAAGAAAACAAAAGGGTTTCCAGGTATGTGGAGAGGTTTGGCTTGATGATCAAGCATGGTGATGAATTTAATCCGACCGTGATTGTATTCCTGGGTAGCACTTTAAAAACAGACTGCGGTCTCGTACTGACCTTGTGTGCTTGGGTTCATTCCAGGAAGATGTGGCTGGAACGCAAATGGTCTTGGAAGGAAATAAACAGGCCCACAGAACACTAAACACTGAGTTGTCTTTGCTGAGTCCTGCGCTGCCCCCGTGTCCCTCAACTTCTCCGAGGGTCTGGGAATCCTGGTTTTTCTCTCGTCAGGTGTGACCCTGGTCAGGTGGTTGGAAGAGGAGCTGTCCTAACATTCTTCATAAATGATTCATATGTCACTAAGCACCTGCTTTAAGCCTGGGGCTAAAATCATTTATTGGAATGACAGTGTCTCCAGTGAACTTTAGGGCCCCGGTGAATTATAGGTGCTGCCTGCCACTCGGGGTCTCTTGGCCTGGGTCCCCCGGTGGTTATGTGACCCCGTGTGATCCCCAGGGACTTTTTGAGGAGCACTGTTCCCTTGGGGTGAAACCGCTATCTATCCACCATGCCGCCATCATCACCCTGCCCCAGCTGCCTGAGAGCTGGAGGGGTAGATGCCAGGTGGGGCCCCAGGATGGCTGGGATCCAGG
>NW_011494609.1:9236263-9236952 GCF_000754665.1 Bison bison bison
GGGGTGGGGCAGGGGCCGGGAGGGGCGCGCAGACAGAGTATCCTGTGCCAGCCCTCCAGGCCTCACATCTTTGCTGCTTATCAGCCTCCCTGTGTGTCAGTTTCCTGTCCCCCTGCTCTGCCCAAGCCCTAAGAAAACTGGTCCCCAGTCCAACCCCCATCCCCATCCCCCATCCTTCCTCTCAGCTGTCCTAACCCTGAACGTCCTCTAGGTATGGAGTGGTCACTCGAGGGCCAAGACTGACTCACAGCCCTGCATTTCAGAGGAGGAGTCCGCCTACATAAAGCCCCAGCATTGCAGGCTCGGCTCTGGGTTCTCTGCTCTGGACATGGCAGGTGGCGATGGCGCCGAGTCTGGCTTGGGATCAAGGTGTCTCAGGCCCTCTGTTGAACAGCTGCTTCCTGTGTGGCCAGCAGTCTGTTCTGCTCTGACACTCGGGAGGAGTCTGATGGAGGTGCTGGACGACCAGCTGTCCTAACCTGACCTCCTGGCGGTCACTTGCAGGTGCACACTGTGTTCTTGCCGATCCCGTCTACACAGCATAGATGGATCCAGTTCAGCCACTTCAGCACATTCATCGTGGCGTGCGCACCCCTCAGCCCCAGGACACACCTCTCCCGTTCTTACCGTCTAACCAAACAAGTCCTGCATTCTATGTGAAGTGCCTGCCCCAGAGCAATTCTGTCAGC
>NW_011494609.1:9237052-9242225 GCF_000754665.1 Bison bison bison
TTCAGCCCTGCCACTCGGCCCCTTCTCACCCTGTCCTAGACTTGAAGCCCAGCAAGAATGTGGGTGCCCGTATCCCCTGGGTTTAGAATGATGTCCATGATGATGGACATCAGTTGACAGCTTTGTATCAGCTCATACAGGAATTCTGCTTACTCACTCCTACCCCACTCACTGGGGTCTGGGGATGGAGCAGACATGGAGGGGATGTGTGTGACAAAGAATGCTGCTCTTGACCTTGGTCCCTCACAAATGTAGGGTGCTGTGTGTATGTGTCAGTAAATCGTTTATCAAAAGAAAGGCAGCTCCCTCGCCATAGAGGGCTGGATACCAGCCTGAATGATGTAGCACAGTGCCCGCCCTCAAGAGAAAGCTGCCAGGCCAGGCCCCCTTCCCAAGGTGAGCCAGGGCCATCACCCTCCATAGCTGTCCACAGCTCACCTCCGCTCTGAACCGTAACTGTCTGTAATGCAAATGGCCAAGCTGTGCCTTGCATGTGCCAGGCATTCAGAACGATTCATGATACTGATGCTGTCAATATTCATCAAGTTAGATGCTTGTATAGGTGCACTGGGCTGCTTGATATTTTACAGAAATACCAGGGGAGGACTCGAGATCACAGTAATTATTGCCAAAACTAACTGAGCGCTTGCTATGTGCCAGGATTTTGCAAAGAATTTACTAGACACTGACTTCTATGCTCTTTGAAGCAACCCTGTGAGTTATGATCTCAGGAAACTGAGGCATCAAGAGGTTTAGTCGCTTGCTCAAGATCACACAGCTGGTAACTTGGCAGGATCAGAATTTAAGCCCAGGCTGCCTGGCTGCAGAACCCGTTTTTATGACTAGTCTCCACCACCTCGTGTCAACTGAAGAGACCAAGGACTTGTGGCCTCACATGGTCTTTCCCGAACTTTATGTTATGGGTGAGAATGATGGAACATGAGATGCACTGCTTGGCACACAGTAGGCACGAGACCACTTGCTGGTTGTGAAAATGAAGTGAAATTGCTCAGTCGTGTCCAACTCTTTGTGACCCCATGGACACCAGGCTCCTCCATCTGTGGGACTTTCTAGGCAAGAGTACTGGAGTGGGTTGCCACTTCCTTCTCCAGGGACTCTTCCCGACCCAGGGATGGAACCCAGGTCTCCTGCACTGCAGACAGACACTTTACCGTCTGAGCCACCAGGGAAGTCCTTGCTGGTTAGTTCTCTTTATCTGGATGGGAAGAATTAGCCAGATTGAAAGCAGAAGCTAAAGGTGGTGTGGAGAAGTGAAGCTTAGGATATGTATGTCCACAGTATCCCCTAGCAAAGGAGCTTTATGTTTAAATTAACAAAAAGCCAGAGCTATGAGACATGTATCAGGCAGGCCAATGTCGGGGCTGAGAGCATGAGCCCCAGTCTGGGGCTGCACAGTAAGGCAATGGCATCTTAACGTCACAGCTGCTGTTTGAGAAGGAAAATCCGCTGATCATATGGGAAGCACTTCTCTGTTTATGTGGGGTTTTATACATATTTATTTATTTCGCTGTTCCTGGCACACAAGATCTTAAATCTTCTTTGTGGCATGTGGGATCTTTAATTGTAGCATGTGGGATTCAGTTCCCACGAGGGAACTAACCTCGGCCCCCTACATGGGAAGCATGGAGACTTAGCCACTCAAACACACAAGGGAAAGCCTTGTGTGTTTTTGTTTTTAATTCTCCCAATTTATTTTTAAAAATTCCAACCTAGGGAATAACCTATGTATCCTTCACCTAGATTCTCTGGTTTTGCTCTATTTGTTCGATCCAGGATCTAGTGCTCAATTGATTGATTATTGTTTGAGGACATCATGTTTCACCCTAAATTCTTCAGAAAGCGTTTTCTAAGAACATGTTCTGTCACTCAGTCGTGTCCAGCTCTTTGCGACCCCACGGACTGCAGCACTTTGGGCTTCCCTGTCCTTCACCATCTCCTGGAGCTTGCTCAAACTCATGTCCATTGAGTTGGTGATGCCATCCAACCATCTCATCCTCTGTTGCCCCCTTCTCCTCTTGCCTTCAATCTTTCCCAGCATCAGGGTCTTTTCCAATGAGTTGCCTCTTCACATCAGATGGCCAAAGTATTGGAGTTTCAGCTTCAGCAACAGCCCTTCCAATGAATGTTCAGGACTGATTTCCTTTAGGATTGACTGATTTGATCTCTTTGCTGTCCAAGGGACTCTCAAGAGTCTTCTCCAACACCATGGTTCAAAAGCATCAATTCTTCGGTGCTCAGCTTTCTGTATAGTTCCAACTCTCACATCCATACACGACTACTGGAAAAACCATAGCTTTGACTAGATAGACTTTGTCAGCAAAGTAATGTCTCTGCTTTTCAATATGCTATCTAGGTTGGTAATAACTTTTCTTCCAAGGAGCAAAAGTCTTTTCATTTCATGGCTGCGGTCACCATCTGCAGTGATTTTGAAGCCCAAAAAAGTAATGTCTCTCACTGTTTCCATTGTTTCCCCATCTATTTGCCATGAAGTGATGGGACCAGATGCCATGATCTTATTGAATGAGACCTGGGAGTGATGTTTCAAGAGGGGTGAGTGTGTTGGTGGGGATTGCACATTAGCTGCTGTGGTCAGTTTGGGGCTCTTGGCAGTTGGGGTGCACTTGGGCAAAGACCTGAATGATGGGGAGAACCTGGGAACATGTTCCAAGATACAGGGGTAAGTGTAGACCTTGGCAACGTGTTCAAGGAACAGAAGGCTGGAATCTCACCACTGGGTGGGGCTCAGCAGGATGGAGCTGAGGAGGCACAGGTGAGGTAATCCAGGTGTGGGAGGTGGTGATGCGGACCTACTGAGAGTGCCACCCGGCAGCCACTGTGGAAGGCTGTCTGTCAAGGTGGGGTAGGAGCAGAGAAAGGAGCCCCAGCAGCACTTCCTCCCCAGTCCCTATGGACACGCCCTGTTGATGGGAAATTAAGATCAACTTCACTGCCCGGGGCGTGGTTTCAATCCCTAGTCAGGGAATTAAGTCCCACAAAGGAAAAAAAGATCAACCTCGTACACAGATCAATTTGTACAAGTGAGTCCGACCGAAGGATAAATTCCTGCAGGTGGGACGGCTGGGCCAAAGGTTCTGTGCATCGAGGATTTCTGTGGATATTAACAGATGGCCCAGATGGAGGCTGTGCTGATTATATCTGAACCTGGAAAGGATGAGACTGTTTGTTTCTCTACAGTCTCTTCAAAATCATGCTATTAATCTTTGAAAATCTTTGCTAATGTAAGAGATAAAAATGATCTCACTGTAAGTTTGCTTACATACACAGCTGCAATAATATAGTTGGTTAGCATTTCCTATGGGTTTCCCTGGTGGCTCAGACAGTAAAGAATCTGCCTGCAATGTGGGAGACCTGGGTTTGATCCCTGGGTTGGGAAGGATCCCCTGGAGGAGGGCATGGCAACCCACTCCAGTATTCTTACCTGGAGAATCCCATGGACAGAGGAGCCTGGAGGGCTACAGTTATGTGGTTGAAAAAGAGTTGGACATGACTGAGTGAATAACATACATAGGAGTCATTGTATTTTCTGTGAACTGTCCATAGACTGTTGATTTTTCTGTTGGGTTCTTTATCTTTTTCTTACTGGTTCTTAAGAGCTTTATATATATTAGGGGAAGGAGCCCTTTCTAATATCAATTTCAAATCATTGCTCTCAGTTCACTCCCTCTCTTTGATTTTATTAGTATGTTTTTGCCAGGCAGAAATGTACAAGGCAGAAAGTGAACTCAGTTGTGTCCAACTCTTTGGAGACCCCATGGACTGTAGCCTACCAGGCTCCTCCCTCCATGGGATTCTCCAGGCAAGAGTACTGGAGTGGGTTGCCATTTCCTTCTCCAGGTGGATCTTCCCCACCCAGGGATCGAACCCGGGTCTCCCACATTCCAGGCAGACGTTTTAATCTCTGAGCCAAGGCAGCTACATTGCCAAATCTGAGCGCCCAGGACTAGATGAAGGATCCTTCTGGTCTCTTCTGTTTCTATTCCTCTGTGACTGTTTGTTCAGTGAATGATAAGGGTTGAGACCATACAAGCCCCATCCCTCCCCCAAGCTTGGGTGGAAGGCAGAGGGGACAGAAACAGTTTGTGCCAGGCAGTGGCGCTCTGGCCTCGAGTTCGCAGCATCCGGGGTGCCTGTAGGTACTTGGCACAGCGCAGTGTGGGGCAGTGGTTAAGGCAGAACTCTGGGGACTCCCAGGGCCTGAACTTAAAAGGCAGGATCTCCACTCACCAGTGAGCTGCTCTAATTTAGGAGCTTGGCAAGCAAGTCAAGAGCCTCTAAGCCTTTACCAAGTGGACAGAAAGATGACCAAGAAAGGTAGCAAGCAGGTCTGTGGGCTAAATTCAGAAATCGTTATTCCTGGGCGGCAAACAGACTTATCGACACCGGCGGGGTGGGGGGTAGTGGGGGTGGAGGTTGAGATGTATGGAGAGAGTAACATGCAAATTTACAATACCATATGTAAAATAAATAGCCAATGGGAATTTGCTGTATGACCAGGGAACTCATACAGGGGCTGTGTAACAACCTGTAAGAGTGGGATGGGGAAGGAGATGGGAGGGAGGTTCTGGAGGGAAGGGACATGGGTGCACCTATGGCTGATTCTTGATGTTTGACAGAAAACAAAACTCTGTAAAGCAATTATCCTTCAATTAAAAAATAAATAAGTTAGAAAAAAAGAAAGTTCGACTCTCTTTCACCTCCCCTCCCCCACCCCCAGGAAATTAAGTCTCGAGGGAACCGTCAGAAGAAAGGTCCGCGCTGGGTGGCGGTGTGCGAGCTGCCAACGTGAACCCGCGAACCCGTCGCGGGTATCCGCATCCGCCACGCCACCGGGGAAGGGGTGCGCGCGGCCGCTTGACGCCCCCTCCGGCCCCGGGGAAAGGGCAGCCGGAACCCGCTACGCGTCTGCCGCCCGATCCGGATCCACACCGCCCGTTCACCCAGCGACCGGTCCACGCCTCGCCCGCGCCCTGCCAGTCCAGTCCACGCCGCTCCGGTCCCCCTCGTCCATGCGATCCGCAATCCCACTGCCCCGGTCCACCGCGTCCGCTACCGTTCCACCGGTCTGTGCCACCTCCTCTCGGTCCACATGACCCGCGCCCTGCTGCTCGCTGGTCCATGCCGCCCGCTTCCG
>NW_011494609.1:9243103-9246217 GCF_000754665.1 Bison bison bison
GGTCCCTGGACCCCTGGCTCCTGAGATTACAAAGGCAGACCCCTGAATTTGGGCGATGGGGCTGCCCACCCCACCCCCATCCCCAAGAGCACCCTGCATCCCGTTCATGTAAACCCTTGCGTGGCAGAGGCAAGATAGTGAAACCCACGGACAGGTGACATGTGCCCACTCTCCGGGTGGGTGGCCGTGCTGGGAAGGGGTGCGCTGGCCCCGCCCTGGCGCGGACAGGTGGACCAGCAGGCCATGTGGCCTCTGGAGAGGATGTCCGACCGGTGAGGGTCAGCTTTGAGGGGACAAGTGGAAACGCCCTATGGAAATATCCACCTTCCTGATGGTTATCGTTATTTTGTGTTTATTAAGATCTTAATGTAGTGGATGAGATATTTTTTAATCCACAAACGCTCAGAAATTGCCCTCTCCCCACCACTGGGTACACCATGGGTAGATTAAAATGGTAGAAAAAAAGTGTGTGATCAGAGACACGTGGACCCGTGTACATAGTTAAAGCTGCCAGCCCACAAATATCAGGGTTGCCTAAGCCACTCTCATAAAATCTGGACTCACCAGATCAATTTGGAGAACACTGTTAAGTTCCTGGAAGTATTAAGGATGAAAAGTAAATGAGCAACTGGTTTTGTAACAAATCCTTAGAGCCAACAATGTGAACTCTGCCTGGAATGATTGTGGACACTTTGTTTTATAAGTCAGCCCCCCTCTTCTCTCTCCCCCCACTACACACATACCGCTACCATATTTTGTTTCAAATCTGGATATTTTCACATTTTCCACATTTTCACTGCTTCATTCTGCTTCTCTGCATTTCCTTGACATCACTACCTTATGGTGGTTGAATGGTTAAGAAAACAACTGTAGTTTGAATTTTGAAGAGGAAAAATAGTAGGATTTATCCTATGTAGTTTTTTCCTCCTATATCTTTGATTCATATTTTTGCAGAAAAATTGCCAACAAAGAATGCAGTAGTAATATGTTCTATTTTGTAAACAGAAAAAACATTTATATTTTTCCAGAGCACCCATAAACCAAAACAAAACTCAATTGCGAGGCTAATAGCTTTTCTGGGAATAATTGTATTTGAGAAAGAACTCCATTAGCTTGGCATATGTGTCTCACATACCATTGTCTGTGTAGAAGGCTGGAGAACGCAGCACCCATTCTGCAGGTTTGAGAGAGATTGAAGGCAGCTGTTTCTTGGACATGGGATTTGAGAGCCTGAGTTTGTGAGCAGGGACTCAAATGCTTTCTCAGCCTCCTTTTCACAGTTGTGACCCATGACAATACTCGCTGAGTTCATCTCACACAGTTCATGTATGCCTGCATTCATCGGCCATCGTTCAAGCAGCTGTTCCTTGCCGGGTGCTGCAGAGAAGAGAGAAGGCCCTGCCCCATAGATCGAATGTTCTGGAGGGGAGGAGATGGATAGTGGTTGGAGCCTGGAGGAGAAGGCAGGAAGGGTGGCAGGTGGAGGTGGGGGTTTGGGCAGGGGTGGGCGCACTTGGGCAGTGGGGACCCAGAAGGTCTATCTGGGGAGGGGATGGCTGAATGGAAACCAGTGTTCCTCAGTGGAGATCTGGGATGAGGGCAAGTGCAAAGGCCCTGGGGTGGCAGCAAGCTTTGTGTGGCCGAGTCAGGGCAGCACAGGCTGTACTCTACTCAGAGTTCACCCTGAGAGCCAGACACCCCTGGGGGCTTTGGGCAGGAGTCCAGCAAATCTGTGTCTTTCCCGTAGAAACAGGGTGGAGGCAGAGGGGAAATGAGGAGTCAGGACAGGACAAGGAGTGTTTCTAGAGTGAGGCAGGCCTTGCTACTGGACTGGTGGGGAATGTGCAGGGGTGACAGGCGGTGCCATTCGCTGAAGGCAGCTGACAGGTGTGCAGGTTGGGGCGTGGTCAGGGAATCAGGGCCCAGGAGACCAGCAGCATTTTTAAACTGCCCCTCAGGGTGAGAGAGACCCTTGCCCTGCGCTCGCGGCCCTGGTCCTCACCTTCCTGAAGTGCTCCCGGCTTAAGAAAGGCCCCTCCCGTCATCCAGGACATGGCGACCCCCAGCCCCAGTCTCAGTGTGGGCCGTGGTCAGCTCACAGGCGTGTGGGCATCACGGTGTCTGGGAGACCTCGGGCAGTGGCTGTCGCTAAGTAGTGACAGAGCCCCTCCCCTGCAAAATTGCTTGTCTGTGGAGCAGAGCCTTCTGCACTCACATCTGTGAGAGCAGAGGATAGGAGCGGAGCTGAATCAAATTCCACCGTACATGAGTGGACTGGGGAGGTAATGTTTACCTCATTAATCCCAGCCTGTGTGTCAGGTCAGCGGTCACCGGTGTGGGCAGCATTTCCATTTTGATCAGTGGTGTCCCAGTTATTGGAACGATAGCTCAGTCCAGAAGAAGTTGCCACAGACTCAGGGTCCTAGAAAATCAAGACCAGTTTGATCTATATGTATAAAAGGTGATCCATAGTCATTTCAAGCACCAATGTAACACGTGGGGTTTAACACCTGCAGTGATGGAAACAAATGCTGGTAGAGACAGAAGCACCTCCTGAAGGGGGAGAAGAGCTTGTCCACATACCCTATGACCGGATGTCACGCTCTGGTGCTTTGATTCCAATAGACATGCTTAAAGAGCCACAGAACTATTTTAAGAAGTCAATATTTATAATATGCTGGAAATTATGTCCCTCACAGCTGTTTCAGATGGTGATTGCAGCCATGAAATTAAAAGATGCTTACTCCTTGGAAGGAAAGTTATGACCAACCTAGATAGCATATTCAAAAGCAGAGACATTACTTTGCCAACAAAGGTCCGTCTAGTCAAGGCTATGGTTTTTCCTGTGGTCATGTATGGATGTGAGAGTTGGACTGTGAAGCAAGCTGAGTGCCGAAAAATTGATGCTTTTAAACTGTGGTGTTGGAGAAGACTCTTGAGAGTCCCTTGGACTGCAAGGAGATCCAACCAGTCCATCCTAAAGGAGATCAGTCCTGGGTGTTCAGTGGAATGACTGATGTTGAAGCTGAAACTCCAGTACTTTGGCCACCTCATGCGAAGAGTTGACTCATTGGAAAAGACTGATGCTGGGAGGGATTGGGGGGCAGGAGGAGA
>NW_011494609.1:9246317-9251085 GCF_000754665.1 Bison bison bison
TGGGGGGCAGGAGGAGAAGGGGACAACAGAGGATGAGATGGCTGGATGGTATCACTGACTCGATGGACGTGAGTTTGAGTGAACTCCAGGAGTTGGTGATGGACAGGGAGGCCTGGCATGCTGCGATTCATGGGGTCGCAAAGAGTCAGACACGACTGAGCGACTGAACTGAACTGAACTGAACAGCTGTTTCAAGTAAGGCTGAGCTACTTATACTGTCAGGTGAAGGACCGGAAATAGCATTTCACACAATACTTTTGTGGGACCATCAAAGAGGTCAAAGAGGTCAGTCATGCCTGGACCTAAGCGTTAGGTAGGATCAGGGCCTGGGTGGACTTGGGCATGGGAGGTGATGGCGAGTGAATGTGGGGAGAGGGAAGGTGGTCAGCCACGTCTGGCATGACTCAGAGGTCAAGTGAGGTAAAGAAAAAGATGTTTAATGGACTTGACATGTGTCTTCAGTCAGCTCTGGGGGCAGGACTCAAAAAAAAAATCAATGGAAGAAGAGGACAGGGGAAGTGTGTATGGGTGCCACTCACAAGGAGTTTTCGTATGAAAACCTGAACACAGGAAGCAGGCTGGCAACAGTCATGCGTCAATCACCACCCCAGTTGCTGCTGCCCGGGGCCTGACTGCCCCCTCCACCCCGTCCAGGACTTGCCACTGGTTGGACCCGGAGGCAAACCCTGGTCACATCATTGCATCTGTAAATGTTTCGGTGTGTGTCTCTCCAGGAGAAGGACTCTAAAAATAACCGCCATACGTGAGCCCACCTAAAGCGTTTAATGCTGGCACCTTAATGTGGTCAAA
Source organism: Bison bison bison (assembly GCF_000754665.1). Classification (NCBI taxonomy): domain Eukaryota; kingdom Metazoa; phylum Chordata; class Mammalia; order Artiodactyla; family Bovidae; genus Bison; species Bison bison. The sequence continues at coordinate 9,247,128 of NW_011494609.1, forward strand.
ATCTGGCCAGATACCCAGCCAGTGTTCAGATATCCAGCTGTCCAGTCAAGGTCATATGTACTTTATTTCCACTGGGATCCAGACCATTCCCACCCATTGTGCTGGAAGTCGCTTTTAAACTGCTGTGATTTGGAGATCACTGTGGCTACCCAGGTGGTTGTAAAAAAGAATGCAGAGATCCATATTCACTTCATCCACTTCCCACTGGTGGTACCACCATGCACAACTCCAGTACTGGGTGACTGGAGGAATGGTGACCTTGATGGGGTCCAGACACAGGACATGCCAGCCCGGTTGGAGCCCTCTAATAGCTTCATGCTCTCTGTCTTTCCACACCAACCCCTCCTTGACCCCCACCAGCCACTCACTGCTCTAGTTCCCTTCTCACTGATTTTGCCATTTCAAGAACGTGAACAGGATCACACACTATGTAACTGCTGGGGATTGGCTTTTTTCACCCAGCAGTGTTCTGGAGGCTCACCAGGGTCTGTTGTGTGTCAAGAGTTCCATGTTTTCAGTTGCTGACTAGTATTCCAGACTGTAGATGGGCTACAGAACCAGGCACTCAGTGAGGCACCCTGGGTTATCTCCAGATGGGGCTGTTAGGAATAAAGCTGCCCCCAGCAGCAGTGTACAGGCTTTTATATGGATGGAACTTTCCATTTCTCTGGGATGACCACCCAGCCGGTACTGTTGCTGAGTCATAGGCCATGTTGATTCATCAGAAATTGTCGAATTGAATTCCACGCCACCAGGGTGCATGGGTGCCCCAGTCTCTGCTGTTCTGAGAGGTGTGTAGTGGTGTCTCATTGTGCTTTGTACTTGGAGGCTAATGATGTTGAGCATCTCTTCATGTGCTCATTTGTCATTCCAGTGTTTTTGTTGGTGAAATGTCTGTTTATGTCTTTTGCCCACTTTACAAATGGGTTGCTTGCATTTTTATCCTATCCTTGGGTTTTAAGAGTTCTTTGCGTATCTTACATATGGATACATGGTTTGTTAAAATGTCTCTGGTTCTTTACTTTGTTCATCCTCTTAACAGTGAATTCTGTAAAGCAAAATCTTTAAATTTTGGTGAAGTCCCATTTATCAGTTTTCCTTTAGTCAACTATGCTTTTGGTAACAAGTCTAAAAGCTGGCTAGCCCTAGTTTCCAAAGATTTTCTCCTATTTTTCTAAAAGTAAAAAATTTTTTTATCCTTTTAAGTTTCTTGTCTGTTAGGAATTAATCCTTGTGTAAGATGTAAGGTCACAGTTCTTTTTTTTTTTTGCCTCTGCATGTCCAGTTGCTCCAGCACTGTTGAAAAGACCATCTTTCTTTAGTTGAGCTCCTTCTACCCTTTGTTCAAAATCAGTTGAGCATATTTGTGTGACTCTGTTCTCCATTTCCATTGACCTATGCTTCTGTCTCTCCAGCTAAACCCGAGTCCTCATTGCTGTCGCTTTATAATTAAGTTTGAGTCAGGTAGGGTGACTCCTCCCACTTTAATCTTCTTTTCAGAATCATTTCCTAACAGTTATCATTCCGGGGGCTGCCTCGTAAACCTCAGTTGTCACAGAGAACATCTGCTCCACATCACCCCTCCTTTCAAACCGTTTCTCACCAAGTTACACACAGGTCATCCTGACCTGAGCCTAACTGACATTCAGGATGAATCTGGCTTCCTAACACTGTTACTGTGGTCCTCCAGCGATCACAGGTTTCCTGACACTGGTACCGTGGTCCTCCAGCGATCACAGGTTTCCTGACACTGTTACCGTGGTCCCCAGTGATCACAGGTTTCCTGACACTGTTACCGTGGTCCTCCAGCGATCACAGGTTTCCTGATACTTTTACCGTGGTCCTCCAGTGATCACAGGTTTCCTGACACTGTTACCGTGGTCCCCAGTGATCACAGGTTTCCTGATACTGTTACCGTGGTCCTCCAGCGATCACAGGTTTCCTGACACTGTTACCATGGTCCCCAGCGATCATAGGTTTCTTGACACTGTTACCGTGGTCCCCAGCGATCACAGGCTTTCTGACACTGTTAAACTGTGGTCCTCCAGCGATCACAGGTTTTCTGGCACTGTTACCGTGGTCCTCCAGCGATCACAGGTTTCCTGACACTGTTACCGTGGTCCTCCAGCGATCACAGTTTCCTGACACTGTTACCATGGTCCTCCAGCGATCACAGGTTTTCTGACACTGTTACTGTGGTCCTTCAGCGATCACAGGTTTCCTGACACTGTTATTGTGGTCCTCCAGCGATCACAGGTTTCCTGACACTTACCGTGGTCCTCCAGCGATCACAGGTTTCCTGACACTGTTACTGTGGTCCTCTAGCGATCACAGGTTTCCTGACACTGTTACCGTGGTCCTTCAGTGATCACAGGTTTCCTGACACTGTTACCGTGGTCCTCCAGTGATCACAGTTGCTGTTTGTTTTCTTTTGGCAGCCGTGTAAGTTTTAAAAAGATTTAAGGTTAAGCAGCTGTTCTCAGACTTGAGCTGCATCAGAATAACCTAAAGGTTTGCAAATACCTTACGGTTTGCAGAGTATGGAGATCCCAGCCCAGAGAGGCTGCTCCAGCAGGTCTGGGGAGGGACCCAAGAATTTGCCTTTTCAAGAAATTCCCAGATGCTGCTGGTGTTACTGTTTGCTAGTCCAGGGACCACACTTTGAGAACCACTGGTGTAAGGTACGTATCTCCAGGATCAGTAGTTAAAATGGCTGAATCTCACACTTTGTGAATTTTTCTGTCATTTCCCCCTACAAGAGTACTATCTACAGTCCCTTGTTCTAGGATTTCTTACATGCTGAAAAAGTCTGGAGACTGAACTTCCCTTCTACAAAGGAGCATTCCACGCACCAAAGGGATTTTTTCAGGATAGCACAGACTTCAGGAGGCTTCTTTATAAAACCTATTTATGACATACACATCACTAATGTAATATACAACAGTGAAAAGCTGAAAGCCTCCTTGCTAAAATCTGGAACAAGTGTGTCCACTCTCACCACTTCTGTTCAACATAGTTATTGGAAGTGCAGGCCACAGCAATCAGACAAGAAAAAGAAAAGGTATCCAAACTGGAAGGAAGAGGTAAAATTGTCTTTATTTGCAAGTGACATGATACTATATATAGAAAAACCTAAAGATGCCACTTCTTCATGGATCACAGCCTTGTCATGGCAAAGGGGCTTGTGTAACTCAATGACGCTATGAGCCATGCCATGCAGGGCCACCCAAAATGGACAGGTTATAGTGAAGAGTTCTGACAAAATATGGTCCACTGGAGGAGGGAATGGCAACCCATTCCAGTATTTCTGAACTCAGATCATGGCATCTGGTGCCATCACTTCATGGCAAATAGAGGAAGAAAAAGTGGAAGCAGTGAAAGACTTTGTTTTCTCGGGCTCCAAAATCACAACAAACCTTTGTTGGCAAAGTGATGTCTCTGCTTTCTTTTTTAAAATGACGAACCTAGATAACAGATTAAAAAGCAGAGACATCTCTTTGCCAGCAAAGGTACATATATAGTCAAAGCTATGGTTTTTCCAGTAGTCGTGTATGGTTATGAGCACTGAACCATAAAGAAGGCTGAGTGCTGAAGAATTGATGCTTTCAAATTGTGGTGGAGAAGATGACTCTTGAGAGTCCTTTGGACTGCAAGAAGATCAAAGCAGTCAATCCTAAAGGAAATCAACCCTGAGTATTCATTGGAAGGGCTGATGCTGAATCTCCGGTACTTTGGCCACCTGATGGGAAGAGCTGATTCACTGGGAAAGACCCTGATGCTGGAAAAGATCGAGGGCAGGAGAAGGGGCAACAGAGGATGAAATGATTGGATGACATCACCAACTCAATGGACATGAGTTTGGGCAAACTCCAGGAAATAGTGAAGAACAGGGAAACCTGGTGTGCTGTAGTCCGTGGGGTCATAAAGAGCTGGACACAACTTAGTGACTGAACAGCAA
>NW_011494609.1:9251185-9252786 GCF_000754665.1 Bison bison bison
TCATGAAGAGCTAGACACAATTTAGTCACTGAACAGCAAGAAAAAAGATGCCACACTAAAACTACTAGAACCGATAAATGAATTCAGCAAAGTAGCAGGATGCAGGATTAACATGCATAAATCTGTTGCACTTCTTTACACTAACAGTGAAATATCAGAAAGGGAAAGTTAAAAAAAAATCCTGTTTAAAATTGCATAAAAAATACTTAGGAATAAAGTTGATTGAGGAAATGAATGACTTATATGCTGAGAACTATAAAACACTGATAAAGGAAATTAAATATTGTTTAAAGAAATGGAAAGATAGCCCATGCTCTTTGATTAGAAGAAATAGTATTGTTAAAATGGCCGTAATACTCAAAGCAGTCTACAAATTGATTGCAGTCCTTATCAAATGACTGGAGACATATTTCATAGACAAATAATCCTAAAATTTATGTGGAACCATAAGAGACACAGAATTGCCAAATCAATCCTGAGCAAGAAGAACAAAGCTGGAGGCATCATAACTCAGGCTTCAGATAATATTACAAAGGTGTACTAATCAAAATAGCTTGGTATGGCACAGAAACAGACCTGTGAATCAATGGAACAGAGTAGAAAGCCCAGAAATAAACCCAAGTATCTACAGTCAATTAATTTTCATCAAAGGAGGCAAGAATGTACAATGGAGAAAAGACAGTCCCTTTAGTAACTGGCATTGGGAAAGCTGGATGGCTACTTGTAAAACAATGAAGTTAGACCATGGTCTCTCACTGCACATGAAAATAAACTCAAAATGGCATAAAGACAAGATACCAGAAAACTCCTAGAAGAGAATATAGCCCAAACATTCTCTGACATAAATCATACTGATGTTTTCTTAGTCTCCCAAGGCAATAGAAATACAAGCAAAAATGAACGAATGGGATCTAATCAAACTCATAAGCTTTTGCACAGCAAAGGAAACCACAATGAAGAGATAACCTATGGAATGGGAGAAAATATTTGCAAATTATGCAGTTGGCAAGGGCTTAATTTCCAAAATATACAGATAGCTTGTATAACTCAGTAACAGAAAAACAAGTCAAAAAGTGGGCAGAAGACCTAAATAGCCATTTTGCCAAAGGAAGTCATCAGATCAGATCAGTCGCTCAGTCGTGTCCGACTCTTTGCGACCCCATGAATCACAGCACGCCAAGCCTCCCTGTCCATGACCAACTCCCAGAGTTCACCCAGACTCACATCCATCGAGTCAGTGATGCCATCCAGCCATCTCATCCTCTGTCGTCCCCTTTTCCTCTTGCCCCCAATCCCTCCCAGCATCAGTCTTTTCCAATGAGTCAACTCTTCGCATGGTGGCCAAAGTACTGGAGTTTCAGCTTTAACATCAGTCCTTCCAAAGAAATCCCAGTGCTGATCTCCTTCAGAATGGACTGGTTGGATCTCCTTGCAGTCCAAGGGACTCTTAAGAGTCTTCTCCAACACCACAGTTCAAAAGCATCAATTCTTTGGCGCTCAGCCTTCTTCACAGTCCAACTCTCACATCCATACATGACCACTGGAAAAACCACAGCCTTGACTAGACGGACCTTTGTTGGCAAAGTAATGTCTCTGCTTTT
>NW_011494609.1:9252886-9258847 GCF_000754665.1 Bison bison bison
TATCTAGGTTGGTCATAACTTTCCTTCCAAGGTGTAAGCGTCTTTTAATTTCATGGCTGCAGTCACCATCTGTAGTGATTTTGGAGCCCAGAAAAATAAAGTCTGACACTGTTTCCACTGTTTCCCCATCTATTTCCCATGAAGTGGTGGGACCGGATGCCATGATCTTCGTTTTCTGAATGTTGAGCTTTAAGCCAACTTTTTCACTCTCCACTTTCACTTTCCTCAAGAGGCTTTTGAGTTCCTCTTCACTTTCTGCCATAACGGTGGTGTCATCTGCATATCTGAGGTGATTGATATTTCTCCCGGCAATCTTGATTCCAGCTTGTGTTTCTTCCAGTCCAGCATTTCTCATGATGTACTCTGCATATGAGTTAAATAAACAGGGTGACAGTATACAGCCTTGACGAACTCCTTTTCCTATTTGGAACCAGTCTGTTGTTCCATGTCCAGTTCTAACTGTTGCTTCCTGACCTGCATACAGATTTCGCAAGAGGCAGATCAGGTGGTCTGGTATTCCCATCTCTTTCAGAATTTTCCACAGTTTATTGTGATGCACACAGTCAAAGGCTTTGGTATAGTCAATAAAGCATAAATAGATGTTTTTTTGGAACTCTCTTGCTTTTTCCATGATCCAGCGGATGTTGGCAATTTGATCTCTGGTTCCTCTGCCTTTTCTAAAACCAGCTTGCACATCAGGAAGTTCACGGTTCACATATTGCTGAAGCCTGGCTTGGAGAATTTTGAGCATTACTTTACTAGTGTGTGAGATGAGTGCAATTGTGTGGTAGTTTGAACATTCTTTGACATTGCCTTTCTTTGGGATTGGAATGAAAACTGACCTTTTCCAGTCCTGTGGCCACTGCTGAGTTTTCCAAATTTGCTGGCATATCAAGTGCAGCACTTTCACAGCATCATCTTTCAGGATTTAGAATAGCTCAACTGGAATTCTATCACCTCCACTAGCTTTGTTCATAGTGATGCTTTCTAAGGCCCACTTGACTTCACATTCCAGGATGTCTGGCTCTAGGTCAGTGATCACACCATCGTGATTATCTTTTTTGTACAGTTCTTCTGTGTATTCTTGCCATCTCTTCTTAATATCTTCTGCTTCTGTTAGGTCCATACCATTTCTGCCCTTTATCGAGCCCATCTTTGCATGAAATGTTCCTTTGGTATCTCTGATTTTCTTGAAGAGATCCCTAGGAATGGCCAAATGTTAGTTGCTCAGTCATGTCTGACTCTTTGTGACCCCTTGTACTGCAGCAGACCAGGCTCCTCTGTCCATGGGATTTTCCAGGCCAGAATACAGGAGTGGGTAGCCATTCCCTTCTCCAGGGTATCTTCCTGACCCAGGGATCAAACCCAGGTCTTCTGCACTGCAGGCAGGTTCTTTACCATCTGAGCCACCAGGGAAGCCCAGGGATGGCAAATGGGCATGTGAAAGGATGCTCAGCATCACTAATTGTTAGAGAAATGCAGATCAGAACTGCAGTGAAGTATCACTTCACACTGTCAGTATGGCCATTGCTGAAAAGTCTGGCAGGAACCAGATAACAAGTGATGGAGAGGGTGTAGAGAAAAGGGGACCCTTCTACACTGTTGGAGGGAATGTCAGTTGGTACAACCACTATGGAAAAAACCATGGAGGTTCCCTAAAGCACTGAGAACTAGCATATGATCCAGCAGTCCCTGGGTATATCCCTGGGAGAGAACTGTAATTCAGAAAGATTCTGGCACCCCAGTGTTCATAGAAGGACCACTTATAATAGCCAGGAAGTGGACTCCTTGAGAGGCCAGACCAGAGGCAGGTGGCCACATCAGGCCTCAAGAAAGGCCAGAGTGGTTCCCGTCGTTTGCACCCTCTGATGCTGCCAGCTTTGTGGGAATCCTGTGTTCTGCCATGATCTGGCTTCAGTTTGGGGAGTGTTCTTGAGAACTTCCTTGAATGTGACCAGTGGAGGTCAGTGGTTCCTGCCAGTGGGCAGACGGTTCTTAGGCCCCTGAGGGCACCTCAGCAGCTCACGAAAGTGGGTTTCCACATGTTTCTTCCTCTTTGTCCTTCCTCTTTTGCCCTGTGACCAGCTGTTGCCCACATTCCAGGCTGACCTCTGACCCTGCCTGTGCAGGCCATCAGGCAGGAAGCCCCAAGTTAAACATGCTGAACCACTTGAGACATCTTGTAAAGGTGTGTTCCCAGGAACAGAAGCTACTGTGCTGTGTTTGGGGGAAAATATGCCCTGGTTATGGATCCTTGGCATTTTAAGGGCAAATTGGAAATCCCGTCTCTGCCTCATTTCCTTGTAACTAATTGACTTCGGTGGTGGAATTTTCAACTCTGTCCTCTACTCTGCTCATGAAATTATGTGCTCAGCAAATCTGCATTTTCATTTGGACTTTGCATTGTCTGCTGTTCATCCTTTAATAGCTCCTGGGGATGGGAATGGGACAGAGGGCATGTGGAATCAGCATTCAGGAAGTATGCAAGCCTGCATATGGTACCACAGATGGTCTTGGCCAGGAGTGGGATACAGGAAGGATGTACTGGGTTGACTTAATTGGGGATGGAAGGGTGGGGGGGAAGAGGAACTATTATTGAGTGGCACACACCAGGTGTATCTCACTTTATACTCCCCCCAAAGCTATATGGGGTGGGCATCTTAATTTCCCTTTTATGGGTCAGGAGTCTGAGACCCCAGAATGAACATGTTCAGATTGCCCACAAATATATAGGTAGTGGGGCTGGGTGTGGCTGCCTGCTATGGAGGTGAACCTCAAGGTTGAACCAGAAATAGAAGTGACCGGATGTGATAAAGGTTTTGTGGAGAGCAGGAGGACTCCCCTCGATGATGTTAGGTGGTGCCTTAGTCCCCGAGAGAAATGTGAGAAATGCGATGTTTCGCAGAGGTTAGCAGGTGGAGAAAAATAGAGGTCGTGTGAGACAAGGCTGCCCTGGAGGCGTTCACAGTCCTGTGAGGCAGGGAGAATAGAAGTGGCCACGTGGAAACTGGCTTTCTCTAAATGGCAGTGCATTAAAGAAACTAAGATCATGGCATCCAGTCCCATCACTTCACTGCAAATAGATGGGGAAACAATGGAAACAGTGACAGACTATTTCCTTAGGCTCAGAAATCACTGTGGAGAGTGACTACAGCCATGAAATTAAAAGTCACTTGCTCCTTGGAAGAAAAGCTGTGACAAACTTAGTGTATTAAAAAGCAGAAATATCACTTTGCTGACAAAGGTCTGTATAGTCAAAGATGTGGTTTTACCAATAGTCACATATGGATGTGAGAGTTGGACTGTAAAGAAAGCTGTTCAGTTCAGTTCAGTCGCTCAGGCGTGTCCGACTCTTTGTGACCCCATGAACCGCAGCACGCCAGGCCTCCCTGTCCATCACCAACTCCTGGAGTCTATCCAACCCATGTCCCTTGAGTTGGTGATGCCATCCAACCATCTCATCCTCTGTTGTCCCCTTCTCCTCTTGCCCTCAGTCTTTCCCAGCATCAGGGTCTTTTCAAATGAGTCAGCACTTCACATCAGGTGGCCAGAGTATTAGAGTTTCAGCTTCAACATCAGTCCTTCCACTGAACACCCAGGACTGATCTCCTTTAGGATGGACTGGTTGGATCTCCTTGCAGTCCAAAGGACTCTCAAGAGTCTTCTCCAACACCACAGTTCAAAAGCATCAATTCTTCGGCACTCAGCTTTCTTTATAGTCCACCTCTCACATACATACATGACTACTGGAAAAACCATAGCCTTAACTAGACGGACCTTTGTTGACAAAGTAACATCTCTGCTTTTTAATATGTTGTCTGCTGCTGCTAAGTCACTTCAGTCGTGTCCGACTCTGTGCGACCCCATAGACAGTAGCCCACCAGGGCTGGGAATCCCGTCCCTGGGATTCTCCAGGCAAAGACACTGGAGTGGGTTGCCATTTCCTTCTCCAGTGCATAAAAGTGAAAAGTGAAAGTGAAGTCGCTCAGTCATGTCCGACTCCTAGGGACCCCATGGACTGAAGCCCACCAGGCTCCTCCATCTATGGGATTTGCCAGGCAAGAGTACTGGAGTGGGTTGCCATTGCCTTCTCCGAATATTTGTCTAGGTTGGTCATAACTTTCCTTCCAAGGAGTAAGCGTCTTTTAATTTCATGGCTGCAGTCACCATCTGCAGTGATTTTGGAGCCCAGAAAAATAAAGTCAGCCACTGTTCCACTGTTTCCCCATCTATTTGCCATGAAGTGATGGGACCGGATGCCATGATCTTAGTTTTCTGAATGTTGAGCTTTAAGCCAACTTTTTCACTCTCCTCTTTCACTTTCATCTGAGTGCTGAAGAATTGAAGCTTTTGAACTGTGGTGTTGGAGAAGACTCTTGAGAGTCCCTTGGACTGCAAGGAGATCCAACCAGTCCATCCTATAGGAGATCAGTCCTGGGTGTTCTTTGGAAGCTGATGCTGAAGCTGAAATTCCAGTACTGTTGACACCTGATGTGAAGAGTGGACTCATTGGAAAAGACCCTGATGCTGGGAAAGATTGAAAGCAGGAGAAGAAGGGGGCAACAGAGATTGAGATGGTTGGATGGCATCACTGACTCAATGGACATGAATTTGAGCAAGCTCTGAGAGATAGTGAAGGACAGGGAAGCCTGGCATACTGCAGTCCATGGGGTTGCAAGAGTCGGATACAACTGAGCGACTGGACAACAACAACATGTATTTTACATATGGAAGCGGATGGCTGCTAGGGAAGGGTGAAAGCCAGGTTTCACGACAGTGTCCTAAATCCAGAGCCATGCACACATGTGGCTTGTTAAAAGCAACATCGTTCTGGGTGAGGAAACATTTCAAGGCCCAAACCCATCCCACAATAAAGAGGACCGTACTGCATGTTGCCTTTGGAGCACCAAGTCAGGGAATTCTCTGACTGTGCAGTGGTTAGGGCTCTGTGTTTCCACTGCGAGAGCCCGGGTTCTATTCCTGGTCAGGGAACTGAGGTTCTGCAAGCCACATGATGTGACCAAAAAAACAAAATGGAAAAAAAATTTTTTTTCTAATCACAAAGTCAGTCTCTGTATATGGTTTAGGGGGCCATTAGCTGCTGCTGCTGCTAAGTTGCATCAGTCGTGTCCGACTCTGTGCGACCCCATAGACGGCAGCCCACCAGGCTCCCCCGTCCCTGCGATTCTCCAGGCAAGAACACTGGAGTGGGTTGCCATTTCCTTCTCCAATGCATGAAAGTGAAAAGTGAAAGTGAAGTCGCTCAGTCGTGTCTGACTCTTATCGGCCCCATGGACCTCGGCCTACCAGGCTCCTTTGTCCATGGGAGCAGGAACTGTCTTTAAAAAATGCCAATGGAGGGGGACCTCCCTGGTGATCCAGTGGCTAAGACTCCATGCCCCCAATGCAGGGGGCCTATGTTCGATCCGTGGTCAGGGAACTGGATTCTATATGCCTGGTGCAACCAAATAAATAAATACTAAAAAAATATGCAAGTGGAGCACTGAGCTGAGCTTTCTGGCTTTATAGCAGCTTCCCACTAGGTAGCTGTTTTACACACAGTAACTTACATATGTCAATCCCAATCTCCCAATACATCCCGTCCTCCCCTTCCCCCACTGTGTTCACATGTCTCTACATCTGTGTCTCTGTTCCTCCCCTGAAAATAGGTTCATTTGTATCATTTTTCTGGCTTTCACATACATGCGTTCATATGTGAGATTTTTCTCTTCCTGACTGTACTCTGTATGATGGACTCTAGGTCCAGAAGCACAGGGAGCGCAGTTTGGTCCTCTGTGGTGACGTCGAGGCATGAGATGGGGGTCGGGGGAGGTCCGCAAGGGAGGGCATATATGTATACATGTAGCTGATTCACTTCATTATACAGTAGAAACTAATACAACCTCGTAAAGTAATTATCCTCCAATTAAAAAATATTAATCATCAAAAATGCCAGTGGGA
>NW_011494609.1:9258947-9272844 GCF_000754665.1 Bison bison bison
TAACTGAAGGAGAAGGGCGCGGCAGCTCACTCCAGTGTTCTTGCCTGGAGAATCCCATGGACAGAGGAGCCTGGTGGGTACAGTCCACAGGGTCACAAAAAGCTGGACACGACCGAAGTGACTCAGCACGCATGCATATATGTAACTGAATCACTTCGCCGTGTATTAGAAATTAACACCACTTTGTAAATCAAGTTTACTCAATAAATTAAAAAAAAAAAATGCCTTGGGCCCAAAGCTGCTCACTAATGTGGCACTGTGTCCTGGCAGGTGGCGGCGATGGCTGAGGACGGGAATGAAGAGATCATGTTCATCTGTAAGTGTTGCAGGGCCCGTGGCCCACCTTCACCAGCAGGCAGAGTCACGTGCACGTCTGGTCTTTGTGTAGAGAAAAGCTGTCTCCTTTTAGATGGGATTTTCCCTGTTACTAAGAACCACAGTGTATGACATGAAATGTGCTACCGGGTCTGATTTTAAAAGAATCTTCTTTCCCAGAACTCCCGGCAAAGGGCACTGGGACAAGGGTAGCAGCAGACTCAGAAAGGTAATCCCGGGTTTTAGAAGGGTTTCCGACATGTTCGATTTATGAGAAACGCGTTACGTTGGTGAGTTTTCGTTGACTGAGACGCTGTCCTGCGTCCCCATAGAGCTGACTCGGTCAGCCTTGCCGCGTGCCGTGGAGCTGGGTTTTTCTCCTGGGGGCTCGTGTCCTGTGTTGCTCTCTTTTTGCACTTGTGGGGAGCGCTGTGGGTCACCCCCGGGCTGCGGGATGCTCTGTGGGCGTCTCCCTCCCCTTTTGATGCCCCCTCCCCTGATGCCAGGATGTCTGTTTTCAGGGTGTGAGGACTGCAGCCAGTACCACGACTCTGAATGTCCTGAGCTGGGCCCGGTGGTCATGGTCAAAGACTCCTTCGTGTTAAGCAGGGCCAGGTGAGTGACCCCTCCAGCTGTCTTTACCATCCTGCCTGTCAAACAGGGTTGTCTGTTTGTCACCTGTGGCGAGAGCCTGGCCACCTTGGTGTCTACACAAAAGGAGGAGACAGCAAATAAGGAGGAGAGGGATCGTCCTCTTGTTCGAAGCCACCATCCACTGCAAGCTGTTTACCTGCCCCGGGGATGAGCCTGGGCATGTCAAGGAAGAGGCTTCCTGGTCAATATCTTTTATCTAGTTCCTGGTTCAGCTGGGGCGCTGAGTTGGTTTATACACCAAGTGACCACGGCTGAGGTTGTAGGTCTGCTCCTTCAGTCTCCCCTATGGTTCGAACCCAGGCTTGCTGTCTGACACATGCCTGGCTGGGGGCTGGAGCTGTGGGCAGTGAGTACAGGTGGCTAGGCAAAGGGGGAGTAGCTGCTGGACGAGCACCTAGATCTGGTGCAGGGGCTCTGTGGCTCTGCCAGTCCACGTTTCCCTGGGGTTGGGGGACCGTGTCCCCTGTGGGGCCCCCAGGTTGCAGCCCTGTTGCCATGTGGTAGCTGTTTGGACCTGGACGAGACGTGCCCCTCTATGCATCCTGGTTGTCTCATCTGTAAAGAGGAGAGGGTGGCCCCTCAGACGTGGCTGTCATCACGACATCTGCTTTAGGAATGGGCTGGCACTCAGGCTGTCATCTTATCACTGCTGTTCCTAGAAGCCTCCCAACTAGTTTGACTGTGACTTACCTGTGCAGAGCAGAGAGATTCCTATTTTGGCCCAGACCACAGATCTGACCAGCTCTTCCAGACCCTTCAGTGGTTGCCCATTGCCCACAAAGCTCCAGTGGGAGCCATCGGTCCTTCCCGGATGGGTTCCTCATCTCAACTGGCCTCCTGCTGCTCCTGTGAGGGGTCCATACCCCACCCCAGACGTGGGTCAGGCGTGCCCTGGTCTTGGCTCACGCTAGGTCCTTGCCGACACACCTCCCTTCCTCTCCCACCAGGATACACATGTCCTCTCCTTAACATTGTCTGAATTGACTTAGAAAGGCCACATTCGTGATGAACCTCGCCCAGCGCAGCCTCGCGGGAAACCCTCTTCTGGTCTTGTCATTCCCGTGGTCCTTTCCACCTGGCACCTCTTGTGGTCTCTCTCTGGTCCTCCCTCCCTCTCTATGGGCCCACTTAGGGGGGGTGTGTGTGTGTGTGTATGCATGCATGTGAGCATTGGCTCTGTCTCCTGGGTGGGGAGTATAAACACATCTTCAAGTCATTGCCTCTCCATCAGCTGCTCTGGGGCCAGTGGGAGCAGCCTTCTCCATCGTCCTAACCCTCTGTCCCTGGTGAGGGTGACACCCTGGCCAGTGGGCACTGGAGGCCGAGACTCTCTTGCTTTGTTTCATCTCTAGGTCATCCCTTCCCTCCAACCTGGAGATCAGACGCCTGGAAGACGGAGCTGAGGGGGTGTTTGCCGTGACCCAGCTCGTCAAGCGCACGCAGTTCGGCCCCTTTGAGTCGCGACGCGTCGCCAAATGGGAGAAGGAGTCCGCGTTTCCACTGAAGGTACACGCTGGGCTGGTGGGGGCTGTGGCACCCGTGTTTGTGACCTTCCTTGCGTGCAGGTGTGTGAGAGCGATGCTCACTGAAGAGTTCAGTGATTTACAAACATCATAGAGACAGCTCTAGGTGTTGTAGTTCTGCTGAATTTCCAAGACAGTGTTTCTTTTTCTTTTTTTTTTTTTAGTTTATTTTTATATCACAAGAGCATGAGTTAAGTTAGTATTTTGCAAAACTCATAAGAGTATATTTAAAACATAGGCAAGAATGGACAGCCCCCCTACCACCCCAGTGCAGGCTGTAGGAGGGGCTTTCTGTGGAATTTGCAGAACCGCGTGGGGATTTCACACCTGTGTGGAGTTTGCAAGGCTCTTTTGAAAGGAAGGTGTTTTGTGTTGATGAGAGACCAGTGCAAAATTTGGCAACTCTGAAAAGCACATCAGACAGGGAGATGATGGCTTCTGTGTGACACTGAGAAAAAGGAAATGGAAGAAAATCACAGGGAGGACTTGATCACTTAAAGTGAGACCCCCAGAGGTGCCGCGAGGCTGGGGTTGTGAGTATGGGTCACAGCTCTGGCCCCATGCCCAGAGGGCTCAGCCGCAGCCAGCCTTCAGAAACACCCATGAAATAAACTGAGAGGAACAGGCGCTGGTCGGGCAGCAGTGAGCCCCAGAGGCGAGCTTTCCTGGAGACCCTTAGCAGAGACCCAAGTGTTTTGTGACAGAGATGATCCAGCTGACCGTGGGGACTCGACAGTCCTCAGAGAACTGAGTTTACAAGGGAGATTTCAGCATGGCAGAGAGAAAGGAAAGGGACTTGATTTGTTTACAAAGAAAGGAAAGAAAGAAAGGCTGTTTTATGTGCAGGAGTGATGTCAAGAGACCCGGGGCTGATGGGAGTAATCGCTGTGGGCCCGTGGTTGGCCAAGGCCTCTTTGAAAAAGCCCTTTGTGCCTGTTTTGGTTTCTTTCAGTGACTCAAGATTCCGAAGGTCTGTGTCTGGTGTTGAGTTGTTCCAGCACAGGCTCAGTGTTGGGTACCTGGGTGCTGGGGGCACCTTTATGCCCACAGGAGGAGGCTAAGGCCAACTGGGAGCAGCCCCTGTACCAACTAGGAGGCATTAGGCACCTGGTAGCCCCCTCCACCCCCTCCCCTTCTCAGAGGGGGTTCTCCAGCTCTTAGCAGTGGGGTGCCCCTACAGGAAAAGGCAGGAGAAGAAGGGAGATTTCTTTCTATAATGAGGAAACAACAATTGCATCAGCAAATAGGGGACTGGAGCCCCCATTCCATGTGGTTACTTTGAACTTCAAAATATTCAGGCTTCTCCCCCTCGTCCCTGCCTGCATTCCATCCATAAAGTGATGGTGCTGCTTTTTAGATGAGGGCACAGCTTGTAAAGATCAAGGAATGGGACTTCCATGGCCCAGTGGTTAAGACTCCGCACTTCCACTGAAGGGTGCACAGGTCCACTCCCTGGTCTGGGAACTAAGATCCCGCATGCCGCCTGGAATGGTCAACAAGTCAATAAATAAATGAATAAATAATTCAAATTTGTAAAAAGGGATTGAGAAACTTTGCCAAAGTCATTGAACATAGTTGCAACAGAACTGGGAAAAGAACTCAGGTATCCTGATACACCCGGCCCAGGTATAGAGTTCAGGTGTTCCCCTGACACCCTGGGCCAGGAGTAGAACTCGGGTGTCTTCATGCCCACTTGAAAACTGATTAGAGCTGAGTGTCCAGGTCCTACACCTGGACCACAGGTAGACCTGAGGTGTCCTCATTCCCAACAGGACCATGCGTAGCACTCAGGGCTCCTGAGAACTCCTGACCTGGGAGTAGAGCTCAGGCTTCCTCGTGCATCCTGGAACAGGAGCAGAGCACACGTGACCAGGTACCCGCCTGGACCACAGGTGGAGATGAGGCACCCCAGTTCCCACCTAAGAACTCAGGCCTCCCCCTGACACCTGACCTTTAGTTGTGCCTCCTGCTTCCCTGTTGCCTGTGACCAGTCTGACCTGTTTCGGGGGTCCTCCTCTGCCCGCCCATCAGTGTGGACACCTATCAGTGTAGAACAGGTCCGTGCAGTGCCCTGATGTGGCAGTGTCTAGACTGGTCACTCAGTAGCCCCTTGCGTGCGCACATGCACACACACACACGTGTGTGCACGCTAATACACACACTGGTGGATAACCAGCCCCCACCCGGCCCTGCGGTGGTCTGCGCTCCCCCCGCCAGGTGTTCCAGAAGGATGGGCACCCCGTGTGCTTCGACACCTCCAACGAGGACGACTGCAACTGGATGATGCTGGTGCGGCCGGCAGCGGAGCCAGGTCACCAGAACCTGACAGCCTTCCAGCACGGCAGCGATGTCTACTTCACCACCTCCAGGGACATCCCCCCGGGCACCGAGCTGCGTGTGTGGTACGCAGCCTTCTACGCCAAGAGGATGGACAAGCCCATGCTGAGGCAGGCCTGCCCCGGGCTCCAGGGTATGTGGTGGCCCCTGCCCCCAGCCTGCCCGCTGTCCTGCTGCCCCTGCCTCGCACAGCAACCTGATGTTAGTGAGAGGCGTCCAGCTGGGCAGGCCTGCGGGGGTGGGGAATGCAGATGGGTTAGTTGGTGTGCATGTTGATTGCCTGGCCTGAGAGGCTGTTAGAAGAGCTCGCCCAAGGCCAGGCTTGCTGGCCTCAGCTCCATTCCCAGCTCGGTCCTCTGGCTTCCCACATCACTCACCTGCCCATCCTCTGGGGTCAGGTTATGGTCCCAGGGTTTGGGCAGAGGGAATGGAGCACAGGGAGGTTAAGAAACCTGCCTTGAGTCACAGAGCAGAGAGTGAAGGAATCAGGATTTGAACCCGGATTCTGGCTCCAGCAGCCTTCTCCTAGAGGTTGGGGTGTGCATATGTGTGTGTGTGTGGGGGGTGGGTCAGAGAAAGACCTAGTGGACACCTGTGATTCACCTGCATCGTATGGAGAAGCAAATCAGATGAGGGCTTGCCACCCCGAACTGGGGCGTCTGACCTTGTAAGGGGCGGGTGGACTTAAGGCTTTTCCACCCCCATTGTAGGTCCTTTGGGTGCATGTCCTTCCCACCTGACCTTGTGAATGGCTTACATGTGGGGCTGTGACCTGGGTGAATGGGATTTCACACACCCCACCTGGGACTGCCGGGGGTGGACACGCTTGTGGCTGCCTCTAAGATGAATTCCTCTTGGGGAGAAGCAGACGCTGACTTTCCTCCTGACCCCAAACCACAGGATTCTGACAAGGAAATGATCTCTTTTGTTTTGAGCACTGTGGGTTACAGATGGCTTGGTAGGGCAAGAGGGGTAACAAGTTTGGGGGGCTCTGGGCTGTCCCATGACCCCTACATCGTAGCTGAGGTTTGGGAGCCACTCCAGGTGGGCTTGCCCAGCAGTATCAAGGAGGGAGGGGTCCATGAAGTGGCCCGCACGGTTTCTCAGAGCACTGCAGACCAGGGCTTAAATGAGAGAAATGTCCTGTCTCACAGTCTGGAAGCCTGAAGTCCAGGATCCAGGTGTGGGTAGGGCTGGTTCCTCCGGCCCTGTTCCAGCTCTGGTGTTGCTGATGGCCCTTGGCGATCCTTGGCTGGTCGCTGCATCACCTCGTCCCTGCCGGGATCTCTCCCTGGGTCTCTGGGTCCTTTTCCTATGAGGACACCAGTCACTGGATTTAGGACCACCCAAATCTAGTCTCACCTGCCTTGCCTTGGTTACTTCTTCAAAACCCCTACCCAGAGCCTCTGGGTAGACGTGAATTTCCAGGGCGTTCCTTCAGTGAGTACAGGCTGGGTGCAGGTGGTGGTGTGCTGAGCTTCTGGGGATTCCCCAGGAAAGACAGACGGCTGCACATGGGGCCTGATGGCAGCAGAGGGTTTACATCTTCACAGGGGTGTTTGCAGAGGGACACTGGCCTTGAGGGGCCTTTCTTTATTTTGATAGGAAAGGAGACAGAAGGAATTTGGAGAGACCCTTGGTTTTTTACCAGACTGCTCCTAGACCCACCCTCTGGATTTGCTAAAACTGGGTACCTTGCCCTACCCCCCAGAGGCACCCGCAGTGGGTGGGATGAAGCCAGCTCCCCAACTGCTTCCAGGGTCACCAGCATCTTACTGACCTGGTTTCCTTATGTCCTGGATTCCGTATTCCATGTGACCAGCCTAGACTGCACGTCAGGGTTCGGTTGTTAGGGTCTGACGTTATCGGTTGTGTATGGCACATGCCTCATGACTTTCAAGGTCAAAGCCAGCATAGAGGTTACTCCCCATATTGGAGTTTCTTCTTCATGGATCACAGCCTTGTCAGTGCAAAGGAGCATGTGTAACTCATTGGAGCTATGAGCCATGCTGTGCAGGGCCACCCAAGACGGATGGGTTATAGTGAAGAGTTCTGACAAAAACGTGGTCCACTGGAGGAGGGAATGGCAAACCACTCCAGTATTCTTGGCACGAGAACCCTATGAACAGTATGAAAAGGCGAAAGGATATGACACTGGAAGATGAGACCCCAGGTCGGAAGGTGTCCAGTATGGTACTGGGGAACAGTGGAGGGCAATTACTAAAAGCTCCAGAAAGAATGAAGCGGCTAGGCCAAGTGGAAACAATTCTCAGTTGTGGATATGTCTCATGGTGAAAGTAAAGTCCAATGCTGTAAAATACAATGTTTCATAGGAACCTGGAATGTTAGATCCATGGATAAAGGTAAATTAGATGTGGTCAAACAGGAGATGGCAAGAGTAATCACTGACATCTTTGGAATCAGTAAACTGAAATGGATGGGAATGGGTGAATTTAATTCAGATGACCATTATATATATCTACTGCTCTGGGCAACAGTCTCTTAGAAGAAGTGGACTAGCCCTCATAATCAACAAGAGTCTGAAATGCAGTACTTGGGTGTAGTTTCAAAAACTACAGAATGATCTCTGTTCATTTCCATGGCAAACCATTCAATATCACAGTAATCCAAGTCTATGCCCCAACCACTAATGCTGAAGAAGCTGAACGGTTCTATGGAGACCTACAACATCTTCTAGAACTAACACCAAAAAAAAGATACTTTTTTTATCATAGAGGATTGGAATACCAAAGTAGGAAGTCATGAGATACCTGGAGCACAGGCAAGTTTGGCCTTGGAGTATAAAATGAAGCAGGGCAAAGGCTAACAGAGTTTTGCCAAGAGAACACACTGGTCATAGCAAACACCCTTTTCCAACAACACAAGAGACAATTCTAAACATAGACAACACCAAATGGTCAATGCCAAAATCAGATTGATTATGTTCTTTGCAGCCAAAGATGGAGAAGCTTTATACACTCAGCAAAACAAGGCCAGGAGCTGACTGTGGCTCAGATCATGAGCTCCTTGCTGCACAATTCAGGTTGAAAGTGAAGAAAGTAGGGAAAACCACTAGACCTTTCAGATATGACCTAAATTAAATCTCTCATGATTATACAGTAGAAGTGACAAATGGATTCAAGGGATTAGATCTAGGAGATGGAGTGCCAGTGCTAGTGAAGAACTGTGGACAGAGGTTTGTAACATTGTATAGGAGGCAGTGACCAAAACCATCCCCAAGAAAAAGAAATGCAAGAAGGGCCAAGGGGTTGTCTGAAGAGGCTTTATAAGTAGCTGAGAAAAGAGAAGCAAAAAGCAAGGGAGAAAGGGAAAGATACACCCAACTGAATGCAGAGTTCCAGAGAATAGCAAGGAGAGGTAAGAAGGCCTTCTTAAATGAACAGTGCAAAGAAGTAGTAGAAAATAATAGAATGGGACAGACTAGAGATTTCTTTAAGAAAATTGGAGAGATCAAGGGAATAGTTCATGCAAAGATGGGAACCATAAAGGACGGAAATACTAAGGACCTTACAGAAGCAGAAGAGATTAAGAAGAGGTGGCAAAAACACACTCAAGAACTGTACAAAAAAGGTCTTAATGACCCAGATAACCATGAGGGTATGGTCACTTACCTAGAGCCAGACATACTGAGTGTGAAGTCAAGTGGGCTTTAGGATGCATGACTACAAACAAAGCTAGTGTGGGTAATGGAATTCCAGCTGAGCTATTTCAAATCCTAAAAGATGATGCTGTGAAAGTGCTGCACTCAATATGCCAGCAAATTTGGGAAACTCAGCAGTGGCTACAGAACTGGAAGAGGTCAGTTTTCATTCCAATCCCAAAGAAGGGTGGTGCCAAAGAATGTTCTAACTACCACACAATTGCACTAATTTCACACACTAGCAAATAATGGTCAAATTCCTTCAAGCTAAGCTTCAGCAGTACATGAACCAAGAACTTCCAGATGTATAAGCTGGATTTAGAAAAGGCAGAGGAATGAGAGATCAAATTGCCAACATATGCTGGATCATAGAAAAAGCAAAGGAATTCCAGAAAAGCATCTGCTTCTGCTTCATTGACTGTGCTCAAGCCTTTGACAATGTGGATCACAGTAAACTGGAAAATTCCTCAAGAGATGGGAATACCAGACCACCTTACCTGTCTCCTGAGAAATCTGTATGCAGGTCAATAAGCAGCAGTTAGAACCAGCCATGGAACAACAAATTGGTTCAAAATTGGGAAACAATTGTGACAAGGCTGTATATTGTCACCCTGCTTATTTCACTTCTGTGCAGAATGCATCATGTGCAATGCTGGGCTGGATGAAGCACAAGCTGAAATCAAGATTGCTGGGAGAAATATCAACAACCATAGATATGCAGATGATACCACTCTAATGGCAGAAAGTGAAGAGGAACTAAAGAGCCTCTTGGTGAAGGTGAAAAGGGAGAATGAAAAAGCTGGCTTAAAATTCAACATTTGAAAGACTTAAGATCATGACATTTGGACCCATCACTTCCTGGCAAATAGAAAGGGGAAATGTGGAAGCAGTGAGAGATTTTATATTTTGGGGCTCTAAAATCACTGCAGATGGTGATTGCAGCCATGAAATTAAAAGGTGCTTGCTCCTTGGAAGAAAGCTATGGCAAACCTAGACAGCGTATTAATAAGCAGAGACATCACTTTGCTGACGAAGGTCTGTATGGTCAAAGCTATGGGATTTCCAGTCTGGATGTGAGAGTTGAACCATAAAGAAGACTGAGTGCCAAAGAACTGATGCTTTAAAATTGTGCTGCTGGAGAAGACTCTTGAGAGTCCTTTGGACTGCAGGGAGATCAAATCAGTCATCCTAAAGGAAATCAGCCCTGTGTATTCATTGGAAGGAGTGATGCTGAAGCTGAAGCCCCAGTACTTTGACCACTTGATGTGAAGAGTCAACTCATTGGAAAAAATGCTGATACTGGAAAAGATTGAGGGCAAAAGGAGAAGAGGGCAGCAGAGGATGAGATGGTTAGGTAGTATCACTGACTCAATGGACATGAATTTAAGCAAATTCCAGGAGATAGTCTGCAAAGAGTCAGACCCAACTTGGCAACTGAAGAACAACAATCAGAGTGACAGTTGTCCTGTTGGCTTTTTTTTTTTTTTTTTTTTCTGTAGCTGCTGCTGTTGCTGCTAAGTCACTTCAGTCATGTCCGACTCTGTGCGACCCCGTAGACAGCAGCCCACCAGGCTCCCCTGTCCCTGGGATTCTCCAGGCAAGAATACTGGAGTGGGTTGCCATTTCCTTCTCCAATGCATGAAAGTGAAAAGTGAAAGGGAAGTCACTCAGTCATGTCCGACTCTTAGCGACCCCACGGACTACAGCCTACCAGGCTCTTCTGTCCATGGGATTTTCCAGGCAAGAGTACTGGAGTGGGGTGCCATTGCCTTCTTCTGTAGGAGAGCTCCTTAATCTGGGGCTGAGTTTGATAGAACAGATCTTAATGAAATCACCTTGGAACCGTGTCATCCAGCACATCTGCCTTTCCACCCTGTCCTGACTGCTCTCGTTCAGGAACACCAGGGTAGTCATGACTCCACCTCTGGGCTTCTAAGAACATTGGGCACTGTTAATAATTATACAGGTATTACGCCAGTTTGCAGTTTGCCAGAATAGACATTTAAATACAGAAGTATTTTTCCTTCCACCTGAAGGAGCAGTGACACACACTTCTTTCAAAACTTAATCTATAAATTTTTTTTCCCTGGTATTGGATTTACTTTCCTAATCACATGTTTTCATTGAATGTCCATGAAGGTTAATTTCTCTTCTTTACACACATCTGGGCCCATTGGCCGATGAAGTAGGCAGCCCAGGAAGCCTCGTGGTCTCAGCCAGCAGGCGTGTAGGATTTAGAGTCAGCTGTCAGCGTCAGATTTTCAAAATCACTTTCCTAGTGAAAGAGGTGAGCTGTAAATACATTTCCTAACACTTGAGGAACTTCTTGATTATGTATAACAGCACCATCTTAATGACTCTTGGGATTTTTGCTTGGCATTTTCTAGCAGTTTTTACAAATCAACACAGTGGGCATATAGTTTTCAAACAATAAAATAGTGATTTTAGTGGGCGGTATCAGAGTTTGAACAAAGGTCCACAGTTGCGGGACCTCCATTGCAGTCAAGATAGAGAATGGTCTGGGGCTTCCCCGGCGGTCCAGCGGGTAAGCTTCCTTGCTTCCGACGCAGGGGGCCTGGGTTCCATCCCTGGTCAGGAAACTAGATCCCCCATACTACAACTGAGAGTTTGCAGGCCACAACTAAAGATCCCGCATGCCGCAACTGAGACCTGGCACAGCCAAAGAAATTAAAAAACAAACATTCAAACTTATTGTTTTAAAAAAGATATGGAATGTTCTCATCACCCCAGAAGGTTCCCTCGTATGACTCTGTACCCCGTCCCCTGGTGACCAGTATCCATCCCCTGTCCTTGTACTTACGCCGTTTCTCTTCCATTGTTTACGCAGCCATGCGTTTCTGCAAGGCTGAGGTCCTGCCTCGCGTGCTGGCACACCGCGTGCTCGGTCTTCGTCACTTGTTTTGGTGACTGTCTGCTGGGAGCCTTCCGTGTCATCGCTGCCTCTCCCCCACAGCGTCGTTTCATTTTGCATAGACGTGTCTGTCTTGTTGGACGTGCGTGATTGTGATCAGCAGTTGCCTCCTGATCGTTGGCTAATATTTTTTTTTCTCATAATTTTTACCTTTAAAGATAGTTTTTGTGAAATAGAACACTGCCCTCAGTGAGAGGACAGCAGTCATGACTGGTTCTTCTAGTTGGTCCTGTCAGCCCCGCTTCCGCTTCCGGACATCAGCTAAAGAAAAAGGTTTCCTGCCCCAGGTCAGGTCAGCGTGAATTCCACCCCTGGGCGGGGACCTCGTGGTGCGGTGACCACAACTCATTTGGGTTAGAAGGAACTGCCCGCTCACCCCTCCTCAGCCTCCTTCTCTGAAACTCTCCTGTGCAAGAGTACTCTGCCCTCTTTAGACCGTGTGTGTTGGGGAAGGTGAGTGAGATACGGGATTTTGGTTTCAATTGTGACCACCTTTTCCTGATGCTCTTCCACGGATTCCACAGAGAGCAGGCGCAGGCGAGAGCAGAGGCTGAGCCAGAGGGCACCTCCCGAGAACATGCCCTGCTTCTGTGCTGCTCACTGTCTGCTCTTTCTGTTCTAGTTTTGGTATAACCGAAAATTTCACATCCACTTATATTTCTAATCTCTTGTTATCTGACGAAGACTCAGAAAATGCATGCAAATAGTCTCCATTTTTCCTTCCATCTTTTGCAGCCTTATTGCTGGTTTTTGATACAGAAAGAGGTGTGCTTTTTCCTAGTAACTGAAGGCATGCGCAAGTCACAGCCCTGGAGGGTCTTGCTTTGTGGGTGGCCCCAGCGTGTTTTGATGGGTGTTGTGATGGGTCCTGAGTGTCAACACAAGCTACACACAGACAGGAGTGGAGGTGGTGGTGAGAGCTGGTGGCCTCTGTCCAGCCCTGACAGGCTGCCATGTGGGGTTTAGAGAAATCAGTCTCCTGGGCCAGGATATCATGAACATACATTTGCTTCGAACGTCCCTGTTAGAGAATCCAAGCTCATACTGCTCACTGCACAGTCAATCGAGAGACAGTTGTTGGGGCAGGAATAGCCACTTTATTTGGAAAGACAGCAGGTTCTAGAAGATAGTGGACCAGTGTCCCAAAGAACCATCTTCTCTGAGTTAGAATTCAGGCCTCTTTTGTACTAAAAGGGGAGGGAATGAAGGCAAGCGTTTCCTGGTTCCAGTCAGCCTCCAGAGGGGATGTGTTAATTTCTTCCTTCCTGCAGCCATTCACAGGTGAGCCTGGTCAGGGTGTTTCCTGTGAGCTAAACAAAGGTATTTCAGCTTAATGTTCATTAAGCTGCCTCTCAAACCCTGAGAGGCAGGGTTCCCAGGGATGGGCCATAATGTGTAATTTAAGCTTACAGGCAACATCCCTTTAGTGACTAACTTGTGGGTGCTCATGTGCTAAGTCGCTTTAGTCGTGTCTGACTCTGTGCAACCCAGTGGACTGCAGTCCCCAGGCTCCTCTGTCCCTGGGATTTTCCAGGCAAGAATACTAGAGTGGGTTGCCATTTCCTACTCCAGGGTATCTTCCCTCCCCCGGATCGGACCCATGTCTCTTCACGTCTCCTGCATTGCAGGCGGATTCTTGACTACTAGTTCCACCTGTAATAGAAAACAAAGGTTCTTCTCTATTACATTCCTAACTCTGAGGACTCACAAGAGCATCAGTTTTTTTTTTTTAAAAGAGTCTACGCAGCCAGGATCCCCCTCTGTGTTCCATGGGCCCTGGTCGTCTTCCTCCGACCCAGACTCCGGTGAAGGTACCAGGAGGGGTAGGGGCACTGCCCTGCAGAAGCACCGGCCCCGGGGGGGCTCAGGTCAGCCGCTCAGTCGTGTCCGACTCTCTGCGACCCCATAGACGGCAGCCCACCAGGCTCCCCTGTCCCTGGGATTCTCCAGGCAAGAATACTGGAGTGGGTTGCCATTTCCTTCTCCAATGCATGAAAGTGAAAAGTGAAAGGGAAGTCGCTCAGTCGTGTCCGACTCTCTGCGACCCCATGAATCGCAGCACGCCAGGCCTCCCTGTCCATCACCAACTCCCAGAGTTCACTGAGACTCACATCCATCGAGTCAGTGATGCCATCCAGCCGTCTCATCCTCTGTCGTCCCCTTCTCCTCTTGCCCCCAATCCCTCCCAGCATCAGAGTCTTTTCCAGTGAGTCAACTCTTCGCATGAGGTGGCCAAAGTACTGGAGTTTCAGCTTTAGCATCATTCCTTCCAAAGAAATCCCAGGGCTGATCTCCTTCAGAATGGACTGGTTGGATCTCCTTGCAGTCCAAGGGACTCTCAAGAGTCTTCTCCAACACCACGGTTCAAAAGCATCAATTCTTCGGCGCTCAGCCTTCTTCACAGTCCAACTCTCACATCCATACATGACCACAGGAAAAACCATAGCCTTGACTAGACGAACCTTTGTTGGCAAA
>NW_011494609.1:9273327-9273567 GCF_000754665.1 Bison bison bison
ATTTGTTGTTGTTGTTGTTCCATGTCCAGTTCTAACTGTTGCTTCCTGACCTGCATACAGATTTCGCAAGAGGCAGATCAGGTGGTCTGGTATTCCCGTCTCTTTCAGAATTTTCCACAGTTTATGGTGATGCACACAGTCAAAGGCTGTGGCATAGTCAATAAAGAAGAAATAGATGTTTTTCTGGAACTCTCTTGCTTTTTCCATGATCCAGCGGATGTTGGCAATTTGATCTATGGT
>NW_011494609.1:9273786-9275736 GCF_000754665.1 Bison bison bison
GGCCCACTTGACTTCACATTCCAGGATGTCTGGCTCTAGGTCAGTGATCACACCATCGTGATTATCTGGGTCGTGAAGATCTTTTTGTACAGTTCTTCTGTGTATTCTTGCCATCTCTTCTTAATATCTTCTGCTTCTGTTAGGTCCATACCATTTCTGTCCTTTATTGAGCCCATCTTTGCATGAAATGCTCCTTTGGTATCTCTGATTTTCTAAAAGAGATCTCTAGTCTTTCCCATTCTGTTGTTTTCCTCTATTTTTTTGCATTGATTGCTGAAGAAGGCTTTCTTATCTCTTCTTGCTATTCTTTGGAACTCTGCATCAGATGTTTATATCTTTCCTTTTCTCCTTTGCTTTTCGCTTCTCTTCTTTTCACAGCTATTTGTAAGGCCTCCCCAGACATTTTGCTTTTTTGCATTTCTTTTCCATGGGGATGGTCTTGATACCTGTCTCCTATACGATGTCACAAACCTCATTCCATAGTTCATCAGGCACTCTATCAGATCTAGGCCCTTAAATCTATTTCTCACTTCCACTGTATAATCATAAGGGATTTGATTTGGGTCATACCTGAATGGTCTAGTGGTTGGGCTATTTAAACCTAAATTCAAATGCAGTAAAAGCAGAAGTCCAGTTCCTCAGGGGCACTAGGCACATGTGGCTGCCACCTGGAAGGCAGTTACAGAACATTTCTGTCATTGCAAAAGTTTTGTTGACAGTGCTTGGGCAGGAGCCATGGCGAAACTGGGCTCAGGGCATGGCGCCTGACTCGTGGATTCGCCCCTTCTTGACACGTGAGCCAGTGAGAGAGTAGAGAATTCGCTGTGGGCTCTAGGATGCCTTTTTTTTTTTTTCCTTGAAGTCATCAGTGTGTGTGGAGGGGTGTGTGTCTGTTCCCACTGGACTGGCTTCTGTGAAGAGGGTACATTTCCTTGACTGGTGCCAGCCCTGCCTCAGACTGGTTCCAGTTCTCTGTGCCCGGTTTCCTTATCTGTGAAATGGGGATGCTTACAGGCATGAACGAGTCCCTGTGGGTAAAACTCTGAGAACAGTGTTTGGAAGGTTGGATTTGCTCCCAAGAGATGGCAGTTGTCACCACTGTCATTGTCACCTCCTATGGGGCAGGTGCGCCCTCCACTGGGCTGGGCAGCACAGAGAGGAACTTCTGGACCTTCTCCCCCCACCTTGTCTTTTGAAGCTGCAGGCACCCCAGAGAACAGCACCCCAGTGGAGGCAGAGCCCAGCCAGTGGGTGTGCAAGGTGTGTTCAGCCACCTTCTTGGAGCTGCAGCTGCTGAATGGTAAGGGGCAGGCGCCTGCTGGGCCAGACGCCAGGGAGTCTCCGGATGCGTTCACCCAGACGCGCACTGTCACTTCCATCAGGGAGGGTGTCAGGATTCCCCTGGCTCCTCTCCTGGCCTGTGTCCCGCGGGCCTCCTCCCAGGGATCTGTGCTTTGTCTTGAAGTCCTCTGTGTGTCCTCCATCTCAGCAGAGTAGTTCAGTTGGGGAGAAGGGTAGTGGGGGCTCTGCTTTTGTGGCCTAAGTGTTTTCAGCCTGGTGGATTCATCATAAGCATCTTCTGCAGAGCACCTGTTGGGCCACTTGGAACAATCCAAGAGCGGCGCCCCAGCCGGCCAGCAGGAGTCAGCCCCGGAGAAGGAAGCAGATGTGCCCCGGGGGGAACCTGCTGAGGTTCCCAAGACTGTCAGTGCCACCAAAGAGCAGAAGAAAAAGCCTCGAAGGGGAAGAAAACCCAAAGCATCCAAACCAGAGCAGCCTCTAGTCATTGTTGAAGGCAAGGAGCCAGCAGGTGAGGGCGGTCCTGGGGGAGGAGCCAGCTTGGGGCGTGGCCATGGGGGAGGAGCCAGCTTGGGGCGTGGTCCTGGGGGAGGAGTGATGATAGCGGGGAGGGGCCTGAGGCCATATTGCCTCCTTGCCAGGCAGGAGAAC
>NW_011494609.1:9275836-9277060 GCF_000754665.1 Bison bison bison
CAGGAGAACTTGGTCCAGAGTCTAGACAGAGGTGCTGTTTAAGCCCTGCTCTTGCTGTGAACCAGCTCTTTCGAGTACAGCTTACTCCCAGTGCGTTTGGTAGAGTGCGTGGGCTGTGAACTTTGATAGGCGGGTTCCCCATTGTAGGTGGTCGTCTGGACAGAACATTTCCATCTCCTCAGCCACCCATCCTGGGAGCTCTGTGCTCAGCATCTTCCAGGCCACATGTGGAAAAGACTTGTCCACGTTGGGCTTCCCACTTTCCTTCGGTGCCGAGTCATGTCGGTCCATCATGTGGGTGCTCCAGCGTCTGCTCCCTGTCTCCTGTGAACGGACATGCAGCTGCACTCTGGGCCATGGCTAAAGGTGTTACTCTGACAATATAGTAGCTTCAGTTGAGTTTGGAGGGAACCTGGTCTCTTGGGTGAGGGGTCCCCACGAGGCCATGTCCCCTCAGCCCTCATGGCCTCACCAGAAGTGCCACCAGATTCTGGTGGGTCTGGCACGCAAGGACCAGACCTGATGCTCAGACACTCGTGAGTCCCCTCACTGCCTTCCTCACTGACCACCCACTGGGCAGTTTTTCTTCTTGCTGTCTGCTGTAGCCTAGGATTTTGCCGGGGTCCTGCCCCGGCTGATCCAGGGTATTCGAAGCGGGGACGGCGTCGGCGACCTATTTATTTATTTAAATATTTTATCAAAGATATAAAGAGTAATAGGATGAGGATAGCTCAGTAGGAAAATTCAGTGGAGAAAAGAGGCTGAGTGGTTTGGTTTACGCGGGAGACCAATAAAACTTCAAGACAAGAAGTTTGCACCACTTACGTAGGCCGCAGGCGTCCTTCCGTTCTCCCGAAGGAGAGGAGACACTGAGGCCTCCCCGGTCGGATCTTAGAAGCCCAGGCATAATTAGTAAGCATGGTGGGTTCCGCGCTCCAGATGGAGACTCAGCCAGAGTGAGAGAGAGAGCGACATGGGGAGACCAGTATTTCGAGAAACTGATCCCAATTCTTTATTTTCCAGAGTCTGTTTTTATACACTGAGATGTTATACAAAAGTCACGTGGGGACAGCAGTCCTGACTTTTATTAAAGTCAGGTGCTTCACACAAATGTATACAGAGGTCTTAGGGGTGTTACATCATCTTCTGGCCAGGGGGGCCTGCTGACAATTTACGACCCTCTCCTTGTGACAGCGGTCAGTCAGTCAGGACACTTATTTCTCC
>NW_011494609.1:9277621-9280520 GCF_000754665.1 Bison bison bison
GATGCTCGAGGAGTTCCAGGGGGACTCCTGAGGCTCGATCCCGCCTTTGTGTATGTCGAGCCTCCTTCCTCATGACCTTTGTCACGGGCGGAGTACCTCACTCTGGCCCCCAACAGGATTTCTTTGTGAGTGACAAGAAATTTTTGTTCTCTCTCAGAATTAAAGAGAATTCAGAGGAGCAGCCCTCAGATAATATTCTCAGGAGAAGTGGTTTAAGCTTCCCCTGGGCAGTCTCTGTACTTCTCTATAAACAAGAAGAAAAGACAGAAAGAAGTGAAAAACTTATTAAGTGATTATTTCACTAATTATTAGTTGCGTTAGGAAGACACATCATAGTAGGTGAAGTAGATAAATCTTTTTGTGTAGTCTTCCCATATTTCATTTGTTTAGAGGGTCAGTCCTGGGTCCCTATTACTGTGGTCATTTGGTATTTAACTCTTATAGAAAATGATTATTTGCTTTTGAACATACGATGACTTGTGTAATTACAGAAATTAATACTCCTAAATCTCTGTCAGGATGAATTTAATAAGTTATAAGACCCTACTATATATCAAAGTGTTTTGTTTTAGGTGGTATGAAAAGGGATTGAAATAGAGTTATGACTCCTGTGGTTTTAAAAAGAATCACAGATTCCAACTCCAGTTTTGAGTTAAGAATAACATTTTGCTCTTTTCAATCTGCAGGCAAATGTGTGGATTCTAAAGTATTGCTGTTTTTTTCCCTCTGTCAATCTTGTGACCCGTGTCTATGGCATTGGCCTGGCTGCCGCCCCTTGGGCCTGTCATCTGGGTTCAGCTGTGTTCTGTCCACGGCCCCAGAAGTGACACAGCTTGTCTTGTCCCCTCCTTGCAGAGCAAGTGACAGAGATCATGACTGAGGTCGAGCCCGTGACTGTGACGCCAGATGAGCGGATCATGGAGCTTGTTCTGGGAAAGCTGGCCGCCACCCCCAGCGACACCAGCTCAGTGCCAAAGTAAGTCCCAGCATGGCACTCGGCCTGGCTTCATGGGCAGCAGCGTGTGGCGGCTAATCCATTTCAGAGGGAAAGCCTGATGAGAGGGGATGGTTTACTTCTTATGGGAAATGCACATGCATGGGGAGCAGCAGGAATGTCCTGGAGCTCAGGGAGTTAATAGTGCAGCCTCTGTGAAAATAGATGAGAAAGCCTTTTTATTGTTGTAAAATACACATAGTATACAATTTATCATCTTAGCCATTTCTAAGTGTATGGTTCAGTGTTTTCAAAAACAATCACGTCTTTGCAGAACCTTCCATCCATCTCCAGAATTTTTTCATCTTCCCCAAGATGAAACTCCATCCTTATGAAATACTAACTCCCCATCTCCCCCTCTCCAGCCCCTGGCACCCACTATTCTGCTTTCTATCTCTGTGACGACCTTACAGGAGGTACTCATGTCTCTCAGGACCTCGTATAACGGATCACACATGTTTGTCCTTTTGTGACTGGTTTACTTCACTTAGCGTAACGCCCTCGAGGTCCATGTGTGTTGCAGCAGGTATCGGAGTGTCCTTCTGGTTTAAGTCGGAACACTACTCCATCATGTGGGAGGACCACACTTGGTTCATCCACTCTTCCACCAGCTGATACTTGTGTTGTGTCTAACAAGGCTGCCATGATGGAACAGTTTGTATCTGAACTTCTGTAAATTTAATATTCTGCATTTCTCTTCTTTTTGTGAATGAGGAAAATGTTTGTTTTAGCTATTATTCTTGGTAATTTTTGCCCTGAAGTTGAATAAGCCTGTGACAGTTTTTAGGTCCTTTTTGGAGTGCATCCTTCAGTGTCAAAGCATGCCTGGTCCTAGACAGTCCAGGAAGCTGTGCAAAAACAGAGCAGAGCAGAGCATTGTCAGAAATGGTGAGCGTGACCTACTTATTCATGCTCCATCTTATTGCCCAGAGGATTTCAGTAACTTACTGTTAGAAACACATTTAATAGGGAGAAGAAGTTTGAAAAAATCAGGTTCAGGGAAGATATGAAACAGGGTAGAGGCAAGTGAGGAAAGCAGAAGAGATGGGGTCACTCTGGCCAATGTACTAACTGAGGTCCAGGCTTCTGGTGACCAGAGTTAATGCCGAGGGAGATGAGTGGCTGGTGTGGAAAAGCTGAGTGATGCCACCGCACATTCAGGGTGTCTCCCTTCCAGAGATATTCAGGGTGCTCCCTTATCCAGAAGCCCCAAAGCTGGGGGACACCTGTGCCCAACACTCCCCTCCGGTGTCGAGTTGGGAAGATTCGACAGGCGCCCTTTCCAGGATGACTAACCTTGAGCTTCTCTCCCCAGCGACCCTGCCTCCCGCCCACCTCACCAGCCTGTGCGTCTCTCCCGCAGGTTCCCGCATCACCAGAGCGGCACCATCACCCTCAAGAGGAGCCTGATCCTCTCGAGCCGGCACGGCATCCGGCGGAAGGTGGTGCGGCAGCTGGGCGAGCACAGGCGGGTATACCAGTGTAGTATCTGCAGCAAGGTCTTCCAGAACAGCAGCAACCTGAGCAGGCACGTGCGCTCGCATGGTGAGTCCCTGCCGCCGCCATGTCCGCCCCGGGGGCACCGCGGTCTCGGTGCGCCTGGAGGAGTGACGTGCTTGTCACTGGCTTGTCCTTAGGTGACAAGCTGTTTAAATGTGAGGAATGTGCCAAGTTGTTCAGCCGCAAGGAGAGCCTGAAGCAGCACGTCTCGTACAAGCACAGCAGGAACGAGGTGGGTGGTGGAGGAGAGAAGAGCAATGATGACTGGAGAGTCCCGGGCGAGGGGAGTGGGGAGAGGGAGCCGCAGGGGCCGAGATAAGCCGGGGCCTGGCAGGGTGCTGCCGCGGATCGGGGAGGAGCCGGAGGCCAACGTGGGCACCGAGGTCACCTGGATGCTTCTCTTTC
>NW_011494609.1:9280711-9284454 GCF_000754665.1 Bison bison bison
CTCCTCCCATCAGGTCGACAGCGAGTACAGGTACCGCTGTGGCACCTGTGAGAAGACCTTCCGCATCCAGAGCGCGCTGGAGTTTCACAACTGCCGCACAGGTGAGCGGCCCCGCCCAGCACTGAGGCTCAGGTACCTGGTGGGGTGGGAACCAGGTGCTCCAGCAGGGGGTGAAGGTGAATTTAACTGGTAACCTCACCTTTAAGATTCGGCTCCATTTGGTTTGCTTTCAAGCAGCTGTTAATGCTAAGACATGCAGATGGAGAGTTCCCATTTAAAAGAGAATTTATTTCCTACTATTCATCAAAAGCAGCTACATATGGTTGCATTTGCGGCTTCCCTGGTGGCGCTAGTGGTAGAGAATCCTCCTGCCAATTCAGGAGATGCAGGTTCCATCCACAGGTTGGGAAGATCCCCTGGAGGAGGGCCTGGCAACCCACTCCAGTATTCTTTCCTGGAGAATCCTATGGACAGAGGAGCCTGATGGGCTACAGTCCATGGGGCTGCACAAAGAGTTGGACACGATTGAGCGACTGAGCATGCCCATGGCTGCATCTGAGACTGGGGAGGTTTCATCCTCACCAAGAATGATGAGCAGCCGAGGAGGGTTTGTTCGGGGATCAAGGGAGAAGTACGTGCCGAGGTGGGGTCACGGCTGGAGGAGTGGGCTTCTGCCTCCTTATCGGTAGGACCTTCCTCAGCCATCCACCCTCCTCCCTCCATGGGCCCACCCGTGTCTGGCAAAGGCCTGGCTGTTCCCTCTCACCGACTGGTTTTGCTCTGAGCCTGCCTCTGTCCCTGGTCTCCACTCATGACCTGGACCTTCGTCTGCTTGTGTGTGGCTGATGCCATATGCTCAGACCAGCCTGTGGCCAGGATGGCTTGCTGGGCCTAGCCAAGCATCCTGAGCTCAGTGTCTGGCCAGCTCACAGCTGGTGAGCACACATGATGTACATAAATCCCTGAGGATGGCCAGGACATGGCTGTGCGGGGCTCAGCCGGTCAGGGTGGCCTCTGTCTGGCGCCCCGTGGGTGAAGGCTCGCTGCCCCCCATCCCCACCCTGGGAGGATGGGCACCGGGGAGGGTCACTGTTGTCTTTTCGGCCCCTATTCTCGGAATCATGGCACCTGGGCCGGGAGGGTGGGAGGGGGCACTGGTGGCAGCCGGCTTGGACACTTGCCAAGTTAGCACTTAATTCCGAATCCCCTTCCATTGACCCTCCATGTGGGTCCCTGTTCACTCTGTGACTCTGTGCTGATTCTTGTTAAGGTGCTGGCCAGTCCTCATCTTGGGGCATCCTTACCCATCATATCCAGCATCGCTGCCCTCCCCGCCGGCGCCTGCTCCTGCAGGCTCTGCTCTGTCCCTTTGTTTGACTCACGTGCTTGTTCCACTCTGCGGGCTTCTGTTGGAAACCAAGGCTGTTTCCTCCACCCACGGTGGGGCTTTTCTGAAGTGGCAGGTGAGTCTTGTCTCACTTGAGCTCAGGCTGCTCTGCAGCATCAGTCACAGGGTGAAGCGGACTTGGAAGCTTCCAGGTGGATCCATATAATGTGCCCCGCCACCTGCAGTCTGCAGTCGTGTGCCCCAAACCTGGGGAAACCCACCAATTTTTGATGTCACGTCAGTCAAATTGTTCACTTAGGATGGCTTTCTTGCTATTGTCTGGAACTCTGCATTCACTTAGGAATATCCTTCCCTTTCTCCTTTGCCTTTCACTGTTCTTCCTTTCTCAGGTATTTGTAAGGCCTTCTCAGACAACCACTTTGCCTTCTTGCATTTCTTTTTCCTGGGGATGGTTTTGGTCACCACCTCCTGCACAGTGTTACAGACTGTCTGTCATTCTATCTGCCTATTACTATCTGTCTGTCTACAGGTCTGTCTGTCACTCTATCTACCAGATCTGGTCCCTTCAGTCTATTCATCACCTCCACTGTATAGTCATAAGGGATTTGATTTAGGTCATACCTGAATGGCCTAGTGGTTTTCCCCACTTTCTTCAATTTGAGCCTGAATTTTGTAGTAAGGAGCTGATGATCTGAGCCACAGTCAACTCCAGGTCTTGTTTTTGCTGACTGTATGAACAATGCAAAGAAATAGGGGAAAACAATAGAATGGGAAAGACTAGACATCTCTTTAACAACATTGGAGAGATCAAGGGAACATTTCATGCAAAGATGGGTACAATAAAGGACAAAAACAGCAAGGACCTAACAGAAGCAGAAGATATTAAGAAGAGGTGGCAAGAATACACAGAACTATACAAAAAAGGTCTTAACGACCCAGATAACCACGATGGTGTGATCACTTACCTACATCCAGACATCCTGGAATGTGAAGTCAGGTGGGCATTAGGAAGCATCACTACGAACAAAGCTAGTAGAGGTGATGGAATTCCAGCTAAGCTATTTCAAATCCTAAAAGATGATGCTGTGAAAGTGCTGCACTCAATATGCCAGCAAATTTAGAAAACTCAGCAGTGGCCACAGCACTGGAAAACATCGGTTTTCATTCCAATCCCAAAGAAAGGCAATGCCAAAGAAAGTTCAAACTACCACACAATTGCACTCATTTCACATGCCAGCAAGATTATGCTCAAAATCCTTCAAGTGAGGCTTGAACAGTATGTGAACCAAGAACTTCCAGCTGTACAAGCTAGATTTAGAAAAGGCAGAGGAACCAGAGATCAAATTGCCAACATATGCTGGATCATAGAAAAAGCAAGGTAATTCCAAAAAAAAAATCTGCTTCATTGACTAAGCTAAAGCCTTTGACTGTGTGGATCACAACAAACTGAAGAATATTCTTAATGAGATGGGAATACCAGACCATCTTCCCTGTCTCTTGTGAAACCTGTATGCAGGACAAGAAGCAATAGTTAGAACCGGACATGGAAACACGGACTGGTTTCAAATTGGGAAAGGTGTACATCAAGGCTGTATATTGTCACCCTGCATATTTAACTTATATGCAGAGGACATCATGTGAAATGCAGGGCTGGATGAAGCACAAGCTGGAATCAAGATTGCCGGGAGAAATATAACCTCAGATATGAAGATGTTACCAGTCTAATGGCAGAAAGTGAAGAGGAATTAAAGAGCGTCTTGATGTAGGTCAAAGAGGAGACTGAAAAAAGCTGGCTTAAAACTCAGCACTCAAGAAACTAAGATCTTGGCATTCAGTCCTGTCACATGACAAATAGATGGGGGAAACGTGGAAACTGTCAGATTTAATTTTCTTGGGCTCCAGAATCTATGCGGATGGTGATTGCAGCCATGAAATTAAAAGAGACTTGCTCCTTGGAAGAATAGCTATGACAAACCTAGATCAGATCAGATCAGATCAGTCGCTCAGTCGTGTCTGACTCTTTGCGACCCCATGAATCACAGCACACCAGGCTACCCTGTCTATCACCAACTCCCGGAGTTCACTGAGACTCACGTCCATTGAGTCAGTGATGCCATCCAGCCATCTCATCCTCTGTCGTCCCCTTCTCCTCTTGCCCCCAATCCCTCCCAGCATCAGAGTCTTTTCCAATGAGTCAACTCTTCGCATGAGATGGCCAAGGTACTGGAGTTTCAGCTTTAGCATCATTCCTTCCAAAGAAATCCCAGTGCTGACCTCCTTCAGAATGGACTGGTTGGATCTCCTTGCAGTCCAAGGGACTCTCAAGAGTCTTCTCCAACACCACAGTTCAAAAGCATCAATGCTTCGGCGCTCAGCCTTCTTCACAGTCCAACTC
>NW_011494609.1:9284646-9288926 GCF_000754665.1 Bison bison bison
CCAAGGAGTAAGCGTCTTTTAATTTCATGGCTGCAGTCACCATCTGCAGTGATTTTGGAGCCCAGAAAAATAAAGTCTGACACTGTTTCCGCTGTTTCCCCATCTATTTCCCATGAAGTGATGGGACCGGATGCCATGATCTTCGTTTTCTGAATGTTGAGCTTCAAGCCAACTTTTTCACTCTCCACTTTCACTTTCATCAAGAGGCTTTTGAGTTCCTCTTCACTTTCTGCCATAAGGGTGGTGTCATCTGCATAGCTGAGGTGATTGTTATTTCTCCCGGCAATCTTGATTCCAGCTTGTGTTTCTTCCAGCCCAGCGTTTCTCATGATGTACTCTGCATATAAGTTAAATAAACAGGGTGACAATATACAGCCTTGATGAACTCCTTTTCCTATTTGGAACCAGTCTGTTGTTCCATGTCCAGTTCTCACTGTTGCTTCCTGAATTGCATACAGAGTTCTCAAGAGGCAGATCAGGTGGTCTGGTATTCCCATCTGTTCCAGAATTTTCCACAGTTTATTGTAATCCACATAGTCAAAGGCTTTGGCATAGTCAATAAAGCAGAAATAGATGACAGTGTATTAAAAAGCAGAGAGATTACTTTGCTTACAAAGGTCCATCTAGTCAAAGCTGTGGTTTTCCAGTAGTCATGTATGGATGGGAGAGTTGGAGTATAGAGAAGACTGAGCACCAAAGAATGGATACATTCAAACCGTGGTGTTGGAGAAGACTCTTGAGAGTCTCTTGGACAGCAATGAGATCCAACCAGTCAATCCTAAAGGATATCAGTCCTGAATATTCATTGGAAGGACTAATGCTGAAGCTAAAGCACCAATACTTTGGCTACCTGATGTGAAGAACTGACTCATTGGAAGAGACCCTGTTGCTGGGAAGATTGAAGGCGGAAGGAGAAGGGAATGACAGAGGATGAGATGGTTGGATGGCATCACTGACTCAATGGACATGAGTTTGTGCAAACTCTGAGAGATAGTGAAGGACAGGGAAGCCTGGTGTGCTGCAGTTCATAGGGTCGCAAAGAGTGGGACACATGTTAGCCTTAGCGAGCAAGCAACAGTCAGATGGGCCTCAGCTGACCTTGGTGCCCAGTGGGACGATAGCGCCCCGTGTGGCCACGCTCGGTTCTGCACGAGCACACTGGGTGAATGGAGGGTGACACAGGTCCTGTTTGGTGAGACTGGCTCAAAGCCGAGGAAGAGAAGTTGTCCTTTTTTTATCTTTATTTCTCTGGACACAAATGAAACAGAATGTATGCAGACAAAGCAGCAGTTGCTACATGTCAGCAGAAAATTCTGTTAAAACAGATGCTTGTGGTTCTTTGTTATATAGAAGTACCTGAGCAGCAGTGGATTGAAGTGTAATTTCTCTGTAATTTCAAACGTTAGAAGTTTTGAATGGAAAACAAGATAAACTGGGAACTGAGCTGATTTGTGTAATATATATTTGCACCATTATACTTTTATATAGTACTCACCTTAGGACAATGTATCTTCCATAGGCTGTTAAGTCAGGGATTTGTGTGAGCTTTGAAATGATGATTTCTTGGGCTTTTCTCAAGGACAGCGGAGCCTGTCCTGGGTGTGAGGAGGCGTAAGTCTAACTCTTGTAAATGGCCCTCATCTGCTCTCAGCCTTTCTTGGGAGCTAGAGAAGAGCTGAGGTTCACATCTAGGCCATCGGGCAAGACAGAGCCACCTGGGTTCCCGTGCAGCCAGCCCCCTGGAAATTCCCCATCCCATGTCCTGCACACTTACCCTTCACCAGAGCCTGCGTGTCAAGCTGCACTCCCAGGCTTGCAGGCCTTGGAGTTGCCTGTCCTTGAGACCAAAGAAAGTCCAGAGACAGCGACAGAGACATTACCTTACAGGTCAGAAACATAGGCTCTGAAGCCACAGCTGCCTCTGCTATACACACACACACCCCATTTATAGGGGGAGATTGCCTTCAGGTTGGCTTGTCAGTTACCAGGGAGTCCAGCAGCTGGGGCACACCCCTTCCAGCCCCTCAGGTTAACAGCCAGGACCAGCACGAGGGCAGGTATTTCCCTTGAAAGAACTAGCAGGTGGAGTCTTTCTGGCCTAAAGATTAGGACAGTCCCTAGCTGAGGCAGAGGGCGAGCGGTTCATGTGAGTGGAGGTGAGACAGATGCTGGACAAGCAGGAGGTGGACAGAGAGCCGGAGGACGGCCGTCCCGCGTGGCCTGACCACACGCCACATAATAGGTATTCATTCTCAGTTGCTGCATTTTGTCAAAAGACCAGTGTAGACCTCGAGGGCAACAGGATTATGGGTGGGAGAAGGTTGTCCTTGAGCGCCTGTCTGGACTCCTGAACTGGTGACAGGTGGATGCCACGGCAGGAAAAGCCGCCCGAGCTGACAGCCTGGCCCGACAGCTGCTCCAGCTCCACTGTCGCTGGGCGGAGGCCACCTCTGTGGGTTGGGAAAGGTTGGAAGTGGGTCGTCTCCATTAGCTGGGAGGGACTCATTAGGGAGAGAGGGAGCTGAAGTCCAAGGGCTGCACTGCACTTTGCACGGCTGTCGGGTTCCATCTGGGGCTTGTGGGGCCAACCTGCCCAGGAGGGACGCTCACCTGTGTGGTTTGGGAGGCCCAGGATGGGTGGGGCCTCCAGTAATCTGCTGGGATAGCACTGTAGGGGGGTGCTGTTCAGTTGCTCAGTCGTGTCTGACTCTTTGTGACCCCGTGGACTGCAGCACACTAGGCCTTCCTGTTCTTCACTATTTCCCAGGGTTCGCTCAAACTCATGTCCACTGAGTCAGTGATGCCATCCAGCCATCTCATCCTCTGTCATCCCCTTC
The DNA here is from genome assembly GCF_000754665.1 of Bison bison bison. NCBI lineage: Eukaryota > Metazoa > Chordata > Mammalia > Artiodactyla > Bovidae > Bison > Bison bison. The sequence continues at coordinate 9,287,484 of NW_011494609.1, forward strand.
TCCTCCTGCCCTCAGTCTTTGCCAGCATCAGGGTCTTTTCCAGTGAGTCGGCTCTTCACATCAGGTGACCAAGCATTGGAGCGTCAGCTTCAGCACGCTGTATGGTGTGGCCCTTCACTAAGCAACATGGCAGATGCCCTTGTCTCTGGTCTTGTTCCTAAGAATCAATGCTAGGGAAATCTAGTTGGAAAAAAAAAATTACCAAGAACTACTAAATTGTCTGGTATCAAAAACAATGAAGAAAATTGTGATACATGAACTGAGTAGAATATTATGTAGCTGTTAAAATAAGTCTGAAAATCTTCACATGCTAAGTGCCTGTGCTGTGCACACATGCACAAACCCGTGTACAGGGCACTGTGTGGACACCCCTGGGCCTCACGGGGCTGCACACTGGGGTCAGGAGAGAAGTTAACCGCTGAGTCTGGAGCTGACTGGCTTGTAACAGCTGGGGGTGCTGCCGGCATCTGGGGCGGGGGAGGCCAGGGATGCTGCTCAGCATGCCGACTGTGGGACACCCCCACCACCCATCCTCCTCCACTATGATCAGCCCAAGTGTCTGCAGTGCACAGGCTGAGATTCTGGGATGGGGGTCCATTGTGAAGCAGAATGAGAACCCCAGTCAGAATCAATGTAGAAAATGAAACTTAACTCTGGGATTGGTGCACTCAGCACACACTGACTGACCACGGGAAGTGGTCAGTGGGCTGTAACCAAGGGCCCAGAGATGAGTGTGATGCAGAGCATCCTCTGGCCCTCACTCCGGAGCAGGAAGCACACTGTCACGCCCACCCACACAGGCGACAAGGGACAGGGCTCCTGGGTTGGAGGAGGGCCAGTGGGTAGTGGGGACTCCCTTATGGGGCTGGTTTAGGTGACAGACCCTGGCAGGTACGCGTCCTGGCAGGAGCAGGGAGGGTATGGGGGTTAGGGGGTGACATGAGATGGGGGAGCAGGGGGCCAGTCTGAGAGGAGAGTGCTGGCTGAGATCCCCTGGCGGAGGCCAGGTGGGTGGGACCAAGGTGGACAGCTGACGAGAGGCCAGGGCCTCGCAGGTCCCCCGATGGCCCCTCTGTTTGCACTCATGGGGAGCAGATCCTCAGGGCTAGGGGGGTGGGCAGGAGGGCTGAGGGGTGCCCTGCTTGCCTGGAAGGAAAGAGCAGGGTGGGGACTGTCAGAGGCCCTGGTGGGCAGTTTGGCCACCTTTGGGGAGGAACTGGGGGTGAGGCTGGGATATTGGCCGTCGGTATTTCCAGAGCCTTCATTAGGGGTAGAGGTGGAAGGTATGTGTCTCCTAAAGGGGCCCTAGGAACAAGGCAATCTGTTTACAGGTGGGAGAAACGGGGGATGTCTATGTGCGATGGGGGAGGAGCCCATGGAGGGCCAGGTGGGAGAGAAGGGGCAGGTGATAGCTGGGCTCTGGGGAAGCTGAGCCTGGGCTGG
>NW_011494609.1:9289055-9299185 GCF_000754665.1 Bison bison bison
CTTGTCCGAAGTGGGTGTGGGGAAAGCAGGGGTGAGGGCTGCGGTCAGGTTAGGGGGTGAGGGCCCAGGCCTTTTGCCTCACTAGGAATCCCCAGATGCTATAGATGTGTGTCCTGGGGGTGAGGGGATGGGCTGGGCAGTAGCTCTGTCCGCTCTGCACATGCCTCAGGCCTGGCCGGGCAGGGTGTTTTCTCAGTTCAGATGGTGGCGGCAGTGCCTTTTCCTGACTCTGCCCTTCCCCTCGGCCTCATTGCCAGCCCCAGGGGAACGAGCGCTCAGTGTCACGCACCTAAAAGCCGCTTCCTTTCCCAACCTCTTCGACAGACGACAAGACGTTCCAGTGTGAGATGTGCTTCCGGTTCTTCTCCACCAACAGCAACCTCTCCAAGCACAAGAAGAAGCACGGGGACAAGAAGTTCGCCTGTGAGGTCTGCAACAAGATGTTCTACCGCAAGGACGTCATGCTCGACCACCAGAGGCGGCACCTGGAAGGTGAGCGCACCTGTGGGCTTGGGTGATGCCGCCCCGCCCCCGTGGGTGCCTGCTGTAAGGCGCTGCCTCACAGGAACTGGCACAGCCTCGGGTCCTGCGGGGAATGGTCGCGTCACGTGTCAGTGGGAACCGGAGCCGTCCCGAACACTCCACGGGGCGCTGAACATTCCACGGGGCGTGGGGAGGATATCAGGGGAACTGGACTCTTTGAGGGACTGAATGTCCTCAGTCACCCAAAACAGTTTTTCCAAGGAGTTTAATATTGAGGAAATGCTTCCGATATAAGTAGGGAAAAGATGGGGTATGAAGTGCCACATGGGGTGTGCTTGCAGCCATGTGGGTGCAGCAGAGCCGTGCAGGAGGATGCTGTTGGGGCCACGAGTGACTCCCCCTCTTCCCCTTCTGTCTGTCGAGGGCCCTGATGACCCTTGCCAAGTCTGGCGGGCCTGGGGCTGCCCTTCATGTGGTGGGTTCACGAGAGGCCAGCACAAGACAAAGTGGACTTAAGTGGGGTCAGTATTGGGGTGGGACGTGGCAGGGCAACTGAGGGAAGGAGTAAGACAGGAAGTGAGGTGTGTGTGCCGGGGGCCCGGCAGGGCAGACCCGACGGGAAGGCCAGGGCACCAAAGAGAAGAAGGAGACCTGGGCCCCTGGGCCACAGGTGTGTCCTGAGCACGCACCTCACCTGAGGTTTTCTCCAAGAACCTGCTCTGACAGACCCTCTTTTTAAGTGGCACTTCAGCTTTAGTGGCTCAGATGTGAAGAATCCACCCACGATGCAGGAGACCCAAGTTTGATCCCTGTTTTGGGAAGATCCATTGGCAACTCACTCCAGTGTTCTTGCCTGGAGAATCCCCATGGACAGAGGAGCCTGGTGGGCTACAGTCCATGGGACACAGAGAGTGGGACATGACTGACTGCCTAAGCACAGCACAATCCTTATTCTGCAGGCCATTGCTCTCTTGCCAACTGGCCTCTGTAAGCAGCACTCACTGAGCAGAGCACCTTCTTATTAAAAAAAAAGTCACTTTACAAAGAATTACGAATGGAGTATATATGCCTGTTGAGGAAAAAGGTCAGATAACAAACTCGTACGTGAAGTCTGACTACTGCACACAGCTGTGTATGTACGTGTGTCATCGTGGCTTTTAATACATGCCTGATCACGTCCTGCCTCACGTTTGCATCCTGCCTTTTTACCTGGCCCTTCTCCACCTGGTTCATAAGCTCCACCACTCCCTCTGTGATCTGGGGCTGCTCCAAGGGCCTGGTGTCCACTTTGTGAGTAGGTGGCCTTGGGCACACCCCTGGGCCTGTCTCCTCACCATCTGCGGTGGGGATAACCACTGAGCTGACCTGCTGGCCTGGTTGAACTGGACCCTGATTATCAAGCCCCAGGTGGGCCCCTAAGAGCTGCCATTACCTGGAGAAGTCAGGTGTTTCCTGATTGACACATGTGTGGGTTGCTTTATACAACTTTTTTTTTTTTTCCCGGACGAGCCCCCAAGATGAAAGGTTGTTGTTGAATCACGCAAATACACCGGGATTCTTGGCCCCCGGAGGAGAAGAATTCAATCTGGGGCCAGAGACGAGGCTTGATCGCTCGGAGCTTTTGTGTAATAAAGTTTTATTAAAGTATAAAGGAGATAGAGAAAGCTTCTGACATAGGCATCAGAAGGGGGTAGAAAGAGTACCCCGCTTTATACAACTTTTATCTCACAATGTTTTACAGCTGACACAGCTCAAATCATTTTCCTTGGGAATGAGCGAATACTCTGTGGCTGTTCATGGCCTTCCCTTCTATATAGAAGCGTAAACCACACCAGCTGCACACCTGCATGCTTTACTGCTGGGAGCTGTTTGTCTCCAGGTCACCTTGCCAGCCATGTTTGAGCCTGGCTCTGTGTTCACATGGTTTATGCAAGAATGCCCCAGAAAGACAGGTCAGTGGTTAGTAAGAGACCCTGAGAAGGAACTTCTTGTTTGTATCCCAAAATTCCTTGTTTCCTGAGAACTTCTCAGTCTGTTTTGACCCCAGTTATGAACACTTGGGCTTCCCAGCTAGTGCTGGTGGTAAAGAACCTGCCTGCTAATGCAGGAGGTGTAAGAGGCCAGGGTTTGATCCCTCAGTGCGGAAGATTCCTTGGAGGACAGCATGGCAACGCACTCCAGTATTTTTACCTGGAGAATCCCATGGACAGGGGATCCTGGCAGGCTGCAGTCCATGGGGTTGAAGAGTCAGACATTGAAGTGACTGAGCACGCACACATGAACACTTATGCCTTAATTTTTTTTTTTTTTTAGTCTTACTGTTTACCTTGATCCTGATTGGGCTGATTTAATGTTAAGTATGAATATTACTATCTTTTTAATAAGTATTCCTGCCTACTCTCAGCTGTCTCAAAGAATCCCACCGTTGTCTTGAGCCTTTAGGTTGAGCACAAATGCCTTCCTTACGGTAACGCATTCTGACTCTTCTGCGTTGTAAAACTCGCTGCCCTTGGATTTGCAAGTGTCAGGTGCGGCAGGCGGTAAGGAGCTTGTGGCGTGGGCTCCTGCCCCGTCGCCCGGGCTCCGTCTCCGAGCGGCAGGTGGCGCTAGTGCATCACAGACAAGAGACCCTGCTGGCTCCTTGGACCCACCCGTGGGCAGCCCTGACCTCTGCTGGCTGGGCGAGCCCCTGGCAGATGGCGGACGTCGGAAGGGACCAGGGCTCCCGCGTGTGGTGCGCACTGACTCTGACTCTCGCGGGCGGGGGTTTCAGGAGTGCGGCGGGTGAAGAGGGAAGACGTGGAGGCCGGCGGCGGTGAGAACCTGGTGCGCTACAGGAAGGAGCCGTCTGGATGCCCGGTGTGCGGCAAGGTAACACGAGTCGGTGCGGTACCCAGGACCCAGCTCACCTTTTTCTATGGGAAACCTGAGAGCTCTACCCACTGCACGCGTGGACGGGGTTGGGGGAGAAGGTTTAGGGTCGAGTGGATACTCGGGTGTCCTGAGCCACGGGGTCCCGTTACTCGGTGCTCCGGTCATCTGCTCTCTTGCTGTCGAGGTGGATCTCCAGTGAAGGAGCTCAGCCTTGTCTCCGCTCAGCTAGGATTTTCCGCCGATGCCGCCAAAGTGCGCATGCTCCATCTCCAGTGCCCGGAGCCGGGCGCGTGTGGTGGAGGGGGCTGGACGTTCTAGGTTTACATCTTGGTCAGTTGTGATCCTCCCGCACTATTTCCAAGTGAGACACTGACCCAGCCACGGCCACACACGCCATGCATGTCCATGGATGCTTGTGCCCCAAGTAAGCAAATCAATGCTGGGCTGTCTGAGCTGGCCGTCAGAGAGGCCCGACTGCTCGGCAGACCCTAAACTTCCAGAGTGCACCGACTATCTGAATAGCCCCAGGCCACGTCCAGGAGGGGCATTGATCAGCCCTGCGTGGGGAGCCCTGTCCAAGTGCTGCCGTCCAGCCCACGTCAGCTTACACGGGAAATGGTGGTGGTCTTTGTGCATGTGCCCGCTGCAGTTGCTCCATTCTTAGACTTGCCTCCCACCACTCGGGAGGCCCAGGCTCTCAGTCCCACAAGCCCACGGGAGCCACGTGGCCCTGGAGCATCGGTGCACCCTCAACAGACACCAGGTCCAGACGATGGAAAAGTGAAACCCCAGGCCACTGGCCAGCTGTGATTTGGCCTAGCCTGCTGGCAGGTGGCCACATTGCCAGATCTTTTGACCTTTTCAAGAGAAAACGGAAATCCATGTTTTTATGGGAAATTTCCTGATTTTTTTTTTTTCCAAACCACAAAGCAAACAGGTCAGCTGGGTTGTGTGGCCCGTGGACCCACAGTGCAGGCCCTGACTTAGTGTGGGTTTAGGGGCTGGAGTGGCAGGGGGAGCAGGTGCCGCAGAATGCACACCTGAGCCCAGGTGGCCAGGCAGGGGTGGATGAGGCTGCCCTGTGTCCACGGATCCTGCTCATCCTGCCTGCCGACCACTGGCTCTGAGGAGTGACAACACCATGTCCCTCCTGGGTTCTTGGAATACCCTGTGCGTGAACCAGCCAGCTATGTGACTCACACTCAGACACGTTTTATTCTGTGAGATGTTCACTGGATGCTCACAGAGGGATGCCGGCAACAAAGGAACCTGAATGTCTCCAGGACTGACTTCTTCACTGCCTCCAGCTATACCTGTCTCCAGCCCTGTCTGCTTGGAGAAGACAGGTGCTGGGGGACACCCAGGGCCTCTGTCCCTCCCCAGAGGTGCCCGTCTTCCTGCTCTGCTGACTTGACTTGCGGCCCGGCCTCCCTGGGCTGTGGTCTCAGGGCTGTCGGCCCCAAGTCACCTGCAGATCTTGAACAGAAATGTCCCTCAAGAACATTTGCCTCTGTTCCTTGTGAACCTTTTTCCCTTTCATTCAGGTTTTGGTCTCTTTCTGAGAACAGTGCTAAGGAGACCTGCTCCTCTGGTTACTTGACCATTAGGGGGAAAGCCATGTGGCCAGAGACTTTAGATCAGTGGGGTCATGGGGGTGGTCTCTGCAGGCACATCTGGATTAGTATTGATTGGGTGAATGGCTGAGTCCCCACACTTATCACTTTAGACACGAAATACAGAGAAATTGAGGGAGGTGATAATAATTATGCATGAAATAGGGAACACAAACTGTAACTCTGATACCCACTTTGAGAAAACTGCAGCTGTTTGTGTGACTTACTCTTCTTGGTAGGCCCCATTCCAGTGAAATATTTGAGTAAAATTGTGAGCAGAGTAGTGTATGGTGAAGACTAAAGAACGGTTAGTTCTGTATTACAATGTAAGCACCAGTTTAAATGGTTAAACGATCATGATTGCAGTACCACGGGATTATTTCTCTCGAACACTGAGGATTTGTGGCAACTTATATTTTGGGACGAAACTACCGCATTTTTGTGCCCGATTATGTTCTCTCAGTGAGGCCCTACATGCGTGGTAACAGGCATCTCCACCCCCGCTCTCCTGCCCGCAGGTGTTCTCCTGCAGGAGCAACATGAACAAGCACCTGCTGACCCACGGCGACAAGAAGTACACCTGTGAGATCTGCGGGCGCAAGTTCTTCCGTGTGGACGTGCTCAGGGACCACATCCACGTCCACTTCAAGGTGAGTCAGGCGCCTGGCGCGCGGGGGCGGGGCCAGCCCGCGGGGCGCGCGGGGGCGGGGCCAGCCCTCTGGGTCCGAGGGATATTTTTGCTGCTCTCCAGGTGAGCTCTCTTGAGTGCTGCATTTCACGCCCACCTAAAGGGCTCACATTAAAAACCCTCCATATGGGGAGGGAGGAGGGTTCAGGATAGGGAACACATGCATACCGTGGCGGATTCATTTTGATATTTGGCAAAACTAATACAATTATGTAAAGTTTAAAAATAAAAAAAACAAAAAACAAAAACCCTCCATGCTAGATACCTCCTGGGAGAAGGCCAAGGATCAGGCCAGGGGCTTTTGCTTCCCTCCCTACCTTTGAGGAACGTGAGATGAGAGCTTGCCAGTGTGCAGGGTAGTGAGGATTTGGGTTCGCTCTCGGGGGAGAAGTGCTGATCCGGGAAAAAGGAAAGAGTGGTAGGTGCCCAAGTGAGGATGGAGAACACGCCCTCCAGGCGTCGTCCGTCTCAGGGACTGTTCCTGGGAGCTCCAGCCCTGGCATGCAGAGTCATGTGAACGCAAGCAGGACCTGATGGCACCATCGTCAGGGGGTGGGGTGTTCCAGGTGACCCGAGGACACAGTTTCTGCACCTAGTGTACAGGCCACCGGTTAATGCTTCTGCCAAGCACGTTAGAAGCAGAACACGGTGATTGTCTTGCAGGACATCGCGCTGATGGATGACCACCAGAGAGAGGAGTTTATTGGCAAGATTGGGATCTCCTCAGAAGAAAATGATGACCATTCAGACGAGAGTGCAGACTCAGAGCCTCACAAGTACAGCTGCAAAAGGTGTCAGGTAAGCGGACCATGGCTGCTGAGTGCATGGGGTAGCGGGGCTGCTGGCCCACAGAGGCTCAGGCTTGGGTGGGGCCCTCACAGAAGTCCTGGAGGGTGCCCCAGGGCTCGTCGCTTCTCCGGGATGATGGTTGTGGGTCTTATCACCATCACAGGGACCACCGTCTCAGAACCAGTCTGGTCCACACGGTGCCTGTGTGGCTGACCAGCGTGGACCTGTGCGCCGGGGCTTCTCTCCTTGGCCGTGCCCTTGCACACAGCAGAGGGCCTTGCTTAGCAGCTGGGGGGGCAGGGGGAGGTTTCCATATTCAGCAATTGGTAGACCCTGTGGTTTCACAAAGTAGGTCCCTGTGTGCTGGGCACCCGCACCAGGCCCTGCACTTGTCAGGACCTTTGGGCGTGGGGGAAAGATGGGGTCGGTTGAGTGCAGAGGAGAGGAGTTCTAGAAGCTGCCTTGGGTGGGGGACGGGACCTGCTGTGAGAGTTACAGGAGGACCTGGGGTCCGCCTGTTAACGGCCCCCCTGCTTCATAGTTTTGCCGGGTACTGGCCCTGCACCTTAGAGTTCCTCTCTGCTGCGTGGAGGCGGGTTCTCCCCCTGTGCCCCGGGCGCCTGCGCGGAGGCGGCGCATCGTTAGCCGCGGGGATGGGCTGCGTGCGCAGGTGAACAGCGTGTGCGTCCGCAGCTCACCTTCGGCCGCGGGAAGGAGTACCTGAAGCACATCATGGAGGCGCACAAGGAGAAGGGCTACGGCTGCAGCATCTGCCACCGGCGCTTCGCCCTAAAGGCCACCTACCACGCCCACATGGTCATCCACCGCGAGAACCTGCCCGACCCCAACGTGCAGAAGTGAGGATCCCGGGACTCCAGGGTGGTGCGGAGAGAGGGCTGGCTTCCCGCAGAGGGGTGGTGAGCACGGAGCAACCTGTCTCCTTGGAGAGCCCTGGGCCGGCCTGGGGGATGCGCTGGCCTTGCTCCTTGCTTGGTCATCAGCTCGCACAGTCTCTGGGACCCACAGCAGTGGGCGGCAGTGCAGACCTGCCTACATAGGACCGGAGACCCTTTTCCCCAGAGTAATTAGGTTTTGTGAACATCAGCTCCCCCATCTGGCTGCAGCCAGTAGTCAGTACTGCGTGTCTGGGTGAGTCAGGCTACAGCCTTGTTTAGAGCCGAGTCCTCCGCTGGGGCCGCGACCCGGAGGCCTGAACAACAGTGACATGTTATGTCGATGCTGAGGCCGAGCTCTGGGTCCCCCTGTGGCCATGGGAGAGTGTCAGCCCCAGCTCTCTCCTTGGCGCCAGGGTGTGTCTTCACGGCCTTCCCTCTGCGCGTGTCTCTGTGTCCCTGCTTGAAAGAACACCAGTTACTGGGTTAGGGCCCGTCCAGTGACCTCATCTTTAATTTGAGGACCTCTGCAGAGACACCCCCCCCCCACCATCTCCAGGCTCAGCCACGTTCTGAGGTGCAGAGTCAGGATGCCAGCATCTGAACTTCGAGGGGGACAACTCAGCCCAGATGGAGGCTAAAGTCTCGGGCCCCTTGTCACCCCCATAGCACCTTTTTTACCCCACTTGCTGATAAAGGCGCTTATGCAAGTGCACTCCGTGTGCCGGTCGGCCGAGGCTGTGTGCCGTCCTGAGCCTGTGTCTGCTTTCAGGTACATCCACCCCTGTGAGATCTGCGGGCGGATCTTCAACAGCATCGGGAACCTGGAGCGGCACAAACTAATCCACACAGGTAGCCGGGCCTGGGAGGATGCAGCGCCAGGCCCCTCTGCGTGCTTCCTGCCCTGGGGGGTCGTCATCATCTCCCGGCTGGTCCTTCTCCATCCATACTTGCTACTCCTCCCAACTCAGCCCCTCCTTGTCCAGTCCCCCTCTGGGTCCTTGCAGAGACCAAGGAAGGAGGGTTCAGTGGTCAGGGCTCCAGCTGCAAGGGGTGGGTTGGGTTGGGCCAGGGGATGTGCTTCTTCCGGGTGCTGCCCTCGTGCAGTGACCCTGGGTCAGGATTCCCTGCGGTGACAGCCTGCCCTGTGTTTGCTCGTAGGTGTGAAAAGTCATGCCTGTGAGCAGTGTGGGAAGTCCTTTGCCAGGAAGGACATGCTGAAGGAGCACATGCGTGTCCATGACAACATCCGGGAGTACCTGTGTGCGGAGTGTGGGAAAGGTGAGGGCAGGTGGGGGCCTGGCCGTCATCCAGAAGGGGCAGCAGGCCGAGTGGCTGGTGGGGGGCGTCGCCCAGACCTGAGTCATCTACCAGAAAAGAAGACCCAGAGTATTTAACCGTGGGTCAAAAAGAAAAGTCGGTCAAAGGCAGGGGATAAAACCAAGGCATAGGTAAGCTGTTTTAAGAGCAGGGAGACGGTGCAGCGTGGCTGTGTGATGTATAGAGCGCCCTCAGAATCACCGTGTGTGATGTACAGAGCGCCCTCAGAATCACCGTGTGTGATGTACAGAGTGCCCTCAGAATCACCGTGTGGTCTCAGTGGAGGTGCAGACCCCTCAGCTGCTTCCAGGGACCAGCTGTGTGTCGACACTGACTTTCTGTGGCCGGTGATGACAATGACCTTTATTTTAATCAGGTGAAATTAGTTAAATGAACCTGTTAGTAAAATAGCTCATATCACTAAGTATAATCAGATAGAAAGAGATAATCTCAGTCCATGGTAAAATTTTAACCCATTTCTGTTTAAAAAGAAACCAAAACTGTGAGGAAGGCTTGGAGCTGTGGATCTTTGGTTCCAAGTGGCTGCCAGTGCTGTGTGTGTGGAAGAGTGGCAGGGCCACCCTCCTTCAGATACAGGACAGATCAAGTCTGTCTTGATTTAAAAGTTTGTCTTGATGCCGTTAGCATTTTTTAAAAATTTACTATTTCATGAAGTTTTTATTTTTCCTTGATTTTTAAAATTAAACAGGAAGGTATAAAGCAAACACAAATGTCCCATAATTCTACTCACTGGATCAACTGCTAATTAGCCTCATAAAATAAGATTACGTGTAGAAGACTTAAAGAGTTAACCAGAGAAGAGCAGAAAGTGAGAAGTTCCTCACCCCGGGCAGCTCCAGTCCCCCTCCCCAGAGGCAAGAGTTTCTTGTCTGTTCTCCAGAGTAACCCTGTGCAGAAGTGCAGATTGTTCTATTGAAAAGTAACACAAGAACCTAACCAAAAAATATTTATTTTTAAACAACACAAATGGTTATACAAAATAGTTTTTCCTGCCTCAGGCCCTAGTTACGTGCTTCAAAAGCAGCATGTAAGTGTTGCACACGGACATTTCTAGAAGTTTCTACCCGTGTCTTAGCCCTGGCCATGCTGGGTGGAAGTCCACCCCCAGCCCCAGCCCCATCTTTGCCACAGCTCTTCCAGCCCCATTCCCACCGCTCTGGAGCTGTGGAGAGGTGGGGAGGGCTGGAGGGGACAGGTCTGGTGGGCCCTGCCCCCAGGTGGGCAGGGACAACCACACCTGAGTCCTGAGTGCTGCTCAGTGGGCCTGGCCGGATGGGGAGGGGTGCCCAGGGCAGGTACTGGGGCCTGTTCTCACATCTTGTGTGGCATACCTTTCCTCAGGGTGGGCATGGGCGCTGTGGGTGGGCATGGGCACTTGGGGTGGAGTGGCAGTGGGGCATGGGCACTCGGGGTGAGTGGGGGTGGGGCATGGGCACTCGGGGTGAGTGG
>NW_011494609.1:9299385-9307649 GCF_000754665.1 Bison bison bison
CGGGGCGGGGGATGAGCAGGGTGTGGGGGGCAGGCGTGGGCACTGGGGGCAGGGTGTGGGGTGTGGCATGGGCGGCTCCCGAGGTGGGGCGCCAACCCGCCCTGTCCCGCAGGCATGAAGACCAAGCACGCGCTGCGCCACCACATGAAGCTGCACAAGGGCATCAAGGAGTACGAGTGCAGGGAGTGCCACCGCAAGTTCGCGCAGAAGGTCAACATGCTCAAGCACTATAAGCGGCACACGGGTGAGTCCGTGGTGCTCGGGTGCAGAGGCACCAGCCCGCTGGTGAGGAACAGCTCGAGCAGAGCCGCCGCTGCTCCGCGGGTCTCTAGCTCCCAACAGGCCCCTGGCTCTCTGGTCGAGCTTTAGGAAACTGGATAAGCTCCCCCATCCCTGCAGCAAGCCCCCTGCGTCCCCCAAACACACAGGTCCTGGTTACCGCCCTTGATGCCTTCAGTGCCCTTCCCTCCCACTCAGCCAGGAGAAACCATCGGACAAAGACCTGGCATGTGTGTGTGCATGATCGTCATGTCATCTGGACAGGAGACTGGACCCCTTAAGTGTCTATCAGCAGGGCAGAGGCTGAATTGTGTGTCCACCTTAAAGGACAGTGCATCCTTCAAGTGATGAGATATGCGTGTTAACTTTCATCAACATTCACGAGCTCATTTCTTATAAACAGTTGTCTATGGGTAAATGTGTATATAAGACAGAATCAGATCGACAGCAGAATGAGAGACAGTCTTCCCAGGGTGGTGGAGCTGTGTGTGAAGTTAGCAGGAGCATCTGGTTGGTTCATATTCTCTCTAAAATGGACTTGAGTCTTGCTACTGCCTGGCCCAGCTGTGTGCCCACCTCTCTCACTGCCCCCAGGGCCGGCCAGGCCACCACACAGGTCTGCTTTGGGTCCCCCTGGAATGCCAGCCCCCAGGGCACTGGGCTTTCACAAAAGCATGCGGCTCTCCTTTTCCTGGGGGAGGCCATCCGTTTCTTGCTTCCCCTTTTCTGGGAAGCACTCGCCTCCTGGGACTGGGTCCTGCGCCTCCTTGGGGGTCTCACAACTCTCCACCCACTGGGGTGTAGTGGCCTCTGTTGGTCTCGCCTCCAGGAGCCACGTGAACATGGGATCCCGAGTACCAGGGGCCCAGCAAATACAGGACCGAGATAAGCAGGCTTGAAAGTCACTTGCCGTGCTTTACATTTAGGGCAAATGTTCATCTAAGAGGCAGAGGGCCCACCTTTTTTGTCAGCTTGGGGAATGCAACGGTCTGACGGCTTGATGCTTCCATGTTACCAGGTTGCAGGCGGGCAGGGTGACCACCCCAGCCCAAGTCACTGATCTGAACACTCAGACACCTGCAGTAGGATGGTTTTCAAGCCACAGTTTGCAGGTTGAATGGGGGAATGAAGGCTTACTGTCACCTCTGGGTAACTTAGCAGCCCCCACAGCCTTTACAAATACAGAAACGTGTCATGGACAAGACTGATGCTGTATACAGTTAGAACACTCGAGAAACGTGATGTTAAATGTGCCTTTTCCTGCAGGGATTAAAGATTTCATGTGCGAACTGTGTGGAAAAACATTCAGTGAGAGAAACACGATGGAGACACACAAGCTCATCCACACGGGTGAGCTGGGAGTGCCTGGGGACCATCCGGCCGGCTGCCATGGTTTCTGCTGGGGCCGTCTGGGCGTGCAGGGTGTGGAGAGCTTGGCTGTGAGGCTCTATGTGGACTTTTTCAGAATATCTGACACTTTTGTGCCTTAATGAAGCCCCTTCCCCCCTAAAATTCAGCCACAAAACTTTTGAATATTCATGCTCGCATTTTCAGATGTTGATTGAAGCATTCCTGGGTGGGAGGAGGGTCTTTCCAAGGCCTGACCTCGGGGTGGGTGACTGGGTCGGCGACCTAGAGGCTGACCCCCTCACCACCCACGCTCGTCTCTCCCTCCCCATGCGCCCGCGCAGTGGGCAAGCAGTGGACGTGCTCCGTGTGTGACAAGAAGTACGTCACCGAGTACATGCTGCAGAAGCACGTGCAGCTCACCCACGACAAGGTGGAGGCGCAGAGCTGCCAGCTGTGTGGGACTAAGGTGTCCACCAGGGCCTCCATGAGCAGACACATGCGGCGCAAGCACCCTGAGGTGAGCATGCGCCGGGCGGGGCTGCCCACTCTACATCCCCTCCCCCGTGCGAGCCCGGCACCTCTGTCCTCGGCCCGCTGACTTCCCCCGCTCCGAGATCCCACCACGCAGGGTCACCACCCCGGGATTCCTGGAGGCAGGGCTGGGGTCCGACGCTCCCCTCTGCCTGCGGGTAGGAGGCACCGAATGGATGAGTGAATAGAAGAGCCCCAAGTGGTCTTTTGCTGAAGTAATCAATTACTCCCTCCCTGGAATTATAGCAGGACAGGGGTGCTACCCTCCCTCTCCCCCATTCCTCCCTTTAGAGTAGCTAAAAAATGCAGAACTAGGGGCTCTGCATGGTGTTGGGGGCTGCTTAGAAGGTGGCCCTGAGGATTGAGATGGAGAAAGTGTACCCAGGAAGGTAGGTGGACCCTGACACCCAGAAGCCGGTGCTCAAGGCAGGTCCAGGGCATTGAATAAGTCATTCTGTTTGAAAAGACAGTAAACTGAAAACAAAACTAGAGGCTTTATAAGCACGAAAGCAGTGAAAATTTTGAACAAACGATTTGACTAAGTAAGCAACATAACAAGTAGAGTTTCTGGGGGTCAAGAGAACACGCAAAGGGAAAACTGAAAAATGGGTCAGTATAGTTAACAGACGGAGAAGGCAATGGCACCCCGCTCCAGTACTCTTGCCTGGAAAATCCCATGGACGGAGGAGCCTGGGGTCGCTAAGAGTCGGACACGACTGAGCGACTTCACTTTCACTTTTCACTTTCATGCATTGGAGAAGGAAATGGCAACCCACTCTAGTGTTCTTGCCTGGAGAATCCCAGGGATGGGGGAGCCTGGTGGGCTGCCGTCTATGGGGTCTCACAGAGTCGGACACGACTGAAGTGACTTAGCAGCAGCAGTTAACAAATACTGGCTGTTAATGGTAAAGATAGCACGCCTTCCACGAGAATAACAGAGAACCCACTGTGTCTGGGGAGAGGAGATTCACTAAAGGAAGTACATGTGGTTGAGACACGAGAGAAAGCCTTTAACAGTAGAAGGTGGCATGCTTCCTCCGTGGAATTAGGGGAGGTTCTGGGATTCAGAATGACTGGGATTGCACCCAATTCCAGGACTGGAAGCTCAGAGGTTAAAGCATCTGCCTGCAGTGCGGGAGACCAGGGTTCGATCCCTGGGTTGGAAAGATCCTCTGGAGAAGGAAATGGCACCCCACTCCAGCACTCTTGCCTAGAAAATCCCATGGACAGAGGAGCCTGGTAGGCTACAGACCATGGGGTCGCAAAGAGTCGGACACAACTGAGCGACTTCACTTTCACTTTCCAGGGCATGCACAGTTGCATGTCCTCCTGAGGGTAGTGTGACATCTCCCCAATGCTTTAATAAATGACTGTGTGGACCCCTGAGTGTCCAGTAAGAGGAATGCCGCTGTTAGTGGTAGCTCAGCGATGTGCGTGACTGTGATGTGTTTGCAGAGAGTTCTGCGTAAGATTGTGAATGCGCATTGTAAGAAAGCAGCGTGCACCTTGCATAGACTACAGGTGTACCCACAGCGTGTCGTTCACATTGTATATTTACAGATACTCACCTGTGTAATATAAACCATGTGAAACAAGAAAGGGGGAAGCATTGTACTGTGGTCTTCTGGCACCGAAGTTTTGGTTATTTCTTACCTTTATAGTTTTCTGTTTCAAAGAATCGCCTCTGATGAACATGGGTTACTTTTGCAATTATAAGAGCACCTTCTGCTTCATTTGGCTGATGAGTTCGTCTTTTTCTCCCATCACCTCGCCATGTCCTCCACAGCCCGTGCAGATCCATGACCCATGGACCCCAGGCTCTTTCCGCTTAGCATGAGGAACTGGGATTCCACCAGCTTTGCTCCCCTCACTCCAGCCTTTTTCGCCTAGTGGCCTGCTGGCGTCTCCACCTAGAGAAACAAAGTTGGGAGCAGGAGCCTGGTGTGTCAGCATCCATCCGGCTGCCCAGTGTCAGTGGGGCCCCCTCTAGGTGTTGGGGTCCAGGGCAGATGCTGCAGGCTCCCCCGGGGGCTCGTGGTGGGTGGGAGTGAGTGATTTCTCGGCACATGGGTGTCTGTAGCTCCGTGCACTAACGGTGTGCACGGTGGGTTTTGCCCATGGCATGTGTGATGTGTGCTGCTGGGTGCAGGGCCCTTGCGGACACGGAGCAGCTCAGCAGACGTTTTCCTCTGGTTAACGATCGCTTGTCTCATCGCTCCATCTGCATGGCCACCTCTTAGCACCTCTTGTCAAGCCCACCATGCTGGGCTGCAGAGTACTCTGGAGGGGCCCCCAGCAGGCTCGGGCTCCACTGTGGGGGCTCTCTTCTCACTCCCTTCTGTCTCAGGCACTTTCAGCCTCTCTCCCCTGGGCTGCTTTCCTTCGATCCTTTGATGTTTCTCTGTTGTTTCCTTCTGTGTGTTCAGACAAATAGTTAAGTGCCTGCAGGGATCAGCGCTGGTGACCAGCTGGACCGGGGGTGCCCCATCCTCTTGGACCTGATGGTCTAGGGTGGTAGATGGAAGGAGGGGAAGGATGCAGACACGTCACACAGAGGAGAGCAGAGGGAATGGGGGAAATGTCCCCAGACTGCAGGAGTGACGCCGGGGAGGCTCTGCTGCAGTGAGGGCACCACGCGCGGCCAGGCTGTGCAGGGCGGGGGTGCTGTGCAGGGCGGGGGTGCTCCGCAGTGGTGCTGGGCACAGACTCGGGCGTGGGGGTCTGGTGAAGGCTGGCCTGCGTGTTAGGGTGTTAAGTATAAGCTGCTTTCACAAACTCAGGATCTTTAAGAATTCATGCTATTTTGTGACTCCACTCATGGTCTTCCCTCTGCTTTGAATGAATGTTACATTGAGGAAAATTCAAACACAAAAAGTGCTTTTCACGTGTGGTCTAATCTCCTAACAGAGTACAGTCAACAGGTGCTGCTGTGGTGGTTCTCTCTGGCTTCCGGATGGTGTGACTAGGACACTGATGATGTCGTTGGTGATGGAGGTGGTGGTGGCAGTGATGGGGTGGTGATGGTGACGGAGGTGGTGTGGTGGGAGAGAACAGTCAGTGGCCTCCAGCTGCTCTGACTCAGCTTTGCAGCCTCAGTCACACTTGGGTTCTCACCACCATGTCAGCATTTCTATTGAAACACACATAACCGCCTCGCTGGCCACCCTTTCAGAGGGTGCCCTGTCCTGGATGGTCTTGGATCCTAAGCCCAGAAATACAGTGGTCTGTCATCTTTCTTAAATAAGCCACACCCATGATATATAGCCTATAGTTTTGTTCTTAATTTAGTTTGGAACAAAAATGGAAAGATGCTTGCAAAGCCATTTGACTGCAGAGCCATTTGGACAGACTGCCGTGCTTTCCCTGGTTGCATTTCGTTTTTCCACGGCCACCTCCGTCCCTCAGCGACTCCCCATCACAGCCTCCCCCCGAAGGTCCTACGTGCTCTGTGCACCACCTGTGACTTGTTCAGTTAGGTGACCACAGTCACCTGTGTAGCCAGTGTCAGCGGGGTGTGGACCAGGTTTGGGGTGAGGGGGGAACCATGTAAAGCTCGAGCGTGTGTTCCAGTGTAAGGGTCTGCCTCCTGCTGAGGACAGGCCGGTGTGGCTCATGGGGGCTGCGGGTGGGGGGGGGCGCAGCTGGGAAATTAAGGTGTGTCACGTGGACACGTCTCCCTCTTGGTAACTCGTTATAGGATGGGTTTGCTGTAATGTGTCTTATCCCGCTCTGCTCTTAGTGAGAGATACTGAGATTGAGTGAGGATGCACTTCCTCAGAGAGTGGACGGCGTGGACAGGAAGGGAAGCAGGGCCTCCACCGGGGCAGTAGATGGTGCGATGACGCACGGATGGCCGAGGGGACACCCCCGTGTGTCGGAACGCGGTGGACACTTGAGGAGAGGGGGCCTGGGAGGAGGGAAGGAGAGCCGGGCAGGACTCTGGATCCCAGGCTTCTGAGTGCTGAGCAGGGCCGGTGGGCACGTGGGGGCCTGTGAGGGAGATAGCCCAGCGGCCGTGTGTCTGGCCCCACTTTCCTGGGCTGGCCTTCAGGTGCCGTGTCCTGGGCTCACGGCCCTGCGCCCACTCCTAGGTCCTGGCCGTGAGGATTGATGACCTGGACCACCTCCCGGAGACCACCACCATCGACGCCTCCTCCATCGGCATCGTCCAGGTGAGCGCGGAGCACGCGGGGCAGGGCGTCTCACCCGAGGAGCCCAGCAGGTGTCAGGAGCAGCCCTTGGGGCAACCCCTACGTGTCACACTCATTTCCCTCTCTTCTGTTAATTGGTCGTCACCCCAGGAGCCTTCTAGTTTCTGTGAACATTTCTAGAATTTCAGTTTTCTGAAAACAGATGTGTGTCTTTTTAGAGAATAGATTGTTTATTAAGACTGAGTTCCCCCAGAGAAAACAGTAAAGTGTGTGTGTGTGTGTGTGCACGCGCATGCACGCACGTGCAGAGAGAACTAGATTTATTTTAAGGAGTTGGCTCACTTAGTTGTGGGTCTGGCAGGTCCAGAATCTGCCGGGAGGGCCGGAGGCTGGACACCCAAGAGGAGCTGATGCTGGAGGCAGAATTCCCTCGTCTTCTGGGAACTTTGTCGGCTCTCAGGGTCTTCACCTGATTGGTCCAGGCCCACCCACGTTCAGAAGGTGCTGTTTTACTCAGCACCTACTGGCTTCAGTGTTGATCACATCTGAAAAACACCTTCAGGACAGCATCTGGACTGGTGTTGGGCCACATGACTGGGCGCCCCAAACTAGCAAAGGGATGCTTTAGTTAACCATCACAAGTATCACCCAGAAGAGCAAAATAACCTTAAACAAATTATGTGAACTTTCAAAAGGAATTTGTAGTCAGTACCTTGATATAAAGGCTTTCTCTTATTTTGAAGGGAACATTTCGCGCTCAGTCACTTTAAAATCGCGTTTATCCCTCTCTGTTTTGCAGCAGAGCTTTGAGCCCAGTGCTCAGTGGCTGGGTTGCGCTAAACAGCCAGGCCTAAGACCCATGACCACGTCCGCCCCTGACATGGGCAGCCCCTCGTGGCCATGTCCTGACAGGCCTCCTTGGGGTCTGTCTGCCACTGGGTGAGGCCACACCTCATGGGATGGCGCCGAGGACAGGACGGGTGGTGGGTGACCGAGGCGGAGAGCCTTGCGGGCCACCACTGCCCAGCGGCCTCTGTGATCCTGGGCTGGGCCAGCTGTGGGTCAGCAGGAGGGAAAGAAGTATGCCGGGCACCCATCTGCGGTCACCATTACTGCTGGGTCCTTATTTGCTATCCCTAAAAACCATGACCACACGGTTCTTGCAGTCAGACTCATCCTTGATCCAAGATTGTGTCTACAGTGAACCTATGTCAGTCTGGGGCAGAGAGCCTGATGTGAAAGCCTTTGTAGCCTCAGGCAGAGCTCAACAGGGCTGAAACAAGGGCTCAAAACCTGTTTGCACAGATATTTCTATTTCAGCACCAAGTATGACTTCTATCCAACTTTCCTCACTTTAAAGAAAAGCAGCAGAGACCAGCGGGAACTTGCTGCCATCCCTAGATGTGCACATTAGCAGATGGGCCTGGTCACCTGGTGTCTGGAGATGGTGCCAGGCCGCCTCAGGGGCACAACGCACTGACCTGTCATTGTCTCACCTTCTGTTCGTGCAGCCTGAGCTGAGTCTGGAGCAGGAGGAGCTGGCTGAAGGGAAGCACGTGAAAGCCACCAGGAGAGCTCCCAAGAGGAAGCAGAAGCCGGAGGAGGAGGCCGGGGCCACGGGCCCTGAGGATGCCGCCTTCAGCGAGTTCTCGGAGAAGGAGGGCTCGTTCTCGGGCGGTGTCGGGGACGAGACGGACTCGGCCGTGCAGAGCATCCAGCAGGTGGCGCTTGTGCGGAGTCTGGCCCGGGTGTGGGGGGCCGGCCTGGTACCCTTCTCCCCATGGGGACTTGGACCCTGACCGCCGTCAGCCTGTGCCCCGTTTCCCAGTGCAGACCCAGAGGTCACCACCATCGTGGTGAAAAGCAGGCGTACCCCCACGGTTGGGAACTGGCTGGGACCAGTTGGGGGAGGTCCTCAGGGGCCTGAGTGTGCTGGTCAGGCGGGGGGACCCG
>NW_011494609.1:9307749-9331466 GCF_000754665.1 Bison bison bison
GGACCCGACCCTGCACAGCAGGGCGTGTGTCCAGCCGCTGCTTTTAGCCAGAACTTCCCCTTTGCCGACCCTTCCCTGCTTGGGTTTCAGGGCCCTCAGCTCTCTGTCAGCGTGTGTTGGACGCCGCGCCTCTCTTGAGTGGCCCTGGTCATCCTGGTTGCAAGGGTTCCTGTGTTTCTCTGGCCTTTTGTCCCTCTTCGTGGGGAGAGCGGTGCTGTCTTTTTTGTTTATTAGCTCTTGGCCACGCACACGGGTTTGTTGTCCTTCTGAGCTTTGCAGTGTGTTAAGAGACAACGAAGAATATTCTCGTGATTGTTGTTGTTCAGTCGCTGAGTCATGTCTGATTCATTGCGACCTCATGGATGGCAGCATGACAAGCTTCCCTGTTCTTCACTGTCTCCCAGAGTTTGCTCAAACTCATGTTCCTTAAGTTGGTGATGCCATCCAACTATCTCATCCTCTGTCGTCCCCTTCTCCCCCTGCCCTCAGTCTTTCCCAGCATCAGGGTCTTTTCCGATGAGTCAGCTCTTCACATCAGATGGCTAAAATATTGAAGCTTCCGCTTTAGCCTCAGTCCTTCCAGTGACTAGTCAGGGTTGATTTCCTTTAGGATTGACTGGTTTGATCTTGCTGTCCAAGAGACTCTCAAGAGTTTTATCCAACACTGCAATTCAAAAGCATCAGTCCTTCAGCACTCAGCCTTCTTTATGATCCAACTCTCACATCCATACATGACTACTGGAAAAACCACAGCTTTGACTAGATGGACCTTTGTTGGCAAAGTAATGTCTCTGCTTTTTAACACACTGTCTAGGTTTGTCATGGCTTTTCTTCCAAGGAGTAAGTGTCTTTTAATTTCGCCTTCTACAGTCACCATCCACAGTGATTTTGGAGCCCAAGAAAATAAAATCTGTCACTGCTTCCACTTTTTCCCCATCTATTTGCCATGAATTGATGGGACCACATGCCATGATCTTAGTATTTTGAATGCTGAGTTTTAAGCCAGCTTTTTCACTCTCCTCTTTCACCCTCATCAAGAGGCTCTTGAGTTCCTCTTCACTTCAGCTTCTCTCGTGATTACTGTTCTCTGTTTTTTTCTCGACACTGAAATCATTTATTGCTCAGATCCAACTGATGGTCTCAATGATCACATTTGTATCTCGTTTCTCTTTTTCCCTGGAATTCTTTTTCCAGGAAACTAGTGTGGTTTAGTCTTTCACCAGCACATCTCACCTCCTTCCTTTGGGCCGAACGTGAGATGATCCCTGCGTCACGGGGAATCCTCCACAAAGCACAGCACAGGAAGCTGCTCTTGTTCTTAATTCTTCAGAAACTAACGGTCTCGTGTCATGCGTGACTCTTCCAGGTGGTGGTGACCCTGGGCGACCCCAACGTGACCACCCCATCCAGCTCCGTCGGCCTGACCAACATCACCGTGACCCCCATCACCACCACGGCCGGGACCCAGTTTACCAACCTCCAGCCAGTGGCCGTCGGGCACCTGACCACTCCAGAACGCCAGCTCCAGCTGGACAACTCCATCCTGACCGTGACCTTTGATACCGTCAGCGGCTCCGCCATGCTGCACAACCGCCAGAACGACCTCCAGATCCACCCGCAGCCGGAAGCCTCGAACCCACAATCTGTGGCCCACTTCATCAGATCGGAAGAGCCTGGTCAACTCCATCACGCCCCTGGGGAGCCAGCTGGGCGAGCAGCACCCGCTCACCTGGCGGGCGGTGCCCCAGACGGATGGGCCACCCCCACCGCCGCCGGCCCCCGCCCCGCAGGCCGCCCAGCCCTCAGTGCCGGCCGAGCAGCAGCCGCAGATGTACAGCTACTGAGGCAGCTTACAGAGAAACCAGGGAAAGAACCACAGATGGGGGTTTGTTTTCACTTAAGATTTGTTGGCTGGATACCAAACAGAGAAAAGCAAACACAATATTGCAGTGTAAGAAAGGTTGACTTAGCTTTTGCAGAATTATCTCCAAATGCCCCCAGAACCATGGCAGTATGTCAGCTGAACTCAGAAGTGACCCTGGGCAGGCCAGTTGTCCCCAGGAGCAGCCCCACACATTCTCCCAGATAAGGCAGGCCCCCAGGCTTCCCTCCCAGAGCTGGAGGGACTGGAGGTTTGCAAAAGGGAAGTGGTTTGTTTCCTTTTTCCCTTTAGGGCTGGGCTGCTGTGTTAAAATGTAGCAATGTGCTGGGCGGGAACAGAGTTTTCTCTGGCTCCTGGACTTTGAACAGGTAGAAGTTCAAGTCACATTTATCTTCTTTGAAATTCCAGTTGAGTCAAAGTGGTTGGCTGAAACCGTGTGGAAAGCTGCCCTGTGGGGTGATGCCCCTCCTCTGGCCTTCCCATTGGTCACAGGCAAGCGGTCACGTGAGGTCGCTCAGCAAGGCATCCTAGTAATAGGGTTCCTGAATGGATTTTCAGTACGGTTCTTTTTTTAGACTTTATCTCGAGCGTATCTCGTGTGTTCGAAACTGTGGAGACCATGTTCTTCTTTTTTCCTTTGACACACGACGTCGTTTGCACTGTAGGCCTATGTCCAGCTTACACAGCGGCCCCAACGCAGGGGTCGCTGTTACACGTGTATCAAAAGGGCCTCCCGCTGGCCCTTCTGGAGGCTCCCTGGAGCCGTCTCAGGACTCTGCCATCCAAATGTATTTATTGTGGCTGAGACTCGGCTAGAGTCCCCTGAACTGGAGAACGGGGAAGAAATTCATGTCTTTTTTCTGTTTAAACTCTAATTCCAAAGGTTGATGTGTTTCAAGACCAGTTTTCTATAAAAATGTTGAATGAACTTTGCTCCTTATGGGGAAAGGGGTAGGTTTTTTTTCTGAAATACAGAGGTAGTGCTGTCCTGCCAAGTAGTATGAAAGCAGAAAAGGTCATTAGCTGAGTAGTAGAAGCATCAGCGCCCCGAATGAATGAATGAATGAATGTGCTGAGTGACAGCTCACACGTGTGCACCCATTTCAGGGGTGGTGGGTGAGGCTCAGGGCCACCGAGGTGGCGGCCAGCAGCCAGTCCTCTGGCTGTCCAGCCAGGGAGACAAAGAGGCAGGTGAAGAAGCTTGAGTGATGCCTTTGCCCTGTCCAGAATGAAAAGATAACGGTTGCTTTGCTTTGTCTCGATCACTCTTTGTGATCCTGTGTTAGTTGGGAGACCTTCAGTAAAGAGTGAATAAGTGAGACAGACTGACCTGATGCTGCCAATGAGGCTGCGGGAGATCTGTCGCGCAAAGGGCAGCGTTCTCAGCACTTCGCGTAGTTCCAAGCCACAAGCTGTTGAGAGAGGGCTAGGTTTTGATGTGTGCAATACAGGCCTTCGTGAACTGAGTTCATCACCCGTGCAGCATGTGAAAGGGGGCTGCAGAATTCACCCCCACACCCAGCTCGGCCCTAACTCCCAGCTTGCCCCTCTCCGTTGAATTTGTCGTGGGCGATTATTTGACTTTTAATTTATGATAATTATTTTTATGTTATTTATGTATATAATTACCTGCTTTATACATAATAGTTTCATCAAATGAACTTGGGCTAGGGGTGATATATTTTCTAAGCATTCTCTCTGTTCTCCAAATGTAAGTGGTCCAGGTGTCTGTGGAGTCATCAAGCACGCCAAGGTCCCTAAGGTATTTTTTTAAACATCACTGACCATTTCCTTTTGCACTTGCAGAAGATAAAGGACAAATGACCAAGGAAAAAAAAAACCCAGATGTGATTGAACACCCGCTATCATTTATCTTTTATTCCTCTTCCCTATGAAATAAAGGCCTTTAAAATCACAATTTTATTTTTTTAAGAAAAGTTGTTTTTGTGACTAGGATAAGAATGCATCGTGTGTTTTTAAAGAACCTAATTTAGGTTGTGTGGCCCCAGTGTACTTACCATCGTTCATTTCAATACACAGATGTGTAATAATACTTCTTGTTACAATAAGCGAAAACTCGAAATAAAAATCAGATTTACTCCTGAGTTTTCTGTAGAAATATTTGTCCTAATAGGATCACTGTCTGAGGCAAAATAGATTTGTGCTGTCGTGAAACAGTTGCTTTGAGTTTCCATATAAAAAACTGGGGAGCAAAAAAAAAACCTAGTCAGCCCAAAGAGCCATCAGCTCTAGAGTGCTGTGCACATTTATCCCTGTTTCCTGGTAGAAAGGATTTAGTGTTTAATTGATCCCAGGTGCACAAGTGTAGGAGGAAAGGGGATGAAATCACTGCGGCCTCTGAGCTGTGAATCCCTGAGTTACGCTAAATCAGTAAACAGAAGACGCTGGGTCTAGGCCCGTGAAGTGTCGTCCACGCCACCAGCGCTGTGAGCCTTGCAGAGCTGGCCCCTGGGGTACACTGCCTGACATGGACTGTGAGGCAAGGACAGGAGGGCCCGCAGCGGGGTGTGCTCCCATGCTGGGTGCTGCTCCACAGTGGTCATGTGACCAAGGGTGACCGCCTGGGAGGATTCCAGGCTCTGGAGGCAGATGTGTGGGCCTGACTGCCACGGCGCCCAGAGCTCATGGCTCCCAACTCAGGGCTGTGTGAGTCACTTTCCTGTTGGGTTTTGAAAGGTGTCAAGGCTGAGAAGTCACACGTCCTTCAAATCCCATCAATTTGTTCGAAGACAAGATTTGCCAGGAGCTGTGTTTTTCCATGGCTCACGGTCTGCTCAGATCACTTGTCCTGAGTGGGGGACACACTTGGTATATTTTGAGAACGATTGTAATTCCTGTGTGGTTCACACCCTGTGAAATGTTTGGATTATTTTAAGTGACCCAAACGTTGAAAATAAACAAGATATTAAAATATTAGAAGCTTTCACAGGTTTTTTTTTTTTTTTTTTAAGGAACAGAGCCAATCCCTGGTCAGAGAACTAACTTCCTGCATGTCTCACAGTGCAGCCATCAATTTTTTGAAAAAGCAAGTGGTAGTAGCAATTTTTGTAAAGCTTAAATGGAGATGTGTGTTAGTCACTTAGTCGTGTCCGACTCTTTGTGACCCCATGGACTGTAGCCTGCCAGGCTCCTCTGTCCATGGAGTTCTCTAGGCAAGAATACTGGAGTGGGTTGCCATTCTCTTCTCCAGGGGATCTTCCCCACCCAGGGATTAAAGCTGGGTCTCCTGCATTGCAGGCAGATTCTTAACAGTCTGAGCCACCAGGGTAAGCCCTTAAACGGAGAGAATCAGTCCAGTTCATTTGCTCAGTCATGTCTGATTGCTTGAGACCCCACGAACTGTAGCATGCTAGGCTTCCCTGTCCATCACCCACTCCCAGAGCTTGCTCAAACCCATATCCATCGAGTTGGTGGTACCACCCAACCATCTCATCCTCTGTCACCCCCTTCTCCTCCTGCCTTCAATCTTTCCCAGCATCAGGGTCTATTCCAGTGAGTTGGCTCTTCACATCAGGTGGCCAAAGTATTAGAGTTTCAGCATCAGTCCTTCCAGTGAATATTCAGGGTTGATTTCCTTTAAGATTGACTGGTTTTATCTCCTTGCCATTCAAGGGACTCTCAAGAGTCTTCTTCGGCACCACAGTTCAAACAGAGAGAATAGATCCAAAAAAGATGAGTAGCCAGAGAAGGGAGAACTTGACAAGCAAGGTGTTTCTTTGGGCAAGTGGTCTGGAACAATCCCTTAAATTGTATTGATCAAATTGTTCTGATTTGTTAGGAGTGGTCATTTTAAACTTAAAAAGCACCTGGTGTGCCATCAGACCTTCTAAGGATTTGAATTAGGAGAACCTTGTTTTAGATGCTTCGGTTCTGTCTTAGGGGACAGCTGATAGCAGCTAACCCTCCTGCCAGTGAGTGGGATTCACCTGCTCAGCATCCAGCAGGCCGTCAGCACATTCTTGTACGTCCAACAAATTCCAGTAGAAAGGGGAGACAGTTGCACCTCTGGCTGTTTTCATCCAGCTTGAGCGCCTCTGCATCAGAAGTGCCCCGGTTCTGGAATGACAGCGAATGATCTGATTTGCGTGATGGTGGAAGCAACAGAATTGTCTGGCAGCTGCTCTAGGTTACCCACACAACCAGCTGACTGGGATCATCCCACCCACCAAGCCCCAGTGCCCCAGGATCTGAGGCTTTCCTCCCTCCCCATGGTCCCAGGTGCAGGCAGCTGGCATCCAGACAACACCAGAGGGTTGGCACCTGCCTGCAGACTGCCTTGAATCCAAGCCGTCTGCTCTTCCCCGTTAACAGGTGTGTCTGCCCACATTTGCTCCATAAGGAGGGAGACGGACCCAGTCTCTGTGGGAAGATGGCCCATCAATGGGACACAGACCTACCTGAGTCTTTGCAGGGAGCCTGGCGCAGCACACCTCCCTGGAAGAGCAAGGATGCAGGACCCAGGACTCAGTACCCAGTGATCCCTGTCTGTTCCACTTGGGACTTTCAACTCTTCCTGGGCGCTAGGGCGTCATGCCCTTGCACGACCATCTGGAGCTTGCCTCCTACCCCAGAAATTCTCTCTTCCAAGTTTTAGCCATGAAACAGGGTAGCAAGATCATCAAGGAAAGACAGGGAGTGGGCGCTGCATTGCAGGAGCCGTTTTAGAAGTCCTCAGGTGTCACTGTCTGCTTTTCCTAGACGATCTAGGGTGGGAGCGGGGGGCTGGCTGCAGTTGGGGAAAGGGTGCTGTGTGGCTCCTGCATCGCCATCTTCTGTTCCCGGGAAGTCCACCGACTCATCTCCACCTGGATGTCCCCGAGGGTTGTCAGGCTTGCACGTCTGACCCTGGAATCCATGACCCCCAGCCCCAAACCTGGCGCCTCCCCTCCACTGTCACCTCTCACAGCCGATAGCCTAGCCCTCCACCTACTCACACAGGCAAGAACCCAGGGCCGCATTTAGACCCCCAGTGCCTTTGGATCTGTCTGGGTGTCACCATCTCCGTGACTGTCTCCCTCCAAATTTCCAGTGGACAACCCTGTGGGGGCAGTCAGCCCCCCTCGTTCCCCTGTTCCACAGGGCGGCCTCAGTGGCCCTTGTGGGGGTGTTGCTCTATGGTCACCCACGCATCAATGCTAGTATCCGCCAACAGACTCTGTCTCTGGACACACCCTGATCATTTCTGTGGCCTCGAGGCTGCAGTGGCTGTCCTGCCTCCCTCTCCTACCCCCTCCCAAGGTCTCCACCCACCTAGCTCCCAACCCTCACTTGGTTAAATGTACTTGTCCTTCAGATCTTGCCTCAAACTCCACCTCAGAGACACCTCTTGGAGTCACCCTCATATCACATCTGAAAGCAAGCACAACACCGATCAGTTGGCAATTACACTATTTACTCATTATATGACTTTGTTCATATTTGAGCTTCCCTGCTGTTCAGTAAGCTCCAAAAGCGTGTGTGTGCTCAGTTGCTCAGTTGAGACTGCTTTTTCTCATCATTTTTTCTCTGAGCCACCCCCAGCACCATGCAGTAAGCCTGACCCACACTAGAGATTAATAAGCAAGTATTTTTCCTAAGCATCGAGGGAGACAACATACTTCCTTGAGCACCAAAGCTTTGAAGCACTAACCCCCCAAAACAGAAATTTATTAAATCTAGTTGAAGTTATCACTTGAAACTTCCGAGTCTTTGAGAGACTTGGAAATCCTAGTCTCCAATGACTCAATCTTATTGATGAGATGATTAATTATTTCTTCAACTTTGTTTTATTAAGATAGTCTATCTCTGTCATAGATAGATTTATTTGTGTCATATCTTAGATTCCACGTATAAGCAATACCGTATGATACTTGCCCTTCTCTTTCTGACTGCCTTTGTTTAGTATGATAATCTCCAGGTCCACCCACATTTTTGCAAATGGCATTATTTCATTTTTCTAAGGGTGATACCCATCTGTATGTATGTAGCACATCTTCTCAATCCATTCATCTGTCAATGGTTCCGTGCTTGCTTTTGTGTCTTGGCTACTGTGAATAGCGCTGCTATGAATTGGGGTGATGTATCTTTTCAAATTCTAGTTTTGTCTGGATAAATGCCCAAGAATGGGATTGCCGGATCATATGGCAACTTCATTTTTAGTTTTTTGAGGACCCTCCATACTATGTTTTTCCCTTTTTAACTGCAAAGGCAACAATAAAAAAAGTTAAATGACTTTACTGGCTCCCTTCCGACAGTTTGTCAGACAGGGCTCAGCTTTCCCACTCAGGCTGTAATTACCCCCCACCCCTACCCCACACCTGCCTTCAGGTGGAGTCACAGCCTCAATGTTTGAACTGCTTAGTCACCAGCCACAGTCAGACTTGTGACGCTGCAGAGCTTACCGTCACCTCTGGCTTGCCGTATGAATCACTGTGAGAACTTCCCTGGCTCTGGTGACTCACACCCAGCAGAGTGGCTTTTCCTCAGCTCGCTACAACTCAGATTTTAATAGCCCTGAGCTGCTGCTCGGCACCAGTATTTCAAACCAAGAATAGAAACACAACTGAACTCCCCCAGCGTTTATTTTACTGCTAATGAGGCGAGTGGAGTTGTTTCTGTGCAAAACACCCTTGTGTCCGATAATTGAGGGTATGCCCCCTTGTTCTGTTTGTGGTGAAGATCAAGAAGAGCCAATCACAGGTTTTTGTCCAATAACCTTACACTTCTTAAACCCACAAACTAACTCCACAACCTGCCCTAGCTCTTCAGACTTTTGTTCTTCATGTTTTCTCCTCTTCGATTTACCCTTGAACCTTGAAGGGTTCCAGTTTTTTTTTTAATTAAAATATAGTTGATTTACAATGTGTTGATTACTGCTATACAGAAAGCGATTCAGTTATAAATATATATATACACATTTTTTAAGTTATTCTTTTCTATTATGATTTATCACAGGATACTGAATATAGCTCTCCGTGCTGTACAGTGGGGCCTTGTTGTTGTCCCTCGTGTTTATAAAGCTTGCATCTGCTAACCTCAACCTCCCCCTCCAACCTTTGCCCAACCTCCTGCCCTTTGGCAACCACCAGTCTGTTTCCCATGATTCTGTTTCATAGACAGGTTTATTTGTGTCATAGTTTAGGTTCCGCATATGAATGGTACGATCTGATATTCGTATTTCTCTTCCTGACTTAATTTCACTTAATGGATAATCTCGAGATCCATCCATGTTGCTACAAATGGCGTCATTTGGTTCTTTCTTATGACTGAGTAATGCTCCATGGGCTTCCCTGATGGCTCAGAGGTTAAAGCGTCTGTCTGGAATGCAGGAGACCCGGGTTCGATCCCTGAGTCGGGAAGATCCCCTGGAGAAGGAAATGGCAACCCACTCCAGTACTCTTGCTTGAAGAATCCCATGGGGGAGGATCCTGGTGGGCTACAGTCCTTAGGGTCGCAAAGAGTCGGACATGACTGAGCGACTTCACTCACTTCACTGATGCTTCATGGTATATATACTATATACACCACATCTTCTTTACCCATTCATCTGTCGATAGACATTTAGGTTGCTTCCACGTCTGGGCTATTGTGAATAGCATTGCTGTGAAAATAGGGAAGTATGTATCTTTTGGGATTAGTTTCGTCTGGATACGCCCGGGAGTGGAAATGCAGGATCATAAGGTAACTCTATTTCTGGTTTTTTTAGGAAGCTCCATGCTATTCACCATAATGGTTGCACCAACTTACATTCTCACCAACATTGTAGGAGGGTTCCCTTTTCTACACACTCTCTCCAGGATTTATTGTTTGTAGACTTCTTCATGATGGCCATTCTGACTGATGTGAGGTGATATTTCCACGTAGTTCTGATTTACATTTTTCTAATGATTAGGCATGTTGAGCATCTTTTCATGTGCTTATTGGCCATCTGTATGTCTCCTTTGGAGAAATGTCTGTTTAGGTCTTCTGCCTATTTTTGATTAGTTTTTTTTTTTTTTTTTGATGTTGTGTTGTATGAGCTATTTGTGTATTTTGGAAATTAAGCCCTTTTTGGTCACATAGTTTGCAAATATTTTCTCCTAGTCTGTGGGTTGTCTTTTCATTTTGCTTATGGTTTACTTTGCTGTACAAAAGCTTGTAAGTTTGAAGGGGTCCCATTTGTTTATTTTTGTTTTATCTCTATTGTTTTGTGAGACTGACTTAAGAAAACATTGGTACAATTTATATCAGAGAATGTTTTGCCTATATTCTCTTCAAGGGTTCCAAATACTTTCAACTGTAAACCCAAGTATTATTTTGCATATTCTAGTTAAAGGGTCTTCCTGACAAGGGCTGTATCTAGTGAATTAACAACTCTGAATCGTTTTACTTCAATTAAACCTGACTTAAGTACTCAGCAGGAAAGAATCGCCTGCCAATTCAGGAGATGCAAGAGATGCAGTTTCCATCCCTGGGTCAGGAAGATCCCCTGGAGAATGAAACGGCAGCCCACTCCACTGTTCTTGCCCGGGAAATCCCATGGATGGAGAAGCTTGGCTGGCTACAGTCCAGGGGGTCACAAAGAGTCGGACACAACTGAGCAACTAAACAACAGCAAAGTACAGTTAGTTTGTAGAATTGATTGACTGTTGTTCTGTCTTTGGTGATAGAATTTGCAGGACATTCCTGAGATGATAGCCTTTTTAAAATCCTCACTTTCCTCGGGGGTTGAAACCATGATGAGTCTGGACCACTTTTCTGTGACCTGAAGAAGTAAAACTGAACACATTGACCCTCCCTGGGGGCTTGAGTCCAGCTCAGGTGATGAAGAGTAACTGTCGGGAGAGTCCAGCTGGTCTTGGAAAGGTCTTGTACAAAGAATGTTGCTCAAAAATAGATCCCTTAACAACATTGTAGTAAGATAAAATAAGAAATAGAGTTCTTGCATGATTCTTAATAAAAAGGACAATGATAAAGCCAAGCAGAAATCTACCTGTTGCTCTATTTGTGCGTGGACATCAAGCTTATGCTCATTTTTGTGCAATCTGATTTTCATTTCTTGAACAGAAGCAGTTCATTATTGTGCATTTCTGTGGCTTTGCTTTCTGTAATCTCTCTTTTTTTTTTTTTGGCCACACCCCATGGCATGTGGGATCCTTGTACCCAAACCAGGGATTGAGTCCAGGCCCCCTGCATTGGAAGCATCAAGTCTTAACCACTGGACTGCTAGGGAAGTCCTCTGTGGTTTCGTTTTCATCCAAACATGTACTCCATATAAACTTTGAACTTAACTTCTTTAGACCGAGGTGTGCAGCATTCAGGTTTGAACCCATGGACCCTGCAGAGGAAGTATATAGTCTTATCCACTGGGCCACCAGGAAAGTCCCTGAACCTAATTTCATTGATGATCTATTTTTCAGTTTTTCAGGGGAATTTAGCTTTTTAATGTACCCCTCATCCCGTAAGCATTATAGTTACATTTGGATGTACTTCTGAATCATGTCTTAAACTGGGCTAGCCCACATTGAGGGCTGGCGTGCCCCTCGGCTACACACTTTTCCTAGTCTCGTTCTTTGAAAGAGAGCGTACTAGTGGTGAAAATCCAGTTCCTTATGTCCCATCTTGACTAGACAGGGAATAAAGCTTTCAGGATCTGTAACTTGAATCACATTACTTTGTATGTGTGCTTTGTAATTGTCTTCCTTTTCAAGTGGATGTAAGTAGAGCGCTCCCCTAGACAATGGCTGAAAATACTGCTTAAGTTAATCATCTCCCTTTCACTTTTAGAATGCCTTGCAAAAACTAATGTTACTTTTATCACATGACCCAGCTGAAGGAGATCTCTTTATAACCTTCAAGGACATACCTTTAAGGCAGGGACCCAGGAGAACAGGAGGCACCAACCCAGCGGGCACTCAGAACACACCCTCAGGAGGAAGTTCTGGCTTGTCCTGCTCGTCCAGGAATGTTCTCCCCAAATGTAAACTTTTGATCTTGTGAAATCACAGATTCCAGAAGACAGTAAGTCCATGGCTGTTTTTTTGATGACAAAGTAAATATTCTTGCCAAATATTTTATTTTCCAAAAGTCAGATTCAATCCAGAGGTTAAAAATATGATGTTTTGAAGGTTTTGGAATCATAGTTACATGCTTTTTAAAAATTAATTATTTAATTTTTTTATTTGGCTGCACTGGGTCTTAGTTGCAGCGAGAGGGAATCTTCGATCTTTGTGTCAGCATGTAAACCCTTAGATGTGGCATGTGGGATCTAGTTCCCTGAACAGGAGTCGAACTTGGGTCTCCTGAATTCAGAGCATGGAGTCATAGCCAGTGGACCACCAGGGAAGCCCCTACAGTACTATGCCTTAACTTGGCACTTCCTTTTGAATCTGAAGTAAAGGAGACTGTGTACATATGATACACAACTCTTCTGGACAGCTGGAGAGACAGTTCCTCAGTTGATCAGTGCAGTTCAGTAGGTCTTTAACAACTTCTTTTAGAGTTAAACTGAATTGACAAGACACTGACATCAGCTTCGCCGTGTCATTATTGTACAATGAAGTTGTAGGCTATGGTCAGTAATGGTAATATCAGATGAGCTCAGGGTCCAGGCAAACGCCTACACAGGGAAAATTTGTAACACTGGCTTCCTCTTACCTGTCACTGTGAACACACTGTGTGCGACTCTGTACGAGGGCTTTCTTCAAGTTCATTTTATGTGTGTGTATGTATTTTATTTACTTGTCTGTGCCAGGTCTGAGTTGTGGCATGCGGAGTCTTCTAGATGTGGCATGTGGAATCCACTTCCCTGAACAAGGATTGAACCCCCAGCTCCCTGTGTTGAAAGAGTGGAGTTTTGGCCAACGAACCACCAGGGAAGTGCCTCAGGTTCATTATATTTAGATTTGAAGTTCTTTTAAGAAAGGTTTAGAAAGTGCATCACTTATTGTTAAGACGGGAAAATGAAAGTTTAGAAATTGGAGGTTTTGGAAAGGTTTAGAATTTTTTTTTAAAGAGAATGGCATATTTTTCTGTGGTTATTGTTCTTCATTCATTTAAAAAAAGAGAGAGACTTTTTTTGCAATCTAATGCATTTGCTTTTGGAGGTCATCTAATTGTAGCTTCAGCCTATCTTAAAAACTCCTTGATATCTTTATGTTATTAAGGATCTTTTATTAGATGTAATGATACGGAAAGACATTTTAGCAAAACTCTAAGCTGCTTGTAAAGGCATTTGTCTTATCATAACTGTGGGTGACCTACAAGTGACATAAAGTTTTGTGTTGACAAATTGGGTGCAGTCTCAGATTAAGTAAGGGATCAGGGTCATATTGGGCAATCTGGGTTCACGAGCAAGAAAAGAATTTAGCACTTTTCTAAAGCATTAACTCTTGGGACCTCCCTGGTGGTCCAATGGTTAAGACTCTGAGCTTCCACCACAGGGGACACGGGTTCCATTCCTCCTTGGGGAACTAAGATCCCACATGCTGCACTCAAGTGGCCAGAAAAAAAAAAAAAAAGAAAGAAAGAAAAAATAGATAAATAAAGCATTAGGTCTTAGGAACCTTCCTTCTTGATTTTGCACAGATTGGGGCAGCTTGAGGTCCTTGTAAACTGCTTGGGTCCCAAATATCTCTACTGAATTAGAGTGGGCTGGAGTGTCCTGATATGTCCATTTCTAAATGGGAAGTCCCTTGGACTGCCAGGATATCAAATCAGTCAATCTCAAGGGAGATTAACCCTGAATATTCACTGGAAGGACTGATGCTGAGCTGAAGCTCCAGTATTTTGGTCATCTGATGTGAACAGACAACTCACTGGAAAAGTCTCTGATGCTGGGAAAGATCAAGGGCAGGAGGAGAAGAGGGCGTCAGAGGATGAGATGGCTGGATGGCATCACCGATGCAATGAACATGAACTTGGGCAATCTCAAGGAGATGATGAGGGACAGGTAGGCCTGGTGTGCTGCAGTCTATGGGGTCACAAAGAGTCGGACATGACTGGGCGAATGAGCAACAACAAATGGAAAGCAAGCATATGGAGCACATTATAAGATCAGCAATATATGGCTAGGCTCTCATGACCCATAATCTGTTGCTGGCATAGTTCTGCTTTCGAAATTTGAGGCCCTGCTCACAGGAAGCTTTTCTTGCAGGAAATGTCAGCTGTGATAAGAAAACGTTTTCTTCTGTTGTCACACACACAATCATATATGCAACTCACATTCAAGATTTTCAGTTAGCATTTTAGAATACATTTTTATTTTTCATATTCATTTACCAAGTTTTTGCAAATGAGTGTTTAAAAGTACTTTAGAGTATAGGTAGAAATGTCTTCTGAAATATTTATATTTGCTGATCATTATTATAGTTTATATTTAAAATGTTTTCATTGTGATTTTATTTTATTTTAATTATTTCTCTCTGTGCTCAACTCTCCTTTCTGTGTGGGCTGATCAGTATTTACTTTCATTTCATGTAGCTTTTCAGGAAAAATATGAATTATGAATTATATTTTTATAAAATCTTTTATTAAACCATGGGCTTCCCTCATAGCTCAGTTGGTAAAGAATCTACCTACAATGCAGCAGACCCTGGTTTGATTCCTGGGTCCGGAAGATACAGCTGGAGAAGGGAGAGGCTACCCACTCCCGTATTCTTAGGCTTCCCTGTGGCTCAGTTGGTAAAGATTCCACGTGCGATGCAGGAGATATGGGTTTGATCCCTGGGTTGGGAAGATTCCCGGGAGAAGGGAAAGGCTACCCACTCCAGTATTCTGGCCTGAAGAATTCCATGGACTGTATAGTCCATGGAGTCTCAAAGAGTTGGACACGACTGAGTGACTGTCACTTTCACTTATTAAACCACACTCTACTAATAAGTTTATGGCTCATTTTTGGTGAGCTTATGTTTAACTTTAGAGCATGTATTTATCGATATCCGTATGGAGCCAGGTTAGACTGTGTGGCTAGACTGCTTTATTGTTGTTTAGTCGTAAGTCACATCCAACTCTCTCCTACCCCATGGACAGTTGCCTATCAGGCTCCTCTGTCCATGGGATTTCCCAGGCAAGAATACTGAATGGGTTGCCATTCTCTTCTCCAGGGGATCTGCCCAACCCAGGGATCGAACCTTCGGCTCCTGAATTGGCAGATTCACTGCCGAGCCACCTGGGAAGCCTAGTTGAGTTCAGGCATTCAGTCATGTCCTACTCTTTGCGACCCCATGGATTGCAGCACGCCAGGATTCCCTGTCCATCACCAACTCCCGGAGCTTGCTCAAACTTGTGTCCATCGAGTCAGTGATGCCATCCAACCATCTCATCCTCTGTCATCCCCTTCTCCTCCTGTCTTCAATCTTTCCCCAGCATCAGAGTCTTTTCCAATGAGTCAGTTCTCTGCATCAGGTGGCCAAAAGATTGTGGCTTCAGCTTCAGGATCAGTCCATCCAATGAATATTCAGGACTGATTTCCTTTAGGATTGGCTGGTTTGATCTCCTTGCAGTCCAAGGGACTCTCAAGAGTCTTCTCCAACACCAGTTTCAAAAGCATCAATTATTTGGCACTCAGCTTTCTTTATGGTCCAACTCTCATATCCATACATGATTACTGGAAAAACCATAGCTTTGACTAGACGGACCTTTGCCAGCAAAGTAATGTCTCTGCTTTTTAATTTACTGTCTAGGTTGGTCATAGCTTTTCTTCTAAGGAGCAAATGTATTTTAATTTCATGGCTGCAGTCACCATCTGAAGTGATTTTGGAGCCTAAAAAATAGTCTGTCACTGTTTCCATTGCTTCCCCATCTATTTGGCATGAAGTGATGGGATCAGATGCTGTGGTCTTTGTTTTCTGAATGTTGAGTTTTAAGGCATCTTTTTCACTTTCATCAAGAGGCTCTTTAGTTCCTCTTTGCTTACTGCCATAAAGGTAGTATCATCTGCATATCTGAGGTTATTGATATATCTCCCAGCAATCTTGATTCCAGCTTGGGCTTCATCTAGCCCGGCATTTCGTATGATGTACTCTGCATAAGTTAAATAAACAGGATGACAATATATAGCCTTGATGTACTCCTTTCCCAATTTGGAACCAGTCCATTGTTCCATGTCTAGTTCTAACTGTTGCTTCTTGACCTGCATACAGATTTCTCAGGAGGCAGGTATGGTGGTCTGGTATTCCCATCTCTTGAAGAATTTTCCAGTTTGTTGTGATCCACACAGTCAAAGGCTTTGGCATAGTCAATAAAGCAGAAGTAGATGTTTTTCTGGAACTCTTTTGCTTTTTCAATGATCCAGTGAATGTTGGCAACTTAATCTCTGGTTCCTCTGCCTTTTCTAAACCCAGCTTGAACATCTGGAAATTCATGGTTCATGTACTGTTGAAGCCTAGCTTGGAGAATTTTGAGCATTACTTTGCTAGCATGTGAGATGAGTGCAATTGTGTGGTAGTTTGAACATGCTTTGGCATTGCCTTTCTTTGGGATTGAAATGAAAACTGACATTTTCCAGTTCTGTGGCCGCTGCTGAGTTTTCCAAATTTGTTGGCATATTGAGTGCAGCACTTTCACAGCATCATCTTTTAAGATTTGAAATAGCTCAACTGGACTTCCATCACCTCCATTAGCTTTGTTCATATTTTTCTTATAATGCACAGATCACTTTTTGGAGATTTCTAAATTTACATTAAAAAAGATATGTTGTTTTTAAATTACGTACTAGTCTAATTCTGAAAAGGGTAAAAAATCAAGTTTGGGAGTTTGATTAATTAGAATCTACCCAAGCTGAGGAAAGAAAAATGGAGATGAACCCCTAGAGATTCATATGACAAATTCATCTTTAAAAAACAAACAAGTGGAACTTTTATAGTCTGAATTTCCTTGTAATGGGTTTTTTCCTGGTGATTTTCATTTTTGGGCAGCTGGCCATGATTTGACGCTGAGCAGTTTAGCATAGAAAAAGGTATGGTTTCCATAGCAACTACAATTTCTTTCAATCCCTACCTCTGACCAAGACCATCTGCAATCTCTTACAATGTGTGGGACTCTTCATTCTCCCTGTAGCTTTGAGTTGCCAGGGAAAGCCCCTGGCAGCTAGCAAGACCTATCCTGTCCAGCCTTCTCTTGTCAATGTGAGGAAGTGAACAGGAAGCCAGCATAGCATGGGGTCGTTGAGGGCTGGAGGGAGGTGCGGAGCCTATCTCTTACCATTGTTGAAGAGACCGTCTTGGAAATGGCTGGTCCACTGGGGCTGTAGGTTAAAGTATTTTAAACCACTGCTATAAAACATGCCACAGTGCCCTACAAATAGTTGGGGTTTGTTGGATACAGAACATATATTTATTCAAGACAGTTGACATTATTTTAAACATCTTTGCTAACAAATTACCTTTTAACAAGTAAGGCAAACATCATGGCGGGTGCTTGCAAAGCCTTTTGCTTTGTTTTGCAAATCGAAGAATTAAGGTGTTGACTCACATTAACTGGACTGTTTTAACTTTCCTACTGATTTCTTTTTCATTAGCTACTCAGGCTGACTTGTGCGCTGTGGTTTGTGTGGATGTCTCATCTCTGAGACAAATGATTCTTGAATTCTGGTTCTGTGATAACAAGACAGGATCAAGGAGAAGACAACTGGACAAAGTAACTGAGGCTTCCCAGGTGGTGCCAGTGGTAAAGAACCTGCCTGCCAATACACGTTAGACGAAAGAGATGCCAGTTCAACCCCTGGGTAGGGAAGATGCCCTGGAGGAGATCAGGGAAACCCACTCCAGTATTCTTGCCTGGAGAATCCCATGGACAGAGGAGCCTGGTGGGCTACAATCCATGGAATCACACAGAGTTGGACACGACTGAAGCGACTTAGCACCCATGTACGTACTTAGGGAACATGGGTAGCAAGCCAGGAAAACACGTAGGAGGTGTTGGCTGCTCAATTACAACACAACTTCTTCTTACCAGCTTGAAGAAAAGTAAACGGGATAGTTTCTTTTTTTTAATTCACTAAGACTTTATTAAATGAAGAAAAGAATGATCTTCAGCACTTCAAGTTTCAGATATGATGGAAAGGTTTTAAAGTGTTTCTGATTTATATTGTGCAATCTTAAAGTATGAAAATGATCATATGAATCATTAATTCATAATTTATTAATTATACAATAAATTATAAATAATTATTAATAAATTATAAATAATGGTCAAATCAGATCAGTCGCTCAGTCGTGTCCGACTCTTTGCGACCCCATGAATCACAGCACACCAGGCCTCCCTGTCCATCACCAACTCCCGGAGTTCACTGAGACTCACGTCCATCGAGTCGGTGATGCTATCCAGCCATCTCATCCTCTGTTGTTCCCAAATAATTAGTAATTTATTAATTCAAATAAAATATCAAGTTTTTGCTTAACATCTAACATTGATATGGAACAAAAGCAACAGAAGAGAGAAAAACAAAGGGCTATATAATTTAATACTTTCTTCATTAACATTTATAATGATGATTTATTTTAGATGCCATACCTTTTTCAATTTAATTTTTATTTTGTATTGGAGTATAGTTGATTTACAATGTGGTGTTAGTTTCAGGTGTACTGCACAGAGATTCAATTACATATAAGACGTAGGCATTCTTTTTGAGATTCATTTCCCTTACAGATTGGTGAAGAATATTGAGTTTAGTTTCCTGTGCTATACAGTAGGTCCTTGTGGATGATCTATCTTATATGTTGTTGCTGTTGTCGTTTACTTGCTAAGTTGTGTCTGACTCTTTTGGGACCCCATGGACTGTAGCCCATGGGGTTCCTCTGTCCATGGGATTTCCCAGGCAAGAATACTGAAGTGGTTTGCTATTTCCTTCTCCAGGGGATCTTTTCGACCCAGGGATCAAACCCGCATTTCCTGCATTGGCAGGCAGATTCTTTACCACTGAGCCAGCTGGGAAGCGCCTATCATATATTATAGTATGTATATGTTAATGCCAGAGACCTTAAAAAAATGAGTATTTTTTAATGTAATACACTCGAAATTATCTCCAAGGAGAGCTTACAGACGCCTTCAGCATGAAAGGCAAGGACATGTCCTTGAACCCTAAACCTAGGGTGTATCAGGGCTCTCAGGGAATTGCAGCCAATCTTGCTGTCTCCTCTAGGCACCAGCCTGTCAATATTTACTGAGTTAAGGTGCTCCTGGCTCCCATC
Source organism: Bison bison bison (assembly GCF_000754665.1). Taxonomy (NCBI): domain Eukaryota; kingdom Metazoa; phylum Chordata; class Mammalia; order Artiodactyla; family Bovidae; genus Bison; species Bison bison. The sequence goes on from NW_011494609.1 coordinate 9,326,800, forward strand.
CATGCACCCACCTCTTTGCCTTCTGCATGCTGTTGACTTGTACATGGAGACTAGCTGGTTGCTGAAAAAACAATTTCCACAGAAAGTGAAAGTACTTAAAAATGGATCCTAAAATGAAAAAAATCTATTTTCAATGTGTAGCTAATAACAGTAGTCACTTAATTTAAATGTTAATTTTAGATTATTAGTTAAGACTAACTTATTGGTTGTCGCTGTTGTTCAGTTGCTAAGTTGTGTCCAACTTTTTCTGACTCCGTGGACTGCAGCACGCCAGTCTTCCCTGTCCCTCACTATCTTCCAGAGTTTGCTCAAATTCATGTCCATTGAGTCCTGGCAGTTCTCTGTGTTCTTTCTCTGATAACCTTTCAATCCCTCCATCTCTCTCTTCCTGTTTTGGAATTCCTGTGAGTTAGACATTGGACCTCTTCTGCTGACCTACTCCACTTTCTCCTTCAACCTTTTATCTCTGCCTTTTGTTGAAATATCTAGATTTCCTTGGCTTTTAAAAATGTTTTTAATTTCTAAGAGTTCTTTCTGGTTCCCTAGTCATCTCTCTACTTACCACCCCGCATCTTCTAACTTCATGGGTGCAAACATCTTGTTTCCCTAAGGTTACATGCAAGTCTCCTGTTTTAAGCCATGTCCGCCTTCCCCACCCTGGACTTCACACAATTGTCTCTGAACCGTTTCTTCTGAGTTGGAGGCTTTTCTCAAATCTCTGCCAGTCTGGAAGTTTCTTTGGGTGTGAGCTGGGCCTCTTCCCTTAGTCCCTTCCCAGAGGCCCCCAAGTGCTGTGTGTAGAATGTGGGGCCATCTGTGTGATGGGAGCGGGTGTGGGTGCATGTCTGGGGAGGGGGTCCTGGGGAGGGGGTCCTGGGGAAGCTGAGTGGGGAGACCTTGGTTCAGGTTCACACACAAACACACATGTGTGCACAGAGGGGAAAGACAAGTGCTCTAGACCTTAGGAAGGAATGCAGCTTAAGGATAAAGTTTTATAAAAGTTAACTAATTTTGTCATGTACTCTGCAGTCACACATTTGATGTTTTCTCCTTCCCACTAGACAGGACTTATATCTCAGCCACATCTTTAATAATTAACATTGACTTTTCTCTCTGCAAATCAAAAAGGAGCATTTAAATCAGGCAGCATTTGTTTAATCTTTAAATCACAAATGAAATGACTTGTCATAAAGCAGAGGGGAGTCTGAGAATCATTTAAGGATGGCATTAATGACCTTCATCTGAGTTCACTCCAGTTTTACAACAGCACGTGCCGCCCTAGGTAAGCATGTGGGAAAGTTACGTGACCCGCCTTCTCGGATCAGCAGCAGAATTTCACCCCCGTCCCCTCCCAGAAATTCAGATCCAAAGGGAAGTCAGTTACTGAAAGCATGAAAACCCTGATTTCTGCAGAATGTTTTTACTGGTTGCATGTAACCTACTATTGTTTGATAGCTTTCAAATGCTGTTATTCTAGAAAGTGAATGTTTTGCTGACTTTTACAATTAATAGTGAAAAATTAAAAATTATGATAATCTCATCCCTGATCATGGATAGAAGTAACCAATCAGGTAGGGAGGGTTTTGGCATTTTGAGACTGTAAGCAAACTCTGAATAATCTATTTCACCTTTTATTCTTAGGATGGCCTGAAGATTCACTGCAGTAAGCAGTGCCTCTCATTTTGGTAGTAATGGGAGTCTTAGGTGTACACAAACACAGTTAAAACAAGGAGCAGAGTAGGAGAGCCCTTCGCTATTTGAAGGAATGATTCCCCAATACACTACTTTATGATGGCTAACCAGCCTGATTTAGAGTGTGTTTCCATTATCCATTTTGATTAATTTTGCTGATAACTCTGTGCTAATATTCCTTTTAAGTTCAGAGCTCCTTAACTTCCACCCTCTCAAAACAAAAACCTCCACATCACAGGTATTGACAGAATCTGAATATCTCACTTGCTTTATCCCTTGACATATACCAGTCCCAGAATAATAACACCAGAATAATATCAATAACAAGTTGATAAATACTTGACAGATTATGAGAGATAGCTGAGAGCTGGTAGACAGTTGATAAATATTGATGGGTAGATGATAAATAATTGAGGCATAGTTGATTGATTGGAGAAGGAAATGGCAACCCACTCTAATATTCTTGCCTGGGAAATCCCATGGATAGAGGAGCCTGCTGGGCTACAGTCCATGGGGTCATAAAGAGTGGGACATGACTTAAAGACTAAACAACAGCAACATAGCTGATTGAAATGGTTATGATTATATGAGATGATTATATGATTTATGCTGAAGCTGAAGCTGCAATACTTTGGTCACTTGATGTGAAATGCTGACTCACCAGAAAAGACCCTGACACTGGGGAAGACTGAGGGCAAGAGGAAAAGGGGACTATAGGATGGTTGGATGACATCACCGACTCAGTGGACATGAATTTGAGCAAACTCAGGGAGATAGTGAAGGACAGAGAAGCCTGGCATGCTGCAGTTCATGGGTCACAAAAAGTTGGACACGACTTAGCCACTGAACAAAAGATATGATCAATATATTGATTATGATGATAGGTATTATGATGATAGCTGACTGCCTTCCTGTTCCCCACCTGTCCTGGAAAAACTGTGATATACACTTTGGGCATCATTAGCTCCTTCCCCTTGTTCTGTTTACAGATCTCTGTGATCATCCCAGGGCCACCTCTCAGAACTGACTTCCTCCCTCTTCCCCACTGCCTGCTGCTCCTCCACAGAGATAAGTAAGTGTTCAGTTCAGTTCAGTTGCTCAGTCGTGTCCGACTCTTTGCAACTCCATGGACTGCAGCACATCAGGCTCCCTGTCCATAGCCAACTCCTAGACTTTACTCAAACTCATGTCCATTGATTCGGTGATGCCATCCAGCCATCTCATACTCTGTCGTACCCTTCTCCTGTCTTCAGTTTTTCCCAGCATCAGGGTCTTTTCCAATGAGTCAGTTATTTGCATCAGGTGGCCAAAGTATTGGAGTTTCGGCTTCAGCACCAGTCCTTCCAACAAATATTCAGGACTGATTTCCATTTGGATTGGTCCGGTTGGATCTCCTTGTAGTCCAAGGTATGCTCAAGAGTCTTCTCCAACACCACAGTTCAGAAGCATCAATTCTTCAGTGCTCAGCTTTCTTTATAGTCCAACTCTCACATCCATACATGACTACTGGAAAAACCATAGCCTTGACTAGATGGACCTTTGCCGGCAAGGTAATGTCTCTGCTTTTGAATATGCTATCTAGGTTGGTCATAACTTTCCTTCCCAGGAGTAAGCGTCTTTTAATTTCATGCCTGCAGTCACTATCTGCAGTGGTTTTGGAGCCCCCCAAATAAAGTCTGACACTGTTTCCCCATCTATTTCCCATGAAGTGATGGGACCAGATGCCATGATCTTAGTTTTCTGAATGTTGAGCTTTAAGCCAACTTTTACACTTTCCTCTTTCACTTTCATCAAGAAATTCTTCACTTTCTGCCATAAGGGTTGTGTCATCTGCCTATCTGAGGTTATTGATATTTCTCCTTGCAATCTTGATTCCAGCTTGTGCTTCATCCAGCCCAATATTTCTCATGATGTACTCTGCATAAAAGTTAAATAAGCAGGGTGACAATATACAGCCTTGACGTACTCCTTTTCCTATTTGGAACCAGTCTGTTGATCCATGTCCAGTTCTAACTATTGCTTCCTGACCTGCATACAGGTTTTTCAAGAGGCAGGTCAGGTAGTCTGGTATTCCCAGCTCCTTCAGAATTTTCCACAGTTTATTGTGATCCACACAGTCAAAGGCTTTGGCATAGTCAATAAAGCAGAAGTAGATGTTTTTCTGGAACTCTCTTGCTTTTTTGATGATACAGCAGATGTTGGCAATTTGATCTCTGGTTCCTCTGCCTTTTCTAAACCCAGCTTGAACATCTGGACATTCATGGTTCACGTACTGTTGAAGCCTGGCTTGGAGAATTTTGAGCATTACTTCACTAGCGTGTGAGATGAGTGCAATTGTGTGGCAGTTTGAGCATTCTTTGGCATTGCTTTTTTTTGGGATTGGAATGAAAACTGACATTTTCCAGTCCTGTGGCTACTGTTGAGTTTTTCAAAATTTCTGGCATATTGAGTGCAGCACTTTCACAGCATCATCTTTTAGGATTTGAAATAGCTCAACTGGAATTCCATCACCTCCACTAGCTTTGTTCTTAATGATGCTTACTAAGGCCCACTTTGGAGAGGGAAATGACACCCCATTCCAGTACTCTTGCCTGGAAAATTCCATGGATGGGGGAACCTGGTAGGCTGTAGTCCATGGGGTCGCCAGGAGTCAGACACGACTGAGCGACTTCACTTTCACTTTCATGCATTGGAGAAGGAAATGGCAACCCACTCCACTGTTCTTGCCTGGAGAATACCAGGGAAGGGGGAGCCTGGTGGGCTTCTGTCTATGGGATCACACAGAGTTGGACATGACTGAAGCGACTTAGCAGCAGTAGCAGCAGCAAGGCCCACTTGACTTCACATTCCAAGATGTCTGATTCTAGGTGAGTGATCACACCATTGTGATTATCTGGGTCATGAAGATCTTTTTTGTACAGTTCTTCTGTGTATTCTTGCCACCTCTTCTTAGTATCTTCTGCTTCTGTTAGGTC
>NW_011494609.1:9331566-9339767 GCF_000754665.1 Bison bison bison
GTATCTTCTGCTTCTGTTAGGTCCATACCATTTCTGTCCTTTATTGTGCCCATCTTTGCATGAAATGTTCCTTTGGTATCTCTAATTTTCTTGAAGAGATCTCTGCCGCTACTGCTAAGTCACTTCAGTCGTGTCCGACTCTGTGCGACCCCATAGATGACAGCTCACCAGGCTCCCCCGTCTCTGGGATTCTCCAGGCAAGAACAGTGGAGTGGGTTGCCATTTCCTTCTCCAATGCATGAAAGTGAAAAGTGAAAGGGAAGTCACCCAGTCGTGTCTGACTCCTAGTGACCCCATGGACTACAGCCTACCAGGCTCCCCCATCCATGGGATTTTCCAGGCAAGAGTACTGGAGTGGGTTGCCATTGCCTTCTCCTGAAGAGATCTCTAGTCTTTCCCATTCTATTGTTTTCCTCTATTTCTTTGCACTGATCACTGAGGAGGGCTTTCTTATCTCTCCTTGCTAGTCTTTGGAACTCTGTATTCAAATGGGTGTATCTTTCCTCTTCTCCTTTGCTTTGGCTTCTCTTCTTTTCACAGCTATTTGTAAGGCCTCCTCAGACAGCCATTTTGTTTTTTTGCATTTCTTTTCTTGGGGATGGTCTTGATCCCTGTTTCCTGTACAATGTCACATACCTCCACCCGTAGTTCATCAGACACTCTGTACATCAGATCTTGTCCCTTAAATCTCTTTCTCACTTCCAGTGTATAGTCATAAGGGATTTTATTTTATTTGATTCAAATGGTCTAGTGGTTTTCCCTACTTTCTTCAATTTAGGTCTGAATTTGCAATAAGGAGTTCATGATCTGAGCCACAGTCAGCTCCCAATCTTGTTTTTGCTGACTGTATAGAGCTTCTCCATCTTTGGCTGCAAGGATATAATCAATCTGATTTCGGTGTTGACCACCTGGTGATGTCCATGTGTAGAGTCTTCTCTTGTGTTGTTGGAAGAGGGTGTTTGCTATGAGCAGTGTGTGTCAGTCCCTCAGTTGTGTCTGACTCTTTGTGACCCCAAGGACTATAGCCTGCCCGGCTCCTCTGTCCATGTGATTTTCCAGGCAAGAGTACTAGAGTGGGTTGCCATTCCCTTGTCCAGGGTTTCAATCCCTCCAGACCCAGGGATTGAACCCAGGTCCCCTATACTGAAGGAGGATTCTTTACTGTCTGAGCCACCAGGGAAGCCCAAGAATACTGGAGTGGGTAGCCTCTCCCTTCTCCTGGGGATCTTCCTGACCGAGGTCCCCTGCATTGCAGACAGATCCTTTACTGTTTGAGCCTCCAGGGAAGCCCCATCCAAGGGGATGAGTGACAGTAATTCACCCAGTGCCCAACAGTGGGGACTTGGGTTGCTTCCAATATTTTGCTTTTGCAAATTGTATCATATTTTAACCGAAACCTAAATCAATGGGAAGACACACCAGATGGAATTAACAGCAGTGGTTTTCAGTGCATCACTGAAAGCCCTTGAAAATAGCCCAGACTGAAAGAAAAAAGACAATCAGAGCCCACACTCTTGCTGACACTGTCCTGGGGTCACGTCTATTGAATTCTCAGTCCTGAGCGGTCCGAAGCCGCAGTTCCACCTTCCTCCTATAGAGGGAGAAACTCTGTCACCTGCTGGGAGGTGGCAAGGCAGGTCTGGACACCACGAGGCAGCCCTTGCGGCCCACTGGAGCCCAGGCTGAGAGATCCAGAGGGCCAAAGGGAGGCCGCGGCCACCCGTGCCCACAGCGGCGCCCGGCACACAGCCGCGAACTACCGCATGTCCCAATCGGCCGCCGCTGCAGTTCCCGCGCTCGGCCCACAGGTGGCAGACGTCCGCCTTGTGGGACGCTCCCTGCAGAACTTGGCGAAGCCGCCTGGGCCTGTGTGAGAAGCAGGACCCAAGGAGAATTCCTTTCCCATAGATATCTTGGAGAGGAAAGCCTTGACTGGTGAGGTCTGATCTGGAGCAGCGATAGGAGAGACCCCGGTGCAACGCAAACAGCGGGATGTGGGCCCTGGGGCAGAGGGAGTGGGTGTGTGTGTTGGGGGTGGGGGGGATTGGGGGGGCGGTGGATACAGGAGGGCCTCCTCCTGGCTAGGATCCTTTGTGTACAAGTTTTGTTCCAATTCCTATCTTCAATTCTTATGGGTATATACCTAGGAGTGAAGTTGCTAGATTATATGGTTTTCCCATAAATACTCTTCAAGTTGTTTGATGCAAGCTTAATACACAAAACTTCAGGGCATTTCTTTGGGGCTCACTGAGATATTAAGAAGTTTGGGAGCCTCTGACTTAGGGAGCTATATCATCCAGGCACTAGAGGCTTGGAGGCCAGGTAAGCAGGACTCACTCCTGAGTAATTGAACTCATGAAGGGCAAGTGTCAGCAGAGAGATGACAAAGTTGCCAGCATCCCCTGTGGCTCCAAGGGTGTGCCATCCAGGTAGAGTGGGTCAGCGCTTTCGTGGACAAGAAGGCCTCAGTGAAGTGGTGATACTGAACAGAAAGAGGTGAAGGCAGGTAAGGCCCACTGAGGATTAGGGCCAGAGCAGCCCAGAACCTGGCCCACCTGCCAATGGGCTGAGGGGAAAACGCCAGTGGCCATGACAGAGAGGGGGTGGTGGTCAGTGATGAACCCACACAAGTGGGTGGGGTGGCATAGACATGGGCCTCTGCCAGGGAAAGGGGAGGGGCTTCCCTGCCCCCATGGGGCCCAGAGTGGAGGAGCCAGGTATTAATCAGCAGCCCCCCTAAAAAACACAATGATACACTCAGCCACATGCCCCATGAGCTTGTAACAGAAGCATGTGACCGAGTCTGGGACTTGGGGAAAACAGAGAGATGTGCTGAGTGGGAGTGAAGCAGGCATCAGCTGAACTTTTCAGACAGACAGGACAGCTTGTGCAAAGGCCCTGGGGAGACTGGGTCAGAGGACCTGGGTGAAGCAGTGTTGGGGAGGGGCCACCAAGGACAAGAGCAGGGAAGCTAGAGGATGAAGCTCGAAGGGCAGGCTCATTTCCATCCTCAATCAGTGAGACTGGGGTTTGAGGTTTTTTGTTTTTTTTTTTGATGTGGACTATTTTAAAAAGTCTTTGTTGAATTTGTTACAATACTGCTTCTGTTGCATTTTATGTTTTGGATTTTTGATTGCAAGGCATGTGGGATCTTAGTCCCCAACCAAGGGTCAAACCTGAACCCCCTGGGTTGAATGCTTGGTTTTAACCACTGGCTGCCAGGGAAGTCCTGGATTTGTGTTTTTAAAACATCAGCTACAGTGTGAATGTGGGAAGGGGCTGTAATGACCCTGCTGGGAAATAACCAAATAGCTCAGGGGCTGGTATGGGAGAAGGAGTTCTCTTGAGAGATTCTCAGGAGGGAAGAGCTACTGTCAGTGATCAGACTATGCTGACATTTCTTCAAGGGACAGGTTCAGATTGAAATCTACATGCTAATTGTCTAAACTGGTGAAGACGATAAATCAAGCTACCAAACTACTAAATAAAATGTATCCTGAGGCTTCCCTGAATATGTTAAGAATCTGCCTTGCAATACGGGAGATGTGGCTTTGACCCCTGGTCCAGGAAGATCCCACATGCCTTGGGACAACTAAGCCCATGTGCCACAACTACTGAAGCCCTTATGCCCTAGAGCCGTGCTCCACAATAAGAAAAGCCACCACGATAAGAAAAGCCACTGCGATAAGAAGCCCGTGCACCACAACTAGACAGTAACCTTCACTTGTTGCAACTAGAGAGAAGCCTGCACAGCACTGAAGACCCAGTACAGCCAAAAATAAATAAATAAAATAATTTTTAAAAAGTGTATTCTGTCCTTCTGCTTTGAAAGACCCACTTTCACAAGGCCCTGGAGAGCCCAAGTCCAGCTGGCAAATCTCAGCAGCGGGGTCATTCTCTGGAAGACAGACCCATACAGGGGCTGATGGGTGGGCATGGGGACATTTGGTCTGGGAATTCTCGGGTCACAGGTGCCCAGAGCTTGATGTCAATGGGTGAGCCTCTCCTGGCCCTGGGCAGGCCCAAGAAGGGTAGACAGGAGCCCTTTGGAGCAGCTCTGTGGTCCATGTGTAGGGTGGGGCTGTTGGCGATGGACTGGATCTTGTAGGATGGAGGGTGCGTGAGATTCTCACACACTTCTTTGTTCCTGGCCTTCAGAACACAAGGCAGAGATGGGTGGAAAAACCAGTCTGAGGGTGAAAATTACAGGCTCATCTCAAATGTGTTGAGGTGGCTTAAAGATATTTCAGTGTGGGTGCCATGCTGGATTTGGGGCTCTGAGGCTCAGAGGAGAGGTCTGGCCTGAAGTTATACATACAGGAGTCTTTGTTGAGTAGATGGAAACTGAGGCCTGGATGACTAGGGATAAAGAGAGGAATATCCAGTGAGGGAGAAGAGGGCCTGGATGGGGCTTGATGGAGCCCAGCACTTAAATACCAGCGGGCAGAGCACTATCACGAGTGTAATTCAACAAACAAGGGCTTAATGTTGCACTCCACCTGAGTGGAGTTGGCCCTCCACCTGAGGGCCAACCAGGGTGTTGACCCTGACCTCACAGGAAGACCCGAGGGAGGACATATACAGGACCTCTAGGGTCAGAGGAGGTGGTCTCTGAAAAGGGAGTTTGGGTAAAAAGAACACAGCAGCTTGAGAAAAGCTAGAAATTGGGAGTCAGTTCCCCCTCCTTCCTTTCTGCCCCAACCCCTGGGGCGGCTGTGGAAATCCTTGCCAGGAATCTGGCTCCTGGTACCCCCTTCTTCCAAATCACTTTTTTCCAGAATTCAGGGAGGCAGTATCGCCAGCAGAGAACAAGTTACCTTCTATTTGCAAATAGCTTTCAAATCATGCAGGGAATTCTCAAAAGTGGCCACGCAGGTTGCTGCAGGAGTTGCAGTTCCAGGTGAACAAGGACACCTTCCTAGGGAGGAGCCTGCAGGGCAGAGAAGGGGCAGGCCTGGGAGGAGCCCCTGGGAGAGGGGAGAGGATGGAGGAGTGGGGATAGGGAGAGGGAGGGGGAGGGGGAAGCGGGGTACAGGGTGCGGAGGATGCCCTGGCTTGGCTGGGGCTCCACTTCCCTCTCCCTGTGGGCTGGTGCAGCAGGAGGATGTTAGCGGCTTTGGCTTCCTTCTGGGCCCGGGGGCCACGGTGAGTCCCAGCTTGGCTCCAGGACCTAAGTGAGCCATTTACCTGGGAAGGCTGTGTCAGGGGGCACGCTGCTCCGGGGAGCCTAAGGAGGACAAAGAGAGGTGCACGTTCTCGGAGCCGACAAACGGCTGAGAAGTAACAAACAATCGACACAGTTTATCCATCACCGGGTATCTGCGCACTGCCTGGAGACCGTCACCAACCTGAGGCAGACACCCACACTTCAGGGACCGGCAAACTAATCCGCAGCAGCGGTGCTGGGACCCTGCCCCGGGACAATCTTCGCAGCTGCTTGTCCTTTGCCTGCAGGGTCGGCCTGTCCCCACGGTGGGACAGAGGCAGTTCCCAGCCCCAGGCTGGCCCGCAGGGTCAGTGAGCCGTGCTAAATGGCTACGTGGAGAAGGGGACATCTCCTCGCAGCCCAGCACAACCGGCGGGACCGCCTATTGAGATGCACCGGCCGAGGACCCGAGAAGGAGGAAGCGGATTTAGGAATTCTTAGCGAGAAGGACCAGCAGCATCCCTGTCGGTTTCCTCCTCACTGACCCTCCCCTGCTCACTCTTGCTCGGCTCCCAGGCACGTCAGCTGTCTCTTATCTGAGCATCAAGCCCTCGGGGCTCTCCTAACTAAAAACGTTCCGCCTGGAGCCCCTGCGGTGTGCCGGGCGCAGCGCCCGCGTGGGGCGGCCCCCCGTCTGGGCTGACTGATTCCCTATCGCATTGGGCACCCAGGCACTGCGAAGATGCGGTTGCAGGGACTCTCACGATCACAACTTGCCAAGTGTGAGATGTAAGGCTTGCACTGTTATCCACCTAATATTTTTCTTTAAATCAATCCACTTTTATTTTTACCTAAAATGTATTAACAGTGAAAGTTGATGCTTTGATTAAAAGTTCCCAGTGATATAAAAAGTATTGAAGCTGGAGTGAGTTCAATCATTTCCTTGAATATGAATGCTTACAAAATACAGATAAAGTTTCTCTGTTTACTAAGAAACTCACTACAGCTCTTTTAAGATGGAAAATTCACCCCAGTATGCATTTCTTATGTAATATTCTAACAAGGTTTATTGTATTTTAAAGTTAGCATTAAAAGTTTTGCATTTCAATTATATATGCCTAACTCATACAGGGGCTTCCCTGGTGGCTCAGATAGTAAAGAATCTGCCTGCAATGCAGGAGACCGGGGTTCGATCCCTGGGTCAGGAAGACCCCTGGAGAAGCAAGTGCCTACCCATCCCAGTATTCTTGCCTGGAGAATTCCATGGACAGAGGAGGCCACAGTCTCCTGGGGTCGCAAAGAGTCGGACAAGACTGAGAGACTAACACTTAATCACCTAACCCATACTGCCTCTCTCCCTACTGGTAACCACTAGTTGGTTTTCTCTCTCTATATATATATGAGTCTGTTTTGATTGTAAGTTGCTTTCATGTTTGGAAATACCAACCTTAACTTCCATTAACATAAATACCGTAAATGACATAAATAACATAAATACCATTAACATAAATAGTGATTACTCTCCTATATTCCCAAAAGTCTAGAACCCACCTGTCTTCACAGTTCATGTAAAGGAAACTGTTTTCCTTTTACAGATGAAAAACTTGACCCTCAGAGAGGGATGAGTGGCAGACATGAGGACCCCAGTATAGCTGGAGGAGCAGCCGGGCCAGTCCAGCCAGCCCTGGACCGAATCTTTGGCTCCATCTACTTGCAGCTGGGGGCTAGCACTGCAGGGCCCTGTGGGCTCTGGATCCCCAGTTTAGGAGGCCAACACTGAGCCTGCGGCAGACACTCCATAAATATTTGTCAAGTGAAGCAAGCAGGTGATTAAAGAAATGAAATTGGTGTGTTTTATTACTAGACTGGTGTGGACTGTTAGTCACCAAGCCTGCTGAACTTCCTGTAGCTGAGACTCCGGAGTTGATAGGAAGCTGAGAGAAAGGTGGCAGAAGGAGCCCAAGAGGCTCATTTTCTACCCAATTTTGTTTTTTTCCCCCTCAAAACAATGAGCATGTTATATGTTTCAACTTGTCTTTATATATCTTAAATCCCAATTATTTTAAAAATGTTAGTTACATTTGCCATGAGCAAGCTTGAGATAACTATTTGCCATGCTAGTCTCAGGGAGATCAATGTTGATTTCAAGATATATGGAAAAGGATACAGCCTCCTGATCTTCCCAAGAGGCCCTGGAACAAGCACTGCCCTGTTTCAGTGTGTGAGTACTTGCCAAAGAGAAGATAAAATGGGGATCAGGTACTGGCTGTGAACTAAGATTATGTGCCTATGGGAAGGTAAGGTCTGTGAAAGCTAAGGCTTCCACATGCTGCCCAAGATCAACCTCTCCTTTTTAGTGACTAACACAAAAATACAGTTGATGTCATTAAAATGCTCCTTCTCATCTCCCCCATCCTACTCCCATTATTCATCTCTTTGGCCAAAAATAAATCTCTCACCGCTCAGCCATATACTCGATGAGTGGTATTTTAGGCATGGAAGTTCACAGTCAGACTTCTTGACCTCTGATCCAGATATCTTTCCAAGAGCAGGGAGCATTCAGGAGGGGAATTGTTTTTTCTCTCCCAAAAGTGGAAAAGCATCTTTTCAAATGGTCGCTTCTATATGTAAAAAGATGCTGCTCTCTAGGAAAAGATGAGAACCTCTGCTGTCTTAGGAACGCACTTTAGATTTTCTGCTGGGGTAATTGAAAAACAAAACAAGTTACTTTCAAAGTGGAAACTTCCGTGTGAAAAAGTGAGACATGAATCTCCAGAGAATTATGCTGAGTGCAAAAAGCCAATTCCAAAAGCTCCCATGCTGTGATTCCTGTGTGGGAACATAAGGTAGTTTGAGGTGGATACACGAATCTACACAAGTGGTAACATTGTATAGAACTTCTTACTAACAAAGAATATAGGAGTAATCTGAATAAGATGGGCGGATTGTATCAAAGTCAATATTTACTTTTTTCTATTTTTGCAAAATTTTGTAAAGTGATAGCACTTTGGCAGAGTGAATTATTTTTTACAACTGCGTATGGCTCTACGATGAT
>NW_011494609.1:9340001-9340518 GCF_000754665.1 Bison bison bison
GCTGCGCACCTTCGACGCGGGCGAGTTCGCGGGCTGGGAGAAGGTCGGCTCGGGCGGCTTCGGGCAGGTGTACAAGGGGCGCCACGTCCACTGGAAGACGTGGCTCGCCATCAAGTGCTCGCCAAGCCTGCACGTCGACGACAGGTCAGCGGCCCGGGCGGGGGCGGCTGCGCTGGGCGGGCGGTGGGGAGCCTGGGTTCCGGGCGTTCCCGTTCTCTCCACCCGAGTGGCCTCCGGGGCAGCCTCGGCAGGAAAACCCAGCGCCGGGAGAGGCCGTGAGCCCCCGGCGGGGTGGGCGCCGCTGGCCGGGTGGGAGGGACGCGGGGGGCGGCTTGGCGAGCTCCGGGTCTATCTGACCGCCGGGGTCCCGGGATGCGGCTCCTACGGGAGACCCTCGGGGAGCTGCGTTCGCCTAAGGAGTTGTTGAGTGCCATGTATTGTTCCCTGGCTTCCGGTGAGCCCCGGATTTTCAGGGTCCCGAGCTCGCCTTGCATCTTCGACTCTCGGTGGCGCGTCC
>NW_011494609.1:9340618-9341512 GCF_000754665.1 Bison bison bison
AGGCACTGCGGTTTGCTCCCGGCTTAGAAAAATTGCCGTGTGGGGATCTGGGCTTTGTGAGTGAGTTAGACTCCATTCGACTTACTTAGTAATTTACTTTGGAGCACAAATTGGTGGAAGACAGTAATTATTTCAGTCGGAAGCACTGGACTTGGCTTGGCCAGGCTTCCTCAGAGCCCTAGCACTTGAGAGTCGCTACCTGGCTTGGGCCTGGCGGTGGGTCCGGCGGGTGGCCCGGGAGCCTTGTTACAACACTCGGCGCTTTCTGGTCGCACACTGCCTTTTAGGCTGATTTCATTTCCAGACCAGGCCTCTGGGGAGCGGCCTTGCACTTACCCGCTTTGTGGCCGGGCCAGGGCGCCCTCCTAGACCCCGGTTTCTCCATCCAAAGCTGGGAGGATATCTGCTTGTTCCTCGGTAACAGGGGCGTTCAAATAAAGACAGTTGGAAAGGACCAGAGCTGCCCCAGTTAAATTCAGCCGGTGGATTATGGTCTGTGTGTACTTTTAGGGGAGAGGGAGGTGGGAGGAGAGTCTTGAGAAGCAGCTCTTTTTGGCTGGGGGTTGTTCACTGTTTATGGTTGCATTTTAATAATTTATAAGCTTTAGTTGAGTGCATCTAAATTACTTAGCCTTTGGTGAAGTTTGCATTCAACATGCAAGTTGTGTGGCATTTGTGGTTTGTATGGAGCCATGCCACACAATGCTTGTTGCAAAGTTGGGGCTCTTTGCAACCCCATGGACTATAGTCCACCAGACCCCTCTGTCCATGGAACTTCCCAGGCAAGAATACTGGAATGAGGTGTCATTTCCTACTTCAGGGGATCTTCCCCACCCAGGGCTCGAACCCAGTGTTTCTTGGGTCTTCTGCATTGACAGGCGGGCTCTTGGAGAG
>NW_011494609.1:9341612-9342195 GCF_000754665.1 Bison bison bison
CGCCTCCACCCCCCATCACCCCCTCCCCAGTGGTGGCAATGCTCATTTCCAGGGTGGCCATGTGTACCCCCTGGACTGCGGTACACAGAATCACAGTGCAAGCTGCCACAGCCCGTGGTCCCCGATAGGAGGAAGCCCTGGGCATCTTTTGTGTTTTCATCCTGGCCTAAGAGATTATACAGCAGAGCTACTGGTGGCTTTTTGCTCTAAGCCTCAAATTTCAGTAGAGTGGTGACAAGTGTCATGCACATATCACCGGCTCAAAGGTGAGCAGCCTGAGAAGCTCTGCCTCGGATCCTGGGAGCTTCTCAGTCTGGGAGGGGCGCTGTGGTTATTTTGATGAAATCTGAATCACTTTGAATGCCAGCTAATAGTTGGATACTGAAAGGCAAGACTCTTGCCGCTGTGTAGATTTTTATGCTCTCGGGGACATTTATTTGTCTGCTGGAGTCTTCTGGCCGTTTTCCTCATCAGTGAGGGCTTTTAACATCACCTTATTGTGTTGGAAGAGCAGAGTAAACAAGCAGGTCCCCAGGCTGACTCATCAGCCCTCCCTAGGATCTGTTATTTCCAGCGTCCAGGC
>NW_011494609.1:9342295-9345274 GCF_000754665.1 Bison bison bison
AGCGTCCAGGCCCTTGTTTCTTGGGTGGCCCAGTTGGAGGTCGGGTTTCTCCACGTGAGGCAGGCCACTTAGAATCTTGCATGGCCTGGTTGAAAAGTGTTTTGTCCTGTAACTGGAAGGCTTTCCTGCCCTGCCTGAAATAGGCAGGTGGAGGCATGTGCTGGGCAGTTGGGTCGAGGTCAGCATTGCCCAGCAGGAAGAATTCACCTCTTGCGCTTTGCCAGGCTGAGTCAAGCAGGCTGGCTTCTGCGTTAGCAGCAGATTCCTCTGATTGAGAAGATGGTCAAACCCCTGCTCTTTGTAAAGAAAACTCTTCAGAGTTAATTATTGACGCTTTGGTTTGAGATTCTCATTCGGAGTTCATGCCCCTCCCTCAGTGGTGCAGGGGGAGCAGGCTTGCATCCCTATCTTGGAATGGTGGAGTGTCCAGCCAGATTTCCACAGGTTGGCTCCATGCTCTTTTGATGAGCTGCGCACCATCCTGACCCTTCTGTTTGCAAGATGTTTCCAGGAGCGGGCAGTTGATTTGACTGAGGTTCCTGGGTGCAGCCCCCAGCCCCGTGCCCCTCCTGGCCAAGTCTTGTCTCGCCTGTTTTTAGGCTGGTGCTTCTCACCCCTGCCACAAGGGCCTGACTTTTCCTTCCAAGGGCCTCTTCCGCTGGTTACATTGGGACCCACTGCAGGCACACGTGTGGGCTTGTTTTCATTAGCTGCTTCTCCCTCTAGGGAGGCTGGGGTCTCCCGGCCCCAGTCTTCATGCCACACCTTGGCCACAGCGGGGCCTGATCCCCAGCACCCATTGAGGGCTCCTCAGAGGAGCAGGCTCTCCCAGACTATGTGAGCAGGTACTTCTCTGTGAGAAAGTCAGGAGCCGCCTGGTCCCAGACACCCCTTGAAGTTTGCAGCAGGCAGAGGAACACCTGCAAGGTAGCTTCCAAGGGGGACCTGGGAGAACTGATGCCCCCTTCATCTGCATCTCCCCCTCTCATGGGGACGTCTGGTAGCTCGGGGGAGACGTGTGTCCTCCCAGCTGACCCTCATTAGGGGATCTTGAGGTTTTGGGCAGAGCTTAGTTGGGGGGGGGCATTCCCATTTAGGTGAGAACTAGCCCTGCAGGCCCGTTCCTCTGGCCCCCACCCCTGGCTAAGAGGAAGCCCGGGATAGCTGAGCACCAGCAGCTGCTGGGTGATTGGCCGAGGCTCGTTGGGGCGAGCCTGAGCAAACCTCAGGTTTGTACATACAGAGCCGACAATCCGACAAGCCTGGTTCTTGTCAGTTTTAAAAATAGCAGTGTGGGAACCCCTTGCAGGCTCCCTGGGAATGTAACTGGGTTGGTGCACAGAGAGGAGGCTGGGCCGGGAGGCTCAGGAATGATTAAATGGTGCTCCTGCTGCCTCTTCCCATAGGTGCTTCCCAGTGCTCTCCCTCTGAGGAGCTCTTTGTTACCAGGTGCCTCCCAGCACCTCCACCCTTCCTCCTCTGCCCGCAGTTTCCTGCGGCTCCTTTTTCAGAAGCCTGAGTCCCAGGACCCATTTTCTCCCCTCCTCCCCACAAGGTACTTGCCTCCGGATATGGCTGGATGTCTTTGGAATTTCTGCCTGAGACTGGAGGAGAACCCCATGGCTTCTCCAAAAAAGGTCCTTTGGAAATAATCAGTTTGGGACTTCCCTGGTGGTCCAGTGGCCAGGACTCCTTCTGATGCAGGGATGCAGGGAACTGAGATCCCACGAGCTGAAAGGCAGCTCAGCTCAGGCTGCGACAAAAGAGCCCGCATGCCTCAACTAAGACCCGACACTGTCAAATGAATATCAAAAGAAAGAAAAAAATGATCAATCTGGTGAGATTTCTCATCTCTCCCCATCCTACGCCTTCTCTGGGGTGGGGAAATGGGTTTCAGCCAGAAGAAAGATTGTACTGACCTAAATGGTGCTGAATAAGTGACTTTAACAAATTAGACCCCAGCTTGGTGTTCCGTCTTAGAGCAAGAAGGGTGGGGCGGGTGTGCTTTCCCCCATTCCTGCTGGGAAACAGCAACCCTTCCCCAAATGGGAGAAAGGAGATGTGATTGAAATGGTTACAGAAGAGAAACATGACGCCAGCCCTACTGAATTATGCCTAATTGTAGACATGCTTTTAGCACGTCACCATTTTGGGGTTTAATGAAGACTGATGTAGGTGTTCTTTGGAAGGAATGATGCTAAAGCTGAAACTCCAGTTACTTTGGCCACCTCATGCGAAGAATTGACTCATTGGAAAAGACTCTGATGCTGGGAGGGATTGGGGGCAGGAGGAGAAGGGGACGACAGAGGATGAGATGGCTGGATGGCATCACTGACTCGATGGACGTGAGTCTCAGTGAACTCCGGGAGTTGGTGATGGACAGGGAGGCCTGGGTGCTGCAATTCATGGGGTCATGAAGAGTCGGACACGACTGAGCGGCTGAACTGATGTCAGTGGACTCTGGTGGCCGGAGCTTCCCCGCCTCACTGGGTGGAATGGGATTTGATGGTGAGGAGTCTGGGCACCTGTAGGCCCCTGGCCCGGTCCTACACCTGGGTTCTGGGACCTGTTTGACAGTCTCTCCTGGTCCTTAAGTAATAGCAGCCATTCACAATATCCAATCTCCATCCTTTGTGTGTTGTCATCAGCATAAACTGGAAACACTGCTTCGAGGAAAAGTGCATTTAAATTGATGAAAACACAGTCGTGGTTTCATTCTGTGTACGAAGCACTTTCCTGTCTTTTCCAGCAGCTCCCGGAAAGGGCCCAGCCCAGCCCAGACTTATTGAACTGCTGATACTGCCAGGTGTGGGGTGGGGTGGAGTGGGGTGGGGTGGGGGGTCCTGGCACTGTACCAGAGGCCTGGGGAAGAAAGACCTAGAGGATAAATGGGACGGACACCTTTTGTGTCGACCTTCCTGAACCTGAACAATGAGGGTGGTGGGGGGCTCAGCCAGCCCGCCCCCAGTTCCATGTGAG
>NW_011494609.1:9345374-9354893 GCF_000754665.1 Bison bison bison
CCCGCCCCCAGTTCCATGTGAGGGGCTCCTTCTGGGTTCCCTTGATTCCCCTGCTGCGTGGTCCTGGAACCCCCTTCCCCTCCCCGGTGGGTGCAGCCAGGGTAGGGTCCTCGGCTTTAAGGCGTTTCTGACTGAGCAGTCACGGAGAAGGTGATTTGTCCCTTGAAACGCAGACTTCATTTCCAGGATATCTCACCTTCCTCCTCCAACTGTCGTGGGATGTGTGGTCAGTGGTCACACTGACCTGTGTCAGTCACAAAGCCTGCCTGGTGTTGCTTCCCAAAAGGGTACAGGCAGTCTTAGAACATTCCAGCCACAGTCAACTCTATGGAGCAGACAGCTGCAGGGCCGTCCCCCAGCCCGCTTAAACAAAGTCAGGTTAACGGGGTCTCAGTTTGGTGGGAAGGGCCCTGGGGCAGGGGAATGAGCTGGGAACCTGCTGACCTCGGCTGGTGGGGCCATGAGTGATCTGCTGCCAGCGGCTCCTCTGAGCCTAACGAACTCTGCCATCAGAAGTCACCTGGGTCTTATGTATTCAGCCCTTTGGGCAAATGGAAGCAAACACTTTTGCTGAGAGGCACAGAGCCGCTCTTTATAAGACCTTCAGCCTCAGTGTAATTGACAACCTCCTTGGCTGTTGTCAGGCTGGCAGGGGGGTGGGGCTGGGGCTGGCTCTCAGAATGTCCTCTGAGTGACTGGCCTGTAAACTCTGGAACCAGCAGTGCCTGGAAGCCTGCAGGCCTGTGGGGGGACTCCCGGTGAAAGTGTGTCTCTGTCCATCCCGTGGCCAAACATATGTCAGGGCCACGTGAGTGCTGCATGCTGGACTCGTGCTGGTGGGGAGCAGTGGCACACCAGTCACTTTAAAAGAATATGAAGGAAGGCAGGAGGACCAGACAAGTCATAAAACTGATTCTTCAGTAGGGAACAGAAGCAGCCCCAGTGCTGATCCCCACCACTGGGTAGTGAGTGTCAGAGGAGGGTGCTTGAACTGGTTAGTGTAGGTGACGTGAGGTCTCCCCGGAGGAGGAAGAAGGGGATGGGCCAAGGGTGCCATTTCCGATCCTTAAGTGACTTGTGTTGTTGTTCGGTCTCCAAGTTGTGTCCAGCTCTTTGTGACCCCATGGACTGCAGCACATCAGGTTTCCCTGTCCTTCACTACCTTTATTTTAAATGATGCTTGATCCAGCCCTTTTCTGGTATAGATGTCCCTCGAGATCAGGTACAGGGCTGGGGTCTGCCTGCAGGTCATCCTGGAACCCAGCGAGCAGTGTGGCTGCAGGGAGGGGCTGGCTGGGACCAGGCATCTGAACCCAGGCTTCAGCCCAGCCTGGGACCCCCACAGGGGCTCTTGTGGGCATCCTGCTGTCTGTCCATTCATTGGCTCTTTAACCAGAGTGCTAAGGAAGTGCATCACACTAAGGCGAGTTAGCTCAGTTTTGTTTTGTAGTCGTGTCTTTATTTACACCTGATACCTGTCACACTTGTGTTTGAGGCCAGTAAGTTGGGTTCTCTTGCTCCTTGAACCTGATTAGGACTAACCCACGCCAACCCTTCCTACCTCCCACCTCCTACTGCTTCCCTGAATTGGGAGCCGCCTAGTGATTCCCAGTAGCGTTCTAGGACCGTCCTTGTTCCCTCCCTCTTCACATCCAATCCGTCACCAAGCCTTAATGATTCTTATTCAGAAATGAGCCCCACATCGACCAGCCTGCGCCCTGGTGACCTCCCTGAGTGGGTCACCCACCCTGAGTGTGTGTAGCCCCTCTGCTCCTGTGGTTCCTAGCCTGGGCCCCCCTGCAGAAGTGGGGCTGTGACCTCCTCATAAGCCCTTACTGCTACCTGCCCTCTGCCCACCCAAGTTAGGGACCCCCTTTATTAAACCTCCCCAGGTCCCTGCTCTTTACCCTCAAAGATCTTGGATTTTTCAACGACACCTCTTTTTGGGGGTAATTTTCCATCTTCTCCCCTAGAAGGTAAATATCCTGAAGGCAAGGAAGGGTCTCCTTGTCATCAGTTCTAACATGTAGAGGATGCTCAGTAAATATATGTCAATAAATGAATTTTAATTGGATACGGATTAAAATTAAAGCAAATGCTGGGAGTACTGAAGTGGGCGATTCCAGGCTGTAGTGGTTTATTTTAAATTTGGCTAAAAATGCGTTAGCTCTGTTGCCGGGGTTGTCAGGCTTAACCCTTGGCTTTTGGGGCTGGATAAGTCTTGGCCTTGGGGGCTGTCCTGTGCAATGCAGGGTAGGGGGGTGGGCAGTGCTCCTGGCTTCTCCCCACTGGATGCCAGCAGCCCCCAGCTCTGACAACCCACATGTCTCCAGGCAGTGCCCAGTGTCCCTGGAGGCAAAGTTGCCCCTGGGTGAGAACCACTGGTCTACATCCAGAGATCCTGTCCCTGAGACGCCCACTGTGGTGAGTGTTCACGGGGCGGGGGGCTCCCCTCCCAAAAGCAGGGGCTGGACAGGTAGGCAGAGGTGCTGAGATGCTGTCCAGCTGAGCCCACTGAAGGCAGAGCCAGAGCCGGTGTCAGTGTGTCACGGCTCTTTCTTGCTGGTGGCCCCACCCTGGGAAGTGCTTTCGTGCCTGTGAGGGGAGCCTAGGAGTGAGCTGTGGTCACAGAGAGGAGGCTGGTCAGTGAGAAACAGACTCATTTTTCTTGGTGGTTTCTGATTCTCCAGCAGGCTGAGAAGTGGGACCAGGGGCAGGCGGGGTGGGCAGGTGCACCCAGACTCCGAAAGAGCCCCTGCGGTGGGAACCAGCCATCCTGGGTCTGGGTGAGGTGGCTGGTGTGGGAGTCTGCCTTCTGGTGGGGACGGGTCCCTGCGGCCTCTTGTGCTGCTTTCTGCTTCAGTTCCTAGCCCTCCATGGGCTATGTACTTCTGAACTGTCCCTTAGGAGCTTTGGAGAAAACAGATTTCTGGCACCCACCTGGAGCCCATTCCCCAGGAGCAGGGCTGAGGAATCTGCATTTCAGCCAGCTCCCAGGTCCTTTCTGCGGTGGCCAGACGCTGTCGTTTTGGGCCTCAGCCTCGTCTCCTGAATGCACCCTGAGACTTTGACCCATCACACTAACCCTGACCAAGGCCCTGGGTGCTAGGCTGTAAGGCCATGGGCTGCACCAGGAAGTGACATAGAGCGGGGTTGGCCGATTTTCTGACTGGAGAGAGCGAATGTTTCAGGCTCTGCAGCCCACGGAGTCTGGCCACGCATCTCTGCCTTGAGTTGCCTTGAGTGTAGAGGCTGCCCTGCCCCTGGGGACGTGAATGGATGGGCAAGACTCCCAGCCAGAGTTCCTTTAGAAAATAGGAGCTGGCCGTGGACAGGAGTTCAGCAGTTTCTCAAAAAGTTAGACATAGAAATACCACATGACCGGGCAACTCTCCTTCTCAGAGTATATCCAAGAGATAGAAGCGGGGACTTGAACCACCTGTGTGTATAAATGTACAGCATTAGTCCCAGTAACTGAAAGGTGCAGACCAGCTAAGTGCCGATCGGCAGATAAGCAGATAAACACAGCGTGTGGGTTCCTACAGCGGAATGTTACTCAGCTCTGAGAAGAGTGACCTTCTGGTCACTCCAACATGGGTGGACTGGGAAAGCATGATGAGTGAAACAAGCAAGTTACTAAAGGACAGGTATTGTATGATTCCACTTATGTGAAGTCCATAGAGGTCCTGGGAAGTGGAAAGGAGGTTGGGGGCTGCGAGGAGGGTTCCTGTTGGGGTGGGCACAGACACTTTTGTTGGGATGATGACAGAGTTTGGGTGGAGAGAGTAGTGTTGATTGTACAACCTCGTGAATGGATACTGATGCCTGTGAATTGCCCACTTGTGAATGGTCACAGTGATAAATGCTGTGTTACGTGTAATTCACTACAGTGGCTTTAAAGAGAAGGAGGCTTTTGGACAGTGGTCTCTGCAGACCCTGCTCAAGACCAGTGCTCTGTGGATTTCAGTATGGGGTTGCGGTCAGGAATGACAAGGCCGGATGGAGTGATGGGCTTCAAAAAGAAGGGGACTGTGCTCTTTGGGTGGACAGTTCATTACAGCTTTTAACCTGAACGTCCCAAGTGAAGGATTTGTCAGCTTCGGCCGCCGCCTCTGAAGCCCAGAGCCTGCACTGGCTCAGTGCTGCCTGAGAGTTTTCAGATCATAATCAGTCTCTGTTTTCACCTCTGATAACCCCAAAACACATAGCTGTGTTTGAATAACCATGGAACTGAAGGCCTTGGAAGGCCCAGAAAGTCCCCTACATATGAACCTTTAAGTTGCCAACTTTCAAAGATGTGAATGTGCCCGTGTGCCAGCTGTTGTGCCGTACACTGTAGCTCTCAAGGTCCTGTACTGTAAGGTTAAAAGATGTTTTCTTTCTTAATTTGTGTTTGTTTTTTAATATATTATTTCTGAAAAGTATTTATAAACCTAGACAGTATAGTACTATATAGCCGATTATGTTAGTTGGGTACCTAGGCTCACTTTGTTGGACTTACGAACATGCTCTCGAAAGGAACTCTATCGTATGTAGGGGTCTCACTGTATTTGACACTAAAGTGAGCCCTGTGTGTATGTGTGCACACACACGCATGCATTTGTACGTATGCGTACATGTGTTTTAGCAATTTTGTCAGCCGTATGGAGCTGATTGTCTCCTGGCTGCGGTGCCCGTGTTTGCGACCAGGCAACTGCTGCCCGCCATGTTCCTCGTGTCTTTGAACTTTTCCAGGGAGCGCATGGAACTTCTGGAAGAAGCCAAGAAGATGGAGATGGCCAAGTTCCGTTACATCCTGCCCGTGTACGGCATCTGCCGGGAGCCCGTGGGCCTGGTCATGGAGTACATGGAGACCGGCTCCCTGGAGAAGCTGCTGGCCTCCGAGCCACTGCCCTGGGACCTGCGCTTCCGCATCATCCATGAGACGGCCGTGGGCATGAACTTCCTGCACTGCATGGCCCCGCCGCTCCTGCACCTGGACCTCAAGCCCGCCAACATCCTGCTGGACGCCCACTACCATGTCAAGGTGGGGGTGCGCGGGCAGGGCTCGTGCTCTGGGGGTGCAGGGGGAGGCTGGACCTCAAGCCTGCCATCCTGCTGGACACCCACTACCATGTCAAGGTGGGGGTGCCCAGGGAGGGCTGGGTGCTCTGGGGTGGGGTGGGGAAGGTGGTGGAACCTCAGGGCCAGCGAGAAGGTGGAAGAGGTTCTCCTGCAGGAAAGAACTTGAAACAGAGGCTCTCTCAGCATCAGGACCCCCACTGTTGTCGTGTGTGGCTGGTCCGAATGCCCCTGATGGTGTAGCTGGAAAATGGGCTCTTAGGAACACAGGTCACCCTGCCCCACATTCTGGATCAGGACTCTAGGAGTCCGGGCTTATTGGCCATCTGACAAAGTCAGGTTAGAAAGTGGACCATGGATTGGCTGACTCTGTGTGAGGCCCGGTGGGGCTGTGTTTCCCCTTGGTGGTTCCTGGGGTGATGGGGGTCTCGGGGTGTCATGGAGAGAAGCCCTGGAGGGACGCCTTCTGTTGTCTTCACTCAAGGCCTGTTAGTTCTGATCTATTTTTCGGTAAGTTTATAAAGCAGAAAAGCATGAGGTATAATATAACTAAAAACCAGGGGCCGCCCGCTGGGATTGGCCATTGTTAGTGCGTTCAGGTTTGCATTTCTTTGAAGATCTCTGTCGATGGAGGGCACGAGGTGACCTGGGTCCTAGGGCTCACCCAGCCGCCACGGCCTCCCCATGCCTCAGGAAGGCAAGTTGGTGGGAAGACCCACACACCACGGCCTGGGTCCCCTCTGGCTCCTTGGCATCCTCACTCAGCCTTGGAAGGAAGGCTGGTCCCCCGCATGCCGCACCCACCGCCCGCATCCTGACTCTGCAACAGGCACAGAGCCCTGGCCAAGTCCACCTGTGACCCATGGGGAAATCAGTTTTCACATCAGATGTTTAGTTACAATGTGTCCTTAAGGAGATGTCACTCAATAATCAGATAAGCAGAAATTCGAAGTACGCTCCTGCTAAAGTGAAGCAGGGAATTGAGAAAACAGACATCAGGTGGGTGGTTCCTGGTCCGCCCAGCTCTAGCATCCCTGCAGTCCTGCTTCCTTCTGGTTGGGGTGCTGGCCTCATGTGTTGACCCTCTGCCCCCTGTGAACATTACAGGGTTGTGACTGGGAACCTGGGGTCCATGGGCACCCAGTCAGTGTGAGACCTTGGATCTCAAACTTGAATATGCCCAAGAACGGGGAGGTGAGGACAGGTCCCTGCTGTTTGCAGAGGACCCCACCTGCAGGAGCTGCCGCATCTCCCAGGGGAAGCACCACGTGGACGGTGGCTCCTGCCAAGCTGGGAAAGTTGAGTCAAAGGCCCGTGTTGTCCCAGTGTACACGGTTGAGCAGAGGTTAGAACCACATTCGGGGGCCCTGGAGCCCTTGGTCCGTCACCGAACCCGCTGCCACACATGGGGTGCTCACAGACATAATGGGTAGCAGGCGTCGTCACGCAGGGGTGGAGTGGGCAGTGGTGGTAGGTGCCCAGGCAGCCCCCGGGTGCAGTGTGAGGAGACACTGTAACTCCAGCTCAGGGTGGGGATGTTCCTGGATGGGGCTGGTCTCCAGAGGGGACCAGTCAGGATTGGGGGGCACACACGGAACAGCTCAAGGTGGGGGTGTCACTGGGTGGGACTGGTCTCCAGAGGGGGACCAGTCAGGATTGGGGGGCACACACGAAACAGCCTTTTGGTGGAGGAAGTCATGGAAAGTTCTGGGTTTTAGGGGCAGGGGAAACAAACATAGTTGGATTAGAGTACAGGGTGTGGGAGTGTTGCTGAGACATCGCTGGAATAAAACGCGCCTTTCTTAGGGAGTCCCCAGTGGGCACAGCCCGGCCTTCAGAGCTGTCTTTTCAGCATCATGGACTACAGTGGGCCCGGTGGGGCTTATATTTCAGCCCATTCCCTCCCCACGGTGCAGGTTCCTCTGCTGATAGCCGCGTTTGGGCCGGGAGGCCACGCCCTGTAGGACCATGGTGACCTTCCTCCCAGCACCCTCCTCAGCAGCACAGCCTTCCTGTGCTCTGCCCCTGGCGGGTGGGGTGATGGCCCTGTTGTTGGGTCGCCGCGCCTGGCCCATGGAGTTGGAATGGCCAGGACACAGTCCCTCTGTTCTGTCCATACCAGATGTTGACCTTCTTACAGGGATGGTCCTGATGCTGGGTGCACAGTAGGACCGAACACTCGCCCAGCAGGGTGGAGAGTGCCACTCGCCGGCACCCGGGGCTGGTGTCCCTGTGGTCTGTGTGTTTCTGCGTTGGCTCTGAGGCTCCTCGGTTTGAGCACTTTCTCCCTCCGCTTTCTTCTTCCTCCACTTGGCAGCCCCTGGCTTGGCAGGCCTGGCACTTTTGACAGTTTTAGGAAGTGGGTGAACATTCCGTCAAGGACCATGCGGCTTGTCATGGAGGACCTGGGATGGCTGGGAACGGGGTGGGGGGATGCTGCCACTTTGAGGACACAGCCAGGGTACCGCCCCACTTCCCTGGAGAGGTCAGGAACGGACTCCTCCATGACTCCCTGTTTATGGGGCGGTCACCACACACAGCCCCAGACCAGCAGAAAATCTATTTATGGGCTGTGTTTGTTTCATCCTCAGGAATGGCTCAGTGGGAGCTTGGTCTGAGGTTCTAAGTCATCCACTGGATTTCTGGGCAGTTCTTCGTTGATGGTTATTTGCAGTGATATAACTGGAATCTGCAATCTTGAAATACGATGATAAGTTGTCACTCCACCCCCTTCCCTTGATCCCTCCAGACTCATTAATGTCCATAGATAGGAGGATTGGAACTGAAAATTTCACAGCAACCAGTATGTTTTGGAATGAGTATTCAAGACGCTTAATATTAAATGAATACTTGATATTAAGTATACGAAGTGTCACTACTAAAATATTAATTTTAGTATAAGCAGTAAACCCATTTCAACTTCATAATGAAATAACTGGACTTAAAACCTCAGGCTACACTTGAGGCCCAGGTTGCTCAGCCCAGACTGTGTTCAGAGGGACACCCAGGGTCCTGTCCTCTGTGGTCCACAATGGCCTTCTCCCCGAGGTGGTGCAGCCCGCCCCTGCCCTCGGTTACTCTGTTAGCCTCGTCCAGCTGGGCCCAGCAGGGGAAGGGCTGTGTCTTGGGGCCTGTGTGAACACTGGCTCTGGGCAGTACCACAGTGGACACTAAGTGTGAATTCATTTGTGAATTGTAGACACTTGCTGTTCACCGGGATTGCCACACTGTCCCTCTCTCCAGGAACCTGGGGACAGACGGGGAGATGAGAAAGGTCAGGTGGAGAAGTCTGGCGGGCCGGAGGGTCAGTGGGCATCAGAGGATTCTCATTTCTGAGTTTGATTTTGACTCCAGGGCTTTCACATAGAATTATGTGTATTTTCTTTTCACCACGTATATCATGAAGCAGCCTGCTGTACCTGAAAACAGCAGAAATAAAAAGAAAGGGCAGCCAGCATGCTTCTGAGTCTGGTCCTGACACTTCCACTCGTCCAGCTATTACCTTGTGTTGCTGTCTCCTCCCGAGCCGCGGGGTTGGGTGATGGGTCTGTTATGGGGAGCTGGCGCTTTGCTCTTCAGAGTGGAAAGTGTCTTGGAGGCCAGAGAACGGAGAGCTGCCGGAAGCCCAGAAGTGGCCAGACTGGCCTCCTTTGCATGGACCCACGCCCACCCTGGCACAGCCTGGCTGCAGAAATAGGGGGCTGGGTCCAGTCTTGCAGGCTTTCTTCCCATCACCCTCCCCACCCCCGCAGATGTGAGGACCGGGTCCCCAGTCGTGAACTTCCCTTGCTCAGCGGTGATGACACCAGGCCCCTGGCTCGCCTTGTGGGCAGGTGAGCCCAGAACTAAAGGCCTGACTCAGCCGCATTTCCGATCACTCCAGAGGTGTGTTTGAGGAGGAGCCCAGAATTAATTAGAAGGCTTAGAAAAATCCACGAGGCTCAGAGGAGAATTTATAAAGGGGCCATTTTCCACCTGCCGGCAAGTGTGGCTTAACTGCAAGGGGCGTTTAACACCACCAAGCTCTGATTGACAGCCGGGGTCGGGGGCCGGAGGGCGGTGGGTCCCTGCAGTGACTTCCCCCTTGTGGCTTCCCCAGACCTTCAGGGTGGGCACCTTTGTCCCAGGAGCCGAGGAGGCAGGGGGGTGTGAGGGCCAAGCCCCTGGGAACAGGTGCCCTTGGACTGGTGGGCTGGGTGGTGTACGAGCCGGCTGCAGGACGCTGGGATGCTGTGTGCTTGCAGACAGCAAGTATCTGTCCCCAGAACGTTCTGCGTGGAGGACAGATTGGTCGTGTGTGTTCTGCTCGCTTTAAAGGGCTTCTGAAGACATATTTCCTTTTAAAGGACGTGCCACCACTTGCCCGCTTCCCCAGCTGCGAGATTGCATAACTGCTTTGCCCCAACACCTAAAAACGAAGGGCCGCTTCCTCCCTTTGTGTGACGGGGCAGACACAAC
>NW_011494609.1:9355018-9364154 GCF_000754665.1 Bison bison bison
ATTCTTCAGTTCCCTCTCCCAGTGGATTCCTTCCTGATAATGTCATCTTTTCCCGAGCCGTCAAGCCCTTAATGTCTTCAGGCTTGGTTCTTCCCTGGCCGGCCGGGCCTTCCCGCCTGCTCGGGGAGTGCAGCTGACGTGAGAGCTGTGGTCCTGTGAAGGGGCCCGCACAGCCAGGCTGGGGGACCGCGCCCCCCAACACTGCTGAGGGGACATGATGATAAACGTCCTCAAGTGGCAGCCGGGCCACCTCACTCGGCTCGCTGCCAGCCAAGCCTGACCAGCCCCCTCCTCGCCGCTCTGTTCCAGATTTCCGACTTCGGGCTGGCCAAGTGCAACGGGCTGTCCCACTCGCATGACCTCAGCATGGATGGCCTGTTCGGCACCATCGCCTACCTCCCTCCGGAGCGCATCCGGGAGAAGAGCCGGCTCTTTGACACCAAGCATGACGTGTACAGGTGGGCGACAGGTGTACAGCCCCGGCCGGCTCTGCAGCTCCATTCCTCGGGTTTGGACGGGGCTTTCCCAAGGGCTCCTGGGTACCGTCAGATAAGAGGTTCAGTCCAGATGAGAGGGCATTTAGTCGGTGGGCACAAGCCACCCCAGAACTTTCTCTTTTCTTCTCTTTCCTTGCTGCGCTGTGCAGCATGTGGGGGTCTTAGTTCCCTGACCAGGGATCGAACCCGTGACCCCTGCATGGGGAGCTCAGAGTCTTAACCAGGGACTGTTAGGGAAGTCCCAACCCCAGAACTTTCTTACAAGAGGAACTTCTCTGCTGTGAGTGATGCCGCTTAGGATGGAGGTCATGAATGGCTGGTGTCAGTCAGAGCCGGTTACGTAATGGATGGGCAGCCCCTGCCTGGTGAGAGCTTTGGTGTTTGTAGGAAAGGTAGGCTTCCTCACGTGTCTGTTGAGACCACCTGCTTTCAGTGGTCTGTGCGTCTGTCTGCATGTGAATTCAGGCTCCCAAATCCAGTCCCTCTGGCTCAGAACTTACCCTTCCGAGCATCACTGACCTGTGACAGGAACGTGGACACCTGGAGGCTGTTCCAAGGCAGCATTGGGGATTTCTGAGCCAGAGAACAATCGGGAATCACGTGGTAGCATCGTTTCCCAAATTGTCATGGTCTTAATCCCTCAGACGTCTTGAAGAAGAAAAGCAGGCGGGCGGGTGTGAGTGGCACTTAAGCCCCGTCATTGTGGTTCTTGTCCACGCGGATGACTGTCACCCTGAGCCCTGCCCTTGTGTCATCGCCGCTGCCTGGGGTCCCGGCCAGCTGGTTTGACCACAGCCGCCCTGTCTGTGCTCTGTTGGGCTTCTTCCTGTCCGTCTGCAGGCGAGCGGTACGGGGGCACTGGGCCCAGCTCGTAGGGTTTAGGGAGAATAAAATTCTCTCTTTATTCAGAGTTGAGAGTTTCAGTTTTTGAACTGGCAGATTTCAGTTAATTTTCACTGAGGACTTTTGGGTCTCTATAAACAGGTGCTGTTAACCCAATGCAGGCTGATAGCCCAAGTTTGGACTTTTTTTTTTTAATTTACCAGATTGAGCTCTTTGGGGGGTATATCCAGAGCAATTATATAGATAGATTGTGTGTGTGTGTGTATACACACGTATATATGTATGTGTTGTGTATGTATATATTATATATATAGATAAATATGTGTACATATATAAAAATATGTGCATACACACACATTTATGTATGTATATTTACATGGTTGGATAAAATGTTCATTCCTGTATTCTGTAAGATGTTACAGAAAAACCCAAATGAACTTTTTGGCCAACCCAATTTGTATATGTATTACCACACAAGTATATATAGCTTCTAATCACCACCAAGGGCTGTGGGAAGCTCAGATGGCTGCCTGCTCGTCTTTTCCGTGCACTTGGATGACATCAGTGGGCAGGTTACTCAGTCACCAAGAGCTGTAGTCAGCATCTTGTGGACGTGTCTGCAAGAACGTGGTGTGAATGAAGCAGTCACGCCGTTCTCCGCACAAGCTGATGGCCCAGGGACAGGGTGGCCCCCTCTCAGGGACCCCTTCCTGCTGTCTGGACTGACAGTCCAGTCTGAGCTTCCAGCATGCCTTGTCCCACAATAAGAGTATTTGCCCATTTAAAAAATTCATGAAAATACCTCCATGTCCTCTTTCTCTCTCTCCCTGTCTCTTGAAGACTCTGGTTGAGGGGGTGGTTTTACTGAGCTTGTCGCAGTGTCAGGGGAGTGGGGCTCTGGCTTTGTTTGAGAATCTGACTTGCAGGCACTGATGTGCCCGTCTCCTTGCAGCTTTGCCATCGTGATCTGGGGCGTGCTCACGCAGAAGAAGCCATTTGCAGGTGAGTGGACATGTCAGGGGTGGTGCAGCCGTCTCTCCTGGCCCCGTGAAGGGGGTGCTTTGCGGTCCTTTCTGTGTAAGGAGGGCCTGCCAATCGCAGAGGGGGCTGCCCTGGCTTGTGGAGCTGGTGGGCTGTCCAGGCAGGTGGGGTGGTGAGGCTGCTCTGTCCAGCCCAGCAGGTCAGCATGGAGACCCACGGCCCACCTCATTGTGGGCTTTCCCATATGTCAAAAAGGTGATCTCTCCATGCAGTTCACATACAGGGAAAGGCACAGATCCAATGGGGTCCAGTCAGTGGATCTTGTTAGGTACCAGCTCATTCTTTTGTGTTGTGTGACATACATAGCATATAATTCCCATTACAATTTTTTAGAAGTAATTCTTATTAGCATTTAGTTGCTAAAATTCCCATTTTTAATCACTTCAGCTATGCATTGTGGTGTTAAGCTCACAGTGTTGTATGATCATCACGACCTGGACCCCATGGCGCTTAGGCAAGTCATTCCCAACCCCCCGCCCCCAGCCCCTGACCACCACTCACCTGTTTTCTGTTTCTGTGGGTTTGTCTGTTGTACTTATTTCCAGCTAGGTTTTTTTGTTTTTTTTTTTTTAATTTTGTAATTTTTGGTTGTAAAATACATGTCTAACAGAAATGACTACTAGAACTGTGTTGAAGTGTATGGTGCAGTCGTGTGAAGGGTGTTCTTCTGGGGCAGCCAGTCTCCAGAATCACTGTGTAGATGCTGCCGCAGAGGGGTGCCCCCAGGTCAGAGTCCCTGGGTCAGCCCGCCCAGCCTGAGAGCTGGGGGTTTCCTCTTCCCCCGCACCCACCAGGCACCCACCACATGGATTTCTGGCCTTGAGATTTCAGTACCTTGACTTGGTTTACTGGAAAAGTCAAGTACTTTTTCTCTTTATTTTGGAAAGCTTTCCTCTTCCTCTCCAAGCCTATCTGGGCTACTTCATCTTTTCTGGTTTGACCAAAAAGTTCTAAAAATGCAGATCAGAGTCAGTGTGCAGCCCTAGGTCTGCTGATTGAGAAGCAGAGTAGGATCCTTGTAGGGTTTTGCCCGTAGTCGTTACCCTGTCTCCATGGCGCTGCCTCCTCCACGGAGGTCCAGGGTCTGGGTTCTTTTCAGTGTGGCCATGTGCCTGTCTGACTGCCACCGTCTGCTGGACATGGCCCCTGGGGTCAGACACACGATGGGAAGGAACGTGGGAGCTGAGGTGCCCGTGCTTCATCAATTGGTCGACGGGCCATCCAGGGTGCGCAGAGGCGGCTTATGAACCTGTTCCGTCTGTGTTTGGCAGCAGAAACCCTTCCAGGTGTTTAGGTGACTTACATTTTATCCAGAGGACCTGCTGGGTTTTGGAAGTCTGAGTTATTGTGGAGATAACATGTAGATACCTGAGCTCGCTATTGCATAAGGTTTAACGGGAAAGTGGAACAAAATATCAGAGCAGACTCCTGGCAGCCATCGGTGACTTTGGGCCAGTTTTCCACCCCTGTGGCTCGGCATCTTGGGAGTCCCCTGGTGTGGGCGTGGTGGGAACCAGAAACTTGCACTCCTGCTTGGTCGCTGGTGTGGTTTTAGGCTGATTGAGGAAATCTGGGCCCTGAGGGTCGCCTTGGGCCCCTCATTCTGTGACCAGGATGATGATAGTGAGGGGTCCACGCCTGCTTCTGAAGGGGGTTAGAAAGGAGGCCAGGTGGGGCCCCACATTACAAATTGCAGGAGAAGGGTCCCCGTTTACACAGCCCATGTGTGAAGAGACTGAGTGCCATGTACCATCACTGGGGCTGGCTCATCGCCAGGCACGTGTGCTTTGGGGTAGGAATTCAGAAAGACTTTTTCGTCATTGCAGGGAGCTATGGGTCACTTAGGGGCTGGCAGTGTGACTCCACGGTTTATCAGTTTTCCTCTGTTTGGGCCCCTTTGGAATCTGCCCCGTTAGATATTTTGCTCCTTTGAACTTGATTTTTCTTTGAGTTCGCGGCATAGAAAGATCTCTGTGGTACAAGAGAGTGATTCCCCTCGGTAGATCACAGGTGGTTTCCAACATCTGGAGCATAGAGGACAGGTGTGTCCGGCAAGGTTAAGGATTTCAGAAACCTCTGTGCTTTGAAGAGGAAATAATACCGTGTCTCCCAGGAGGGCGCCCAAACTTTCCCGTGGTCGTCGTCGCTCCTCCTGAAGATAAGAAATCCGACCTCAGCCCCTGGGAGCTGCCCTGACTTGTGCACCTTCCCTTTGCAGACGAGAAAAACATCCTGCACATCATGGTGAGAGTGGTGAAGGGCCACAGGCCGGAGCTGCCGCCTGTCTGCAAACCCCGGCCGCGCGCCTGCAGGAGCCTCCTTCGCCTCATGCAGCGCTGCTGGCACGGGGACCCCCGGGAGCGGCCCAGCTTCCAAGGTGAGCGCCCACCCTGGGATCCGGGAGCCCTGCTGCCTGACTCTCATGCTGTTGTCCCAGGGGATGGAGTTGATGGCCAGGAAGGGGACAGGCGGCAGCTGGGACGAGGAGGCTGTTCACAGACAGGAGTGCCAGAGTGAGCCCGCTTCCTGCAGGCTGTACCCGACCCGGGCACCGCCGAGGGCCCTCCAGCTCCCAGGGCCAGGGAGGGGCGGCTGGAACCACTTGGTCATCTCCAGCTGTCCACCTCCAGCTGCGGCCTACTGTCCCGAGGAGCCTGGTGTTCTGGGTTCAGATACAGTAGTGCGTCTTTTGGGGACCACATGACCACTGGCCTGTGGCCTTCTTTGAATTTCTCTTGGGGCCTCGTCCCCAGGGAATAGCTGTGTCCTTTGGTTAGGAGAGTGATCCTGATGCTGTTGGAATTGATCATGACATTTCAAACATATGAGGAAAATGAGTGTGAACGAAGTGCTGGCAGCCTGGTACTGGCAGCCCAGGCCGTCGGAGTACGAGCTCTGGCTGGGCTGGCTGGTGGGGCTCCCTGGACGAAGGCTTCTTGGGGAAACAGAGACACGGTGGCTCCTTTTAGAGTCTGGCCAGACCCT
The DNA here is from genome assembly GCF_000754665.1 of Bison bison bison. NCBI lineage: Eukaryota > Metazoa > Chordata > Mammalia > Artiodactyla > Bovidae > Bison > Bison bison. The sequence goes on from NW_011494609.1 coordinate 9,360,385, forward strand.
GCATGTGGTGGCTGATAGGGGTGCCGGGGGTCCGCTGTGAGCTCAGCCAGGGGCCAGCAGCGTGGGCAGCGCTGACAGGTCAGACTGAACACTGCAGGCGCTGGTCCCCTCCAAGGTCACAGGCTTAAGTAGCTCATTTGCTAATTCATTGTCTGAGTGACACACCCGTCTGTATTTTCCTCCAAAGAAATCACTTCTGAAACCGAAGACCTGTGCGAAAAACCTGATGAGGAGGTGAAAGAGACGACTCAAGACCCAGATGTGAGAGACCCGCCTGATGCTGAGGCTGAGGTAATGGGGACCCTCCCGGGGCCTGGTTTCTGCCACACCAGCTTCAGGGATTGAGTCTCTGCTTCCTGCAGACACCCTGCCAGCCTGGACCACCCACCCGGCTCTGAGGCTTGGGCCGGCCGCAGAATTCTGTCTCAGGGCAGGGGTAGGTCCATGGTGTGCTGGCCCCGGATTGGTTTCCTGCCTGACGGTATCCCATCCCCACCTGCTGTCTGTGCTTAGGGAAGGGCAGTGTGGGCCCATGGCTGACATTAAGTAGCCGCCGCCTGGATGCTGTGTGTGTGTGTTTTCTGACTGCACTGCACAGCATGTGGGATCTTAGTTCCTTGACCAGGGACAGAACCCGCACCCCCTGTATTGAAAGGGCACAGGCTTAACTATCGGACCACCAGGGAAGTCCGGGCCAGATGCTCTTTGAACCAGGGGAGCTGCTTGAAGCCCCTGCTGGGCCACACTGGGGAGAGGGGTCTGGGCTCCAGGGGTCTGGGTGTCTTTCTGCACCTCGAGGTTGGGGATTGGCGCCTTTCTAACTGCCCATAAATGTTTTTCCTCTATGAGTGCCACACAGGTTATGTAAGATGTGATAAGAAATTCTAACTATGCTAACTAAATAAATACATTTAAGACAGTCGGACTTGTAAAGTGGAGGCTGATAAACTGACTTTATAAGGTGTTATCTGGTGTTATCATCCCTGGCCGGGGTGTAAGGCCGGCAGATAAGTAACCGTTTATGGTGTGTCTGCTTTCTGAGCACGAGGGCTGTGTGTGTCAGGTCCGGGGGCAAAGCGACGGTGGAGGGGACCTGGCCCCTGATAAGGAAAAGAGCGGCCCAGCACATGGGTGTGACTCGGCGCACCAGGCCGCGGGGTTGGAGGATTCAGGGGAGGGCCGTGAGTCCCTCGCAGGCTCTGATCCCTCACCAGGACCTGCCTTTCTCCCTGCTGTCAGGACAGAGCCTGTGAAGGGCCTGTTAGCACGGGTTGAGCTGGAACACCGTGCCCTCCCCAGGGCTGAGCCCCACACCTCACCTGTGCACCCGCAGCTCCCAAGCCAGCCTTGCATGGCCCCAAGGAGGGTTCAGCGTGTTAGGACCCTACCCAAAGCCATCTCCTTCCTCCGTTTCTCTTTAGCACCAGCACCGTGTGGGAACAAGAGTTGAATTCTCTGTGTGGCTCACGTGGGGGGACCCACATGTTCCCCTGATCCTGCCCCATCCGGTCATGTCTTCTGTCTGCTTGTCTCCACAGGCCCCTGTGCCCACCCCACTGAAGCGTGCGTCTGCCCCCACCTTCGACAACGATTACAGCCTCTCTGAGCTGCTGTCCCAGCTGGACTCTGGCATCTCCCAGACCCTTGAGGACCCGGAAGAGCTCAGCCGCAGCTCCTCCGAGTCCAAACTTCCGTCGGCAAGCAGTGGCAAGAGGCTCTCGGGGGTGTCCTCTGTGGATTCTGCTTTCTCCTCCCGAGGGTCACTGTCCTTGTCTTTCGAGAGGGAACCTTCAACGAATGGTGAGCAGGGACCCCCACACCAGGGAAATAATGGGTTTAATTCTGAGGGGGCAGGCATGGTGTGAGCAACTGAAAAGGATCAGGCGTCTTGTTTCTTGGCCCGGCTGTAGTTCTGTGTTTTCTGCAGCCCTTTGCTTATGGGGTTTGGGTGTCAGTGCACACTGGGGGGGCACACGGGCTGAGCAGGTGTCACTTAGGTGTAAGGGGAGTGGGTCATGCCCCTGGCTGTGTGGAAGGTCTCGCCTGTGCCGACACCGCGTGCAGGGACTGACCTCAGGTGTGTAGGTTGAAGAACCTGGATTGTACCAGGTAGCCCAGTGAATGGATGGACCCCCTCTTCCTGGAGAGCTCTCTCTCTTTTGTAATGTCAGCCCTGTACCCTCTTTCTCAGGCAACGCTGGGTACACACCCCATTCTTTCTTATTTGTGGGCTCCCGTTTCCTGGGCCTGCACTGTCGTTGGAAGTCATAACTGCCTGGTCCTGACTATACACCTTGGGTTTTCTCTCTGGAAGGCACTTTTCCCTGCTCCGGCCCTGTCCCAGTTGCTGGCCCTTGGGCATGGGGGCCCTCCTGTGAGGGCCTCACTGCATCTCCTGTGAGGACGATGTGTGAGATTTCCTTTCCATGAGGAAAAGACGGATGTTCATGTGTAGGGCTGTAGCACAGGGGTGGCCAGAGGGTCGTGGGGAGGGTGCAGACCTCAGGGGGAAGGGGAGCTTGCTCCTCCTGGGGAATCGGGAATTCTTCCTGGAATGAGGACCTTGCCTAGATGCCTTGGCCCTCCTGGGATTTTTAGAGTGGTGTGTTTGGGATTAAAGAGAGCATTTTGAGTAAGGAGACACCTTGCAAAGATGCAGATGTAGGGAAGGCCTGGCTGCATTGGAGGTGAGCAGTCAGCACTGAGGTTGGAAAGAAAGAAGCACCTGTTTCCCATGGAGAAAGTCATTAGAATGCACTCTTCTCAGGGTCTGGTACCTTCAGGTAACGTGTTCATGCTTAGATCAGTCACTGGTCCGTCTCAGGAGCCTGTGCTGAAACACCAAGTCCCAGCTGCATTTACTCTGTTGTCTTAGCACCCTCAGCACCCCCTCCTCCTATGCAAGGCCCCTTGAGTGTGTCTCCCATGAAGGCGCCTTGTTTCATGCATATCAGAACCCCAGACAACATAGTGGGGTTTTTCTGTAAATCAAACATTTACATGTTTACATCATGAGTAACAGTCCTTCTGAAGTGGGAGTCTCGGTCCTTGGAGGATTTTTCTAGAAAACATCCTAGGTGGTGGTACTGGGACAAGAGGCACTGTTTGGAGGTTGGGCTGCAGGCAGCTGCTTGGCCCTGGAGGGATGCCCCAGGGTGGGAGCTGCCAGATCTCCAGTGGCTCGGGGGCTCCTGCCTGCTCTGTGTTCACTGTCTTCTCTCCCTTGTTAGCAGTCACTGCCATTGCTGAGCACCAGCAAGGGCCTGAATTTTATATCCTTTATTTAATCACAACTTCATCGGATAGCTGGAATGATTTTCATTTTGCAATTTGACAAAAGAGCACCTTGGGGATATTCATTGACCTTCCTGAGGTCTCCCCACTAGGTCTTAAACCACATGGACAAACACTTAAGCGATTTCAGGTAAACAGTAGCTACGTTCAAACACCGGCCAGACCTCGGGAGCCGCCCCGTCTGACCCCTGCATCTGCTGTCCCTGCAGACCTTGGCACCACGGACATCCAGAAGAAGAAGCTGGTGGACGCCATCGTGAGTGGGGACACCAGCAGGCTAATGAAGATCCTGCAGCCCCAGGACGTGGACCTGGTCCTGGACGGGGGTGCCAGCCTGCTGCACCTGGCTGTGGAGGCCGGGCAGGAGGACTGTGTTAAGTGGCTGCTGCTCAACAATGCCAACCCCAACCTCACCAACAGGAGGGGCTCCACCCCGCTGCACGTGGCCGTGGAGAAACGGGTGCGGGGCATCGTGG
>NW_011494609.1:9364375-9371841 GCF_000754665.1 Bison bison bison
TGCTGGAGAAGAACGCCTCCGTGCACGAGGCAGACTGCGAGGGCCGGACGCCCATGCATGTGGCCTGCCAGCACGGCCAGGAGGGCGTCGTGCGGATCCTGCTGCGCCGTGGCGTGGATGCAGGCCTGCCGGGGAAGGACGCCTGGGTGCCACTGCACTACGCCGCCTGGCAGGGCCACCTGCCCATCGTCAAGCTGCTGGCCAAGCAGCCAGGGGTGAGCGTGGATGCCCAGACGCTGGACGGGAGGACCCCCCTGCACCTGGCTGCCCAGCGCGGGCACTACCGCGTGGCCCGCGTCCTCATTGACCTACACTCCGACGTCAACGTGTGCAACCTGCTGGCGCAGACGCCGCTTCATGTGGCCGCGGAGACGGGCCACACGAGCACGGCCAGGCTGCTCCTGCACCGGGGCGCCCACAGAGAGGCAGTGACTGCAGAGGGCTGCACTGCTCTGCACCTGGCCGCCCGCAATGGGCACCTGGCAACCGTCAAGCTGCTGGTGGAGGAGCGGGCCAACATGCTGGCCCGGGGCCCCCGCAGCCAGACGGCACTGCACCTGGCTGCTGCCGGCGGGCACTCAGAGGTCGTGGAGGAGCTGGTCAGCGCCGATGTGCTCGACCTGTCCGATGAGCAGGGCCTCAGCGCGCTGCACCTGGCCGCCCAGGGCCGACATACTAAGACGGTGGAGACTCTGCTCAGACACGGAGCCCACGTCAACCTACAGAGCCTCAAGTTCCAGGGCAGCCCCAGTCCTGCCGCCACGCTCCTCCGGCGGAGCAAGACCTAGCCTGCTGACACGGGAGACGGGGCCCAGCAGGGTTCCTGTCCCAGCATCGTGCTGTGCTCGTCACATCCGTGGCCTGCGGGACACTGACCGAGCTTAGGCGTTACCCGCCCTCCTGATGAGGTTGATCAGTGTGCTTGGCCGCTGCTAGTGGGCACCCGTGTCGGAGGGATGGTGGGCCGGAGGCATTTGGTTGTGTCCCTCACTCCTGATCTTGGTCCCTCAGTGACAGAGCCATGAGCCCACCTGTCCTGAGCGGCTGCCTGGAGTGCATGGGAACGCAGGTGCGGGAGGAGCTGAATCTTTTGTCTCCATTTGCAGCAGTGAAGAAGCTTGCTCCACAGAGTTTGAGTGGGATTCTTGCTTTATAGAATGTCAGTAATGGATGAAGAGTGTCAGCTATCGCTTGAGATCTGTTAAAAGCACTCAGTTCGGGGACTTCCCTGGTGGTCCAGTGGCTAAGACTCCATGCTCACGGTGCAAGGGGCCTGCGTCTGAGCCCTGGTCACAGAAGTGGATCTCACGAGCCACAACTGAAGATCGTGCATGTACAACTAAGACATTGTGCAGCCAAATAGATAATGAAAATTTAAATAAAAAGTAGGTTAATCTAGTTTGTGGGCAACGAGCATAAACTGATAAGTTGGTTTTTTAAAACAAAAGCAGTCGTCTCACCAGCCCTTTTACACCCAAGTTTGTTTGTCCATCACTTTGTCCTTGTGGGTGGCCACACATGGATGCCAGCCGTGCTACCTGCCTTTGTTCATTTCATGTTGCATAAAATATTTGAACTCGAAAGTCAGCTGTCCAAAAGTCAACGGACAGCTTCAGTTCTGGACTCAGAACAGTGTTATTGAGTTCAGTGACCCACCTTTCATGTCATTTTCTCTCCAGTTCTTATTTTTGGAGAGACGGTGGTTTGTGGCGAGTGATGCTGTGTTGGGGTCTCCCAGGCGGCTCCTGACTTGCTTTACAGACAGCTACACTGTGCAGGGGGCTCAGCTTTCGGGGTGTGACCCCCGAGACGACTGCAGGAGACAGCCTCATGGTCTCGGCTATAAAAGCACTGTTCTTTCATCATCAAGGGTGTCTCGCACCTCCCGCTGATGCTGTTGTGAGAGTCAGTTTGCTGAAGGGCCGCAGCCTATACGTACACATGCCCCTTGGCCTGGTGTATGAAGCAGAGATTGATATTAATGTACCGTGTATGTTAATGTGAATCTGTGGGCAGGTTACTTCTTTTCTATAACAGGAAATATCCCGACTGCTTAGAACTGGCTATGTTTTAATACGCCTTGTGCTTTACTATGTTGTATTACTGTTGGATGTAGAACGCGTGGAAGAAAGTCTGCTTGATGTCAATAAAGCTGAGTTCTCTTCCTACTTCTCTGAAGCCCTTGAGACTACATCTTTTTATACATGAGCTCAAATAATCGGATTTCTGCAGACCAGAGGTTGAGGCGGTCACACGTCGTGTGGAGACGCCCTTTGGAAGGGCAGCCTGGAGCTGAGGTCAGAACCAGGGGTGAGCTGGCAGCAAGCTTTCCCTTGTTACTGACCAGGATAGCCACAGTATCCGCGTGCTGTGTCTGCTGCGTCTCAGCCCCAGCCTTGGAGACGTGGTCCCGTGGGCTCAGGTGTCTCATGACTTTGTTGTCACCGTGTCCCCCCTAGAGACGTGCCTGCTGCCTCACTCCGAGCAGAGAGGTCAGACCCCTGACCATGACCGATATAGCCCTTTCATTTCTGTGGTTTCTAGACTCCGTGTCCAACAACTGTGAGGACATTGTGAGCCGGGTGCAAATTTCTTCCGGATCCCCATTGGGCTGAGGGCACCACCCGTCAGCTCCTGGTGCTCTTGCCCCTGCACGCGGGCCTGGGCACCATGGGCTCCTGGTTTTCCACTTGAGTGCTCCACACCCAAGTGCTGACTCACCCAGAGTTGCCGTCTTCTTCCAGGTCACTGTGCCTGGTGCCGGTTCTTCAGGGCCTTGGCTGGAGGCATTTTACTGCCCAGCCTCAGCTACTTGGGTGTGGCGGGCAGTTTGATTCAGGACTCCTGTTGACGCAGCAGCAGAGCGGAAACCAGCGTTGGAGAAGCTGACATTCAGCAGGGTCCTTTCCCTGAGCTTTCACTTCGAGGGCCAGCTTATGGAAAACTTTGATCTGAACCCTGGGCAAGGGTCCCTCCCCACTCAGCCACCCCTCTTCTCCTCCCACTTTCCTCAGTCATTTCCCCCTACCTACCTCTCTCCCTCCCATCCTTATCCCCCTCTTTTCCTCTCTTCTTTTGCCTTCCTTTACAATTATCGTATGAAGTCAGGGGGTCAGGACCTGCCATTCCAGCACCGGCACGACCTTCCCAGGTGCTGGAGCTCCAGGCTTCCTATTGTATCCATGCATTGACATCATGATCAGGGACATGTGGCTCTGGTGGGGACTGTTGAGTCAGGAAAGGCACCACATGGGCAGTGTACTATGCAGGGGTGTTAGTCATCACTCTGGGCCCAATTGGCAAAGAAAAATATGCCACACCATGATCCAGTGTGAACAATGGCTGGATCCAGTGTTCACAAGTGTCACACTTCCCCACTGGTGGTTTCATTAAGGTGCAAGCAGGCTCCATGCACAAAAACACAAATGGCTCTGACATCTCCTAGCTTAACCTCAGCCCAAGGATCCCAGTAGAAAGAGTGTTCTCGTCATCTCTGCCCCTTCTCAAACCCCAAATTCAATGTTATTCGTAGGAACTTGGGCTTCCCTGGTGGTTCAGATGCAAAGCAGGAGATGTGAGTTTGATCCCTGGGTCAGGAAGATCTGGAGAAGGAAATGGCAACCCACTCCAGTATTCTTGCCTAGGAAATCCCATGGACAGAGGAGCCTGGTGGGCTACAGTCCATGGAGTTGCAAAGAGTCAGACACGACTGAGGGACTCACACACACATACACAGGAACTTACTTTTTTTCCTCCCCACATTTTAACAGCTCTTGCGAGAGTGGATGGCATCCTACAGTTGAAGTTGGCAACATTTTTTTCTTTTGGAGGTGCTCTAGATAAGGGTACATTTTGTCATTCACAGCATCTCAGAATTGATGTAGTACATTGGCCATTCCCCTTAGGAACGGCCTGGCTATGCCCATTCCTAAGACCAGCTGTGGTGGCCAGGGCAAGAGAATGCTCTGGACCCCAGGCTGGGTCAGGTGGTTGGTCTTACCCAGAACTTGGGGTGGTAGTTTGCTAAAGGAAAACCAGGACACTCCTGCTGGAGAGGTGGATTAGAGGCTGGGTAGTGATGATTGCTTCTGGGCAGGAAAGCTATGACAAAGGTAGACAGTGTGTTAAAAAGCAAAGACATCACTTTCCTAACAAAGGTCTGTGTAGTCAAGGCCAAGGTCTTTCCAGTAGTCATGTACGGATGTGAGTTGGACAATAAAGAAAGCTGAGCACCAAAGGATTGATGCTTTTGAACTGCGGTGCTGGAGAAGACTCTTGAGAGTCCCTTGGAAAACGAGGAGATCAAACAATCAATCTTAAAGGAAATCAGTCCTGAATATTCATTGGAAGGACTGATGCTGAAGCTGAAGCTCCAGTAATTTGGCCACTTGATGCAAAGAACTGATTCATTTGAAAAGACCCTGATGCTGGGCAAGATTGAAGGCAGGAGGAGAAGGGGATGACAGAGGATGAGATGGCTGGATGGCGTCACCGATTAAATGGAAATGAACTTGGGCAAACTCCAGGAGACAGTGAGGGATAGGGAGGTCTGGCGTGTTGCAGTCCATGGGGTCACAAAGAGTCTGACACGACTTGGCGACTGAACAACTAACAGACACAAGCTTCCCCACACAGAGACCCCCACAAAGAGCCCCCAGATGAGCTGGACCCGCCTGGGGACCTGAGATGCCAGTGGAATGTGTGTCTGGACATCTCAGGAATTGGACAGAAGTTTCCCTGATTCAGGTCCTTCTTGAAACCCTGGATAATAGCAGGGATGTTCTGGAAGGCACTGGCCTGGCTTTTGGACAGTTACCCAGTGGCTTCCAAGCCACAGCCACTGGGTCAGAGAGAGTATCTTAGGGTCACCCACTCGATGCATCAGAGGTGGGGGAGGAACCCCTGTTCCCCGGCTCTGTGAACTCTCACCATATCTAGAGGGAAGAAGAGTCATCCCTAGTTACTGAGACCCTGTCCTCCCTAAGCCAAGCTGGATCTAAGAGGGTGCCCACCTGATTGAAGGGGATGAAGCAACCAAGTAACAGAAAGGTGGCTCAGGTGGCCACCTCTGCAGGCTACGGGAGGGAAGAACAACCCAGAACCTCCCAGGTGGCTGAGGGCCGTGATGATGAAGGGGTTACACAAAGAATAAGTGTCCTCCGTGACTATTGGAAAGTGCTAATATCTGTAATAAAAATGTTTGCACTAAAAGTAACGTATGTGTGTGTGCGTGTGCGTGCTCAGTCATGTCTGACTCTTTGCGACCCCATGGACTATGGACTATAGACTCCTCTGTCTATGGGATTATCCTGGCAAGAATATTGGAGTGAGTTGCCATTTTCTTCTTCAAGGGATCTTCCCAACCCAGGGATCGAACTTGTGTCTCTTATGTCTCCTGCATTGGCAGGCGGATTTTTTTTTACCATCTGACCCACATTTTTCAAAAAAGCATTTAGCTGCTGGATGAGGATGAGGAAACATGCAGTAGGAGATAAGCCCACCTAGGGCAGGAGGCATCCCTGCCGGCCATTTCATACCTACAAGTACATGTAGGGGAAAAATAACTGTATAGTTGTATGTGGGGTTCCCAGGTGGTTCAGTGGTAAAGAATCTGCCTGCCAGTGCAGGAGACCTAAGAGACGCAGGTTCAATCCCTGGGTCGGGAAGATCCCGTGGAAAGGGAAATGGCAACCCACTCCAGTATTCTTGCCTGGATAATCCCGTGGACAGAGGAGCCTGGTAGGCTATAGTCCATGGGGTTGCAAAAGAGTGCATGCAACACAATTTAGTGACTAAAGAGCAATCGTTGCATGTAGCTCCAGAAGGATGCTCCCAGAGTCTGTGGGGTGCTGGCCTGGAGCGTGAGGGTGGAGGGTGCTGGGGGAGGACACTCAATTTTTAAGACTCGTGTCTGAGTTAGATGCTGCTGCTACTTGGCTCACAGCCTGAAGGTTTCATCAAGCCTGGGCGCCTCTGTGGCAACCAAAGGGAATGAGGTCTCCTTCCTTGCTTCCTCCCTCCTGAGTCACTGCCTGGGCTGGCTGGGCCACCGGAAAGATGAGCCCCTGGTGAAGTGGCACCTGATGGGGACAGTGAGTGTGGCTGGGGGGGAGGTGGCCCCTGCTTGAGAAAAAACTGGCTCTTGGGCAGGCCGCTGCCTCCTCCGCGGGCTGTGGTGGGCTGTGGCCATGGGACCTCCTTTTTCTTTGGTCTTTCCTGGGCAGCTGTGTGAACGTGCATGTTAAGTCACTTCAGTTGTGTCTGACTCTGTGACCCCATGGACTATAGCCCTCCGGGCTCCTCTGTCCATGGGATTCTCCAGATAAGAACACTGGCATGGGTTGCCATGCCGTCCTCCAGGGGATCTTCCTGACCCAGGGATTGAACTTGTGTCCCTTGTATCTCCTACATTGGCGGGTGGATTCTTTACCACTAGAGCCACCTGAAAGAGCCCTGCTAATTAACCAGCCAGCTCCCCAGGAGGCAGGGCATCTCCCTGCCCGTCCACCTCTCCCTGTGCTTCCAGGAACAAAGCCAACTGGATGTGTTGAATCTGATATTAAAAATGTCAATCTTCAGAGGTGAAGGTACCAGACTCTGAAAGGCAGAGACAGACACGTGGACTGCTCAGCGCTCTTGCCAGGAACCCTTAGACCCAGACCTCTCCCTGCCCTGCCCCCTGCTCCATCAAAGACGGGACATGGGACACATTTGAACCAGTTGTGCCTGGACCTTGTGACTCTCTATACTCACAAATAGGAACTGCGCCTCTCCTGCCCCACCCCCCAGGCCTCTCTCCCTTCTCTCAGCACTCAGCACCTCTAGCCAGGAAAAGCTCTCTGGCCCTGACAGTTAAAGGTCCCTGCCCTCTGTCATCCTGCAGAGACACCTGCTCATTGGTAAGCCCTGCCCCTGCGCACAGGGCTTCCAGACTTCAGTTACTAATCACGTTGGGAAGATAACAGTGAGCCTCTCACAAGGAAGACAAAGAAAGACACTACCCCCAACCAAAAAATAAAAGAAAGAAAAAGAAAGACATCACCCCCAACTAAGCCAACAAGCAGAGAAAACAAAGTATGGAGCAGGGGAAAACTTTAAAATATACAATTACCTCAGAGAGAAAGCAGAAGACTTCAAACAAACGGCAATCAGAACAGGAGTGTGTGCATGAACATTTCAAGAACAGAAATTGAAAAAAATTTTTAATGTGGTGGGAGAGATGAAACCCTTAACAGAAGGAAAGAAGGTCAGAATCATTCCAGGAGGCCCAACATCCCAATGAGAGAATGTCCAGAAGGAGAGAAGGAAGCAAAGACACCCAAAGTAAGGACAGGAGCCTCAGCTACAGAAGGGCCATCACACGGTGCAGGGCAATGTCTGGGTGGACAGCTAGTCAAAGCATGGCACCCGGAAGGTCAGGGTGGGGATGCAGAGGTGGTGCTGGAAACTTCCAGGGGGTTGCCGGG
>NW_011494609.1:9371941-9407942 GCF_000754665.1 Bison bison bison
CTTGGGGGTGGGGGGTTCTAAGTCAGGTGGCATCAGACTGCTAGACAACAAAGGGCAAACTAGAAGACAAGAGAGCGATGCCCTCAACATTCTAAGAAAAGTGTTTTTCTTCCTTCCTTTCTCTTTTTGACTGCCCAGCAGCATTTGCTCTTAGTTCTCCAACTAGGGGTCAAACCCATACCCTCTGCAGGGGAAGCGCAGAGTCTTAACCACTGGACTGCCAGAGAAGTCCCCGGGAAGGTAGTTTTTCAGTCTAGCACTGCTGTGAATTTTCTCCTTTAATTGTCAGCTTTGTTTGTCTCTCCATCTTTTTCTCTCCCTTCGCTATGGTCTACATCATTGGCCCCTATATAGGAGCTGTGCCTTCCAGTTGCAGAGTGGAGCTGACTTTGTGAGAATGGGGCTGTGTCTAACCTGTCATTAACTTATCCATTGATATTGTTATTCCATCCATTGTATTTTTTATTTCTATAAGTTCTATTTCACTCCTTCTGAATATGCCCCCCCCCCTTTTTTTTTCCGGGTACCTGGGTTCAATTCCTTGTTTTTACATCTATAATCATTTTAAACATGTTTGTTTAAAGCTATTATCTGATAGTCCTATTACCTGAGGTTCTTAGGAATCTCATTTCCCTGTTTATGGGGTCTGCTGGTGGATTGTTTTCTCATGTCTTACAGTTTTGGATTGTGAGCTCATTTTCAGTAGGGCTCTGCCTGTGGGAATATTTTGTGCTTAAGCTGAGGATGTGTTTTTCCTGAGAGATTTTGTGTTTGCAAGATTCTCATTTGTATTGGCAGTCAGTGATTATTTTCATGCTAATCTCAGGGCTTTGTGAGTCCTAGACTATGCAGGTAGTACACGTTTGAATCTCACACCTGAAAAGGACAGGCTCACCAATACAAGTTCTCTAGATTGGTTTTGTTTTTGTTTTTTTGCTTGGTTTTTTAAACCACCCATGGCACGGGCTGACTTCCCTCATGGCTCAGCTGGTAAGGAGTCTGCATGCAATTCAGGAGCTGTGGGCTTGATATCTGGGTTGGGAAGATTCCCTGGAGAAGGAAATGGCAACCCCCTCCAGTATTCTTGCCTGGAAAATCCCATAGACAGAGGAGCCTGGCAGACAACAGTTCATGGGGTTGCAAAGAGTCAGACACAACTGAGTGACTTCACTTCTCTCTTCTCTGGCGCAGGCTGAGATAGGTATGTTTCCAGGTCTTTTCTCTTTGTTGGTGGGTAGACATATTCCTTTACAGGGAGCTCTCAAGGGTCTCACTTACAACAGCTGCCTTGCATGGGCCCCAGCCTTATCTTGTGTCCTGGGATGTTGGACCCAACTCCCCAGGTATGGAGACTGGCAGCCACATTTACCAGGTTGGTCTTCATTTCTCTCTTCTCCTTTGGTGCCTAGAAATTTTGCTCCCCTTTTTTCTGGTACATTTAGATAATCATGTAAAGGGATTCTCACATTTTATACAACATTTCTAAATGTGTATTAGGCAAGTCTTCATATCTGGTCCACATAGGATAGGGGCAGGTCCAAGCCTATTGACCTAGGCATAGTGATGTACAAACAGTGAATTTTAATTTCATTGTGGCTGTTGACATAACCACCCTGGGTGACTGTGCGTGTGGGTGGGGCTGTTATGAAAGGGCTCAATCTTCATCTTTTGTAGTCAGAAATGAAGACTTAAACAGAAAACAGCAGTGAACAGCAGTGACCACTTAGGACAGGATGAACACTAAAGATTTGAACTTCAAGTTTTTAAAAAATATATTTATTTATTGGGCTGCCTCCGTCTTAGTTTCAGCATGTAGGATCTTTGGTGCAGTACATGGACTCTCTAGTGGTGTTCGGGCTCCAGAGCGTGGGCGCTCAGAAGTTTTGATGCACAGTCTTAGTTGCTCTATAGGACCTTAGTACCCCAATCAGGGATTGAACACATGTCCCCTGCACTTCAAGGTGGATTCTAAACCACTAGACCACTAGGAAGTCACGAACTTCAGGACTTGAATGTGGCTGCCCCACTGTGTGAGAGCTGGATTTTGGCAGTGGGCGACCAGTAAGGCAGGGGACAGTTGTGTTCTGCTTCCTTGTCTGGAGCTCTTTGCTTAATGCACCGTGTATATTTACTGATCTGATTAAAAAACACACAAGGAATAATTTGGCCACCTGATGTGAACAGCCAATTCATTGGGAAAGACCCTGATGCTGGGAAAGGTTGAGGGCAGGAGAAGAGGGCGACAGAGGATAAAATGGTTGGATGGGATCACTGACCCAATGAACAAGAGTTTGAGAAACTCCAGGAGATGGTGAAGGAGAGGGAAGCCTGGTGTGCTGTGGTCCGTAGGGTCTCAAAGAGTTGGACATAACTTAGTGACTGAACAGCAGCAACAACCAAGTGAACATGCCTACACATGTTGATTTGCTGATGAGAGGACCCCAAGGGGCTTGGGAATGAACAAGGCAGGGTATCTTGGCTGAGACCCAGCTCTCTGAAAGATCCCAAGTGCAGGATTCTGGGGGTTCTGCTTTCACTTTTTAAGGCAGCCCAAGTTTCAACATCCATCCAACAAGCATTCCTCAGCCCTTCCCAAGTGCCAGCGCCTGAGCTAGGAGCTAAGAACCTCTGGCCTTTCCTGAGGGAGAATGAAAAAGGCACACCAGTGATGTCCATGAAACCAACCCTGAAGACTTCTCTATTGACTTAAGATCTGACCACTGACTTTGTAATTAACCCACACAGATTTTCCTGTCCACTCAAATCCACCTTCAGAGGCTGATGGTGGCTTCTCGGGATGGTGGCATCATCAGGGAACTTTCCTTCTCGTTCTTTTAGCCCCGAGTGGAAATAACGATGTTTACCTGCCACTGACTAACTGGGTGAGGCTTCACTCATGAGCCTGCTCCTCCTGCTCCCCTCCCTCCCTCCACCCAGACTTGGGCTTTGCCTCTCTCCGTGGGACGCTGAACCTTGATCTCTGTCTGAGGCTAACCAGGTTTCCTCTAGCTGCCCTGGCATGTGGACCAACCTGGTTATTTCATGTGGCGCGGGTGGGTGGTGGCAGACTATGTGGGCCCCACCTCCAACAACATTGCCTGCGGCCTGGCCTGGTGGGTGTTGCCCACCTGCTAAGGCAAGAAGACACACCTTCTGTTCCCTTTCTTCACCATCAGAGAAGCCTGAGCATGGAGGGAGAATGGCATGCAGTCTGGAGACCCAGGTACAAAGCCGGCCCTCTGCTCCTGACTGTGGGCTGGCGAAGCTATGATGCCTGAAAACTGGATATCCACAGTCCTGTGAACTGTGAACTATTGATGGTCTACACCCCAAGAGTTGCAAACAGAGACTCAGAGAAGTGCAAGCGCACCTGTGCTCAGAGCAGCTCGTTCCCAACCAGCAAGGGGGAAAGAGTGCAGGGTCTGTCAGTGGGTACCGGAATCAACCCAGCGTAGCATCTCCACACAGTAGCGTGTTATCCAGGAAGGAAGGAAGGATGGGTGCCTGCTACCACGTGAGTGAGCCTCTAAGTCTCTATGTCCAGAGAAAGACAAGAGACACGGAGGTCACATACTGTATATTCCATTGATAGGAAAAGTCCTGGATGTGGTGGCCAGGCCTGGGGGGAGGCTGGGGAGAAACTGCTGAGAGGTCCAGGCTTTTCCTTGGAGGGAAGGAAACACGGGGTTGGAACAACATTGTGAATGTGCTAGATGCTTCCTCAGCTGCCTCTAACGTGACTAATCTTATGCTGTGTGTATTCATCTCAATACATTAAAAAAAAGGTCCCTCAACAGAAGCAAGTCCTGCAGCTGCCAGGCCCTGAGCCAAAGGCAGAAAGGGGCCCCTTGTTTGTGTTTTCCTCTTCCAGGCCCGCTAAGGACCTGGGCGGTGCCTGGTGCGTCCTTATTTTACACTGACTCTGTCTTGTCTTATGATTCACTGCATCTCTTTTGTAGATGTAATGAAGCTGTGCAGCATGGACATGTCAGACTAAGGCATCCCTTCAGTCCACCTTTTGTTCCTTCACTTCCTCCATCGTTTGCACAGACCAAGCTCCCACCGAGCAGTGTGGGTCACCTCCTGGTCTCAAAGGACACCAAGCCCTCTAGCGTCTCTGACACTTGCTCACCTTCTAGAGGACAGTGGGTGACAGAGAGAGCCGGCCCAGAGGAGAAGGGGAGGGAGGTGGCCTGGAAGTTCCTTGCCTGGGGACCCAGCCCTCAGGTGGCTAGGGGATGGTGTTGGGAGGTCAGGGAGACCAGGAAAGCCCTTGCAGGTGGGAACAATGGACAGAGATGTGTCATGGGCTGGTGTGCTGGGAGTGATCTGGATGCCGGCCAGAAACGGGGGCTGTGGAGACATGGGGAGCAGCCCATGCTGCCCCTTTTGGAGTCAGTTAGGCAGTAGCTTAGAACACTATGGTCCCAGCGTGGGAGTGAGCCATCCTGGGCTCTTCCCAACAAGTTGGATGAGCTCCTAGGACCAGGCCTCATGGGCTGGAGAGTTGGGCTTGGGGCTGGGGAGGCTGTCCAGGGGCCCCCACCCCCACCCTACCCTCCACCATTTCCATCTTGGCTGGCAGGGCTCCCTCCCCAGGGAAATGGCTACAATGGGACCCATGCATGACCATCCACTCACAGGACACATCTTCCTGAGGCAGAGGCATCTCAGGCTGTGGGCCCCCAGAGCTGCACTTTGGAGCAACTCTGAAACAGCAAAACAGAGATGCTCCCAAGGAGTCAGAAGAGGCCTGGCTGTTGTGGAATCCTGTGTTGGTGCTGGGCTGGGTGGAGTTTCCTGGTGATTATTGGTGGTGGCAGTAATGACCTCCACACCCTGGCTGTAGCCATGTTAGGGATGGAGGGGTGGGGCTGGCCCATGAAGGAGGGGCTGGGGGAGCTCTGCCAGTTGTTTGGCACAGATCTGGCCCCTCCAGAAGGCTTCTCCCAGCCTTGGTCGAGCCTGGAGAGCTGTGTGTCTGATGCTTGTCAGCTTCTCCTGGTCTTGGGGGAGGGAGCAGGCCTGACACGCCCTGCATTCATCACATCTGTCCAGAGAAACAGAACAGTGGGTGTGAAAATGTGCAAATTAAGAGATTTATCATGAGGAATTTGCTCATGAGATTATGGAGGCTGGCAAGTCCCAAATCCTATGGGGTAGACCAGATGGCTGGAGACCCAGCTGAAGTCTAAAGTTCATCGGTTGCAGCAGCCCTCTTTTTCTTGAGAAGGCAATCTTTTGTGCTATTGGGTTCTTTGACTGATGTGGTGAGGCCCACTCACACCACAAAGGGCAATCTGCTTTACTCCAAGTCTACCAATTTAGATGCTGATCTCATCCAAAAGCATTCTCACAGTAACAACTAGAAAAATGCTTGGCCATATGTCTGGCACCATGGTCTAGCCAAGCTGATGCATAGAATGAAACATCACATTCTCCTCACCCTTACCAGCAGCCCTGGGTGCTGGAGCCCCCTCAGCATCATAGGTTCCCACGGAACCCTGTTCAGTTGGGTGAATGTCACTTACCTTGCATACAGGTAAACTCATAAGACTGAAGGTATTGGCTTGCCCAGGGATGCAGGGTGGCCTGGCAGTCCCACTAGGGGCCTGGACCACACATTCTCTCTGGAGATGAAACAACAGGAGGGAAGAGGTTAATGTAGACAACCACAGCACCGCCGAGGAGACCAAGTCACAGGAAACCGCTTCTGCTGATCTGGCCGCATTCTTCCTTCATTCATCAAAGGCAGCAACGGCCTGCTGGGACCTGCCACAGGAAATCATCACCTCAATCTACCTGAACACACCTTCCTGGAGTGGCCTCCCCATAGTCCTCACTCACAACCCAGTTCTCCCTCGACCTTCAGCCCTGGGAACGACTCCCTGTGGTCCCAAGTCCCCTTAGGGGGGGCTTCCAGGATGACCTGAGTCAGAGCATCTCAGCCAGGGGCCAACTTCCCTGATCATGTTGGTTAAAACCAAGGTCAGTATCATCACTCCCAGGTGACAAGGAGGATCCTGATTAAGTGGGGATGGGAGTGTGTACACTGGACTACAACCTTGGATATGAAACAATCGAGGCCCCAGAGTGGTGAAGCTATTGCCCAAGATCACTTTTTAATATCCCAAATATTGCACAAGACATACTTACAATAAAAAGTTAGCCATAATATAGTTTATTAATTTTTTATTAAAATGTACAATTCTCAATTTTACTAATGTTCTGTTTGAAATTTTAAAAATGATTCATAATTTTTAGCACAAGTATACCCTAAATATTGCATGGACTTACAAAAAATGATGAATAGCTCACAAATGTTTATAATTTATACTTGTATTTTATTGTTTATGACTGTGTGTATGTGTGAAAGTCGCTCAGTTGTGTCCAACTCTTTGTGACCCCATGGACTATACAGTCCATGGAATTCTCCAGGCCAGAATACTGAAGTGGGTAGCCTTTCCCTTCTCAAGGGAATCTTCCCAACCCAGGGGTTGAACCCAGGTCTCCCACATTACAGGCAGATTCTTTACCACTTGAGCCACCAGGGAAGCACAAGAATATTGGAGTGGGTAGCCTATCCCTTCTCCAATGGATCTTCCCGACTCAGGAATCGAACCGGGGTCTCCTGCATTGCAGGTGGATTCTTTACCAACTGAGCTATCAGGGACTACTCATACTAAAAAATTGTTGCTGATCTGAATTTCACATTTAACTGGGTGCCCTGCATTTTATCTAGCACCTTACTTACGTAACATCCTCTTAGTAATTCTTGGTTCTTTGAAGAGTTTAAAATTTTGTTTCTATTAAATTTCGAATTTTTCCTTGTTTTTTGTTTTATTGAAGTATAGTTGATTTACAACATGTTAGTTTCAGGTGTATAGCACAGCGATTCAGTTTTATATGATATATAAAATTTTTTCTTGTATATATATATTCTTTTTCAGATTCTTTTCCATTATAGGTTATTATAAGATAATGAATATAGTTCCCTGTGCTGTACAGTTGCTATTTATCTATTTTGTATATTGTAATTTATATATTAGCATATATATATATATATTTCTGCTAATTCCAAACTCTTAATTTATTCCCCCCCATAAAGTTTGTTTTTAAATAGTTCAATATTTGAATTTCTCTCAAGTAAGCTTATCGTATAGGTTTTACTGCAACCCACAGATGTCATTTTGTTGTTCAGTTGCTCAGTTGTGTCCGACTTTTTGGGACCCCATGGACTGCAGCATGCCAGGCCTCCCTGTCCTTCACTGTCTCCTGGAGTTTGCTCAGACTTGTGTCCGTTGAGTTGGTGATGCCATCCAACCATCTCATTTTTTGTTGCCCCCTTCTCCTCCTGCCCTCGATCTTTCCCAGCATCAGGGTCATGACCATTAACAAAGAGCTGATATTTCTTGCATTACAAAGACAACGTGCTTTGCTATTTGCAAAGCCAGCCAGGAGATGAAGGGAACAGGACTCTCTCCAATCTGCCAAGTTGCTTGTTCTTGTCCCTGGCCACCACTTCCTGACCAAGGACTTTGGGGGAGGTGTGGCGGTTCCTGGCTCCATCTGCAGGTACCCCTGGTGGGTGTGGCACTCAGTGGTGAAGCACCTGGGGTGGAGCCAGAACCCAGAAAGCGCCCAGGAGGGAGCTGGGAGAGTGTGGGCTGGCGGGGGAGCTGGCTGGAGTCCCTGAAGTCCTGGGTGCAAAGTGCGGAGGACTCTATTAGGCGGCTGTGAGTGCTCACCAGGGCACCTGACAGGAACTTTGGCCTCTTCTGTGCTCTGAGCATGAACTAACTCATGAGGTTAATTCAGGACACCAGCCAGGAATGTCCCTCTGAGAGGCTCCAGGCCTCCTTCCATCTTACCTTCTGTCTTCTCTCCCTTCAGCAGCCAGTGGCCTCTAAAGGAACTTGACTCTCCTTCCCAGGCCTGATGCCCCCAGGCCTTCAGTGGTCCTTTTGCCCCCATGAAGGCCGCTCACTCTAGCCTGTGTCCAGCCCCACTTTCAGTTACCCTCCTGGGCCTCCGTCCTGGCCCCTGAAGGGCTGGCAGCCCCTCTTACACATCCGTGCCCCTCCTTCTGGAGCTTCCTGGCTGTCCTGCTGCCCACATCCCTCCTCCTCCACACAGTCCTGGCAACATTCTCCAGGAAGTCCTCCCCACGTCCAGGTGTGACTGGGGCCAATAGGACAATGCCCTGCCTCACCTGTGGGACTCTCCCAGGTGTCTGCATTGAAGGAAACAGTGAAAGCATCTCCCCAACACCTCTCCCCCAACCACCAGAACAGGCAACAATAACACTCATAACAGGTGACATGCCCCCCACCCCATTGAGAGAAGAGAGTGCCAGGCAGGTGGGTGCAGGAAGCAGTGGCGGGTTGGAGGTGGTGAGGAGGAAAAGGAAGGGCAAGAATAACATGTGTTACATGACTCCACTCATATGAAATGTCCAGAACAGGCACAGTCATAGAAAAACAGTAAGTGTTTTGGTTTCCAGGGCCTGGGGGCTGAGGGAAATTGCAGGGTGTTACTGAAAGGGTAGAATGTTTCTTTTGGAGGTGATGAAGGTTCTAAAATTGACCATGGAGATGGCTGGGAGATGGTTGTACAACTCTGTGAATGTACTAAAAGCCATTGCATTGAACACCTTAAATGAATGAATTATGTGGTATATGAGTTCTTGCTCAGTTGCTAAGTCATGTCCAACTCTTTGTAACCCTAGGGACTGCAGCATGCCAAGCTTCCCTGTCCTTCACCGTCTCCCGGAGTTTGCTCAAACTCATGTCCATTGAGTCCATGATACCATCCAACCATCTCTTTCTGTGTCACCCGCTTCTTCTCCTGCCCTCAATCTTTCTCAGCATCAGAGTCTTTTCCAGTGAGTCAGCTCTTCACATTAGGTGGCCAAAGTATTGGAACTTCAGCTTCAGCATCAGTCCTTCCAATGAATATTCAGGGTTGATTTCCTTTAGGACTGACTGGTTTGATCAGAGGCTGTATTGGGAGAGGAAAGTCTGGATTCAAAGGTGGCAGGAGGAAGGTGTGAAGCACAGGGAGGAAGCGGGGTCTGGGGATGGAGGTCAATGAGAGGGCCGCTGGGCTGGTTCCCCGTGGCTGCTGTTACATGTGGCTTAAGACAGCTTGCATTTATCAGCTCTCGGTGCTGGAGGTCAGAGGTCTGATGTGGGCCTGGCTGAGATAAAGTCAAGTGGCAGCAGGGAGGTTCCTTCTATAAATCCTGGGGGAGAATCCTTTCCCAGCTTCTAGAAGCTGCTCATCTTTCTGGCTCTCTGGCCCCTTCCTCTAGCCTCAAAGCCAGCCATCACTTCCCTCCCTCTCTGCTTCCCTGAAGGTCTCCTTCACTGATTCTCTTCCTCTGGGATGACATTGGGCCCACGTGGATAATCCAGAATGATCTCCCAGCTCACATTCCTTACCTGAACCACAGCTACAGGGTCCCTGCTGCCAGAAGAAATGACACAGGTCTCAGGACCAGGATCATCATCATCCCTGGGTGGAGAGGGGTGGAAGGGGGGTTTATTCTGCCCACCATAGGCATCCCCACCTGAGAGCAGAGAAATATGCTCCATAAATATGTGTTGAATGAAAGAATAGGGGTCAGATGAAACCCAATCTAGGCCTGATTGTTGGTCCTGGAAGTGGGGTGGATGATGCATTCAGTGGGCATCTCATGAGTGTTCGTGCCGATCTGCCTGCCTGCAGTAGAGACTTGGAGCTCAGCAGGCAGGTTGGAGAGTTCTAGAAATAGAACCTTTACACCTCCAGCCGTGCTGCCCAGGTCCAGTCCTGTGGAGGGTGAGATTAGGGGCAGCTTCCCCTTGGCCCACCCCTGCTGTTCCAGGGGTGCTAAGCCAGGGTCCGTCTCTGCCACGGGGGCTGCCCAGCCCCTGCTAGGCGCGAGTAGGAGTCAGAAGGAAGGGACCTGTGACAACTCAGAAAGCCATTCCAGGCAAGCCCGTGTCCCCAGCCTTAGGGAAATAATTAGACTATTGTGTGCGAAATAACAATTAGGCCATTAAAGAGAAGGGCCAGGAGAATCTGCCTTCCCACGCCCTACTCCTAGACTAACCTTCAACCCCACTGTGCAGTCTGTTTCCTTTGCAGGTGTCCTGGTCTCCACGGCAACCGGGAATCATTTCACACACAGAAGGTTATGGTCGTGTGGGAATGGGGAGCTGGGGACATGTCAAGGGGCAAAGTTTTCATTTATAGTACCTGGGTAGAAAGGTGTCAGAACAGGTCTCAGCTAAATTCTACCCAGATGACTAAGCTGGCCTCCTGACCATTTATTTGTCTGTCAACAGAATGGCTGTGGTCATAGGGTGCTTTTGGTCATAAATAATAGAATCTCTAACTCTCAGAAGCTAAAGCAAAGCTTTCTTTAAAAAATTTCTTTTTTTTTTTTTTGCATTTTAAAAATTGAAGTGTAGTTGATAGCAATGCCTTCAATCATTTCATGAACTATGCAGGGAGGGCACTGGGTTGGTGAGATTTTTCTTGGCTTGCCCCTCAGTGGCAAGATGGCTGCAGGGGTTCCAGGAATCACATACTCCTAGGCAACACCCAGTGCAGGGAGGGGCAGGTGGCAAAGGGCTTCTATTCTCACAGCTCTTGTGTCACCTTGTCCAGAAGCCGTTGGCGACTTCACCTTCCTGATCACTGACAAAACAGAGTCACACAGCCACTGTCAGACACTCAAGCACTTTAAAGAAAAGGAAACGGGTGCAGGGAGCTTCCTAAAGTGTCTGCTCTCTGCGGCGGGTGGCCTGTGTCCCCTACCACACTCATGTGCATACGTACACACTCACATTTGGTCCAAGCAGTTCTGAAGGGGTGAGGTTAACCCCTTCTCAGGAGTGGACACCCCCGCAAGAAGTGAATCAATCAGGACTTCCCCTTCCCCAGGCCCTGGGGAATGAGCGAGGGGTGGGCTCTGAGATCCTGCCCCACACTTTACTTTTCTTTTAAAAATATTTATTTATTTGGCTGTGCCAGGTCTTAGTTTTGGCGTGTGGCATCTTCAATCTTCGTTGAGGCATGTGAGATATTTAGTTGTGGCATGTGGGATCTAGTTCCCTGACCAGGGATCAAACCCAGGCCCCCTGCACTGGGAGCATGGAGTCTTGGCCACCGAACCACCTGGCACAATCTGGAAGGAGGTGCCCACTGCATTTAGCCAGTGGCCAGGACCTAGCTGGAGCTTCAGGATACCCACTCTTTTTTTTTTTTTAAAGTTTGAAGTCTTTTATTGAATTATATCAAAAGTATAGAGAGTTATTTTTTTGTTTGTTTGTAATTTTAAGGTTAATATGGAAATAAGTGAAAAATGAACTCTATGATGTCTGGATCAACTACCTGAATTTGTGAAGTGAATAACAAACATGCAATTATCATTTTATCGGCTGACTTTGGCCAACAAGTGAAAAACACATCATTCTTTTAGATGACTGCTGTGGGATGTGTGTAGGTAATAAAGAGTGTATCAGATTACAGAGTGACAGATTTATAGCAGAAGCACTGATTACAATGATGGATGTCTCAAATGGCAGAAGGAGCATTTTGCCAGGAGATGCAGAGGAATGGGCTTTGCATGAAGACAGCCTCCTAGAAGGGTGCCTACCCCCCACCCCCAACCCCGTGACTTGCGTGTGGGACCACTCAGCTCCTGATTTCCTGCAGACAGTCTGCAGAGGCACCCGGAGAGGACAAGTTCTCATTTGCTTATAGCCTTGCAACTCTTTCCTAAGGGGATGGATACACGCCCTTTCCTTAAAAAAAAAAAAAAAAAAAAGAGGTTGTAATCCACGCCTGGTCTTGTGATCTTCGTTTTCCTTTTGGGAAGAAGTGGAAGTTTTGTCAGGGAATATGCTTCTGTAGCCGATGTTAGTGGCGTTCCTACTGCACATGTGCCCCTCGGTGGGTGCAGTTCAGCCTCTCCACCAGAGCATCCTGAGTCTTCCTTGTCTCCAGGTGGGTAGCAGCCTTTGCACCTGGCAGGGCGGTCCCCTGTACAGTCCTCTCATCCAAAGTAGCCGATTCGTGAACTGCCTTTGAACCACTCTTTCCAGTCACTGCTCTCATCACAGCCCCATTTCTCCAGGCACTCAGACCCTCATCAGCCCCTCAAGACTCCCTCTTGAGGGTTAATGATTCACATGGCCTGGGACCCACAGCTGCCAAAGTCCACTCCGTCCCCTCCCCCATGCTGGCAGAATCTGCCCTTTGGTCTCAGGTGCCAAGGAGGAGAGAGTAATTGTTACTGGAGTCATTAAAATGTTTTCTGTGAAGTAGATGTGAGTTGAAAAAATTAGAAAATATAGAAAAGTATAAACAAGGAAATAAAACCATCTGTAAGCCCACTAACCAGAGACAAGGGCTATTAACAATTTAGTGTATTTCTGTCCAGGTTATTTTACCTGAGTATAACTCAGCATCCCACTAGGTATACAGAAACCCCTCTACATGTTTAAAGCATGGTATTTAATTGTATTTAATGTGAGGAATAGGCCAGCTGAGAGCCCATGAGAGCCAGTGGTAAGATTCAGAACACCCATTAAATGTGAATTCGAGATAAACACAAATAATTTGTTGGTATAAGTATATTGTGTGCGATATCTGTTTATCTGGCATCCAAGCACAAGTTTAACTGGGCATCCTGGTTTTGTTTTTTGCGCTGTGTAGGTTTGAATGAGAACCAAAGCAGGCAGTTCTGAGGATGTGTGGCTCTTCCTCGTCCCACTACATGCATATGCACGCGTGCACACACACGTGCACACGCTCACACACCATGGCAGGGCCCCCTGCAAGTCTTCCTCCAGGGCACTCCCTCTACTGATGTCCTGGCACGGTGTCGACAAAGCACATAAAACCAAGTCAACCTGGGCCTGGCTCACGAGGGTGCGGGCAGCCCTGCATTCTGACCCTCACGCCTGCTGTGTGGATTTTGCTGAGATGCCAACCCCCCTGAGCCCTGGGGTCCTCCTCTAAAAATGGGGCCCACACATGCTTGCCCTGCAAGATCCTGGACGGTCAATAAAATACCACAGAAGGAGCCCCAGCCTCATAGCAGGTACGGAATAAATGGGTGTTTTCATCATCTCACACCCAGTTTGCATTCATTTGGGAGGGCCTGTCAGGAAGACCCCACCACCAGCTGGGGGTCAGCTGGTGACTGTAGGGAACAATCTGGGGCCTTCCATGGCTTCAGAGAGGAGTGCTTCCTGCCTCCGTGAGTCAGTGGAGGCAAGGTGGCCTCCCCCATCCCCGCCTGCCTCCGACTGCTCTCCACGGCCTCCCCTGCTGGCTGAGGCCTGGTTCCCAGGACCCAGACTCAACTGCAAGGGCCTGCCCACTCGCTTATTACAATCTCTGCCCCTGCAGTGAAGGAATGTCGTGGGGGACTGGTATGCCCAGCGCCTCCTGTGCCCTGTCCCCCGGGTCCCAGCTGCTGCTGTGGGAGCAGGTCTGGGGGAACCCTGTTCACTTCCTGCCCCTGGCTTCTCCTCGTGGAGCCCACCTGGCATGCAGATGGTGCCAGGAGATGTGGGAGTGACGGCTTGAATATGGGAGCCAGGGGGGGATGGGCAAAGCTGCTCCCTGTCTGACCTCACCTGACAACTCTGAAGCTCTGGGGGCCAAGTCCTCATGACCCACCTCCCCTGTGTCTTGCAGTGTATTTCCTCCTCCAGTTTCACCTTCTTCCTCCCCTTGCTGGGGCTCTCTGGGGCCCTCCCCTAACAACGCCTGCCCACGGGCCCTCTTTCAGGCCCTGCACAGGGGAGCCAGGTGCTGACGACTGCTCCCGGCCAGCCTGGGGGGCGCCTTCCCAGGGGACACAGGAGGACGCCAGAGAGAAACCTGGAAGAGGAGGTGGGCTGCGAGGATGGATCAGCTGTGATCCTGCTGAGCCCGATTTTGGGAACAGATGGTGTTGCCTTGACACTCAGATGTCGCCATTTCTAACCAGAGTCTAGCAGGCTGAGACCCCTGCCATCCCCAGGCTGCTTCTGAACAAAGGCACTCAAAGCGTCATGTGATTCTTGAGTCATGTCAGCACAGGGAGGACGGATGGGCCGCAACGGACAGCCTTGTCTGTGTTTTCTCCGGTACCAGGTTTTAAGGTTGAGGCTTCCTAGCCTCAGAGAGGCCAATACCTCCAAAGCCTGAGACCTGGCTGGCAGCCTCATGGGCTGTGAAACATGGATGGTGCTGCTGAAAGGACCCGCTGCATCGCAGATGGTAACAGCATGCTCCATCCACAGAGCCAGGAACAGGCCACGTGTAACCTTGAACCAATGCTTCTCTTCTCCTGGGAAAGTCACTAGGGCCCACCTGTCAGGGGTTGGGTCTCCCCAGGCCTGTGCCCCGGGAGCCAGATGCTCTTCCAGGGCCCATGACCTACTGCCCCACCTGAAACTTGACCCAGACTGGATGGACTTCAGACACCAAACACTTTTGAGACAAATCACAAAAAGTCATCAGCCAACAAAGGTCCATATAGTCAAAGCTATGGTTTGCCCAGAAGCCACGTACGGACGTGAGAGTTGTGACCGTAAAGAAGGCTGAATGACAAAGAATTGATGCTTTTGAACTGTGGTGTTGGAGAAGACTCTTGAGAGTCCTGTGGACAGCAAGGAGATCAAACCAGTCAATCCTAAAGGAAATCAACCCTGAATATTCATTGGAAGGACTGATGCTGAAGCTGAAACTCCAATATTTTGGCCACCTGATGGGAAGAGCTGACTTACTGGAAAAGGCCCTGATGCTGGGAAAGATTGAAGGCAAAAAGGGAAGGCAGAGGATAAGATGGTTAGATAGTATCACTGACTCAATAGACCTGAGTTTGAGCAAACTCTGGGAGATAGTGAAGGACAGAGAAGCCTGGCGTGCTGCAATCCACAAGGTCACAAAGTGTTGCACATAACTTAGCAACTGAACAACAACAGAAAAACAACTTCTTCAGGTAATGTTCTCACCACTGGATCTTTGGCACCATCAGGGTTTGTGCTCTGGCTTTGTATTTTAATTCTTTTGTTCTGTCTGCCCTGCATGTTTCATGTGTACAAACCACAAAAATGAAGTGGGCATACCTGGAGCAGGCTAGGCTTCTCCCCACATCTTCCCACATGTCTCTCCTCCCTCTCCCACCTCTGCTCCTCCAGGAGAAGCTAGGCAGTGATATGAATTATTTATGTGATCCCCCAAAGACATGTTGGGGTTCTTATCCCCTATATCTCAGAACATGACCTTATGGGGATTCAGGGTCTTTATAGAGGTGATCAAAAAAAATGAGGCATGGCAGGCGCCATGTCGGGCCTCGAAGGAGGCAAGAAGCAGCCCCTGAAGCAGCCCAAGAAGAAAGCCAAGAAGATGGATGAGATGAGTTCCAGCAGATACAGAAGGAGGAGCAGAAGAAACTCTAGGAACTAAAAGCGAGGGCTGTGGGGAGAGGCCGCTTGACCACAGGTGGAATTAAGAAATCTGGCAAAAAGTAAGCTGTTCCTTGTGCCTAAGGCAATGGCGAACCTTCATTCCGTTCTTGTTTAAACACCTGGATGTCCTGCCATGACGTCTGTTGCCACCTAGAGCTGATAATAGAAGGAAGCGTTGTCTTGGAACCTATTGTCCATTGAATAATAAACTTGTGTGAAAAAAAAAATCATACACTGGCTCATCTTGTCTTTAGTACTTCTCAGCCATTCCTACCTTAGCTGTGAGACACACAAAAACCCAGCCCAGAATATTCCTGCCAGAGTGTTCTTTAGTCTTTGTTCTATCCTGAATTCTACACCACCTGGAATTAACCAATTTATTTGCAAAAAGGGGCTTCCCAGGTGGCATAGTAATAAAGAATCTGCCTGCCAATGCAGGAGATGTAAGACATGGGGGTCTGATCCCTGGTTGGGAAGATCTCGTGGAGGAGGAAATGGCAAACTGCTCCAGTATTCTTGTCTGGGAAATTCCAGGGACAAGAGAGCCTGGTGGGCTACAGTCCATGGGATTGCAAAGAGTCAGACACAATTGAGCAACAGAGCACAGCAACATAGCAGCCTTTTAAAAAAATGAAAGAAAATGAGGCATTGTGTGGACCCTACCCTGATATGACTGGCATCCTTAAAAAAGGGAAAATTAGACAGACAGCTACAGAGGGAGGCAGTGAGAAGACACAGGAGAAGACATCCATGTGACTGGGTGATGCATCTGCCAGCCAAGGATGGCAAGGATGTTGGCAGGGGCCAGGAAGGACCCTCCCCTGGAGACTTCAGAGAGAGCGTGGCTCTTTTCGTGCCTCAATTTTGGAGTTCGAGTCTCTAGAGCTAAGAGTAAGTTTCTGTGGTTCGAGCCCCAGTTCGGGGTGCTTTATTTTTCTAGTAGTAGTGTACGGATGTCAGAGTTGGACTGTGAAGAAGGCCGAGCGCCAAAAAATTGATGCTTTTGGACTGTCGTGTTGGAGAAGACTCTTGAGAGTCCCTTGGACTGCAAGGAGATCCAACCAGTCCATTCTAAAGGAAATAAGCCTTGAATATGTAGTGGAAGGACTGTGCTGAAGCTGAAGCTCCAATATTTTGGCCACCTAATGCAAAAAGTTGATTCATTGGAAAAGACTCTGATGCTGGGAAAGATTTAAGGTGGGAGGAGAAGGAGGCAACAGAGGATGAGATGGTTAGCTAACCTCAGTGACTCAACGGACATAAGTTTGAGCAAACTCTGGGAGATAATGAAGGACAGGGGAGCCTGGCATACTGCAGTCCATGGGGTCTGAAAGTGAGACATGACTTAGTGACTAAACAACAACAACAATATTAAGGCAGTCACAATAGGGGGAGTTAATTCATCAGACATGGGGGAAGAAAGCTTTTTAAATAGTACATTGATCAAGGGGTAATATTATACCTGATTTTATGTTCTCATTTATGAAATGGTTGCACACCAACCAGGACTTTTTGAGAAACTGAATATACTTTCTTTTTTATTGTTTTTTTTTTTTTAATTTTTTAAACTTTGTGATGGGTGCTTATCTCGGTGCTTGGGCTCTTTTCTAGTTGTGGCATGTAGGCTTAGTTACTCCGGGGCATGTGGGATCTTAGCGCCCCAACCAGGGATCGAACCAGCGTCCCGTGAATTGGAAGGTGGTTTCTTAAACTTTGGACCTCCAAGCCCCGAGAAACAGTATATTTTTAAAACTTACAAGGTTCGCTTGGTAAGAACTTGTCTCACAAAAGGAACTATCCCTTTGTAGACCAATTTTGTAGACTTGTTTTATCTACATTGTCATTCATTTGGTCTTTTCAGAAATAAGAAACATGTGATTTAAATGTCACAGAACATGAAAAAAGTGTGAGGCTAGCTCCTCTCCCATGTTGGCACCATGGTCCTACCTGACCTACCTCTGGAAAGCATTTGGAGCTGCAGTGTGAGATTCAGGGGCCTCAGTCCTGTTCAAAAAGCTCCCCTTTGCCGCGGGCAGGCTGCACAGGGAAGACTAGGAAAGTCACCATGATTTCCCTTGTCATCTGTGCTGCTGCCTGCTGTGGAAAATGTGATGATGTTTATTGATTCTGGCTGCAGACTGGGACTATTTTTAGCAGCTGGACTGGCCTATAGTAGGCCCAGGGACATCCTCTGCATGGGGTGGGGGCAGGGCAGGGCCCTCCTGGAGCCGCCCCATGGAGCCAGAGGAGGAACAGTACCCACGTGCTCTGGCACCTTCCTCGGCAGCCTGTGCTCTGCGTGAGCATCCCCAACGTGGGCTGAGTGAGTCACCTTCCTAACTGTGCTTGGCAAACACCTGGAAGGCTGTTGTACTGGAAGTGAGCGGAGGGGCTTGGACCCTGCCACACTCTGATCCTCTGATTCTGCCTGGTACTGGGCTCTGACCCCCTGGAACACTGTTGGCCAAGGGCGAAGGTCTGAAGGAAGCATGCCAATTTCTGTCTTCCTCTGCAGGCCCCCGCTGCACATGGAGACCTTGCACCCCTCCTTCAAGTGGTCTCGTGAAATGGACACAGTCCGAGTCTGAACCAGAGCTCGCCTTCATGATGGTGGCTGTGGTCCCTTGGCTGGCATCAGGCCCTGTGGGTGGGGGCCACACTGTCCCCAGGTGGGAACTCAATGTCCCTCCCCAGCGGGAGCTGCCCTTTCCCAGAGGGTGTGGACCACAGGCATCCTGTCCTCCCTCCTCATTTCCTGGCCTGGAGAAGACCTGAGTCAGTCCACGAAGCTGGTGGAGGAGGCTGCCTTTTGCAAAGAAACATAGATGCCAAGCAAGGTGACTGCTGCCCAGGACCGCCTCTAGAGAGGGCGTGGCCTAACCTCCTGCAGATCGCAGACTGTCTGTACCAGGGCTTTGAGATCATCGAGGGTGACGTGTGTCCAGCCTGTCACTTGGAAAAAGTCTGGGAGGGAGAATCCTCTTGGATAATGTCCTGCAGGACGTTGACTCAGGACCGTGACTGTTCATCTTCTCAAGGACTCAAAATACAGTTAGAGAGTGCACTTCCCACATGTATGTGACTTCAACTTATATATTATTATTTTTTAGAAAGTAACAGAAATATTTTATTTTGCTAAACTGATTTATTTATTTGGCTGCCTCAGGTCTGAGTTGCAGCATGCAGGATCTTTCTTTGATGCGTGGACTCTCTAGTTGTGGCACAGGGGCTCAGTAGTTGCAGCCCATGGGCTTTGTTGCTCCACGGCGTGTGGGATCTTAGTTCCCTGACCAGGGATCGTCCCCTGCATTGCAAGGTGGACTCTTACCCACTGGACCACCAGGGAAGTCCCTCAACTGCTTCCTTGGTGGCTCAGATGGTAAAGAATCTACCCGCAATGGGAGAGACCTGGGTTTAATCCATCGGTTGGGAAGATCCTCTGGAGAAGGGAATGGCAATCCACTCCAGTCTTCTTGCCTGGAGAATCCCATGGACTGAGGAGCCTGGTGGGCTACAGTCCGTGGGGCTGCAAAGAGTCGGACACGACTTAGCAATAAACACTTTACTGGGATACAACTGGCATAGGGTAAAACTCAGTTCTGCACGAGTTTTGACTCATGTACCCAGTTGTGTTACCACCACACAATCCAGAACAGACGTCTACCACCCCGAACCATTCCCTACCCCTTTACAGTCAGCCTCCTGCTTCCGCCCTAGCCCCTGGCAACCAGTGACCGTTCCAGTCTCCACTGAATGAATTTCCAGAATGCCATCTCAATGGAACCTCCCACTTCCATTGGGAGGATGTGGCTGTTGAATGTGGCATTTCCATGATACATAATGCATTTGTGTCGAGTCCGTGTTGTTGCACGTACGTGTCTGTAGTGTCTTCCTTGTCATCCAGCTGATAGATAGACTGTTGGTTTGTCTAGTTTGGGGTGATTATGAATAAAGTTGCCATAAACATTTGTATACAAGTTTTGGTGTAAACATTAGTTTTATTTTAAAAATATTTATTTATTTAGCTGCATCAGGTCCTAAGGGGATTCCCAGGTAGCTCAGTGGTAGAGAATCTACCTGCCAGTGCAAGAGACACAGGTTTGATCCCTGGTTGGGAAGATCCCCTGGAGGAGGAAATGGCAACCCGCTCCAATATTCTTGCTGGGAAAAATCCAATGGATAGAAGAGTCTGGCGTGCTGCAGTTTGTGGGGCTGAGAACAGGCAGACAGACCTAAGCATGCATGCACATCAGATCTTAGTTGCTAGCATGTGGGATCTTTCATTGTGGTGCATGGACTCTCTAGTGCAGTGAGGGATTAGCTGCTCCATGGCCTGTGGGATCTTAGTTCCCTGACCAGGGATTGAACCCTAGTCCCCTGCATTGCAAGGTGGATTCTTAACCACTGGGCCACCAAGGAAGTCCCTGTAAACATTAGTTTTTATTTCTTGGGTAAATATCTAAGATTAGACTTGCTAGGTCATTTGGTGAGTCTATATTTAAATTCATCCTGAAAGTAAAAATGAAAGTCACTCGGTCATGTCGGACTCTTTGTGACCCCATGGACTGTACAGTCTATGGAATTCTCTAGGCCAGAATATTGGACTGAATAACCTTTCCCTTCTCCAGGGGATCTTCCCAACCCAGGGATTGAACTCAGGTCTCCCGCATTGCAGACTGCCAATCTGGGACTTCCCTGGCAGTCTAGTGGTGAGGATTCTGCACCTTCACTGCACGGACACTGCTTGGGGAACTAAAATCCCACAAGCTGCATGTCACAACCAAAAAAAAAAAAAAAAGAAGTGAGAGACAAACTACCAACCTGTTCTCCAAAGTGGCTATAGTATTCTGTGCTCTTGTCAGTGATTTATGCAAACTTCATTTGCTTTGCAACCTCACCAGCACTTAGCATTGTGAGTTGTTTATTTATTTTTTTTAAAGAAATTGTATTTATTTTGCTTTTTGGCTGTTCTGGGTCAACAATGAAGATTGATGCTTAACAGAAGAAAAAGTTGTCAAAGAAACAATGCAAATAAATTTACTGGAATTGCAGGACATGATTTTCCTGATTGAAGGTGTGAACCAAGTTTCTCAATAAAACATGAAACAAGGTGCATCATGTTGAAATTTCAAAACACAAGGGGTTAAAAAATTCTAAACATTTATAGAAGAAAAACAGTGGGATATTCAATGCATCAAAATTTCTCAATAGTGTTATAGTATTAATAATATTGGAAAGCAGAAAATAGTGGGGGCAATGCCTTCAAAATTCTAAAAAGTTTTACTTGGAATTCTTTATCTGTACAAACTGTCAAATAAAGGACAGAATAAAGGTGTTGAAAATATGTAACATTTTTAAGAACTAAAAATTGCACCCCACGTGCATCCTTTCTTAGGAAGCTACTGGAGGGTGTGCTTCACTTGAGTAAGAAAATAAACCTAGAAAGAGAAAGACATGGGACCCAGGACACACTGTATATAGCACAGAAAAATGCAAAAACATTCTCACTGAAGTTGAAGGGAACTCTTGGGAGGACATCTATGCCACAGCCAAAAAGTCAGCCAGTCCAGATACAAATGGGAGGACAGGGAGCTCCAGTCAGGATGTCTCCACCGGAGAAACAAACAACAAAACGAGACATGCATGCTTACCTGATGTGCATGATTTGGTTGGGATGAGTTTTTCAGCTTTGTCAGATTCTAACACTGGGGACGGAGAAGGCAATGGCACCCCACTCCAGTACTCTTGCCTGGAAAATCCCATGGATGGAGGAGCCTGGTAGGCTGCAGTCCGTGGGGTCGCTAAGAGTCAGACACGACTGAGCGACTTCACTTTCTTTTTTCACCTTCATGCATTGGAGAAGGAAATGGCAAGCCACTCCAGTGATCTTGCCTGGAGAATCCCAGGGACGGCGGAGCCTGGTGGGCTGCCGTCTATGGGGTCACACAGAGTTGGACACGACTGAAATGACTTGGCAGCAACATTGGGGAAGAAGTGGTCCATGTATGTGTGTTAGTGGCTCAGTTGTGTCTGACTCTTTGCAACTCCATGGACTGTAGCCTTCCAGGCTCCTCTGTCCATGGGATTTTCCAGGCAAGAATACTGGAGTGCGTTGCCATGCTCTTCTCCTGGGGATCTTCCTGACCCAGGGATTGAACCCAGGTCTCTCACACTGCAGGCAGATTCTTTACCATCTGAGCCACCGGGGAAGCCCAAGTGGTCCATAGTACATAAAAAATTAAGTGTATGAAAAAAAATGAGTCAATAATTAACTTCAGGAAAAACAAAAATTTGCACAAGAAAAGAAAGAGTATCTTAGTGCTGTAAGAGACTTTCTTGTGACATTTATGGAGTCATAGTAATGCCAATCCTAAACATTGATTTGGCCAAAGATTGTGATATAATTGTGAAGATGATAAGTAGTGTGGAAGAGTCTGAGAGTGTACGGAGGATGGTGGAGGGTACTTTAATAAGTGAGCTAAGATGGCAAAAACAAACAAGAAATAGTGTAGTAATCATGTTAGTTAAAAATGTGAAGGTAAAGATTAAAATATAAAACAGTTAAGACATTTGAAAGTAACTCAATGGGGAGGGAATGGTAGATGGGAAGGGGTGTGGTGACAAACAAGCCTTGCAACACTGACTTTTAAAAGAATGTTATAAAAATTAATTAAAAAGGGAGGAAGAATCATCTTCATAAAAATTACAAACTCTCCTCTCAGGAGAAAATATGAACACTCCCTCTGAGCTGGCTTTAGAAACCCAAACCCAGCCATGTGGACATCAGGGCAGGTACCTTAGGTTGCCTGAGATTCTCCTTTTTGCTGTGTCCGGTGGCGGCGATGACCCTGGCCACTGAACCAGCTGAAGTCTGAGCACAGGCTTACGTGACTAAGTTAGAGTCACCTCCTGGCTTTGGCAGGTTTATGGGTTGGTACAGGTGGATTTATGGCTGTGCAGTCAGCCACCCGGTAACAAATGAGGGGTTCCAGCATGTTGGACTGGTGACACAGACACCTGGGAAAATGGAAACCATCCACCCAATGCTCTGTTTCCTGCTGTTTTCTGCAGTCTTTTTATTTTCTTTCCTAGTGGAACCTAAATGCTGGTATTTAGGCAGCAAAGGAGTTTGGGAGCTTCTCTGATCAGACAGAGGTTTCCTATCCTGTCCTGACACTCCTCGGACACGCCTTCTTTGGTAGTGGACAGGAGATTCTCCAGCAGATATCACCCCCACCCCCCAAGGAATTCTTCAGGTCCCTGCTGCCCCAGGGGTGAGCGTGGAAGGGAGGGGTAGCCTGTTCTCATCCCTTTGCTCAGACCACAAGGTCACATCTGATTTTTGTGTCCAGTTCTGAGATGTCAGAGCCCATCTGCTTAACCCGTGTATGTTTCCTGTGGTTGTCATAACAAATGATACAAATTGGTGGCTTAACCAACAGAAATTTATTTCCTCACAGTTCTGGAGGCCAGAGGTCCGAGATCAAGGTGTGGGCCGGGCTGGCTAGTTTCATCTGAAGGCTTCCTTTCGAACCTGACTCTTAGCTTCTGGCGGTGACTGCAGTCCACCATGTCCCTTGGCTTGTAGATGACTCACTGAGATCTGCTTCCATCGTCACATGATCGTCTCCTCCATGTGTCTCGTCACGTTGTCCTCCCTCTGTCTGTGTTTACATTTCTTTTTCCTTTTAAGGACACCAGTTCAATTGGGTTTAGAGCTCATCCTAACCTGGTATGACCTCATGTTAACTTGATTACATCTGCAAAGACCCTGCTTCTAAATAAGGTCACGTTCACAGATACTGGGGCTTAGGGGATGGACGTATCTCTTAGCAGGACACAATTTAATACTCTCTTGGCTGGCTCCACCCTCAACGGCTGCTCAAGACTTCTTGCACTGAAAAACCCCTTCTTCAACATGCTGGCCCTAGAAGCTAAACTCTTGTCACCGTCTCTCTTCCCTTGTCATCGAACTTCTTGCAGATGTCCTTCTCTTTTCCCATCAGGAGCATCCACCCAGCCCACGCCTTCTTCCTGGTTGTGCTCCTCACCCGTGTCCGCTGCATGCCCAGCACAGCACAGGTGCCCAGTGGTGACCCAGCTTTCCTGTTACTGGCCTCCTCCTTAAGAGCAGGCAGCTGCGACCTCTGCAGAGCTCACTCAGGGGTGGGACAGACCACCACCAGGAGCCTGATCTAAGTCACCCAGCACGGACGGGTACTTCCAGAGCCACTGTTTGGGGTGGGAGCTCCCACTGGGCTGGAAACTGTAGCCATTCTCCAAAGAGTGCCAGGAGGTGCTCCATCTGAGCCTGGCTTCCAGAACAGGCTTAATTTTTTGTTTAAAGAGTAATATAGACTAACTGACTCGATGAACATGATTCTGAGCAAACTCCAGGAGAGAGTGAAGGACAGGGAAGCCTGGTGTGCTGGAGTCCCTGGGGTCACAAAGGGTTGGACACGACTTAGCGACTGAGTAACAACCGAAACAACATGGACTAATTGGAGAAACATTACGGTGAATCTATAGAAAGTGAACATTATTATTTTAAAACATGTAGTTTTAAATTTCAAAGTACATGTGATTAGGATTAACCTAGCAATTAAAGACAATTTCCAATAAAAATGTATGTTTATGTTAAAC
Source organism: Bison bison bison (assembly GCF_000754665.1). NCBI lineage: Eukaryota > Metazoa > Chordata > Mammalia > Artiodactyla > Bovidae > Bison > Bison bison. The sequence goes on from NW_011494609.1 coordinate 9,396,043, forward strand.
TCCCAGTTGTCTCATTGTAAATAGTTATTTTTACAGTTAGTAAGAGTCAGTAAAAAAAAAGAATGCTTTTCTAAGCAGCTTGTATACATATTGTGGAGTCCTATTATACTTTACTTAGCAAAAATTTTTTATAGATAGTGAAAAGACAAATTCTAGCCTTACCCTGAATGAATTATCACAATTTGAAAAAGTACAGACCAGCAGGGTTGAACCTCTCTGGTGATGCAGTGGATAGGAATCTGCCCGCCAATGCAGGGAACATGTGTTCGATCCCAGGAGCAGGAAGATTCCATATGCCCTCAAGCCACAACTTCGAAGCCCACACATTCTAGAGCCTATGCTCCGCAACAAGAGAAGCCACCAAAGTGAGAAGCCTACGCGCCACAACTACAGAGTAGCCCCTCCTCTCTGCAACTAGAGGAAGCCTGCACAGAACAAAGAAGATCCAGTGCAGCCAAAAATAAATAAATGAAATCTTAAAAACAAACAAATGAGCGAGGTTAATTACATCAAAACAAAATAAAATAAATTGGTTTACTTGGACTTCCCTGGTAGCTCAGTTGGTAAAGAATCCACCTGCAATGCAGGAGACCCCAGCTCCATTCCTGGGTCAGGAGTATCCACTGGAAAAGGGAAATGCTACCCACTCCAGTATTCTTGGGCTTCCCTGGTGGCTCACCTGGTAAAGAATCCACCTGCAATGTGGGAGACCCGGGTTCGATCCCTGTGTTGGGAAGAGCCCCTGGAGAAGGGAAAGGCTACCCACTCCAGTATTCTGGCCTGGAGGATTCCAGGGACTGTATAGTCCATGGGGTCTCAAAGAGCCGGACACGATTGAGGGAATGTCACTTTCATTTTCAAGTAGTAAGGATAAATATTTGTTATCTTCAAATAATAAACTTTTCTTAAATAACACCTATCTCACACTCCCTCAGAATAAATGACACACAATCTCTGTTGTTTTTACAAAAACAAGACTTTGACGTTTTTACAAAAACAAGACTTTGACATTTTTATAAATCCATAGATAAATAATTCTTGATTAAACCTTGAATGATTTTTGCCATTAATTTAAAGCATGTTGTGTTTTAAGAAGCTGCAAAAGGAAAAGGAAAATGTAAATTTCAGTTCTGTTGGTTTTATTGTCCCCTTTCTTACACTGTTTTCAAAATGTAGTGAATAGGATATTCTCAAGGCAATAAAAAATCAGAGATACAGGTCAAATGATTTTGGTGGATGATAAAGTTTAGACATTTCTATATAATAAAAGAAATTATTTTCTACCAAAGTTCTGAACTTGAGCTTGCCCCCTGCACCCTCAAAGGTCAGAGGTCAAACCAATGTGCCAGAGACTGAGAAGGGCCACGGAGGGGGCTTCCCACCTGACCAGTTGATGCTGGGCAGGCCCCCTGGTGGCCCTTGGAAACCTCAGTTTTTTCATCTGAAAAGTGGGAATGATGGTTCTTTCCTCCTTGGGTGACTGTAAGAATTAAACAAAATACACAAAATACTCAGGCTCAGTGCACGGCTGATTATCCATTAAATGTCGATTTCCCATAAGCAGTGGCCTCCTGTGCCCCGCTGTGCATTCAGGGTCATTCTGTGAGCTGACTGGCACGCCTGCCATGACTGGCCTCCTGCAGGGCCTACTCTGGGGCTCCTCCCTGGGCTGTGGTGACGGTGCTTCTCTGCAACAATGAAGGCAAACAGGTTGGCACCGTCAGCTGGGCTCAGCCGGGTCCTCCTGGGAAGACCAGTGGAAAGGGGGCAGTTTTCAGAACGCAGGCCCCACCCTGCTCTGATTCCCAGTACAAGGGACTGGGACTGTGGGGTCAGGTTGACGGAAAGAGCTTAGAACTTGGAACTGGAAGCCCTGGGTAGGGCCTTGGGGGCTGCCAAGTCGCACTGTGGACCTATCTGGCCACTCCCCTGCCCAACGCCTGGCACCAGGGCACCCATTGCCTGGAGGGAGCCTTCCTGGGCCTCCATCTTCCTCACCTGCCTCCCACACGCGTCCCGGATTCTGCGGTCTCTCTGTTCCCCGAGCCAAGTTGGTGTCACGTGGATGGACATTCATTCAGGGGTGGATGGAGATCAGTTTGGTGCATTATTCCTCTTGTGAAGGCTTTATTTGTTGAACTGTGATAAAGATACACAAAACATGAATGTACCATTTTGACTGTTTTTAACTGTACGGGTCAGTAACATGAACTCTGTTCACACTGCTGTCCAGCCATCGCCACGGCTCCATCTGCAAAACATGTTTATCTTTCCAACCCGAAGCCCTGCCCCCATGAACTGCTCACTCTCACACCCACTCCCATCCCCTCCCGCAGTCCCTGGCCCCCACCTTCCAGCTTGCTGTCCCCATGAGTTTGGCTCCTCTAGGGACCTCGTGTAAGAGGAATCATATTTGCTCTTTCATGGCTGGCTTCTGTCACTGAGCACTGTGACCTCAAGGTTCATCCATGTTGCAGCAGCTGTCAGAATATCCTTCCTCTTAAGCTTGAATACCACTGCCTTGACTGAATGAACCACACTCTCCTTGGACTGCATTCCAGTCATCCATCCATGGACACTTGAGGGGCCTCTGCTCTTGGCAACTGTGAGTCATGCTGCTATGAACACAGGGTGTGCAGATATCTGTTTGAGCTCCTGCTTTCAATTCTTCTGAATATATACCCAGGAGTAGAGTTGCTGGGTCATATGTCAATTCTATGTTTAATTTTTTGAGGAATCATAAAGGTTGCATTTTATTTATTTTTTATTGAAGTATAGTGGATTTATAATATCATGTTAATTACAGGTGTACAGAACAGCAATTCAGTTCCACACACACATATATTCTTCAGATTCTCTTCCCTAATAAGTTATTACAAAATATTGAATTCCCTGTGCTACACAGTAGGTTCTGGTTGCTTATCTGTCTAATACACAGTAGGGGGTATATGTTAATCCCAACCTCTTAACTGATTTCAATGTTGTATTTTAAAACAGGGATTTAAAAATCAGCGTGGAAAGTAAGACATCAAGCAGAATGGAGAAAGTGCCTGGATCTTGCCGACCCAGCCAGACCGGGGCTGGAATTCTGGCCCTCCATAATCATAGCCAAGTTACTTCACTTTCCTGAGCCTCACTTTCCTGGTCCATAAAATGGGATTAATACCATTCACCTCGGGTCATGCAGGGTTCTGAGAAATTTTAACTGCATTAGGAATGTTGGAAAGGCTAATGGCTTAGAGCAAGGGTCAAAAAGCCACGCTATGCACCTGTTTTTGTGCTGCCCGAGAGGCAGGAATAGTTTTCACATTTTTTGAGGGTTGTAAAAAAACGAAGAATTTGTGTCAGAGTCAAATGTGGCCCACAGAGCCTAGAACATTTACTCCCCAGGCCTTTTTAGGGAAAAGCTCCTGATGCTTCATTTAGAGAACAAACTGTAAATGTACCAAAGTCGGAGTACTTGGGTTCAAGGACAAACTATGTGACCTTGACCAGGTCCTTCTGTACCTTGGTCTCCTCAGCTGTAACATGGGGATAACAATGCCCATGACCTGTTGTCTCATCTCCGTCTAGTCTCTGCTCAGTGAGGCCATGCTTGCTCCTTCTGGCACCTTCTGCTCTGTGGTCTGCCTCCCCGCCTAGGGTGGAAGGCTCACCTGGGCATGGATGTTGAGATGCTTTGCTTGCTGACGTGTCTCTGAACTTTGCAGGGAGCAGGCGCTTGGTAGATATTTGCTGAGAGAACTCAGACCCCTGGGGAAATGTGAAAACCAAATGTTAGCGCACACGGAGGACATTGGCACAGTGCTGGGATGGGTGCGTGCCCAGGGCAGAGTTAGCCCTGAGCTGGCATGTACTTGGGGGAGGGGGTGGTTCTTCCCACAGGGCAGGTTCTCAGGGGTGTCTGCCCTGGGTGCTGGCCCAGCCTAACACAACTTGGTAGAAAAACAGTAGGAAATGCAGTGGAAAAGCTTGCTTCCTGGAGGCTGACACATGGGGTGTGGTGCCAGCGAGTGTGCAGACCAGCCCCATGATCCAAAGCAAACATGGTCACCTCCCCGAAGACCTGCCTGACTGGTCCCCACACCTTCTTGAGGACAGACGGCGAGAGGACAGGGCCTGTTTGCTACAATGTCTTCAGGGAGTTGGAGCCCCCCACCCCCTGCAACACCCGGCTTTGCCTTGTTGACCAATGCCTCCACTGCAATCCCGCAGGTGACCGCCCCTCGATCACACACTGGAAGGCCTTGCCTCCGTTTGACAGATGAAGCATTGAGGCTCTCAGAGCCAAAATGATCATCAGGCTCACTGTTATGGTGTCGCATTGCTGGGACTTGACCCAGGATGGCATGGCATGGGGTCTTCTACTGTGCAGAGAATGGGTGAACAGAAGATGCACTTAAGAAGGGGGCATTGGAGTCATGGACCCTCTGAGAAAGAGGTAGGAAGTCAGACCATCCTTCTGGAAGAACCAAGGATGGGTGGGATGGTTCTCCAGGCTACGCCTGTGACTGAGGGTAAGGACTAGGGGGCGGGATGCAGGCACACAGAGTTTTCTCGGATGATCTGCAGCAGAAAACCTGCAGATGCACGGGCTACCCCACCTCTACAGGTGGCTTCCCTGAGGACAGGGGGCTTAGATGTCAAACCCCAAAGTCAAGGCGATCTCTGTGAATCTCCATGGCCTCTCATCGTGGCCACTGGAAGGATGACTCACCCTCACAAACATGCTGACCTGATTCTTTTCTCAAAGCCCTTTTTTTTTTTTTTTCTGTGGTTCTCTCCAGGGCAGGTCATGCTCCCAGCACAGAGGCTGGGGTTGGGTTCTAGGGGAGGGTGGAGGCAGAGGTGGCCCGGAAGGAGCAGGGTGGGGGAGCAGGTAGAAGTGGCTTTGTTGACAGATAAGTCAACCGATGTCAAGGCATGTCAGTGCCTCCCTCAGCAGGAAATGCAGGTCGAGTGACATACCTGAAGTTCAAGAACAATTATTAGCTAGCAATCCGCTAAGACAGTCTAACAGGACAGCCCCCAGTTTCCCAGGGCAGCGAAGGAGGGCATCAGAGAAGCCCAACTGCCTGGTTCAGAGAAATGATCCTCACCCATTCCATCAGAGGCAGAAAGGGAAAGTGAAATTGCCTGCAGGAGAGAAACAGAAAGCCCTCAGAAGGGAATCCAGGCCCTCACCCCTCTTCCATCAGCTCAGGGGAGAGGCTAGGGAGCAGGGATGAGGATTCGGAAAAGAAGGAGCAAGATCAGGCCACTTCCATGAGCCAAGAGCACCCTTATCACATTTACAGCATCATCACTTAGACTGTTACTCTGCATGTAAGTTAAATAAGCAGAGTGACAATATACAGCCTTGACGGACTCTTTTCCCAATTTGGAACCAGTCCATTGTTCCACGTCCGGTTCTAACTGTTGCTTCTTGACCTGACTACAAGTTTTGCAGGAGGCAGGGAAGGTGGTCTGGTACTCCCATCTCTTGAAGAATTTTCCACAGTTTGTTGTGATCCACACAAAAGCTTTGGTGTAGTCAATAAAGCAGAAATAGATGTCTTTCTGGAATTCTCTTGCTTTTTCTATGATCCAAAAGATGTTGGCCATTTGATCTCTGGTTCTTCTGCCTTTCTAAATCTAGCTTGGATATCTGAACATTCTCGGTTCACGTACTGTTGAAGCCTAGCTTGAAGGATTTTGAGCGTTACCTTGCTAGCGTGTGAAAAGAGCACAAATGTGCAGAAGTTTGAGCATTCTTTGGCATTGCCCTTCTTTGGGATTGGAATGAAAACTGACCTTTTCCAGCATATGCTCACTGCTAACACATCGGCATGCTAAACAACACCCACAGTCACCATGACGGTTGCAAGGCCGAGCATAAATGGTCAGAAAGTGAGTGGTGGCCCAATTCCTGGAACCTCTTCCCCTTTCCCAAAACAGCTGGAATACTCCTCCCACTCAACTGCCTCTGAAATTACCCAGCTCTATAAAAACGCTGGGGCCTTTCGCCTACTGAGATGGACTACAGTCTGTCTGTGGAACATGTATCTCTCTGAATAAACGTCCTTTCACTTTACTAAGGCTTGCTCTTGAATTCTTTCCTGCGGGAGGCCAAGAACTCACACTCGGCAGCCATCACAGGGACTCGCCTGAGGCCTGGGATGTGAGCACCCTCTCGCGCCTCGCACTGTCTTTCCTGCGGCACCATCACGGGGTAACAGTGCCTTATGCATTTCAGGCTCTGGACAGTAACTGTCCCTACCTGGGAACCAGAGGATGAGATGGTTGGATGGCATCCCCAACTCCATGGACATGAGTTTGAGCAAGCTCTGGGAGTTGGTGATGGACAGGGAAGCCTGGTGTGCTGCAGTCCATGGGGTCACAAAGAGTCGGACACAACTGAGCGACTGAACAGAACTGAACTGGGAACTGGGAGACTTACCCCAGGGGCACCTATGCCCCGAGGGCATCTCTGACCCCCTGGGGAAGGTGTGCAGGTGCCAATGCTCTTGGAGATACTGTTCCCCTCAGTGGCTGCTCAGCAGGGACACAGAGGGGCAGGGACGAGGACTATGTGTCCAGGAGCTGAGAGAAGCTGGCAGTTCAGCAGTAAGATGGGGCCGGGGGGAGGGTAGCTTCTGCGCATTCAGGCTCTGGGTTTGATTCTGTTGTTGTTCAGTCGCTCAGTCGTGTCCAACTCTTTGTGACCCCGTGGACTGCAGCACTCCAGGCTCCCCTGTCCTTCACCATCTCCCAGAGCTTGCTCTAACTCATGTTCATGGAGTCAGTGATGCCATCCAGCCATCTCATCCTTTGTCATCACCTTCTCCTCCTGCCTTCAATCTTTCCCAGCATCAGGGTCTTTTCCAATGGGTTGGCTCTTTGCATCAGATGGCCAAAGTATTGGAGTTTCAGCTTCAGCATCAGTCCTTCTAATAAATATCCAGGGTTGATTTCCCTTTAGGGTTGACTTGTTTGACTTCTTTGCTGCCCAAGGGACTCTCAAGAGTCTTCTCCAGAACCGCAGTTTGAAAGCATCAGTTCTTCGATGCTCAGCCTTATTTGTGGTCCAACTCTCACATCCTACTATTACTTTCTAGTACCGAACTTTGGGAACAACCATAGCTTTGACTATATGGACTGGATTCAAACCTCAGCCCTACACACCCATAACCCTCCCCAGGCACTTCCCTCATCGCTAACATGGGTCTGGGGTGAGTGTCTGCCTCCCAGGATCCCTGCACCCAGCCCAGCCCAGAGTGAGGCTGAGGATGGGCAGATGGCTGGGACTGCTGCTCTCTCGTCCATCACCCGCCCTCTGGAGGCCATGGCTCCAGGCTGAGGCTGAGCCTGGGAAAAGCATTTCAAAGGTGACAATCAAAGGCCAAGTAGGCTTCCAGGAGCCAAGATCAGTAGGCCCAGCCATCCATATCAGTGGAAGGAAGGAAGCCACCAATTCCCACCTGAGGGGTGAGATAAAGGTGGAAGTGGCTGTGCTGGGGGACATGCTGGGGGGAAGGTCCCTGAGGACAGAGACATTCCTATTGGCTTTGTGACTTTGTCCAGGAAATTTGAGGTGTATACTCTGACCTGGCTGGAGCTCCTGATCTCCCTTCGCCTTCAACGAGAGGAAGGTTAACCATGCCTGCTTGCCTCCACTAGTTGGTCTAGAATGATGGAAACAGCACTGTAAAAACCTCATGGATGTCAGGCCCACCTGGACAATGCAGGGAAATCTCCCTCCTCGAGGTCCTTGATTTAATCCCACCTGTAGAGTCCCTGTTGCCACATAAGGTAACATATTCACAAGTCCCAGGGGCAGGACATGGGCATCTTTGGGAGTGTCAGTACTCTGACTCATGGACTCATGCCAGGATTTCCCTTGTAGCTCAGTCAGTAAAGAATCTGGCTGCAGTGCAGGAGACCTGGGTTCGATCCCTGGGTCGGGAAGAGCCCCTGGGGAAGGAAATCACAACCCACTCCAGTATTCTTGCCTGGAGAATCCCATGGACGGAAGAGCCTGGCAGGCTACAGTCCATGGGGTTGCAAGAGTCGGACACAACTTAGTGACTAAACCACCACTAATATTCTGTCTACTACATCTTCCAGGTGAGAAGCGAAGAGACAAATCTGACTTTAGGATGTAACTGGTAGTATAGAGATGCTTGGATAGAGTGCAGCTTCTACTTGAGCCTGTGATCCTGGGAATAGCTCTTAAGAAATGGAAACTTTGGCCAAAAGGGTTGCAGGCTTGCACCTTCTGATGAAAGCACCAAAGTCTGAATGCAGGACAAACTCTTTCCTAGAATCCAATGAGGCAGAGACGGGGACAGAGGGAACGCGTCTCTCTCTGTGTTTCCCGCACACAAAGACCGAGGCCCAGGGATGACTGGTGCTTACTTAGGGTGGACATCTGCGGGTCTGGTGTTAACTCCCCCAGGTCTCAGCATTCTGAACATCCAGCCGGGTTGGCTACTGAGTCTGGAGGATGTTTGCTGGCGTGTGTATTGGCGAGGGGGTCTCTCCCAGACATCTGCTGTCCTAGCTAGACCCCAGTCAGCGCTGTCCTCACATTGTTGCAGGAGGAAGTTCTCTTGGGAGGCACTGCTGCCAGCCAAGCGAGCAACTGTTTCAAACTTGATAAGAAACAGGCTCTTCCTTGCTATATTTAAAGTGCATAACCAACAAGGACCTACTTACAGCACAGGGAACTCCGTTCAATGTTACATGGCAGCCTGGATGGAAGGGGAGTTTGGAGGAGAATGGATACATGCATATGTATGGCTGAGTTCCTTCCTTGTTGTCCTGAAATTACTACAACATTGTTTGTTAATCAGCTATACCCCAATGCAAAATGAAAAGTTTTTTAAAAAAAGAAATAGGTAGTTCCCAGTGGACAAAGTTCCTACTGAGGCTCACTGGCCATTGGGGGTGTTTTCCCAGTAATGAAGGTGCCTTTGCTCTCATCTGTTCACAGGCTCTAACTTAGAAGTCAGGAGACACCCCTTTCCAACCTGAGCTGGTGGACGTCTCCAGCCAGGAACCGGAGTAGAGACCTGACCCTCCGCGCTCTCTGGAGGTCCCTGGCACCTGTCCTGTGTGGCATGGGACAGCAGCAAAGAATGTGGAAAAGAGGGGAAACAGGTGATCAGGAGCTTGTGGGGTGACCTGCTCCCTGGGATAATCTGGACGTCTCTCCAGTGTTTAAAACATCCATCCTGTTGGTTAGAAGGCTGCCCAATTTTATGGTTCCCTTTAAGCAGCAAAAAGGGAAAAAAGAGGAAAGTGGACATTTTAGAACTTGGACAAAAGCTGTCTCAGCAGGACCCTGGTGAATGACCAGTGCTCTAGTCTGCAGAAGAGGCTATTGAGACGTACACAGAGCAAAACCTATTAGCAATGAAAATTAATTAAAAAAAAAAAATCTCAGTATGACCAACTTCCAAGTGCATTGTTTTTTCTCAATTTAATGGAAGAATGTCGGTGTTATTTTTTGACTCCATCTGTTTGTTTTAAAGTCAGGCCACCCAGTGGGTAATTCAGGCTCAATCCTCATCTTTGGCTTTGTTGCAGAAATCTCTCATGTCTCTCGCAGGTAGAGCTGGTGACCCATTCAGGATGGCAACTCTGACTCCAGCCATCTCCCCTCCTAGGCTATCCTGGGGTCTGGGTGTTGCCACACACTTCGGAGAAGGAACGTGGGGGAGGCAGCCCCAGAGGAGGGGGCTTCAGGGATTCTGGCAGGTGTCAGCACTTCCGGTTGGCAGATGAAGCGAACGTGTGGTGCCATGTTTGCCTCACCCAAGTGGAGGTCCTGGAAGGGGAACTCAATTAAAATCGATTCGTCCTGAATTCGTGCTGGGAGGGCTGCTCCCTAGATGTACATGTTGAGGAAGGTTTCCTTTTCAGCCAGGCTGGGGAAGGTGCTGGGCTTTAACAGTCTGGCCATTCCATACCTGAAGAAGCACAGCTTGTGTTGTTGTTCAGCCGATAAGTTGTGTCCGACTCTTTGAGACCCCATGGACTGCAGCACGCCAGGCTTCCCTGTCCTTCACTGTCTCCCAGAGCTTGCTCAAACTCATGTCCACCGAGTCAGTGATGCCATCCAACCATCTCATCCTCTGTCACCCCTGTCTCCTTCGGCCCTCAATCTTTCCCAGCATCAGGGTCTTTTCCAAGGAGTCAGCTCTTCCCATCAGGTGGGCAGACGATGGCCCTCATCACATTTGCCCTGTTTCTGAGGATGGATCAATGCACAGACTCTCGGGGAGCAGCTGGCACGGGGCAGCTCTGCTCTGCCCCTCTGGACCCTTCTGGAAGACATACCTGGATCTGACCTGAACTACTGTTACTATCGCTTTTCCCATTGCCTGATCTGGTTCACGGTTACTCTTCCAAGTAGTAATGATGATTCCAAGCAGCTTCACTTTCACTTTTCACTTTCATGCATTGGAGAAGGAAGTGGCAACCCACTCCAGTGTTCTTGCCTGGAGAATCCCAGGGTCGGGGGAGCCTGGTGGGCTGCCATCTATGGGGTCGCACAGAGTTGGACATGACTGAAGCGACTTAGCAGCAGCAGCAGCAGCAGCAAGACAGCCTTGGCCTCATGCCTAGAACCTATGAATGTGACCCTGAATGGAAAAATAAAAAGAACTGTGCAGGTGAGATTAAAGATTTGGAGATGGGCAGAGGATCCTGGAGCACCCGTGTGGCCATCCTAAGTGTCCTCATGACCAGGGGACAGGTGGAGACCTGACTATAGAAGAAGAGATGCTCATGTGGCCAGAAAGGCAGAGCAGCCACCAGCCAGGAAGACAGCAGCCCCAGAAGCAGGACTAGGTGAGGAGTGGTCATCCGCTGGGACCCCCAGAAGGAGTCACTCCTGCTGTCTCCATAATTGTAGCCCCTATAGACTCATTCTGGACTTCTGTCCTCTAGAACTGTAGAAGAATATGTTCCTGTTGTTTGAAGCCACTCTGTGCTCAGTCACTCAGTCATGTCTGACTCTTGACAACACCAGGGATTGCAGCCCGCCAGGCTCCTCTGTCCATGGAATTTTCCAGGCAAGAATACCTGGAGTGGGTTGCCATTCTCTTCTCCAGGGGATCTTCCCAACCCAGGGACTGAACCCAAGTCTCTTGAGTCTACTGCACTGGCTGTGCTGTGCTTAGCTGCTCAGTTGTGTCTGACTCTATGCAACCCCATGGACTGTAGCCCACCTGGCTCCTCTGTCCATGGGAATTCTCCAGGCAAGAATACAGGAGTGGGTTGCCATGCTCTCCTCCAGGGGATCTTCCCGACCCCAAGATTGAACCCACGTCTCCTGCACTGACAGCAGATTCTATTCTGTCTGAGCCACCAGGAAAGTGGGTTCGTTACCACTAGTGCGACCGAGGAGGCCCCCTTGCAGTCACCAAGCGTTTGTTAGAGCAGTCGTGGGAAAGTCAAACAGTCTAGGACTGGGATCCAGGGGCTCAGGGCCCCCAGTGACCTCAGGGGGAGCTGGGCTAGGAAGTCAGGTGGAGCCGTCCCTTCCCCTGCCCCCCAAGACATCTTGGGAACAGCAGGTACTCATAAAGATATGGAGCAGGGTGGTGGTGAAGGGGGGCTCTGCTCATTGTGAACCTGCCTGTACCGTCTGGGTCTTCCACCAGTAGGTATCGTTATTGTCAAAGATGCCATTAGGCGTCATCTGTGCGGGCAGATTGTGTGTGTGTCCCTGTTTGTACTTGTCTGTGTTAAAGGGACAACTCTCACACCCACCACCTAGTGAGTGCTGTACTCCACTGGCCTTCACTGTCTGGGGGAGTTTCGCTTCTCAGGCTATCCGTGCTCCTCTCATCCCTCTCTTCCTCTCATCCTTCCCCCTCCTCCCACGCCTCCTCCCACCACGCCCCCACCCC
>NW_011494609.1:9408042-9441018 GCF_000754665.1 Bison bison bison
CCCTCCCTCCAACCTTTCCCCTAACCACTCTCTCACCCCCTCCCCAGCCCCCGCTTGGAGTCCCAGCTCCTGCCAGGGTAGGCAGGTGCTTGGGCGCCTTCCTGAAGGTGCACTTTCCTAACCTTTTCTGTGCAGGGGGCCCTGTTTCCTGGGCATTTCACTGCCACAGTGATTGCACACTTGTTTGGATGGACCCACAACCTGTTCAAGTTTTTCCTTCAATCTTCACAATCCATAAAGTGGATGGTTTTACTCCAGTTTTAAAGGTGAGGACATTGTAACTGTGGGAAGTTTGGAGACCAGTGGGAAACGACAGCCAGCAGCGGCCAAGCAGGGTCTTCCCGGCCGTCTGACCCCATGACCCTGTGGATGCCTCCTGGCGTGGAGAACGCGTGCCACTGGCCTGGCGCCCGAGGCTTCGGGGCTCCGTCGGGGACATCTCCTCCACCTGTCCAGCCGTCCACCCAGTCCCTGGTCGAGCGGTCACTGGGGCAGGAACCTCCCTGATTTCTGATTTCAGTAAGGATGGTTTGTGTTTTTTACCCATCTCCAAGGGACCTGGTTTTCTACCCAATCCACTGACAAGTCCTAGAGGCCCTCTGAAGATAGCACAGGGGGAGAGAGAGAGACCAGAGTTGTCCTTCCCCTCCCAGTCCTGGCCACCAAGAAGAAAAACAAGAGACTCATGTCACGTGCACAAGGTCAAACTATAAAACTCACACCTGTTCGGGCAGAGGCCAAGCTCCCTCATTCTGATCGGCTGCCCTCGCTGCTCCTTGGCAGCCCGGATGAGCCAGACCTAAGGTGTTAGCATGTCCAAACCAAGGCTGTTACTGTTAGGAGGGCCAGCCTGGATGCCCCCAAGTGAGAAGGCAAGAGAAGGAAATGTTCCAGAACAGATGCAGGAAGCCCTGGCCAGGTTGGCTGTCCTCTGTTGTGGACATGCTGGCCTGGCCGCCCCTTGCTTCTCCCTCCCTGTTTCCTTGTGATGACTTGCTTTTGGATAACCTAGCGCGTGGCTCACTCTCTGGGCCGCCTGATGATTGTTTGTGTTATTCTAAGAAGCAGATTGCTGGTTCATGCCCTGGCCTCCTGTGGGTGTGTCTGGGTCACGATCCTCTAGATCTTCTGAGTCAGAGGGTAGACCCATTTTGCAGATAAGGAATCAAAGGCTCTGAGAGGTAAGCTCACCTGCCCCAGCTTGTAACTCGGGCCGAGGAATCAGAGCCCAGCACTCATCTTTCCAACAGTGTAGGCAAGTTGCCCAAGTCAGAGGAGCCTGGGGTTTGAGCCGGCCTGAGTGCTGAATGTAAAGATCACGGCAGAGCCCTGTGCTCCCAGGAGCTCAGAATCTGGGATCCAGACATGCAAGGGGATCATTTTCTAAACTAGGGGCAGGGCACAGTTACTAAACAGCTGTGGGCATAGAACAGGGTGGGAGAGAGACAGGTCTGACTATTAGGGTTCCCAAAAGACACCTGAAGCTGAAGCTCCAACACTTTGGCCCGCCTGGTGTGAAGAGCCGACTTACTGGAAAAGCCCCTGATGCTGGGAAAGATTGAAGGCAGGAGGAGTAGGGGGAGACAAAGGATGAGATGGTTGGATGGCATCACCGACTTCATGGACATGAGTTAGAGCAAGCTCCGGGAGATGGTAAAGGACAGGGGAGCCTGGTGCGCTGCAGTCCATGGGGTCACAAAGAATCTGAGCTACCGAAAGGCAGCACAGAAGATGCCTCGCTGGGAGCAGGGTGGGAGTTTTAGGGTGACCATATGTGGAAGGGCCTCCCTGACCCAGGGAAGAGCAAGGCAAAGACAGAGTGGTGGGATGAGGCAGGGGCCGGAGGCCAGCCTGTGAGCCACTGGATGAACTTCAACAGTGATTTGAGTGGTGATGGGATCGGACTCACATTCCAGAGAGTTCTCCAGAGGCTCTGGTGGGGTTTGAGGAGACAGAGTGAATGAAGGGAGAGAGACATTCAGGGAAGTTCTGGTCCCTGGCTGGTGCCTTCGCAGATGGTGGGAGGCACCAGGTGTGCAGGCAGGCACTCATCTCTGCAGGGGAATCACTAGGGAGCAGGGTGGGTGCAGGTGTACCTCCAGGAGGGTCCACTGCCCATCCGGTCCTGGACCCTAGACCCTGAGCTGAGAGCAGAGGCTCCTGAGATGGACCCTGCTATCCTTTTGGGGACCTGGGGGCTGTGGGACTTCCTAGCCATGGGAAAGGCACAGATGTGGGACCCTCAGCTTCTCAGGATGGCCCTGGGCTCCTCACATGCCTTTCTTCCTCCACTTGCCCCTCCTTTCCTTCTGCACCCAGAGAAACTGGCTCTTCTGGTTATGTAGGTGATTGAAGTTCAGGGCCTAAGAATCTAAAGTTGACCTTGAGGTCTTCTTACTTACTGTCAGGGTCCTGCTCACCCCAGCTTGGAGGGCAGGAAGGTTTCCCATCTTCTGTTCTCTCTTCCCTGGGTACTTAGGTTTCAAATAACACTTATACAGCATTTGCCACGCGGGGAAGGTGTTTCTACTCTCAGTTTTACAGACAGGGAACTGAGGCGGAGTCTGGCTGAGTAGCTAGACCCCAGCAGTGGGGTCAGTGTCTGAGCCACTGAGTCTGGGCAGGGCTCAGCAACCTGGGGTGGACCAGCTGTGCTGGCGTTCGGATGTTCTGGGGTTTCTTCCACCACCCTCTGCCTTTACTGAGCCATCTTCCCACACAAGCCGTTGCAAGAGACACTGCCAAGGCACACACGACCACGATGAAAACCAAGGACATCGCTGGCCTCCTCAGACCCTCAAGAGCTACAGACACAGTTGAAGCATCTTTGGTTGCTGGGAAGTTCCAGGGTGTTCTTTGTGGAACACTGGAGGCATGGCAGGAAGCCCAGAAACCACCAATTGAAGGGGCTGAATGCATAGGGTAGAATGGGCATTTCAAGGTGGGCTGTCCTGGCTGACCCCTTACCCACAAGTACTCCTATTCATGTTTGATTCAAGGATCCCCCCCCACCTTTTTTAAATTTAAAGACATGGGAGATAGACAATGATAGCTTTGTGGACCTACATCATTGCTTCAGCATTTAGGCTACTGTGTATTTGGAGAGAAAAAAACAGGACAGTCTGGTGCCTGGAGCCCTAGGCTAGGCAACTGGAATATGCAGTCCAAGTCAGGGGGGGTGGGTAGGGGGGATGTGGGGGTTTCTCAAACCTCCAGGCTGTTCCCACCTCCCCACATACTCACACAGGGTCACGTGAGACCCAAAGGAAAGTGCTGACCTCAGCTACAAAAAATAATCTCTTGTTCAAAAAGCAGGAATAACCGACAAACAACCAAGCAAATAGCCCTAGAGACCCTCCAATCCATCCCTGTATAAAGACAGCTAGTGAAGAGTTCAGTTAACCCCAGCCCTAACCCCAAACGCCTTCCCAGATTCCACTGCCCTCTTCCCATAGGGAGCAGAGGAATCTGTCTGGCTTTCTAAAGTTCTGAGCTGGCAAACTGGACCAGGCTACACCTGGAGATGGGGAAGGACAGGGAAGCCTGGCATGCTGCAGTCCATGGGGTTGCAATGAGTTGGACATGACTGAGCGACTAAACAACAACAACTCTAGGAGAGGCCACAATCTTAGTATCCCCAAAACATCTATGGGACACAGGTTCTCTCTGACTCAAAATTTAGCCCCCAGCAGACAGGCTATCACCCTTCCATGTCTCTGGAGAGCCCACCTCCCTTTCCTGTGCAGCCTTTGGCCTTGGCACCTAGTTGCTGGCCCGTTACCTCTCCCCTTCTCGGGGTTCTGCTATCTTCATGGAAGAGCAGAGGCCACAAGGCTCTGAGCGGATGATGTCACCCACACTGCATCCTATTGGCTGGCTTGAGTCACAGGCCCAGCACCTTCCAGGCGTGCACACTAGACTCCTCCTGGGACGCGGGACGAAGGGGTGTGGATTCAGAAGGGAACAATTGCAGCTATTTTGGCAAAGAATCCAGTGCACAGGGATTTCTGCCTTTAATCCTTGCAGCAAACCCACTAGTCAGGTGGGAAAACTGAGGCACAGAGAGATCAAGTTCTTTGTTGCTGCTGGGAACTGGCAGAGCTGGGACATCAACAGAGGTCTGGGTTCTGGCTCCCTACATGTGCTGGCGACCCCACGACATGCCGTGATTCTCATCCCCAGCGCTCACCACCCCTCACTGCCTGACCACTGTAGTCCACCCCAGGCACTTGGAAATAGTGAGGGGTGGAATGGATCTGTGCCTGGCTGCCTGGGAGCCGTAGCCATTCTTGTCTCCACCTCCCCTCTCTCCCTCTGCAGGAGAGGGCCTCACTTGGTGCCTGGGTGTAGGGTTGCAGAGGGACTGTTTCCTCAGTGGCCTTCGTCAGAACCCATCTGTTGTGTACATTAGGCTCATAAATAATTCAGGCTGGCAATTATCCAGGGAGGAAGCAAACCTCTGTGCTCACAGCCAGGGCAGGCTACGACAAGAACCAGGTGAGTTATTTGTGCAGATGGAGCAGCAGGGAGGCAGCGATTCTTCAAGCTGTGCAGCCCTCCCTGCCTCTCAGGTGTTCTTGGGACCTCGCTTGTCCTGCAGAAGCTGCGTGCCTAGACCCTGGAGGTGGTCCCAGTGGCTGTGAGCAGCCCCTCAACACTCTCCTGCCTTGGCAGCCTCCCTCTCCAGGCCGGAGGATGGGAGCATAGAAGCTCAGCCTCCCTTTCGGCCAGAGGCAGCTCAGTTGCATTTCTACAGCAGCCACCTCATTCAGGTTCAGTTCAGTTCAGTCGCTCAGTCGTGTCTGACTCTTTGGTATCCCATGGACTGCAGCACTCCAGGCTTCCCTGTCCATCACCAACTGCCGGAGCTTGCTCAAACTCATGTCCATGAAGTCAATGATGCCATCCAACCGTCTCATCCTCTGTCATCCCCTTCTCCTCCTGCCTTCAATCTTTCCCAACATCAGGGTCTTTTCCAGTGAGTCAGTTCTTCACATAAGGTGGCCAAAGTATTGGAGTTTCAGCTTCAGCATCCGTCCTTCTGATGAATGTTCGGAACTGGTTTCCTTTAGGATGGACTGGTTTGATCTCCTTTCAGAGCAAGGGGCTCTCAAGAGTCTTCTCCAACACTACAGCAAAGAACTGAGACCGCCTCAGGCACAGACTCTGACGAGCTGAACCCCAGTAGCCTCCAGCAGGATGCACCCCTCTAGTCTCCTTGTTATGGGACAAAAACAGCCCCTCCCTGTTGGGGGCTCGGCTGATGGGTCCTTCTGTTACTTGCAGCCCAGTGTATCCTAAGCCACAGCGGGAGTGATTGGCAAGGATCCTGTATGTTTTTCTTTCTGCCCACTTCACTGGGTCCAAGCTCTTCATGGTTTCCTGCCTTGTTCACTTCTTAGGCTTCCTGAACTGGCCATCTAGAAGTAGGACTGCTCTCCTCCCATTGCCTACCATCATCTCTAACAAACATGGGGCTTCCCTGGTGGCTCAGTGGTAAAGAATCCACCTGCCAATGCAGGAGACGTGGGTTCAATCCCTGATCTGGGAAGATCCCACATGCGGAGGAGCAATAAAGCCCATGCACTGTAACCACTGAGCCTTGGCTCTAGAGCCTGGGAGCCACAATTACTGAAGCACACACACCCTAGAACCTGTGCCCCGCAACTGGAGAGCAGCCCCTACTTGCCACAACGAGAGAAAAGCCCACGCAACAACGAAGACGCGGCACAGCCAAAAACAAAGAAAATTATTTTAAAAAATCACCTGTTTAAGGAAAAGGTGAGTTTTTTCTTTTGTTTGTTTTTTTTTTTTTTAATGGGGAAAGAGAAAAGAAACTGCAGACTCAAGTGTAGCACGTGAGAAGCTCGTGGAAGTCATACCTGTGGTGACCCTCTTGGTAGCTCCAACTCGTGATATTCTGCAGACTTACTGCTGCTGCTAAGTCGCTTCACTCGTGTCCGACTCTGTGCGACCCCACAGACGATAGCCCACCAAGGCTCCCCCATCCCTGGGATTCTCCAGGCAAGAACACTGGAGTGGGTTGCCATTTCCTTCTCCAGTGCATGAAAGTGGAAAGTGAAAGTGAAGTCGCTCAGTTGTGTCGGACTCTTAGTGACCCCACGGACTGCAGCCCACCAGGCTCCTCCATCCATGGGATTTTCCAGGCAAGAGTACTGGAGTGGGGTGCCACTGCTTACGTATCCTTAAACCTTTGGGTAGAGCTGATGATTGCTGTGTGAGCATTTGTCATTCTCAAGCCCGATTTGAAATCTACTTCTTCCATTAGCAGGGATCTACCTGGTGGAGGTATAACAGGTTCTCCCACCCAGATGGTGCTTGCCTGTCTCTCAGGGGTGCAGGATGCCTTAGGAGGAATTCTGAGTGGTGAGGGGAGGCGTACAGGGGTGCCATCATGCAGATGCCCTGTGACTCTGGGTACATTACCAGACCTCACTCACATGCTTCTCGTTTCTAAAATGTGCTTCCCTCCTAGGGGTGTTGGGAGGATTGCACGAGTGTGTTCGTGTGCAGAGTATACAGAGCAAAACTACAGCGGTTACTAAACATTATAAGGAGCTTCCCAGGTGGCGCTAGTGGTAAAGAGCCCGCCTGCCAATGCACGTAGACATAAGTAAGAGACCTGGGTTCGATCCCTGGGTTGGGATGATCCCCTGGAAGAGGGCCTGGCAACCCTTTCCAGTGTGCTTGCCTGGAGAATCCCCATTGGACAGAGGAGCTGGCAGGTTACAGTCCATAGGGTCACACAGAGTTGGACACGACTGAAGCAACTTAGCATGAACCACACAAACATTATAAGGTTTTCCTCTTTAAATGTCAGAGCCCTGTCTCTATGATCCCTTGGGATGTTCCCAATCCTTTACATGCATTATATTTACATGTACATTTTTTTCTTCTCTTCCAGTAGTGGGCAGATGCTTAGGACCAGTGTTCTTGGGTTCAGTCAGTGCCTGGAAGAGAGACACTCAATCCATGTCGATTTTACAGGCCATTACCTACTCCTTCCTTCCTCTCCTGCTTCTTTTTTCTTACTCTTTCATTCGTTCACTTTATTCATTCATGCAGTCATGCAGTCATGCGCTCACACATAGTGTTTATCAAACACCTGAAGTATGCCAGGAAATCCAACGACCTTTCATCCAGAACTCTCCCATCCAGATTGCATTAGGAAGTTGTTTTCATCTTTGTCAAATCGTTGGAGAATAACCAGCAGAAAACAAAGTTGAGCTAACCTTACAACAATGAGTGTACCCTGCTCATCATCCACCCACTTCTGATCAAAGGGCCGCTGTGTAGGGTGTGACTGCTCTTGCAGCCTCTCAGCCGTCCTCCCCTCCCCCACTCCCACCCCCATCCCCGTCTGGAGGACTCCAGGAACCCACTTACGGCCCGAGTCCTCCTCTGGAGAACATGTGACCTGGGTCCTGTTCTGGAAGACAACCAGACACAACCAGAGCCCCTGTGAGAACAGAGCACAGTTGCTTTGAACTTCTTGTTTTGAGATCAACTGCGGTTTCAAAGGCACAGCAGAGGTCCTCCTCTGTAACAACCTCTGCCCACACCTGTAACAACCTTCTTGATGGCTGGTGACTGGGCAGTGACCCAGAATGTCCCCCTTCCCAGACAGGACTCTGCCCTGCGTGTCTCTGTGACACCATGAATCCTCTGCCTGGCCAGCATCCTGGTCTTGCGTCCCTTCGGCCTCATCGTCTTTCCAGTGACGTTTGCTCCCCGGGGCATGTTTACTGCCCAGAGTTGGCGGAGTGAGTTAATTACAGTAAATTATAAAATGGCCCTTAAGTGGCTTGCCCTCACTTGGTGAGCCAGTGGGGGAGAGTGAATGTTCTTAGCAGAAGCTCAGTTGAGAGAAAATGAAGGGGGGAGGGGAGGCAGTAAAATTTTAATTGGATTTAATAAATGAGTGGTGAGGGGTTAGTCCTCTTCCCAGAAAGAGGGACTTTTTTGGTTTGCCTTGATCAGTTGATTGGAACTTGCAGGAAGAATAATTACCACATACTGAGTTATTACTTAAAGTTGGACACGACTGAGCGACTGAACTGAATTGAACTAAACTGTTACTATATACTAGATTTTTTTAACATATAATTATTCAATATTTTAAATTCCTAATAAGATGGGAGTTATCTGCATCATACAGAAGACAAAGGGGACCTCTGTTGTTTGTCACCGGAAGGTGGGAGTCATCTTCTTCCTCTGGAGAGCATCCCATCTCCACTGGCAGCTCTGGGTTTTGGGAGGTGTCACCCCCACCCCTACCCCGAGGTGGCCTTCTGGCCCTGGAGGATGGATCTGGGCCCTGAACGGGAAGCCAGGAGTCCAGGCTTGTGACCTTGGGCAGAGGGCTCACCTGATAGACACTTGGTTATTCCTAAAATGAAGGACTTGAAATCGTTAATCATCACATTATCTTTTTTCACCAGCTGGTGAATAAAAAGACCGAACAGTGCCTTACATAGGCCTAGAAGCTCCTCCACAATCTGAGTCAATGTTTCCAGACTTCTCTCATTGACCCTTATACTTGGCCCAAGACGACCAGCAGGATTTCCTTCCTTTGTTTTGCCTCAGTTACCTTGAGAACTTTCGATACCCGCCCTCACCCTCATCTCTACCCAGTTACCACAACCTGCCCAATTTATAGTCCACCTCGTCCAGGAGAAGGCAATGGCACCCCGCTCCAGTACTCTTGCCTGGAAAGTCCCATGGACGGAGGAGCCTGGTGGGCTGCAGTCCACGGGGTCGCAAAGAGTCGGACATGACTGAGCAACTTCCCTTCGTCCAGGAAGCCTTCCATGAGGGTCTGACCCCGGCGCAACTTCCTCTTGGTTCTCAGTGGTCATGTCACATGCAGGCTTCCTTCCCATCTGTGATTATTACCTTTTCAACCTGGCACGGCCTCAGGGTGTCGGATGTAGATTTGAATAAATATGTTTAAATAGGTTCTGGCTGGAGATTCTTCAGTGTCTCAGAAGAGTTGGAAGAATGATAAAAAAGGAAGCCCTTTGGTCACTTACAAAGAAGTTGGAAGAAGATTCCAATATGCACTAGAATTCAATAAGAAAACCCAGCCAGAACTTACTTAATAGGAAATTCTTACTGCCCACACAGCAGGAAGAACTGTCATTTTGTAGAACCCAGCCCGGAGGTAGGAGGTCATTTCTGGGGCTCAGCAATCTGGACTGGGACCAGGGTGGCTCTGCACCACCACACTTGGGGTGGGCTTGTTCTTTCCGGTGAGATCCCCTCTCTTGTTGCTGAGACAGCTGCTACCTGTGCCTGGCATCAGAAGCAGACAATACTATTTAGGGTGGAAGAGGAAGTCTTCTTCCTGGGTTCCTTTTTATACAGAGAAACATCCTCCCAGAAGCCTCCGGGGGAGACCTTTCTTTATGTCTCATGGGCCAGAACTGATCACCTGCGCATGCCTGCTTATTTATTTATTTTAGACAGACCTGAGTTTCTAGAGCATGTTTAGTTTCACAGTGAAATTGAGGGGAAGGTACAGAGATTTCCTACAGACCTCTGCCTCCACACATGCACAGCCTCCCCCATTATCCACACTGCAACAAGAGGCATGCCTTTGCCACCATCCGTGAACCTACATGGGCTGCCCTGGTGGCTCAGCGGTAAACAATCCACCCACAATGCAGGAGCCACAGGAGACCCAGGTTCGATCCCTGGTCAGGAAGATCCCCTGGAGAAGGGAATGGCAAACCACTCCAGTATTCTTGCCTGGAGAATTCATGGACAGGAGCCTGGCAAGCTACAGTCCATGGGGTGGCAAAGAGTCGGACATGGCTGAGGGACTAACACTTTCACTTTCATTTTCTATGCATCTACAAGGACATGTTGGTTTAAAAATACAGTCACAACCTAAAACTTGAGAGTTATGTTTTACTCGGTGGGAATTTTTAGGACTTCAAGCCGGGGAGGCAGCATCTCAAATAAACCCTGAGAGAACGACTCTGAGGAGCGGAAGGGAGGAGCCAGCTTACACAGAAGTGTTACATACCAGGCTCCTCTGTCCATGGGATTTTCCAGGCAAGAGTACTGGAGTGGGGTGCCATTGCCTTCTCCGAAAGGACAGGTAGCCTGAACATTAAGAGATTATTGTTAATTAAAGGAAACCAGATATCCCAGGTTAAGGAATTTAGCACTTGTCTCTGTATGGAAAGATGCAAGAGTCTGGATCCACTGAAATCATTCCTTTTATATGCATTTCAGCTATGCTGTGTTTTTTTCCATCCTGAGCTCCCTTGGGCTCACTATAGGGAGTGGCTACAATCTGATGGCTGTTAGATCACAGATATTTTTCTCCTTCCTGAGTACCTGGGAGTCTGGAATTGCTAATGACTGTGGCACACTTGTTTACACTGTTATTTTTATTTCTCAGAGAGAAAAGAAAATCCAACATACATGGCCCTGTTTTCCAGATTCAACAACGATCAAGACTGCCACGCTGAATAAAGCATCTCTTTTCTTTATTCTTCTCCTCAATGAAGTATCTGAAAGCAACCTAGACATTATGTCATTTCACCCCCCACATAGCTCAGTATTCTATTCACAGCAATGCAAAAGCTTTTGAACAATTTTCTTACATAACCACAATGCCATTTCCACCATTAACAAAGTTAATGCTAATCTCTGGGTACTATCTGGAAATGAGTCGTATTCAAAAGTTCCTAGTTGTCTTAAAAATGTGTTTATCCAGTTTAATGGGTGAGTTGGGATTCTAATGAGGCTTGTCCATTCCGTTAGGTTGTAAGGTCTCTTCAGTTCAGTTCAGTTCAGTCGCTCAGTCGTGTCCGAGTCTTTATGACCCCATGGACTGCATGCAGCACACCAGGCCTCCCTGTCCATCACCAACTCCCGGAGCCTGCTCAAACCCATGTCCATTGAATTGGTGATGCCATCTAGCCATCTCATCCTCTGTCATCCCCTTCTCCTCCTGCCTTCAATCTTTCCCAGCATCAGGGTCTTTTCAAATGTCAGTTCTTCGCATCACGTGGCCAAAGTATTGGAGTTTCAGCTTCAGCATCAGTCCTTCCAATGAATATTCAGGGTTGATTTCCTTTAGGATTGACTGGTTTGATCTCCTTGCAGTCCAGGGAACTCTCAAGAGTCTTTTTCAGCACCACAGTTCAAAGCATCAATTCTTCGGTGCTCAGCTTTCTTTATGGTCCAACTCTCACATCCATACATGACTACTGGAAAAACCATAGCTTTGACTACACAGACCTTTGTTGGCAAAGTGGTCTGCTTTTTAATATGCTGTCTAGATTGGTTATAGCTTTTCTTCCAAGGAGCAAGTGTCTTTTAATTTCATGGCTGCAATCACCATCTGCAGTGATTTTGGAGCCCAAGAAAATTAAGTCTATCACTGTGTCCATTGTTTCCCCATCTATTTGCCGTGAAGTGATGGGACCAGTTGCCATGATCTTCGTTATCTGAATGTTGAATTTTAAGGCAGCTTTTTCACTCTCCTCTTTCTCTTTCATCAAGAGGCTCTTTTGCTGTTTTTAGCTTTCTGCCATAAGGGTGGTGTCATCTGCATATCTGGGGTTGTGTCTCTTTTAATCTAGAGAGACTCTCCTCCCCGCTTAAAACAAAACATTGACTTGAAGAAACTGGTGGATTTACCTGTTTCTATATTCTAATATCCCATATTTTGGAATTATCTATTTATTTCCTCATTATGTCATTTAACTTCTTCCTTTTGCTTTCATATTTCCTGTTAATGGAGTTTGGCTCTGCAAACTTAATTAAATTTGTGTTCAAGTCTTTGGCAATATTTCACAGGTGACAGTGTCTTTTTATACTGTGTGACATGAAAAGCGTAGATTGTCTTTTCCTGATTTTGCTAAAGTTAAGCCAGATTGGTGGACTCAGGAAGCAGCAGCCTGGTCTCTCCACGGTCACCAGGTCACTCAAGGCCAGTCACCATATAATTCATTGTTCAAATCAGGATATTTTTTCAAGAATAGAATAGGGGGTAAAAAATTGAAATTGCATATTTTTAAACACTTAAACCTGGAGAAGGCAATGGCATCCCACTCCAGTACTTTGCCTGGAAAATCCCACAGATGGAGGAGCCTGGTAGGCTGCAGTCCATGGGGTCGCTAAGAGTTGGACAAGACTGAGCGACTTCACTTTCACTTTTCACTTTCCTGCATTGGAGAAGGAAATGGCAACCCACTCCAGTGTTCTTGCCTGGAGAATCCCAGGGACCGGGGAGCCTGGTGGCTGCCATCTATTGGGTCACATAGAGTTGGACGACTGAAGTGACTTAGCAGCAAACACTTAAGCCAGAGAAGGCAATGGCACCCCACTCCAGTACTCCTGCCTGGAGAGTCCCATGGACCGAGGAGCCTGGAGGGCTGCAGTCCATGGGATCACTGAGGGTCGGACACGACTAGGCGACTTCACTTTCACTTTTCACTTTCATGCATTGGAGAAGGAAATGGCAGCCCACTCCAGTGTTCTTGCCTGGACAATCCCAGGGACAGGGGAGCCTGGTAGGCTGCTGTCTATGGGTTGCACAGAGTCGGACACGACTGAAGTGACTTAGCAGCAGGGCGCACTGCACGCAGCTTTCTCTAGTTGTGGCGAGTGGGGCTTGCTCTTCATCGCCGGCTTCTCATTACAGTGGCTTCTATTGTTGCAGAGCACAGGCTCTAGAGCACAGGCTCAGTAGCTGTGGCAGATGGGCATTGCTTCTCCACGGCATATGGGATCTTCCTGGATCATGGACTGAACCTGCATCTCCTGCATTGGCAGGTGGATTCTTTACCACAGAGCCACCAGGGAAATCCTCTGCAAAATAATTTTATTCAAATTGATCTGTACATTTAATACATTCCCAGTCATAAACTTAGCAGGCATTATTTATTTATTTATTTATTTATTTTGGTAGAAATTGACAAGCCAGATCTAAAATTCATATGAAAATGTGAAGGACTGAAAACATTCAAACCTGGAGAAGGAAATGGCAACCCACTTTAGTATTCTTGCCTGCGAAAATCCCATGGACAGAGAAGCCTGGAGGGGTGCAGTCCATGGGGTGGCAGAGTTGGACACGACTGAGCAACTAATACACTAACACACAAAACAGTCAAAACAACTTGGAAAAGAACAATGAAAGGATTTACAGTGCCAGATCTCAAGGTTTATTATAAAGCTATAGTAGTCAAGGCATCAAGATGGTATTGGCTTCAAGATGGACAACAGAACAATGGAATCCAGAAATAGAGCAATATTTGTATAGTTCTACTTCAAAATCCTATTTTGAATTGCACACAAATTTAACCCAAAAAGGATAATACATCTAAGTGTAAAACCAAAAAGCTGTTTAAAAGACATATAAAGAAACCTTAAGGACTTTGGGTTAGGCAGAGACTGTTTTTAACTACAACATCAAAATCATGGCCTGTGCAACAAAAAATGGACAGATTGGACTCATCAAAATTGAGATCTTCTCTTTGGAAGACACCATTAAGGAAATGAAGACAAGTCACAGGTTGGAGAAAATACTGGACTGTATCCAGTGTAGGGAAAGAACTACCAAAACTTGATAATAAGAAAACAAAGAGCCCATTTTTTTTTTTAAGAGCAAATCATTTGAAAAGGTACATCATGAAGGAAGATATTTGAATGGCAAACAAGTACAGGGGAAGATATTCTTCGAGAGCATCAGTCATTAAGGAAATGCAAATTAAGATTACAGTGGAGGATCACTACACACAGGTCAGAATGACTACAATTAAAGAGACCGCTACACCAAGTTTTCGCAGGAGTGTGCCAACTCTCATGATGGCTGCTAGGAATGTAAAATAGTACAATCGCTTTGGAAAACTGATAGTTTCTTACAAAGTTAAACATACACCTACCAGATGACTCAGGCATTCCTCTTCTAGGTGTTTATCAAGAGAAATGAAATCACGTGTCCATGGGAAGATTTTTGCACAAATGTTCGCAGCAACATTTGGCTTTACTTGTAAAACCAAACAAGGATACAGCCTGTGTCCATCAGCAGGTGAGATGGATAAACCAACTGTAGTCTCTCCATTCAGTGGAATGATGGATGTGTTCACTCTCTTGATTGAGATGATGGTTCCATTGGTGGGAACACAAGTCAAAACATATCACATTGTATAAATTAAATATGTAGTTTGTTACATGGCCATTATACCTCAAGAAAATTGTTTTAAAACATTTAAAAATGCATTCAAGACCGGTGGTTATTAGGGGCAGGGTTCAGGGAAGGGGAACAGGGCAAGTTTAGAGATTTTGTCCTTCGGCTTCCATCCAGGGAATATTTCTTTCATCAGTTCAATTCAGTTCAGTCTCTCAGTCGTGTCCAACTCTTTGCGACCCCATGAATTGCAGCACGCCAGGCCTCCCTGTCCATCACCTACTCCTGGAGTTTACTCAAACTCATGTCCATCGAGTCGGTGATGCCATCCAGTCATCTCATCCTCTGTCGTCCCCTTCTCCTCCTGCCCCCAATCCCTCCCAGCATCAGAGTCTTTTCCAATGAGTCAACTCTTCACATGAGGTGGCCAAAGTATTGGAGTTTCAGCTTCAGCATCAGTCCTTCCAATGAATACCCAGGGCTGATCTCCTTCAGAATGAACTGGTTGGATCTCCTTGCAGTCCAAGGGACTCTCAAGAGTCTTCTCCAACACCACAGTTCAAAAGCATCAATTCTTCGGTGCTCAGCTTTCTTCACTGTCCAACTCTCACATCCATACATGACCACTGGAAAAACCCTAGCCTTGACTAGATGGACCTTTGTAGGCAAAGTAATGTCTCTGCTTTTCAATATGTTTTTCTTCCAAGGAGTAAGCGTCTTTTAATTTCATGGCTGCAATCACCATCTGCAGTGATTTTGGAGCCCAGAAAATAAAGTCTGACACTGTTTCCACTGTTTCCCCATCTATTTCCCTTGAAGTGATGTGACTGGATGCCATGATCTTACTTTTCTGAATGTTGAGCTTTAAGCCAACTCTTTCACTCTCCTCTTTTACTTTCATCAAGAGGCTTTTTAGTTCTTCTTCACTTTCTGCCCTAAGGGTGGTGTCATCTGCATTTCTGAGGTTATTGATATTTCTCCCAGCAATCTTGATTCCAGCTTGTGCTTCTTCCAGCCCAGCGTTTCTCATGATGTACTTTGCATAGAAGTTAAATAAGTAGGGTGACAATATACAGCCTTGACGTACTCCTTTTCCTATTTGGAACCACTCTGTTGTTCCATGTCCAGTTCTAACTTGCTTCCTGCCTGAATATAGGTTTCTCAAGAGGCAGGTCAGGTGGTCTGGTATTCCCATCTCTTGAAGAATTTTCCACAATTTATTGTGATCCACACAGTCAAAGGCTTTGGCATAGTCAATAAAGCAGAAATAGATGTTTTTCTGAAACTCTCTTGCTTTTTTGATGATCCAGCAGATGTTGGCAATTTGATCTCTGGTTTCTCTGCCTTTTCTAAAACCAGCTTGTACACCTGGAAGTTCACGGTTCACGTATTGCTGAAGCCTGGCTTGGAGAATTTTGAGCATTACTTTACTAGCGTGTGAGATGAGTGCAATTGTGCGGTAGTTTGAGCATTCTTTGGCATTGCCTTTCTTTGGGATTGGAATGAAAACTGACCTTTTTCAGTCCTGTGGCCCCTGCTGAGTTTCCCAAATTTGCTGGCATATTGAGTGCAGCACTTTCACAGCATCAAATAGTTTTATAAGGCAAAATATATCTGTACGTGTGTGTGGGTCTGTGTGTATTTGTGTGAATGATTCTTTTGAAAGTTTTGTCCAAGTTATCTGCTGAAAATCATAGGCTTTCTCAGTTTTATTCTACTCCAATAGCTATTGATATCTATCTATTTATCCCTCCATCCATCCACCCACCTATCTATCCATCCACCCACCTATCCATCCATCTATCTGTCTATCTAGCTACCTACATCTCCAACTAATATATGAGCTCCATCAAAAATCCACTCCATAACGGAGATATTCCAAGGAGCCATTTCAGAATTCCAAAGTCCTTCTGATACACCATTTGGGCAGACATCGAGCAATTTGTTGAGTTCTTCTCTTTCATCTGAAGTGATATGTT
Organism: Bison bison bison; assembly: GCF_000754665.1. Lineage (NCBI taxonomy): Eukaryota > Metazoa > Chordata > Mammalia > Artiodactyla > Bovidae > Bison > Bison bison. Next base: position 9,424,192 of record NW_011494609.1, read on the forward strand.
TAAATAGTCTTTCTGTTTCCAATCTTGTTTTTAATAGTTATAATAATTAGCCATAAAACTTCAAAAGAAGTTTTTGAGAATCTATTTGTTGAATAGTTTGATTAAAGATTTTGAAGAAAAGGCAGCCAAAATCCAGAGGACACAGTCACAGACTCAAATCTAGTACCACTGAAGTCATTTGGATCGATTTGCAAAGGCTATGCATTTCTAAAATCTGAGCAGATATGGATGTCAAAGGGAGAAAGTTTGTACAGCTCTGATTAAACACTTCTTTTTTGTAATCTGTATTAACTTTGTCACAGAAATTTTGTAGCCCAGTTACTGTATAAATATAAAAATGTTTATAAGTTTTGATATCTGCAGCTTTTATTTCAATTACAGGCATACTGCAGCTTAAGATTCATGTATGAATTGTGTTTGTTACAACAGTTCCAACTATATTTCTGCTTCATACTTTCCTTTTTAAATTATTAATTAATTAATTTTATTGAGGTATGTGAAATGCCAGGCTGGATGAAGCACAAGCTGGAATCAAGATTGCCAGGAGAAATATCAATAACCTCAGATATGCAGATGACACCACCCTTATGGCTGAAAGCGAAGAGGAACTAAAGAGTCTCTTGATGAAGTAAAACAGGAGAGTGAAGAAGCTGCCTTAAAACTCAACATTCAAAAAACAAAGATCATGGCAACTGGCCCCATCACTTCATGGCAAATAGGGAAACAATGGAAACAGTGAGAGACTTAATTTTCTTGGGCTCCAAAATCACTGCAGATGGTGACTGGAGCCATGAAATTAAAAGACACTTGTTCCTTGGAAGACAAGCTATGACCAATCTAGACAGCATATTAAAAAGCAGAGACATCACTTTACCAACAAAGGTCCATCTAGTCATGGCTATGGTTTTTCCCGTGGTCATGTATGGATGTGAGAGTTGGACCATAAAGAAAACTGAACGCCAAAGAATTGATGCTTTTGAACTTGATGTTGGAGAAGACTCTTGAGAGTCCCTTGGACAGAAAGGAGATCAAACCAGTCCATCCTAAAGGAAATCAGTCCTGAATTCATTCATTGGAATGACTGACGCTGAAGCTGAAACTCCAATACTTTGGCCACCTGATGCGAATAACTGACTCATTGGAAAAGACCCTGATGCTGGGAAAGATTGAAGGTGGGAGGAGAAGGGGATGACAGAGGATGAGATGGTTGGTGGCATCACCGACTTGATGGGCATGAGTTTGAGCAAGCTCTGGGGTTGATGATGGACGGGGAAGCCTGGCATGCTGCAGTCCATGGATCGCAGAGTCAGACATGACTGAGTGACTGAACAGAGCTGATTGAGGTATAGTTGACATACAATAGTCTGGTTAACATCTGTCACCATACACTGTTACAGAATGAGATCTTTTAAGATCTACTCTCTTAGCAACTTTGAAATACGCACTACAGTATCATTAACTCATGTCCTCATGCTGTGCATTGTATCCCCATGACTTATTTATTTTATAAATGGGAGTTTGTACCTTTGGATGCTCTTATTTTGCCCATCCTCCTACCCCCTACCTTCCACCCACTTCTGGCAACCACCAATAGGTTCTCTGTTTTTATGAGTTTGACTTTTGTTTTTGTTTTTTTTTTAGACTCCACACATAAGTGAGATCATAGCTATTTGCCTTCTGTCTGACATTTCACTTAGCATAATGCCCTCAAGGTCCATCCATATTGTTGTGAATGGCAAGATTTCATTCTTCTTTATGTCTGAATAATATTCCATTATCTGTCTTTCTAGCATCTCATATTTTCCCTTAGCCATTCATCCATCAATGGACCTTCAGCTGTCTCCATATCTTGACTATTGTAAACAATGTGTCAACGAATATGCAGGGAGCACATGCCTTTCTGAGTTTGTGTTTTGTTTTCTTTGGATAAATACGGGAGGAGGGATTGCTGGATCATATGGTAGCTCTATTTTTAGTTTTTCTGAGGAACCTCCAAACTATTCACCAGTTTATAAGTGGAGGGTTCCCCTTTCTCCATACCTTCCCCAACACTTGTTATTTCTTGTCTTTTTGATAATAGCCAAGCTGCATACTTTCTTAATTTAATAATAGCATACTTTTATTATGACACTGTGTGATGTCAACATTTGTATTATAACAAAAACAAATAATGATGTCATTAATATTGAGTATTTCACTGAATTTACATCTTGCATTTTCAAAAACATCCAGTGACACATCTTCAACAGAATAAAGTTTCAAAGCTTTACTTTTATTTAATGATCTAAATAAAAACTAGGCAATTACTTAAATTAACTTAATTGGCTTTTCTATTTGAAACATCTGATAACACAAGTACTAAACTGGCATCATTTAACTGTTTGTGAAATTCTTCTGCTCCTGGAGCCAACCCAGTAACAGCTATCACTCCATCTCATAAATGTGCCAGAAAACTCAAAAATGAGCACAGTTAATTAGAATTGCCATTTGATCTAAACGAAGTTATATCTCACAGAGTGATGACCAAATTCAGCTGCCTGGGCTCATTCTTCATTGCTGTAATATTTTGAGAAAGATCTTTATTTGCTTTCCACAGCAGTAAAAGTTATATACTATATGTTGCATGCCCACTCAGTCACTCAGTCGTGTCTGACTCTTTGGGACCCCATGGACTGTAGCCTGCCAGATTCCTACATCCATGGAATTCTCCAGGCAAGAATCCTGGAGTGGGTTGCTGTTTCCTTCTCTACCAATCTTCATCTTTTGCCAGCTTCAAAATAATTGTGAACTTTGAAATAAATGCTGGTGTATTTAGCAGTTCTCTGTCTTCTGCTTTTCACATGATCATTGATGTTACTGAAAGCGGGTTTGCTTATTTCTCCAGGAGCTCACAGGGCTGTGATGTGTGAAATGCCCCAGTCAGGGCATCCCCCTCACCTGGATGGCAGAAGAGGTGAATTCACTTATCTGAGGTCACTTGGCCTCCTGACTCCACAATTCAGTGTGTGCACTGTGGGGAGAGCAGAGGAGTGGGGTGATGGCATCAGGCTTGCACTCGGGTGGAGGCCAGGCTAGGGTGGAGGACCCAACCATGGAAAGGCCACGTCCCCCCACCATGGAAAGGAAGGAAATACACCAGAAACGGGTGTCCTATTTTGTTCTGTGAACATACCACTGATGGTCAGTGGCAGCAGGAGACCCATATGTCAGTGTTGCTGGACAGGATTCTCTCACTGGGGCTGCTGACACTCTGGTCAGGGTCGTCTCCTGTCTTGGTCAGGGAGCCCACCCAGGTTGGGGCTGGCTCTTGATCTCTACCTGGTAAATGCCTGGCAGTTGCTGGAGCCACCCAGATAGGCCAGAAGAACAGGTGGGACCCTCACTAATGCCACGGGCCAGACCAGGGGCTCCTACGAGGTCTCGGAAATGGGGTCCACCTGCTGTCACAGTGTCATGTCCTTGGGCATCCTGGGGCCTTGTGCCAGCAGCCTCCCCCACCAGTCTGGTCCCGGCCACCTTCAGAAACTGTGGACCAAGTACAGGATTGTTAGTTGTTCAATCGAATCTGACTCTTCGAGACCCCATGGACTGTAGCCCACCAGACTCCTCTATTCATGGAATTTTCCAGGCAAGAATACTGGAGTGGGGTACCATTTCCTCCTCCAGGGGATCTTCCCGACCCAGGGATCAAACCCATGTCTCTTGCATCTCCTGCGTTGGCAGATGGGTTCTTTACTGCTGAACCACCAGGGAAGCCCAAGTACAGGTGGGCAGACGCCAAAGCCCAATATTTTTTCTTTGGTTGTAACCTCTTTCTGCCCTGGGCATATCTTTAAACCTGCCTGTGCCTCAGTTTCCTTAGCACTAATGGCCAATTAACCCCTCCCTGGCCCTCCAGGCCCTACAGCGATTTGGCAAGAAAACTAAGATGAAGTCTTTAGAGTGCCTGGAGTTTCTGGCAGATCGATGCTCTGTGAATCCAAGCTATCATTATAATAAAATACGGGCCTCCACAGCAGGGGCCTAATTAGAAGCTCATCAGATTGTTGAGGATGCTGCTGCTGCTGCTGCTAAGTCACTTCAGTTGTGTCCGACTCTGTGCAACCCCATGCATGGCAGCCCACCAGGCTCTGCTGTCCCTGGGATTCTCCAGGCAAGAACACTGGAGTGGGTTGCCATTTCCTCCTCCAATGCATGAAAGTGAAAAGTGAAAGTGAAGTCGCTCAGTTGTGGCTGAGTCTTAGACACCCCATGGACTGCAGCCTACCAGGCTCCTCTGTCCATGGGATTTTCCAGGCAAGAGTACTGGAGTAGCTTGCCATTGCCTTCTCCTGTTGAGGATGGGCCCTCCCAAAGGACCGAGGCGGGTCTATACCTTGGAGGGATGTTGCCTGTGGCACCGGCATCCTCTCCCCTGGGGTTGGCCCCTGGTGTGATTTTAAGGCTGGATGTGGATTCTGTTTGGGCCTCACTGTTTGCCAGGCACCCAGTCACCTCTCTGTTCTTGATTCCAGGTCTGGATGCCCTACGAGGTTGGGCCTGCCTTTCTCTCGCCTCCCCCAGTTTGGGTGGAGGTGGGTTGATTCTGAAACTGAGTAGGATCCTTCCTGGAGCAGACATCCCCCACCCTATCCCCTCCACCTGCCTCTTGTTGGTAGAAAAATTTATCCTCCCAGGCCTGTCCCAAGTTCCAAAGAGTAAATCTAAGCAGAGAAGTGAGAAAATGCAGAAAGGGGAAAACAGACAAACAGTACAAAGTAATAAGAGTTTAGCCTCAAACAAAGTCAAGGACCTTGAGTTCCTCCTCAAGGGCTATAGACAGTATTCTGAGCCATGTCCTTGGAGCTGTTTTGCTGATACTGAAACCCCACCGGGTGGGAAAAGTTAACTGTGTGCTTCCCATAAGCATGGAGATCCCAGACCAGTTAGAACCAGAAGGTTGATGATGTTGACTCCTGATTACCTCACCACCAACCAATCAGAGGAATGTCCATGAGCTGATCACATAATACACCACCCCCAACCCTGTCTTTAAAGGCCTTTCCCTGGAAGCCACTGGGGAGTTCTGGCCTTTTGAGCACTAGCTGCCCGGACTCCTTACTTGGCACCTGCAATAAACACTGTGCTTTCCTTCACTGCAACCTGGTGTCAGCAGATGGGCTTTACTGTGTGCGAGTAAGTGGACCCAAGCTCGGTTCAGTAATAATTTGATGTCTTCCCAACCCCATGGCAAAGACGGTCTCAGAAGGAGGAGGTGGAGAGAATGTTCCAGGAGGGATCCCCTCTGAGTCTTGCTGACCTGCAGCCCAGCAGAGTGAGTCAGTGGCCAGAGCGGCATCCTGCACTTGGGCACATGGGCGCTTGGCAGCATTAAGTCATTAATCCCCACACCTTCCCTGTGAGGTAAGTTATTATCCCAGGTCTTCAGGTCCCAACAAGACAGGACAGGCCAGAGCCTCTTAAACCAGACCACTGGGTTGCCCAGCTTGAGGGTGGGGATGGAGCCTGGGGCCCAGCAGACACAGTGTGAGGGGTTCAGAGCCCCATTCCCACAGCCCAGCAGCACCCCCAGTGCCCCCCTCCCTTCACCTGCACCCTGAGGACCCCGATGCTCTCCCTGTGTGGCTGGGAGTCTTTACTGTGGGGGCTGTGGATGCTTTAGACAGCACTCATCAACATGAGTGGGGTTTGAGGAAGCAGTGGATTGAGACAGACTCTGGGGGTCTTCAAGCTGGGAGTGGGTGGGCCAGCCCTGGGAGAAGGCCAGCCCCACCTGGCATTGTCTTTTGAAAAAGAGCCTGATGGAACTTCCCTGGTGGTCCAGTGGTTAAGACATTGTGCTTCCAGTGCAAGAGGCTTGCGTTCCATCCCAGGTTGGGGAACTAAGATCTCACATGTATGTGGCTTGGCCAAGAAAAACAAAGAGCCTGATGTCTTTGAAGACCACCCACCACCATGGAGGAGAACGCATTTCTCTGAAGCCAGGGGATGACGCTTCAAGATGGAGCTGGCTTTCGGCACCCTCAGCATTGTGGCCTGAGCCGGGGGCTGTGACACTGGACATGGTGGCCAACAGTGTCCCCTCCTGTTGGAAACACCTGCCCAACTGATCTACTCAGTTCAATGGGGATCTGACTCCAGGGGACAAGAACAGGACTAGGAACCCAGGGGTCTAAACTCTGCCCCAAACAGACACTCTTTCATTCTGGGTCTTGAGTTCCCATTGGAACGGTGGAGAAGGTACTAGATGTCTCAGGAGTCAGTGACCCCACCCCTGTCTCCTGCTCACGCATTGGACTCCCAGCCCTGCCTTATTTCTGTTGGGGCTGCCCCCACACTGTACCCCGACACTCAGGCTCCAGGGTGCAAGATAATCTCAGTCTGTCTCACGACCCTGACCTTCGCTGAGGCCTGTTGACCCCACCTCTCTACAGACACCGTTCACTTAGAATGACAGCAGCCACCACTGTGGTGTCAGAAATGCAAGGACTAGTCTGCTTCAGCAGCCACAGACTTTCCACATCACATCCCAGGTGTTTCTCTCTGCAAGCACCACTCACATCTCCAGTTTGAAATGATGGTCATTATTAGATTCAGCTCTGGTCCTACAAGCAAACGCTTCCCAAAGAAGCAGATTATCTACTGTATCTAGGTTCTGATAGCTGTGTTTGAACATCCTTGATTTCCTTTGGAGTCCTATTTTGCTACCTTAACACATTAACCTAAGAAATATTCGTGGCATGAAAAGGTCAGGAACCCTCCCCCCTTCCTATCAATGCCATCTCCGCCCCCATCCATGCCCCCACAGCCTCTCCTTGGAGCTGCCCTCCTCCCTGCTGGCTGGCTTAGCTCACTCCTCCAGGCTGTGGCCAAGTCGTCTGCCTGTGCACAGATCACTGCTCTTTACCAAAAAAGTCCAACCCCTCTACCCTAGACATCAAGGCCCTCAGTGAGCTGTCCCACCCCACATCCCCCATTACCTCATGTGATTTACCTGATACCTGTCCCCAGGTAGAAGATACAGGTAGAAGGTGTCCAGTGAGTGCTTAGTCAGCAGTAGTCAAATCGGGATGGGATCGGGTGTACCCGGGAAGGCCTGGGAGCCTGGTCCTACTCTTCCCCCACAGGATTCTTTCTGGACCCTCCTTTCCCTTCTAGGAAGGGAGGCCCAGCCCTGTTTTCTGGGCTTCAGGTGGTGGCCGGGGTGAGGTCATCCTTGGAGCTCGCAGAGGAGAGGACGGAAAAGAGCTATTCCAACCTTATCAGATCCTTCCTGTTGTGGTGTTGGAAGGAGCCCAAAGGCCTGACCCATGCTTGGGACCACTCCCCACGGCCAGAAGGGGTGGGTGGAGGGGGTGACTAAGAGGCCTTGCCCCTCCAACTCTGGGCAAGCCCCAACACAGAGCAATGCCCTTGGGTCCTTTGGGGAGGTGGGCTTCCGGTCCACAGTCCACCCTGTCAGCTCTATCACTGCTTCCCAATGTCAGGGGTGGCACAGGTGAGCACAGGTGTCTGAGGTGTCCCACCTGGCGAGGCTGTGGAGAGTGGGAGGACAGCAAAGCTTTGGGGTCTGTAGCTCAAAGGATGTGGCCAGACAAGGCTCCTCCTCCACATACTGAGAAGACATTTATTCCTTCCACCTCTGCCTCCAGAAACCTGAGCACTTCGGGTCCCCTAGAGTACATGAAGTTGTTACAGCTGCATCTTCTACCCTCCACACTGCCATACCTCCACAATGCAGGAGGAAATACTCCTCAAAGCCTGGAGAAGCTTAGCCTCACATCCTCACACTGGAATTCTTTCCAGGCTTGAGACAGCCAGCGGTCATTGCAAGGGAGCACAGAGAGAGGTCAAGATCGAGTACAGCTCTGACAAGTCCCACTCTGAAACATGCTGACATGTCTGACTGCTTTGGAGAGGTGGGGGCACAGAATGTGAGGGAACAGGGCTGGTGGGCGTGCAGATGGAGAAGGTCCAGATCTGTTTCTTCCTCTGAGCTCTTCCTTCCTTCTGTCTGCTTCAGGGACAATCCCACCCCCACCTCCCACTTTCTTGAGCACTTGGCTCCATTTGGATTGTTGCTGTTCAGTTACTCAGTCGTGTCTGACTCTTTGTGACCCCATGGACTGCAGCATGCCAGTCTTCCCTGTCCATCACCATCTCCTGGAGCCTGCTCAAACTCATGTCCATTGAGTCGGTGATGCCACCCAACCATTTCATCCTCTGTCGTCCCCTTCTCCTCCTGTCTTCAATCTTTCCCAGCATCAGGGTCTTTTCTAATGAGTCAGCTCCTGGATACTAACTGCTTTTACAATATCTGCTTTCTCTCATTCTCAGAGTGACTTTTGACCATCCCAATGGACAGATAAGGAGATTTGTGAGGTGAAATCCCTGCCCCAGGCCATATGTAACAGGTGGTGAATTCTAATCCAGGCCCTTGGGACAACAGGGTCTACACTCTTCCTTGCCCTCGACACCTGGCTGCCGATGGGGGCTGAGTTGTCTGTGGCTTCGTTTGCTGATACAGGAAGAGGCTCTGGACCATGGCAGGTGGAGCTGGCTGAGAGACGGAGGATTCCTCAGAGCAGAATCCCTAGCATACGGATCTGATCTGGGAAATGCATTCGTGCTGTGTCACATCCCATCTCATATCCTGTCTCACTCCTTGCCTCCAGCCAGCATTCCTGTCTAACGTCAGGTTTCTGAGAAGAAGACACTTGGGGTTTTCTTTGTACTTTTGTTTTTCTTCTTGGATGAAGAGTGTTTTTTTTTTTTTTTTTTTATTTTACTGCATATCGAACCTTGGCCATGGCAGTAAAAACTCCAACCCCTGGACTGCCAGGGAATTCCTAAAAGAAGGGAGAGTTTCAAAGAAAGCACAGTTGTAGATCCGTCTTTCTGTGCACGGGGCTTGGTGGGAGCCCCAAAGTGCGGGCGAGGTTTTGTTGTGAGTCATGGGACTTGAGAGTAACAGATTCCTCCCAGATTCTCTGTGCAGCTCATGGAGGCAGTGGTTCTAAGGAAGAAAAAAAGGGCAGGGGAGGGTGGCCATCTGCCCTCTGCTCATGCCCGTGACCAAGCTGCCCATCTGCATCACACTTCTGGGAACACCCAGCCTCATGTGAAGGGGCAGAGGAATGACCTCCCCACCCCCAAGGGGACAAGACTGTGAGTTCTGGGAGAGGAGGCTCGGGTCTGATGGCAGAGGGGCTGCTTCCTTGGCTGCCTCTCTGGGAAGCTGACACTTCAGGGCTGTGGGCCTGCAGGACTCATTCTGCCCTCTGTAGGAGCCTCACTGGCCTGTCCACCTGCATGTGACAAAATTCCAGCAGTTATGACACTTGCCATATGCTGGTGGGGGAGGGGAAACCACATCCTCCTCCAGGGGACGCTGACAGCTGATCTGGAATCATGGTAACTGCACAAGTAGGGTCTGCCTGGGAGGGTCAGACCAGGGCAGAGACTCGGGGAGTGCTCAGAGAGCCCATCCAGGCTGCACCCTCTCCAGCAGCAGAAAAAAGGAATAAAGCTGGAATGGGGCTCCTAATTGGGAGGATCTTCTGTGCCATGAGTAGGAGAGAAAGAAAAGCAAATGGCAGACGGATGGGTAGGGTGGGAACCCGTTTTGAAGCCAAATCTGAAACGCCCAGCGTTTGCATACACACCTCTGTCTGCACAGCCTGGGTGGGGGCAGCCTGCACATGGCTCATGGAGGGGGGTTGGGCTAACAAGAACGTAGGGGAGGACTTTATTTTTGTTGTTCTTTGTATTTCTCAATTGCTTGAACTTCTAAAAGCAAATGTACATTCATTCTGAAGTTTAAAACGAATCGCCAAAAAAAGGGTTCAAAAAATACCAAGGGAGCGTCTCTGTGGCTCTGCTGATCAACCAGGTTTGGAAACAATCGACCTATTACCCTAGAATTTTGGGGTGGCCGGGGATGCCAACTGACTGTCCAGGAGTGCAAGGTGTTGGGGGTTTGACCGAGCCTGCAGACTGGAGTTCATCCTTGTGGTCTGGTCCCTTCTGATGGGTAAAATGTGAATTCAAATGTCTTTGAGGGGGGGGTGCTCACATTCCAGTCACCACAGCCCCTCACCCCCGCCCAAGTGGCTGAGGCACTTACCTAGCTCCTGTGGCCCTCTGACTTTTCAACAGCTGGGGTAGAGAGCAGCCAACGCCACCACCGCACACACAGAGAGCTCTGTGCTGTCCCCAGCACTCAGTCTCACCCACAAACAGGGCACAGGGCAAGCTGCTGCTCCCCACTTAGATCCCCACCTCTCACAGTCACTACAACTCTGGTGTCCCTTCTCTGGAGCCAGGTCCTTGGTGATCGGGAGCTTCCAGATGTGATCCCACTCCCAGCAGCCCTTGGCCAGGCCCTTTCTGGCTGACACTAAACCACCAGCCCTGGGCCTCAGGGAGGGACGAGGCTGAGGGTGACTATATTCACCCCTTCCTCGGCCCCCTGCCCCCCACCTTCCTCCTCCAGCATTTCCAAAGGGTCCATGCAGGTCGGCAGAGGCTCCGGGTTAGGGGGATGGTCCTAGTGACCCCGACCAGGGTTCTCAGCCTCCTTAATCAATAGAAATTGACTACAGGCCAGACAAGAAATTCAGATGGGGCTTTATAGGGGTCCCTGCTGCTGCAGGGGGAGGGAGAACAGGAAATAGATTCCCTGGCTTGCTGGCTCCCTGAGGAAGGTACAAACTGGTTCCTTCTACAAGGTGAGGGTCATGGCTGGCCTCATGGCTCAGATGGTTAAGTGTCTGTCTACAATGTGGGAGACCCGGGTTTGATCCCTGGGTCAGGAAGATCCCCTGGAGAAGGAAATGACAATCCACTCCAGTACTATTGCCTGGAAAATCCCATGGACAGAGGAGCCTGGTAGGCTACAGTCCATGGGGTCGCAAAGAGTCAGACATGACTTCACTTTCACTTTCACGGGGTGAGGGTAGGGGTGTGTCCAGGAGGTGGGCTGGAGGGGTGGCTTAGGTGTTTGGCCCAACCCTCAGGTCGTGTTCTTATAGGGGGCATGCTCAGTACCCTACTTTTGCTCCTGGGGCTTCCCAAGTGGCACTAGTGGTAAAGAACCCGCCTGCCAATGCAGGAGACATAAGAGACGCAGGTTCGATCCCTGGGTAGGGAAGATCCCCCGGAAGAGGGCCTGGCAACCCAACCCAGTGTTCTTGCCTGGAGAATCCCATGAGCAGAGGAGTCTGGTGGGCTACAGTCCATAGGGTCTCACAGAGTTGGACACGACTGAAGCGACTTAGCATGCACACACTTGGCGTGGGTTTTTGTGGGGTTTTTTGTATCTTTTGTCCAGATTTTGTCCCAATTGCTGCAGGCACACAGTTACTTTTAATCCCTTCTAGTTTCTTGGTATCTGTAGCTGGAAGAAATGTTTGTCCAGGTGCAGGCCCTGCAGCAAAGTCTCCCAGGTCCCATCCTGTCTCACTAGGAAATGACTCTGAAGATGAGCCCCAGGGCGGGGACCCCGAGGGCCTGTAGTGAGGATCCCACCCCATGTTAACTGGAAGACTGACAGTCTGGTGGGAGGGGTTTTGGCTTGGCCATTGAGCAGGGTGGGGTAAGAGTGGATGGGGCTGTGCTCCCAAGAGGAAAGCTGATCATCTTGAGTCTATTAATCAGCAACTTAAAGAAAAGGCGAGTTGAAGGCCAAGTTGGAGGCCTTCACAGAGAGCCTGGTCTCCACGGCAGGCAGAGCCCGAAGACCCGGAGGATGACTTAACCTGAGGAATGAGAAGTGATGGTACTCTGGCCATCCTGGCAAGACACACACCTTCCAAAGGGTAAACTCTCTGTGGGAACACATTCCACAAATATTCTGGGGCCTCCACGCTGGTACCCCATTTAGAGCAACCTGAATGGGCCAGAACCGTCCTCCAGAGCAATGGACATGCTGAGAACCTGCCCTTCCCGCCAATCAGACAGGAGTGATGCTCACCAGGCATCTGTGGTTTTGGGGGCAGCACACCCAGTGCCTTGGGTATCACTCTGACCCACCTACACCAGGGGGTGGAAGCTGCTGGTTTAGAGAAAGCCTGGAGCAAAGACGGTGTCACGGGTGTAGGCTGTGGAGCAGACAGTCCTGTTTCTTGGGCCATGTGACATGGCAGAGCCTTTTTGACTACAGGTGTCTGAGCTCAAGAAAAGGTGTCAGGGGGCGCCTTCAGCAAGACCTGACAGGTGCATTGCAGGGCAGACCCCGAGTCCCAAAGGCAGCACTATGGGAAAGCTCCCAGGCCTTGGGAGAAACAGGAACTCTAACCACGGGACATGGCCAGACAATGGAACATCCGTTAGTGGAATATTAGCCAGAAAGAAAAAGGAATGAAAGTCTGACCCGTGGTATACCATAGAAGAACCTTGAGGACATGGTGCTCAGCTAAAGAAGCGAATACAAAAAGCCACGTCCTGTCTGATTCCATTTGTAAGGAGTGTCTGGAAGAGACACATACAGAGAGTAAGTAGATATCAAGGCAATGAAAATGTTTTAAAGTTGACTGCAGTGTTCATTGCCCACTTGTGAAAATACGAAACTATTGAATTATATACTTTAGGTGGGTGAATTGTGTGGTATGTGAATTGTATCTCAATAAAACTTTACAAAAATGTTGTGTAATAAAAATGAACAGTAACCACAATAACAAAACCTCCACACTAAGTGCTAACAAATGCTGATGTCTCAAATCAAATGCAGTGATTCTCCCAAAGAATCAAATTGCTTTCAAATTGTGGTGCTGGAGAAGACTCTTGAGAGTCCCTTGGATAGCAAGGAGATCAAACCGGTCAATTCTAAAGGGAATCAACCCTGAATAGTGATGGGAAGGAAGCTGAAGCTCCAATACTTTGGCCACCTGATGTGAAGAACTGACTCATTGGAAAAGACCCTGATGCTGGGGAAGATTGAGGACAGGAGGAGAGTGGGGAGACAGAGGATGAGATGGTTGGATGGCATTACTGACTCAATGGACATGAGTTTGGGCAAACTCTGGGTGATAGTGATGAACAGGGAAGCCTGGGGTGCTGCAGTCCATGGGGTCGAGAAGAGTTGCACATGACTTAGTGACTGAACAATAACAAAGTCCCCTACGTACAAATCTTTAAGCTGTTAACATTCAAAGATATGAACGTTTGTCTGGTTCCAGCCAGCGAGGAACTGGACTGCCATCAGCGTCAGGCGTGAGTGACACTCTAGCATGTCCTCTCTCTCCTACTGCTGATGATCCTTCAGCTCTACCATCTCCCACCTCCTCTCCCTCCTCCAGTCAGTAACTCTTCTTGCCTTTTCACTCGATGCTAGCCTCTGTGTGCTGGCTGACATACTATACTACTGTACTTTCCAAGGTCCTGTACTGTAAGATTAAAAATATTTCATTTTTTGTGTTTTTTTATGTATTATTTGTGTGAAAAGTATTATAAACCTATTACTGTATTACACTGTGTTAGTTGGATAAGTAGGCTAACTTTGTTGGACTTATAAATTGTACTTATGAACGTGCTCTTGGAATCGAACCTGTAGGGGACTTACCGTACAGACTGGTTCCATCCTTGACCTCTTCCCCTTCTGCCTCTTTGCACAGCCAGGGGGCCAGGACTCCCTGGGGGCTAGGAGACAGGCCTAGATGAGGTACCCCAAGAATCCCTGGCCCACAGCAGGATCTCCTGCATGTCTGCTTCTAACCCTTTGTCTCCCACCCTGCTGGCTGCTCTGAGTCAGGGCCCGGCCCAAGAACTAGAAGAACTGGATTCCAGCTCTGGCTCTGCTGCTGGCTGTGTGATCTTGAATGAGTTACTCCACCTCTCTGCTCTGTCCTCTTTCTTCACCTGTAAATTACAGGCAGTGCCCCAGGTCTAAGGTCATCTGATTTGAGTTAAAGGCTTTAGCCGTTTATAAATGTGTGCTTTGTTTAAGGGTCTAATAGGAAATAATGAGAAAGTATTAAGAAAATTCCATTTCTTTCTACTTTTAGTACTGCTTTATGAATGAATGAGATATTTATCAGCTCCTGTTTCTCGAATTTAAATGACTAGGAGTGACTTTCAATGACTGCATTGAAGGACTCAGCCATGTACAAGAGCAACAGCCTTCAGAGGAAGTCTTCCCTGGGACCCTCAGTCTCAGGCAAGGGATGAGCTGATGGGGAGAGGCTGCCAGACTGCAGCCAGAATCCCAGGCTGGGGCAGGGGCCTCCAGGACACAGGCCTGAGCCCCTGGCTCTCTCTCATCTCCACTCCTGGCTGCGAAGCTAGGAGCATAAACCCAGGGACAGGAGAGGATAGACTCCAGGTTGCTGTAAAGTGCTTTGAGATCCACATGGAACCACCGTGCTTACCCCTCATTGCATTTCAGAAATGTGGTCGAATCACAAGACCAGAGAGCCTCTTCTCCTTTGCTTTCTGCAAAGCAGAGGGCAGCCCCTTCCTGGAATTTGGGAGGAAGGATGCAGAGATGAAGTGGTGCCCCACACCTGTTCTACCTGTCGGATTGCTCCCTTGTCACCTCCTGCTCCTCCAAGGCTCTTCCCTTATGACACACCTCGTCCAGGAGCCGGGCAGGAAAGGGTGGCAAGCAGGACCAGCCAACGGCGTGGCAGAGCCCAGTGCGAAATAAAAGCGCGATGTTCTTTGTTCAGCAAGTGTTAGGAACTTCAAGACGTTGACAGCAGAGCTTTAGACCAATTTTGGAGCTTGGGACCCTGGTATCCAGGCTCTGGCAGCAGTTCTTAGGAGCTGTGAGTCTTAGGAGTGGATGGGGATGGAGCGGAGGCAAGTGTTATGTTTTTCCCGTATGTGGAGTTGTGCATCTGGCAGTTCAGCAACACAGAGGATGGTACTGTCTTCTCCAGACTTCCTGCTAGTCCAGCTCGGCCTTTGGAGGGGCCTGGGAATATGAGCAGGTGTGCAGTTGTGTGAGCCACAAAGAGCTGGATGCACGGGGAGGGCTCAGCACAAATCTCCCTGGGAGTAAAAAGGAGCCAGCCTGGTCTTATGTTTAGATCTTTAATCCATTTTGAGTTTATTTTTGTGTATGGTGTTAGAAAGTGTTCTAGCTTCATTCTTTTACAAGTGGTTGACCAGATTTCCCAGCACCACTTGTTAAAGAGATTGTCTTTAATCCATTGTATATTCTTGCCTCCTTTGTCAAAGATAAGGTGTCCATATGTGCGTGGATTTATCTCTGGGCTTTCTATTTCGTTCCATTGATCTATATTTCTGTCTTTGTGCCAGTACCATACTGTCTTGATGACTGTGGCTTTATAGTAGAGCCTGAAGTCAGGTAGGTTGATTCCTTCAGTTCCATTCTTTCTCAAGATCGCTTTGGCTATTCGAGGTTTTTTGTATTTCCATACAAATTGTGAAATCATTTGTTCTAGCTCTGTGAAGAATACTGTTGGTAGCTTGATAGGGATTGCATTGAATCTATAAATTGCTTTGGGTAGTATACTCATTTTCACTATATTGATTCTTCCAATCCATGAACATGGTATATTTCTCCATCTATTAGTGTCCTCTTTGATTTCTTTCACCAGTGTTTTATAGTTTTCTATATATAGGTCTTTAGTTTCTTTAGGTAGATATATTCCTAAGTATTTTATTCTTTCCGTTGCAATGGTGAATGTAATTGTTTCCTTAATTTCTCTTTCTGTTTTCTCATTATTAGTGTATAGGAATGCAAGGGATTTCTGTGTGTTGATTTTATATCCTGCAACTTTACTATAGTCATTGATTAGTACAGGCCAATATCACTGATGAACATAGATGCAAAAATCCTTAACAAAATTCTAGCAATCAGAATCCAACAACACATTAAAAAGATCATACACCATGACCAAGTGGGCTTTATCCCAGGGATGCAAGGATTCTTCAATATCTGCAAATCAATCAATGTAATACACATTAACAAATTGAAAAATAAAAACCATATGATTATCTCAATAGATGCAGAGAAAGCCTTTGACAAAATTCAACACCCATTTATGATAAAAACTCTCCAGAAAGCAGGAATAGAAGGAACATACCTCAACATAATAAAAGCTATATATGACAAACCCACAGCAAACATTATCCTCAATGGTGAAAAACTGAAAGCATTTCCTCTAAAGTCAGGAACAAGACAAGGGTGCCCACTTTCACCATTACTATTCAACATAGTCTTGGAAGTTTTGGCCACAGCAATCAGAGCAGAAAAAGAAATAAAAGGAATCCAAATTGGAAAAGAAGAAGTAAAACTCTCACTATTTGCAGATGACATGATCCTCTACATAGAAAACCCTAAAGACTCCACTAGAAAATTACTAGAACTAATCAATGACTATAGTAAAGTTGCAGGATAGACCAGAAACTATAAAACTCCTAGAGGAGAACATAGGCAAAACACTCTCTGACACACATCACAGCAGGATCCTCTATGACCCACCTCCCAGAATATTGGAAATAAAAGCAAAAATAAACAAATGGGACCTAATTAACCTTAAAAGCTTCTGCACATCAAAGGAAACTATTAGCAAGGTGAAAAGACAGCCTTCAGAATGGGAGAAAATAATAGCAAATGAAGCAACTGACAAACAACTAATCTCAAAAATATACAAGCAACTCCTACAGCTCAACTCCAGAAAAATAAATGACCCAATCAAAAAATGGGCCAAAGAACTAAACAGACATGTCTCCAAAGAAGACATACAGAGGGCTAACAAACACATGAAAAGATGCTCAGCATCACTCATTATCAGAGAAATGCAAATCAAAACCACTATGAGGTACCATTTCACACCAGTCAGAATGGCTGCGATCCAA
>NW_011494609.1:9441548-9442345 GCF_000754665.1 Bison bison bison
AAACTAGTACAGCCACTATGGAGAACAGTGTGGAGATTCCTTAAAAAACTGGAAATAGAACTGCCTTATGATCCAGCAATCCCACTGCTGGGCATACACACTGAGGAAACCAGAAGGGAAAGAGACACGTGTACCCTAATGGTCATCGCAGCACTGTTTATAATAGCCAGGACATGGAAGCAACCTAGATGTCCATCAGCAGATGAATGGATAAGCAAGCTGTGGTACATATACACAATGGAGTATTACTCAGCCATTAAAAAGAAAACATTTGAATCAGTTCTAATGAGGTGGATGAAACTGGAGCCTATTATACAGAGTGAAGTAAGCCAGAAGGAAAAACACCAATACAGTATAATAACGCATATATATGGAATATATAACCCTGTGTACGAGACAGCAAAAGAGACACTGATGTATAGAACAGTCTTATGGACTCCATGGGAGAGGGAGAGGGTGGGAAGATTTGGGAGAATGGCATTGAAACATGTAAAATATCATGTATGAAATGAGATGCCAGTCCAGGTTCAATGCACGATACTAGATGCTTGGGGCTAGTGCACTGGGATGACCCAGAGGGATGGTATGGGGAGGGAGGAGGGAGGAGGGTTCAGGATGGGGAACACATGTATACCTGTGGTGGATTCATTTTGATATTTGGCAAAACTAATACAATTATGTAAAGTTTAAAAATAAAATAAAATTTAAAAAATAAAAATATAAAAAAAATTAGAAGAAAAAGGAGCCAGCCTGGGGGTGTGTAATTAAAAGTCAATTGAGGGAATTCCTTGATGGTT
>NW_011494609.1:9442445-9483215 GCF_000754665.1 Bison bison bison
GTCCAGTGGTTAGGACTCCATGTTCCCACTGCCAGGGGCCTGATTCAATCCCTGGTCAGGGAGCTAAGATCCTGCAAGCTCCCTGGTGCAACCAAAATAAATAGAGAGTCAATTAAGTCAGAAAGAGGACGACACATATCATATGATACACTTATGAGAGACAACAGGACACAAATGAATTTACATGTGAAACAGACACAGACTCACAGACATAGCAGACAAACTGGTGGTTGCCAAGGACGGGGTAGGGGCAGAGGCAGGAGTTTGGGATTAGCAGATGGGAACTACTATATACAGAATGGATAAACAGCAAGGTCTTACTGTATAGCACAGGGCACTATACTTATTATACTTATTAATAATATCCTGTGATAAACCATAATGGAAAAGGATGTGAAAAATTATGTATGTGTATAACTGAAGAATTTTGCTGTGTAGCAGAAATTAACACACATGTAAATCATGTGTGCAAATCAACTACACTTTAGTAAAATAAAGAGAAGCCAGAATTTAAGTCACACACGCACATAGAAGTGAACTGATGAAGCTTATACTGAGTTCATGAGTCTCTTCTGCTTGGCCTCGGAATAAACAATTTTTGAAAAATGGGGTAGAAACAGACTTTTTCTCTAATAATGAGGCAACACCAATGTCTGAGTAGTGGAGATGGAGTGGGTCCAAAACGTTCCTTGAAGTGAGAACCCAGGCTCAATGAACCCACAGACAGAAGCTCCCTTTCAGCTCCCTGGACACCTTCAAGCTGCCTTCACCAGCTTATCTTCCATCCTCAGAGGCATCCTGTAAGTTAGGAGGGAGGCTGTATAGCCCACTTCACCCAACTGAGAGGAGGGAACTTGCTCAAGGTCAAATGGATAGTAAAAATCCAGATTTTCTGAATCCACCTTGGATGTTTGCTCATCCTGCAAGGGCTAATGGTGGGAACAGCACGCTTCTATAGGTTCCTTATCGGTAGCCTTGGTCCAGGGTGGTGTGAGATCTCCTTCTCTAGCCGAGCCGAGCAGATCATCCCCTCTGGCTGTGCTGGTTTCTAATAGACTTGATCAAGGCCATCTCCACTAGACCCAGGGGAAATTAGGGGTGAATCTGGATTCAAACTCTTCATTTTTTCTTATTTTTGCTTTTTATTGACATATAGTTGATTTGTATATCTCTGGTGGCTCAGATGTAAAGAATCTGCCTGCAGTGTGGGAGACCTGGGTTCAATTCCTGTGTCAGGAAGATTCCCTAGAGAAGGGTGTGGCAACCCACTTTAGTATCCTTGCCTGGAGAATTCCATGGACAGAGGAGCCTGTCGCAAAGAATCAGATATGACAGAGCGACGAACACTCTCACTTCACTCATAGTTGATTTACAATGTTGTGTTAGTTTCAGGTTTTAGGTGTACAGCACAGTGGTTCAGTTATACATACATACATACATATGTATATGTATATGTATGCATGTATATATACACGTAAATATATTTATCAGTTCAGTTCAGTTCAGCCGCTCAGTCGTGTCTGACTCTTTGCGACCCCATGAATCGCAGCACGCCAGGCCTCCCTGTCCATCACCAACTCCCGGAGTTCACTCAGACTCACATCCATCGAGTCAGTGATGCCATCCAGCCATCTCATCCTCTGTCGTCCCCTTCTCCTCCTGCCCCCAGTCCCTCCCAACATCAGAGTCTTTTCCAATGAGTCAGCTCTTCACATGAGGTGGCCAAAGTACTGGAGTTTCAGCTTTAGCATCATTCCTTCCAAAGAAATCCCAGGGCTGATCTCCTTTAGGATGGACTGGTTGGATCTCCTTACAGTCCAAGGGACTCTCAAGAGTCTTCTCCAACACCACAGTTTAAAAGCATCAATTCTTTGATGCTCAGCTTTCTTCATTATGTATAAATATATATATATATATTTATACATAATTATATATATTTATACATAATCTCCATTCTTTTTCAAATTTTTTCCCCAAATTTGCTATTATAAAATATTGAGTATCTCTGTGTTTTTTGGTCCTTTTTGGTTATTCAAACTGTTTGTTTTTTAATGACTGCTGACTTTTGTTGTTATTGTCATTGCTTAAAATTTAGCTTTTAGGGAACTTCCTTGGTGGTCCAGTGGTTAAGACTCGGCACTTCCACTTTAGGAGGCATGGATTCCGTCCCTGGTGAGGGAACTAAGACCCCACAAACTGTGTGGCATGGCCTCCCAAAAAATCAGCTTTTAAAATCTACAAATAAGTATTTATGCCAAATTGGGATCATGCAATATATAAAGTTATATTGCTTTTTTCACAGACTACAAACATTTCTCCTTATCAAATCTTCTTTAGCACAATTTTTAATGACTACGAAGTGTTCTAAGGATTTACCATAACTTATTTCATCAGTCTCTAGTTGGTGATGATTTTCAATTGTTTACATTTCTTAAAATTGTAAAATAATAACTTTATTTTGACAATTCCTGAATGAGGCCTTTTAACTTGGGACTTTTGAAAAACCAGAACATTTTGAAAGAGAAGTCAGTATTTTGACTGAACTCAACTAGATATAGGATTACATAAACACAAAGAGGCCCATAGATGAGTAACTCTGATACCTGCGATACAGGTTTGGTCTTGTGACCTGGTGGATCCCTTCTACCTAGACCTGGGAAACATTCTGGATGGAGGAGGGACAGAGGTACCCTGGCACTGGGGTCTTCTTTCTGATTCCCTCTGCTTTCTCCTGGTGTCCAGTTATTTATTTGTTGTAAACAATGAAAACTCATCTTCGGCTCCTGAGATGGCACTGCTGTTCCCTACATCTTGGCCTGGAATACCCAC
The DNA here is from genome assembly GCF_000754665.1 of Bison bison bison. Classification (NCBI taxonomy): domain Eukaryota; kingdom Metazoa; phylum Chordata; class Mammalia; order Artiodactyla; family Bovidae; genus Bison; species Bison bison. The sequence continues at coordinate 9,445,275 of NW_011494609.1, forward strand.
GGACCCATCACAGTGAATACCCATCACTGTACACCAACATCACTTTACCTGGGATTTTCGTCCATGGATCTTTTACCTTGGATCTTGTCAACAAAGTGACTTCAGTGTCGTAAATGTGGAGCCAGACAAAGCTCTGAGAATGTGCCGGATCCAGGGGAGGCCACTTTAGTACCCACATGCACTGCGGCCTTGTTAGACTGGAAATGAGAAAGAAAGTCAATTCGCTGAATCCAATACAGGGGCGATGACTCATTCTGGCATCCCCAGCAGTTGGCTTCCATCTTGTGGTCCAAAATGACAGCTCCAGCTCCAGCCGGAAGGAAGCAGGAAAAGAAAAGAGGCCGTGTCCACCTCCCAAAACTATGTAGCATTGCCTAGTCCACTGACATCCCATGACCAGATCTGGGTCACTGGGAGTGTGGTGGGGGAATGCATCTTTATCCCATATGGTGGGACGTCCAACCTGAAAAGTAGAAGGTGATGATGACAGAGGAAGGGAACAGGGGACACTGAGGGACCACCATGGGGGACATGGGGGCTTTAGGGGACAGAAGTGGGGCTGAAGAACATACAGGGGCCTGGGTCAAGGCTGCCCAGGCACTGGGTAAATCGTGACCCCCAAAGGCTCAACATGGCTTCCTGTGTATCAGGGCAAAGTCAGATCTAGAGTTGAAGTTGAAAGTCAGGTGAATAAGTATCTTTGTCTTCTCAGAGAAGAACCCTAGACTTCTTAGGGAGGTGCAATTGTTTTCTTACTTGGCAAGAATTGTTTAATGCCAGGCAGGCCTCAAATTAAATGTGGAAGTGATGGAGGAATCAATCATGAATATTAATATTAAAGGATTAAGTTCAGAACAAAAATACTAGGTGTGTTTGGTATTTAAAATGAAATATGAAGAGGATTGAATGGTTTGCCTCGGAAACAGAGATCATTCTGTCACTTTTGAGATTGCGTCTAAGTATTGCATTTCTGACTCGTGTTCACTATGATGGCTACTCCATTTCTTCTAAGGGATTCTTGCCCACAGTAGTAAATATAATGGTCATCTGAGTTAATTCACCCATTCCAGTCCATTTTAGTTTGCTGATTCCTAAAATGTTGACATTCACTCTTGCCATCTCCTGTTTGACCACTTCCAATTTGCCTTGATTCATGGATCTAACATTCCAGGTTCCTATGCAATATTGCTCTTTACAGCATCGGACTTTACTTCCATGACCAGTCACATCCACAACTGGGTGTTGTTTTTGCTTTGGCTCTGTCTCTTCATTCTTTCTGGAGTTATTTCTCCACTGATCTCCAGTAGCATATTGGGCACCTACCGACCTAAGGGGTTCATCTTTCAGTGTCCTATCTTTTTGCCTTTTCATACTGTTCATGGGGTTCTCAAGGCAAGAATACTGAAGTGGTTTGCCATTCCCTTCTCCAGTGGACCACATTTTGTCAGAACTCTCCACCATGACCTGTCCGTCTTAGGTGGCCATACATGGCATGGCTCATAGTTTCATTGAGTTAGACAAGGCTGTGGTCTGTTGTGATCAGATTGATTGGTTTTCTGTGATTGTGGTTTTCAGTCTTTTTGCCCTCTGCTGGTTAAGGATAGGAGCTTATGGAAGTTATGGAAGCTTCCTGACGGGAGAGACTGACTGAGGGGGAAACCGGGTCTTGTTCTGGTGGGCAGGGCCATGCTCAGTAAATCTTTAATCCAGTTTTTCTGCTGATGGGTGGAGCTGTGTTCCCTCCCTATTATTTACCTGGGGCCAAACTATGGTGGAGGTATTGAAGATAATGGTGATGCAATCTCAAAAGTGGAAGGATGATCTCTGTTCATTTCCAAGGCAAACCATTCAATATCACAGTAATTCAAGTCTATGCCCCAAGTAGTAATGCTGAAGAAGCTGAGGTTGAATGGTTCTATGAAGACCTATAAGACCTTCTAGAACTAACACCCCCAAAAACATGTCTTTTTCATTATAGGGGACTGGATTGCAAAAGCAGGAAGTCAAGAAATATCTGGAGTAATAGGCAAATTTGGCCTTGGAGTACAGAATGAAGCAGGGCAAAGGCTAATAGAGTTTTTCAGGAGAATGCACTGGTCATAGAACACCCTCTTCCAACAACACAAGAGATGATTCTACACAAGGACATCACCAGACGGTCAATATCGAAATCAGATTGATTATATTCTTTGCAGCCAAAGATGGAGAAGCTCTACACAGTCAGCAAAAACAAGACCAGGAGCTGACTGTGGCTCAGACCATGAACTCCTTATTACCAAATTCAGACTTAAATTGAAGAAAATAGGGAAAACCACTAGACCATTCAGGTATGACCTAAATCAAATCCCTTACGATTATACAGTGGAAGTGACAAATAGATTCAAGGGATTAGCTCTGACAGACTGAGTGCCTGAAGAACTATGGACAGAGGTTTGTGACATTGTACAGGAGGCAGGGATCAAGACCATCCTCAAGAAAAAGAAATGCAAAAAGGAACAATGGTTGTCTGAGGCGGCCTTAAAAATAGTTGTGAAAAGAAGATAAGTGAAAGGCAAAGGAGAACAGGGAAGATACACCCATTTGAATACAGAGTTCCAAAGAATAGCAAGGAGAGATAAGAAAGCCTTCCTCAGCCATCAGTGCAAAGAAATAGAGGAAAACAATAGAAAGGGAAAGACTAGAGATCTCTTCAAGAAAATTAGAGATACAAAGGGAACATTTCATGCAAAGATGGGCTCGATAAAGGACAGAAATGGTAGGGACCTAACCAAAGCAGGAGATATTAAGAAGAAGTGGCAAGAATAAACAGAAGAACTATACAAAAAAGATCTTCATGACCCAGATAACTAGGATGGTGTGATCACTCACCTAGAGCCAGACATCCTGGAATGGGAAGTCAAGTGGGCCTTAGGAAGCATCACTATGAACAAAGCTAGTGGAGGTGATGGAATTCCAGTTGAGCTATTTCAAATCTTAAAAGATGATGCTGTGAAAGTGCTGCACTCAATATGCCAGCAAATTTGGAAAACTCAGCAGTGGCCACAGGACTGGAAAACATCAGTTTTCATTCCAATCCCAAAGAAAGGCACTGCCAAAGAATGCTCAAACTACCGCACAATTGCATTCATCTCACACACTAGTAAAGTAATGCTTAAAATTCTCCAAGCCAGGCTTCAACAGTATGTAAACTGTGAACTTCCAGATGTTCAATCTGGGTTTAGAAAAGGCGGAGGAACCAGAGATCAAATTGCCAACATCTGCTGGATCATCAAAAAAGCAAGAGAATTCCAGAAAAACATCTGCTTCTGCTTAATTAACTATGCCAAAGCCGTTGACTGTGTAGATCACAATATACTAAGGAAAATTCTTCAAGAGATGGGAATACCAGACCACCTGGCCTGCTGATAAATCTGTATGCAGGTCAGGAAGCAATAGTTAGAACTGGACATGGAACAACAGACTGGTTCCAAATCAGGAAAGGAGTATGTCAAGGCTATATATTGTCACCCTGCTTATTTAACTTCTATGCAGACTACATCATGAGAAATGCTGGGCTGGAAGAAGCACAAGCTGGAATCAAGATTGCTGGTAGAAATATCAATAACAGATATGCAGATGATACCACCCTTATGGCAGAAAGTGAAGAACTAAAGAGCCTCTTAATGAAAGTGAAAGAGGAGAGTGAAAAAGCTGCCTTAAAACTCAACTTTCAGAAAACTAAGATCATGGCATCTGGTCCCATCACTTCATGGCAAATAGATGGGGAAATCATGCAAGAAGCGACAGACTTTATATTTCTGGGCTCCAAAATCACTGCAGATGGTGACCGTAGCCATGAAATAAAAAGACGCTTGCTCCTTGGAAGAAAAGTTATGACCAACCTAGAGAGCATATTAAAAAGCAGAGACATTACTTTGCCAACAAAAGTCCATCACTAGAACTAGAAGCTTGGACTACCAAGCTATGGTTTTTCCAGCAGTCATGTATGGATGTGAGAGTTGGACTGTAAAGAAAGCTGAGCACCAAAGAATTGATGCTTTTGAACTGTGGTGTCAAAGAAGACTCTTGAGAGTCCCCTGGACTGCAAAGAGATCCAACCAGTTGATCCTAAAGGCTATCAGTCCTGAATATTCATTGGAAGGACTGATTCTGAAGCTGAAACTCCAATAATTTGGCCACCTGATGTGAAGAACTGATCATTGGAAAACACCCTGATGCTAGAAAAGATTGAAGGCAAGAGGAGAAGGGGACGACAGAGGATGAAATGGTTGGATGGCATCATTGACTCAATGGATATGAGTTTGAGTAAACTCTGGGAGTTGGTGATAGACAGGGAGGCCTGGCATGCTACAGTCCATGGGGTTGCAAATAGTCAGACACAACAGAGCGAATGAACTGAACTTAACTGAAGAGAATTTAGGGTTTCACAGGTGGCCCAGCTGCTGAAGAAGCTGCTTGCCATTGCAGAAGACACAAGAGATGTGGGTTCGATTCTTGGGTTGGGAAAATTCCCTGGAGTAGGAAATGGCAGCCAGCTCCAGTATTCTTGCCTGAAGAATTCCATGGATAGAGGAGCCTGGTGGGCTACAGTCTGTGAGGTCATAAAGAGTCAGACACAACTGAGCAGACACACACAGCACCAGAGGAGTTTGGCACATTATAACTGTCAGATTAGCCTCCTGCTTCGGGAATAAACTTTATACCTGTGATTTAAGTGGAAAAATGTAGAAGCATTTTGGGAAATTTGTACACGATTTTGGGACAGTCAAGGACACTTGATATTCACCCCCTTCAAACTGTCATTGTCAGATTTAATGCAGTGAGTTTACTGCTTGGGGAGCTTTTGCTTCCTGGAGACATTTGAAGTAATTAAAAAAATAAATTTAGGGAAATTAGGTTTGTAAATGTGACTGCTTACACTAGGGATTTAATAGTTCAAAATGAACTGTTTGAATATTAGTCAAATTAATCTCCTTGAAAGTGATATTAAAATTTCCTGGATTTGCAAATAAAATTTAATACACCGGTTGAACTTTAAAACCTAAGGAAAACCAGATATTAAAGTGTGAATTAGTATTAATCTATTCATCTAGGATCAGATTAATTTGACATTAATTTAAAATAAAAAACTAACAGTGATCTTGTTATTTTTGTTACAAAAGCTACTTTCAAAGACACTCAGATCTCACTGACATTTCCTCTCCTGTCTGCGCTGAGACCTTAGGTCCATAGGTCAGGACCTCCAAGGACCCACCCTAATCAAACCCCTTCCACTCCGCTCGGCCAGCTCTATCACCCCTGGGGGGCTCCCCTCTCATTTAAGGGAATTCCATGGGCAGTAGATAGTTGCCCTGTGGTTTTTGAGTGAGAAATACGGCTTCCTGGGTGACCTCCTTTAAGACTCTTCTCTGAGAAAATAGACCCTTTTCCTCTAATCTGGCTGGTTCAAGATGCTCGCATCCCGACCTGAAAGTCTGGCCACTTGAAGAAGCATCAGTAGCTCTTTCCCTCTGGAACCCCCAGCCTGAGAAGGGATGAACTTCTGAAACAATTTAAGCCCTTGAAGCTCAGAGACAGGTGACAGCCCCTTCTGCCACCCGCAAGGGATTAACTGTTGGAAGGTCCTTTCTGGGATAGAGATGGTGAAGTTATTAAAACTCAGGGAAGTTTATGGCTAAGTGACTAACTTGTATGCTTTTTCTGGAGCTATTTGATCTCTTATCACCTTCAAGTTTTAGAATTTGGGAACCGTTTTTATTTGTACAGAAAGAAAATGCAACAAACAGGATCTAAGTGAATGTTTGCTCTGCTTGCTTGTTGCCCTGAAATGTCAGTCAGTCTCTAGCTCCGGCTAGGAAACAGCAATCTTGTGTTCCCTCTGACGGATGTTAATCTGATGGTCGCCACAGGAGGTGGATCACTGGGGCTATTGTTCATCTCGGGGGTTTCCAGTAAGACTCTGGGCTGCCTCAGAGCCCTGTGACTAAGCTGTCCTTAGTCACTCAGTCATGTCTGACTCTTTGAGACCCCATGGACTGCAGCCCTCCAGGCTCCCCTGTCTGTGGGGATTCTCCAAGCTAGAGTACTGGAGTGGGTTGCCATGCCCTCCTCCAGAGGATCTTTCCAACCCAGGGATAGAACCCAGGTCTCCCACATTGCAGGCGGATTCTTTACCAGCTGAGCCACCAGTGGGGTGAGAAGCCCCTGGAAACCCACTTGCACTTTTCTCCAGCTCTTTCCCCCACACTCTCCTGCAGTGTCCATAGGAGATTCATTGGAAGTCTGTGGCTTGCTCTGTTACCCCAAATGTTAGTGCCCACTGCAATGAAGGGATCCCCTAGAGAAGCACCTGAAACTGGGGCCTGGCCCTGCCCACAGGGAATGCAAAGACCTTACTCCAGTGAGCTTCAGGAGTATGCCGGGGCTGGGATCTTCTACTTGCAGTCAGTCCTTACATGCTCTTTGCAAGCAGTGTAAATTGTACAAAGGAGAATGGGTTAAAATTGCATTTTCAGGCAGAGTGTTTGAGGTTTTCCCCCAGCCTAAGCATGTCCCTGCTTGAAAATCATTCCTTTTGGGTGAGACATTGCTTTCCCCAGGGACCATATCCCAGGAGTAAGTGAGGTCATCGGAAAGCTGCTCACCAGGCCCAGGATCTGGGGGGTCTTGATGTCAAACACCTGAGTCTACATCGGATGTGTCACTCATGGAAGGCTGGATGAATAGGTGGTTAGTTGGGTGGACGGATGGTTGGATAGTTGGGTGGGTGGATGGGTGAGTGGATGAATGGTTGGGTGGGTGAGTAGATAGGTGGGTGGATGGATGTGTGAATGTTTGATTGGGTGGTTGGTTAGATAGGTGGATGATTGATTAGATGGGATGAATGGATGGGTCATTGGTTGGTTAGTTGGGTGGATGGATGGATGGATAGTTGGATAGTTGGCTGGGTGGATGGGTGGGTGGGTGAGTAAATGGGTGAATGGATGAGTGGATGGTTGATTAGATGGGTGGGTGGGTGGATGGAGGAGTGGATGGGTGGTTGGTTGGTTGGCTGGTTAAGTGCGGGGATGGTTGGATGGATAGTTGGAAGGTGGCTAGATAGATGAACAGCCTTCACTTCTCTAGTTTGAGGTTTAAATGCTGCTCCCCAGGGCTTTGTTGGGCATTTCTGGAACTCAGCTGGTAAAGAATCCTCCTGCAATACAGGAGACACCGGTTCAATTCCTGGGTCAGGAAGAACCCCTGGAGAAGCAATGGGCTACCCACTCCAGTATTCTTGGGCTTCCCTTGTGGCTCAGATGGTAAAGAATCTGCCTGCAATGTGGGAGACCTGGGTTCGATACCTAGGTTGGGAAGATCCCCTGGAGGAAGGCGTGGCAACTCACTCCAGTATTGTTGCCTGGAGAATCCTCATGGACAGAGGAGCCTGGCGGGCTACAGTCCATGCAGGGTGGCAAAGAGTCTGACACACTGAGCGACTAAGTACAGCCCAACGCAGCACAGGGCTTTGTCTGTTCTGTTTGACTGGGATTCTATCACTTTAGAGACAGAATGCTTCTTGTAGAATCTTCAATTGTGAGGGCAAGTGTGAGAGTGACTTGTAGGTGAGACATGAATGAGAAGGCAATGGCGGGGAGTGAGAAGAGGGATGAAGGAAGGAGGACAGAGAAGAGATTGAAAGGGAGTAGAGAAATTGGATGAAGTAAATGGAGTCTGGCAGCTTTGAAGGTGACCCAATTACAGGCCAGTTACTTCTAATAACACCTTGAATCTCCTCAGTGCCTTTCTCTTGGGAGCTCAAAGCCTGTTACCGATACTATGAAACTACATGACCTTCCATCAAGGGCAATATTGCTATTAGCATCATCACCATTTAATAGGCAAGGAGGCCTACAGAAGTGGAGGGACTTGCCAAGGTCCCTGGCAGCTCACAAAAGATGAAGCCAGCATGCAGGAAAATGGTCCCTCCGTTAGCAGCTGCCTCCCAACCCAGGTGAGTCGTACAGTCTGCCTGACCCGTGCTCTCGGAGCAAACGACCATGCCCTCTGAAGAACTAAGAAGTCATACCGGGTCTACAATGCACTGTGAGGTCACAGAAGTTACCAGCCTGGTTTTCAAGCAGAGGACGCCCTGACTCTTCCTAAGTCACTCGATATGCCAAGGCCAGAACTGGGACAGGGTGAATCTCAGGACTGGGAGGCCAAGCTTTGTCCTTGGGCAGAAAATAGCACCAGATCAGGCGATGCCATGACTCAGAAGACATGTGAGGGTGACTGCCCCCTCCTCTTTTGCCACCGAGAGGCCATTTGGGACCTCCTTACTCCTGGCTTCAGCTCCTCAGCTGTCCCTGCCTCTGCTGTGATGGACGTCACCCCTCCAGCCTTCTCTTACACATCCTCCCCCCCCCAGAGTCTTATGGAGCTCCTAATTATCACCCCAGCAGGGCTGAGGGGTCTAGAGGTCAGAATGTGGGCGGAGGGCATTCCTCAGACCTGAGTCAGAGAGATAAACTCTCAAATAAAGCAGTGGCCGCCCCCTCCCCTCCTCCCAGGAAAAAAAAAAAAAAAACCCACATGCATAATCCTCCACACTGGAGCCAAGAATGTACCTGAAAGAGCTTGATTTCTTGGCTTCCTTCTTCCACAAGTACCTTTTGTACCTTTATTAAAATGAGAAAAATGCAGAGCATTCTTGGGCTGCTGTGGCCTCAGGGGCAGTCCTGTGGAGACTGGCAGGGGCGAGGCTGCTAATTACCCTTGCCCAGGGCAAGGCGTCCTCCTCTGCCAGGTTCCCACGCTTGGGAGCAGGGAGAGAGCAGCTCAGGTGGAGGTGTGCTCCCTACCTGAAGGCAGTGAAGTGAAAGTCGCTCAACTGTGTCTGACTCTTTGTGATCCCATGGAATATACAGTCCATGGAATTCTCCAAGCCAGAATACTGGAATGGGAAGGCTTTCCCTTCTCCAGGGGATCTTCCCAATCCAGGTCTCCCACATTGCGGGCGGATTCTTTACCAGCTGAGCCACCAGGGAAGCCACCTGGAAGGCAGGGCTGCTGAGAAATAGGCCTGAGAGCCAGAGCTCACCAGCTGAGCCAAAACAGGAGGGGAGAGGGAAGAGCACTACATTTAAAAGAATGACATAGCCTGAGGACATGACATAAACTGATGAGAACCAAATAAGTCCGTGATGATGGACCGACAGTCATCTTCCCTGCGCCTCGGTATACGCTCATCCTAACACACCAGCTTCCCTGGTGGCTTAGATGGAAAAGAATCTGCCTGAAATTTGGGAGATCCGGGGTTCAGTCCCTGGATTGGGAAGATCCCCTGGAGTAGGAAACGGCAACCCACTCCAGTATGCTTGCCTGGAGAATTCGGTGGACAGAGGAGCCTTGTGGGCTACAGTCCATGGGGTCACAAAGAGTCGGACATGACTGAGTGGCTAACACACACCACACAGCAGCGAGCTAAGTGAGAACCCCAGGTGCCATGACAGTTCCAAAATCAATCATAATGGTCAACAAGTGGGCAGTGGGGACTTCCCTGGTGATCCAGTGGTTAAGAATCTGCCTTGCAATGAAGGGGACATGGGTTTGATTCCTGGTCAGGAAATCAAGATCCCACGTGCCGTGGAGCAATTAAGCTTGAGAGCCACAACTGCTGAGCCTGGGGGCCACAACTAGAGAGTCTGCATGCTGTCTGCAGCAAAAGATCTCACATGACACTTTAAAGATCTCCAGTGCTGCAACTAAGACCCCAAGAAGCCTAATTAACTAATTAATTAAACAAAACAGTGGTCCAATCCCTGGAAATCCCCACCCCTTCCCCCAAACAGCTGGAATACTCCTCCTGCTTATTAGCTTATGAAATTACCCACCCCTATAAAAACTGACCGGAGAAGGAAATGGCAACCCACTCCAGTACTCTTGCCTGGAAACTCCCATGGACGGAGGAGCCTGGTAGTCTGCAGTCCATGGGGTCGCTGAGGGTTGGACACGACTGAGTGACTTCACTTTCACTTTTCACTTTGATGGGTTGGAGAAGGAAATGGCAACCCACTCCAGTGTTCTTGCCTAGAGAATCCCAGGGACGGGGGAGCCTGGTGGGCTGCCATCTATGGCATCGCACAGAGTTGGGCATGACTGAAGTGACTTAGCAGCAGGAGCAGCAGCATAAAAACTGACAACTCTACCCTCGTACCTCTCTCGCCTTCTGAGATGGTCTGTGGCGTGTTTCTCTCTAAATAACCCCACTTCTTATCTATCACTTTGTCTCTCATTGAATTCTTTCTGTTATGAGACATCAAGAATTTGAGCTTGACTAAGTCCTGAGACCAGATGTGTGATCTCAGTTAAAAGACTGTGGATTCAGGTCCTGATCAAAGTTGCATGGTTCAGTTTTAGAGCCATGCTGTTTGTGCTCTATCAATGCAGATGACACCCATCACACATGCTGTCTGCTTCCTCTGGAGACCAAAGTCTCCCTGGCAGCAGGACTCTGGTCTTGGAAAAGCTCTGTAGCTTCAGAGGCAAGTATAGCTCCTGACAGAGTAGGAGGTGTTTAATGCTCTTCCATGAAATGAATGGATGGATGATTGATGATGAATGGATGATGGATGATGAATGGATAATGGGTGAGGGATGGATGGATGAATTAATGGATGATGGAAGATGAATGGTGGATGGATGAATGACTAGATGAATGGGTAGATGGACAAATGAACAGGATTGTAGGACATAAGAAAGAGATTTGGGATTCTGCCAACACCCCCATTGTAACAGGCCATTTAACAGTAGTCTTAATAGGGCCGGGGTTAAATATGGGGTGTATAGCAAGAAGACCCTCTACCCTACACAAGCAGCCCATCCAGGACTATTGGGCCAACCTTCTAACTTTAGGAGCAGTGGGGCTTGGACAGACAGGTGGTAGAGCAAAGAAAAGAAATAACCAAAGGAAAAAGGGGAGGGTTGAGGGCTGAGGCAGCAAGGCCTCCCTGCTCCCCTGAAGCCCAGCTTGGTTCTGCCCCCAGATCAGACCAACTAGCCCCAGCCATGCCGGCAGTCCTTGGGAGAGTCTACCCTGGGGTCTGGCTCCTCCCTGTTGTCAGGGGCTTCAGGCAGCCCAATTATACTTCACTGTCCCTTCACTGGAACCTTTCATCTGGCTGGCTCACAGCAGAGGGCTGTGATTACACCCCTATCTTACAAGGGACATAAACTGGGGCAAATCAGGATGTGCCTTTCAAGCTGCAGCATGACTTGACGAGCTGCTGGTGAAGTTCTCAGAGCTGGGGGGAGGGGAGTAGTGACTGTACATTGTTACTGGAGGGAACCCCTGTCCTTGGTTGTTGGTTTTGTGTGGGGCTTCTGGGGAGTAGAAGGCTGGGAGGCAAAGGAGGAACATGGTCCCTGCTGTCCAGCTGGGCCAGGTTCCCAGGCCATGGTGACTGCAACATCCAGGCTGAGCCAGGATGCTGCCCCCTTGCGTGAGACTCTGATACCCACACCTACCCCTCATTTTCTTTCCTACACACCTGGCCTGAATGCAGCCCTCCTTCTGTAGGCAAAGGGGGCCTTACCTGGGAATAAATGACCTTAAGCCACAGAGCCTTCATCTGCATGTCCCCTAAGACTGTGCAGGGCTTCTGGGAGCTATAAAGTGCTGTAGGCAGGGAGCAAGGCCAAAAGACAGTCTCCAGAGCCACTTGTGGTAAATTGCCTAGAGAATTGGAGGAAGGAAGGCAGTCTGATGTCCACTGCTCTTGTAATTTCTTGTCATTTGTTTGCATTCTAAATATGAATTAACATCTGCATGTAATTTTGTGCTCTTTTCCTCAAAGAGGGCCCCCAGTCATAAAAACATCAGTCTTACAACACCTGGATGTGAATTAGTGTGGGCCCTAAGTGGATTCCCACCTAGCTCAGTTGGTAAAGAATCTACCTGTAATCCAGGAGACCCAGATTCGATCCCTGGGTTGGGAAGATCCCTTGGAGAAGGAAATGGCAACCCCTCCAGTATTCTTGCTTGGAGAATCCCATGGAGAGAGCACCCTGGCAGGCTATAGTCCATGGGGTCACAGAGTTGGACAGGACTTAGTGACTAAAACCAGCACCTAAATCCTGAGGCTGGTGTTCTTGTAAGAAGAGGGAGACCTGGACTCAGAGACATGTGAGGTGTGAAGATGGAAGCAGAGATTGGAGAGATGGTTTTAGGAGCCAGAAACCAGGGGAGCGGCGAGGGATAGATTCCCTCCGGAACCTCCAGAGGAAACCGAAGCTACTGACACCTTGATTTCAGAGCTCTGGCTCCTAAATGAGTGAGAAGACCCTTCCGTTCTGGAAGCCCCTCGTGCGTGGTGCTTTGTACAGCAGTTTCAGGAACTTCACACCTTGTTGGGGAGAGGAAGGATTCATGTGTGAATGTGTGTGCCAAGTTGCTCCAGTCGTGTCTGACTCTGCCACCCCATGCACTGTAGCCCACCAGGCTCCTCTGTCCATGGGATTCTCCAGGCAAGAACACTTGAGTGGGTTGACATTTCCTTCTCTAGAAGATCTTCCTGACCCAGGGTTTGAACCTGTGTCTCCTGCAGCTCCTGCATTGCAGGCAGATTCTTTACTGCTGAGCCACCAGAAGAGTCTGAAGGATCTATACTCAGGGAATATGATTTAGACCATCAGTAATTAAAAAAAAAAAAAAAAAAGAAAGAAAGGTGGTAACATTCACTGAGGTCAGGGATAGTAGCATACATATATAATAGCATAAATTCTGTGCTCATGAGAAGAAAATTCATTTTAGGATAACTTTAAATTGAATAGACTGAGGATATGGGAGAAACTAGAACAGAAGAACATTTCACTTTAAGAAGCATGCTTAATAAAATTAAAAGTAGGGACTTCCCTGGTGGTCCAGTGGTTAAGAGTCTGCCTGCTAATGCAGGGGACACGGGTTCGATCCCTATTTGGGGAAGATTCCATGTGCTGCAGGGCAACTGAGCCACAGCTACTGAAGTCAGCACACCATGACTCGAGGAAGCTGGTGAGCAGCAATGAAGACCCAGCACAACCAAAAATAAATAAATAAAATTTAAAAGTTAAGTTATAAGCAAAACAAAACAAAACAGCAACAAAAAGTACAAGTTACATGTCACTCTTGATCGGCTGTTGATAAGTCTGTGGCTGTGAACCGGGACGGTCATGGGTTTTGCTCACGATTGTGCAAGAGTTTAAAATCCTTGGGCAGAAATCGCCCGAGATCATGTCAACATGGCCTGCGGCCCTTCGTGCCTTGGCTTCTTCAGGAGCACGGGATGAGGGAAAACTTTTTTTTCTCCTTTGTGATCATAGCTGCCTGAATTGCTCACCCTTCTAAAGCGGGCCTGGGAGGCGAGGACAAACAGGCTTTCTCATGAAGTTCTTGCTAGCCCCAGTCCTGTGCAGAACTCGTGAGTCACCGAGGGCTCTTAAAGATGAATGATGGTGCGCCGGCTTCCCAGGAAGATTAAGCATCAGTCATGGCTCTGCTTGCCTGGCTGGGTGCTGTGGGGCTGACTCACGTGGACCGGGAAACACACCGATGTGGACGCCTGAGAAAGCGCAGCCCTCCAAGGCCACGATTCTGCCGTCTCCACATGTTTTGGGGTGTTTCCTCCTTTTGGTGTTTCTTTTTGCTATTGTATATACCATAGATTACCTAAATAAATGCATACATTTGTCGCTGTTCAGTCGCTCAGTCGTGTCCAACTCTTTGTGACCCCACGGACTGCAGCATGCCAGGCTTCCCTGGCCTTCTCTGTCTCCCAAAGTTTGCTTCTCTGCCTATTGAGTTGCTGTTGCTATTCAACCATTTCATCCTCTGTCACCCTCTTCTCCTCCTGCCCTCAGTATTTCCCAGCATCAGGAAAACACCTCTATTTATGTAATCTGTACTTTTTATGTGTCTGTGTTTGTATACCTAGGTGTATATATATAATATATATATAGGTATACACACATACCTATGTATATGGGGGTCAGAGAAGGCAGTGGCACCCCACTCCAGTACTCCTGCCTGGAAAATCCCATGGACGGAGGAGCCTGGTGGGCTGCAGTCCATGGGGTCATGAAGGGTCGGACATGACTGAGCGACTTCACTTTCACTTTCATGCATTGGAGAAGGAAATGGCAACCCACTCCAGTGTTCTTGCCTGGAGAATCTCAGGGACGGCAGAGCCTGGTGGGCTGCCGTCTATGGGGTCGCATAGAGTCAGACACGACTGAAGTAACTTAGCATTAGCATGGGGGTACTTGTGTATATATGTATATATAGACATGTATATATATGTGTGTGTATCTCCTCTCTATATATGGGGCACCTCTATTTTTGTAATCTGTACTATATATAAATGTGTGTATGGATAAAAATAGAGGTATATATAGGTATACATATTCAGAGTACCTATATATATTCCTCTATGTATGGGATACCTCTATTTACATAGTTTGTACTATATGTTGTTGTTCAGTCACTCAGTCGTGTCTGACTCTTTGTGACCCCATGGACTGCAGCACTGCCAGGCTTCCCTGCCCATCACTAACTCCCAGAGTTTGCCCAAACTCATGTCCATTGAGTCAGTGATGTCATCCGACCATCTCATCCTCTGTCACTCCCTTCCCCTCCTGCCCTCAATCTTTCCCATCATCAGGGTATTTTCCAATGGGCTGGCTCTTTGCATCCAGTGGCCAAAGTATTGGAGCTTCAGCTTCAGCATCAGTCCTTCTAATGAATATTCAGGATTGATTTCCTTCAAAATTTACTGATTTGATCTCCTTGCTGTCCAAGGGACTCTCAAGAGTCTTCTCCAGCACCACAGTTAGAAAGCATCAATTCTTCGGCCCTCTGTCTTCTTTTTGTCCAACTCTCACATCCACATGTGACTACTGGAAAAACCGTAGCTTTGGCTATACAGACCTTTGTTGGCAAAGTGATATCTCTGCTTTTTAATACTCCATGTAGGTTGGTCATAGCTTTTGTTGCAAGAAGCAAGCATCTTTTAATTTCCTGACTGCAGTCATTGTCTGCAGGGATTTGGGAGTTCAGGAACATAAAGTCTGTCACTGTTTCCATTGTTTCCACATCTATTTGCCATGAAATGATGGGACCAGATGCTATGATCTTAGTTTTTTGAATGTTAAGTTTTAAGCCAGGTTGTCATGCTCCTCTTTCATTTTCATCAAGAGGCTCTTCAGTTCCTCTTTGCTTCTTTTGTCACCACAGAGCAGTGAGTAGAGTTCCGTGTGCTATGCAGTAGGTTCTCATTAGTTATCTATCTTGTATGTAGTATCAGTAGTGTATATAGTATGAATCCTAATCTGCCAGTTCCTCTCAGCCCTGACCCCCTTGGTATCCACACTTCTCTATATCTAGGTCTCTATTTCTATTTTGCAAATAGGTTCATCTTTGTTTGTTTTTTAAGAGAGAGAGGAATAAAACAGGCGATGGATACTTGGAGCAGAGTATGGATTGATTGGCAACTTTTTTCTGAAAATGATTTCAACTTTGAGGACCATATAGTCTCTGTCACAAATACTCGGATTTTTCTGTCATTGTGCAGAAGCAGTGATAGGCAGCATATGAGTGAGCAAGTGTAGCTGTTTTCCAACAAACCTTTCTTTTCAAAAACAGGCAGAGGGGCCATAGCTGTTTGGCAGCCCCTGGTGCAAAGGCATGAATGGTTTTGGGTGTCTCACGTCAGATTGAGGAGAAAGCTGATTAGTCACCCACTCGCCTCGGACAGACTGGCAAACCTGGGACACTCTGGGTGCCTTTCCTTGCTGTTGCACATGGCTTTCAAAGGATTTGAAGAAATGATTTTGTGCAAATTCAGTTTCACACTGCCTGAACCCAGCAGAGTAGAGGATCAATAATAGCTGGAGATACTGCGAGAGCTGTGCTGACCCTTTAGCTGGATAAAACATTTGCAGGACAGGAATAGAGACCCAGATGTAGAAAATGGACATGTGGACGTGAGGCATGCATACTTGTGTGTGCTAAGTTGCTTTGGTCGTGTCCAACTCTTTGCAACCCATGGACCGTAGCCTGCCAGGCAAATTGAGAGCATAGCAGTGACATATATACACTACCATAGGCCTCTGAGGTGGCGCAGTGGTAAAGAATCTGCCTGCCAGCGCAGCAGACGCAAGACACTCAGATTCGATCCCCGGGTCAGGAAGATCCCCTTGGGTAGGAAATGGCAACCTGCTCCAGTATTCTCGCCTACAAAATCTCTTGGACAGAGGAACCTGGTGGGCTACTGTCCATGGGATCACAGAGTCGGACATGGCTGAGCATGCATGCACATACGTGTGTAAAACAGCTGGTGGGAAGCTGCCGTATAGCACAGGGAGCTCAGCTCAGTGCTCTGTGATGATGTAGAGGGGTGGGGTGGGGGGTGGAGTGAGAGGTAAGCCCAAGAAGGAGAGGACATATGCACACACATGGCAGGGTCTCTTTTATTGTACAGCAGAAACTAACACAGCATTGTAAAGCAATTATACGCTAATTTAAAACAAACGAAACAACAACAGAAAACAAATTGCCTGGCTTTGGGGGCAGAAGACAATTCCCCGAGGCCAGGAATCCACTTTCTGCAAAGGCAGAGCAACACTGGCCGGGCTCGAGCTTGCTTTCTCTGAGGATCTTGGAAGTGTCATCATAGAGTTCAGCTAGGAAAGTTCCATTTCCACTTCTCCAGGAAGATTCATAGGAAAGTTCCATTTCCACTTCTCCAGGAAGATTCAAAAGAAAAATTATACAAACAAGGAGGTCATGGGGGCAGAAAGGAGAAACTTCAGGTCTTGGCACCCTCAGCATCACTACTCTTGGCTGGAGCTTGATGGTGAAGGAACAGGGTCAGCTCTGCAGTGGCTTTTCCTCTGTGGGAAGGGACCAACGAGATGAGGGTCTCGTCACAGCCCCTTCATCACATCATGGGCCAGGCAGTGCTAGGTGAGCCCTACTCAGTCCCTCAGATCACCCTCCCCATGACTCTGAATGAAGAATTAAGATGCTCATCGTGCAGATCAGGAACCTGAGACATAGAGAAATTTGATAACGTTTGTCAAGAACATATAGTTTTAAAATAGCTGAAGATTGGCTCTGATCTGAACCCACAGTTGGTCCACTTGCCCACTGTGTGAGATGGTCCCTCATGTCACTTTGTATTAATCCAGAACATGGGACTTTGTGACTCTGTTAGACTTGGGCTACGCAACTTTGATCAATAACATTTCCAGGTAACATCCTGGGGGCTTTGTCAGAGTTCCTCAAGTGATGTGAGCAAAGTCTGAACGTATGTCTGCTTCCTTGCAAGCTGTCATCAATTCCCCGGGCCCTGGGCACTGTCTGCGTCTGTGTGCATTGTACTAGCTGTGACATACGTGTGCGTGTCCCCACTTCTCAGGGCCGAGCCTGACTCAGCACCTGCCGGGAGGGAGCCCACGCCCGCTGAGCCACGGGGAGGTGCAGAGGGAGTTTCCACGGTCCTGAGTCACAGCCCGTTTTGACAATGCCGAGGGGAGGGCTCTCAGAAGTGAGCCTGGTGGGAGAGCTGTGGTGGAAGGGGTGGGCGTTGAGTGTGAGGAGAGTGTCAGCCCATCGTCACCCGTCCAGTGGGGACAGGCAGGATGGTGCCATATGCATGGACCAGTGACCAGATGAGACCTGGGTTCGAATCCCCCTTCCACCAGTCACTGGCTCCTATGTTTGTGTAATAAGAACAGTTTCCTTCGCTGATGCTCTAAGGCTTAGAGTGTGAGTCTTAGCAAAACACCCGGCCCTTAATAGTCTTCATAAAAAATAGTTTTCGAAAGATCCCCTGTGAAGCAGCAGAGTCTAATGATTTGGGCAATAAACTTACAAACCCTCCTTTTTAAAAGGTATATTTACTTAACAAAATATTTTTATTTATTTATTTTTGGTTCCATTGAATCTTCATCGCTGTGCAGGGGCTTTCTCTAGTTGCAATGAGTGCGGGCTACTCTTCTTTGCGGTGCATGGCCTTCCCATTGCGGTGGCTTCTCTTGCCTCGATGGGCTCTTGGCGTGTATGCAGCATGTGGGCTCAGGAGGTGCGGCTCCCTGGCTCTAGGGTACAGACTCAGTAGTTGTGGTACCTGGACTTAGTTGCTCCTCCACACGTGTGGATCCTCCCAATCAGGGATCGAACCTGCGTTCTCTGCTTTGTCAGGCAGATTCTTATCCATTGTACCACCAGGGAAGTCCAAAATCCTCTGTTTTGTAATCTGTTATAATGAGTCTGTTCCCGGCTATCATTTTCCTATGACCCCAAACCACAGTGCGTCTCCCATGAAAAGGTGGACAGACAGGTCCCTAAGAATAAGGAGACCTGCCTGGAATGGTTGCTGATGCCTCCCGTCCTGCAACTGGTGGACAATGTCCCCGTCCACCTTCTCTGGGGAAAACATGTGCGAAAGGTAGAGGAGGACTGATTTTTTAAAAATATTTATTTATTTTTATTGATTGATGATTGGTTTACAATAATGGTTTGATTTCTGTCATACATCAACATGAATTAACCAT
Organism: Bison bison bison; assembly: GCF_000754665.1. Lineage (NCBI taxonomy): Eukaryota > Metazoa > Chordata > Mammalia > Artiodactyla > Bovidae > Bison > Bison bison. The sequence goes on from NW_011494609.1 coordinate 9,463,848, forward strand.
GGGTGTATATATATATCGGAGAAGGCAGTGGCACCTCACTCCAGTACTCTTGCCTGGAAAATCCCATGGACGGAGGAGCCTGGTAGGCTTCAGTCCAAGGGGTCGCTAGGAGTCGGACACGACTGAGCGGCTTCACTTTCACTCTTCACTTTCATGCATTGGAGAAGGAAATGGCAACCCACTCCAGTGTTCTTGCCTGGAGAATCCCAGGGATGGGGGAGCCTGGTGGGCTGCCGTCTCTGGGGTTACACAGAGTCGGACACGACTGAAGTGACTTAGCAGCAGCAGCAGTATATATATATGTCCCCTCCCTCTTGAATCTCCCTTCCTCCTCCCACCCATTCGCACCTCTCTAGGTTATTACAGAGCTCCAGTTTGAGTTTCCCGAGTCATACAGCAAATTCCCATCGGCTATCTAGTTACATATGTTAGTGTATATACTGCCATTGTACTCGAATCCACAAACAAAAGTTCTGGAAAGGGTGTGGAGAAAAGGGGACCCTCCTACCCTGCTGGTGGGAATGGAGACGAGGACTGGTTCTGACTGAAAACTTTCAGATCTTGGTTGTTTTCCGTCACAGGAAACATCACTTCCTGCATCATCACGTGTCTGTGGCTTATTGTCTCTCTTACAGCAGAATAGCTACCCCTGGGGGCAGGGCTCTGTCCTGCTTCTTTATCACTGTATCACCAGCCCTTAAAATAATGCCTGACTCCCTGAGTTTTCTATTATAAGATAAAAAAGTTACTCTGCTTTCTTCCCATATGAAGTAGTGAGTTAAATCTTCCATAATTCCATATCTCCCCTGGCAGATCAATCATTTAAAAAATTGAGGTATAGTTGACTTACAATAATATTGTGTTAGTTTCAGGTATACAACATAGTAATTTGATATTTTTTATAGGATATATTCCATACAAAGTTATTATGAAATATTGACTGTATTCCCTATGTTGTACATTATATCTTTGAATCAACTTACTTATTTTATACTTTGTAATTTGTTCCTCTTAATCCCCGCCACCTGTTTTGCCTCTCTCTTCTTCCCTCTCCCCCTAGTAACCACTAATTCTGTGACTCTGTTTCTGTTTTGTTATATTTGTTCACTTGTTTCATTTTTTAGATTTTACAAGTAAGTGAAAACATATAGTATTTGCCTTTCCCTGTCTGACTTATTTCACTAAGCATAATACCCTCCAGGTCTTTCCATGTTGTTGCAAATGGCAAAATGTCTTTCTTTTTAAATGTTATCGTTCTTGTTTGGTCGTCAAGTTATGTCAGACTATTTGCAACTCCATGGACTGCAGCACGTGTTTTCCCTGTCCTGCCTTTCACTGTCTCCTAGAGTTTGCTCAGATTCACGCCCAGTGAGTTGGTGATGCTATCTAGCCATCTCATCCTCTGTCATCCCCTTCTCCTCCTGCTCTCAATCTTTCCCAGCATCAGGGTCTTTCCCAATGAGTCAATTCTTCCCATCAGGTGGCCAAAGTACTGGAGCTTCAGGTTCAGCATCAGTCCTTCCAATAAATATTCAGGGTTGATTTCCTTTAGGATTGACTGATTTGATCTCCCTGCTGTCCAAGGGACTCTCAAGAGCATTCTCCAGCACCACAATTTGAAAGCATCGATTTTTAATGGCTGGGTAGTATTCCATTGCATATATATAATATATGTATGAAAGTGAATATGTACACACACACATACGCACCACATCTTCTTCATTGATTCATCTACTTTTGGACACTTCGGTTGTCTCCATATCTTGACTGTTGTAAATAATGCTGCTATGAAACATTGGGATGTATGTATCTTTTCAGATTAGTGCTTTCATTTTTTTTTTCTTTTCAGATAAATACTCAGAATGGAATTGCTGGATCAAATGGTAGTTCTATTTTTAATTTTTTGAGGAACCTCAATACTGCTTTCCACAGCGGCTGTACCACTTTACATTCCCTCCAGCAGTGTGCTAGGGTTCTCTTTTCTCCACATACTCACCAACTTTTGCTATTTGGGATCTTTTTGATGATAGCCATTCTGACAGGTGTAAGGTGATACCTCATTGTGGTTTTGATTTGCATTAATCAGTTGATTAATGATGTTGAATGTTTTTTTATGTGCCTATTGTTCAGCTGGATGCCTGTTTTTTGAAAACTGTCTGTTCAGGTTCTTTTGCCCATTTTACAATCGGGCTGCTTTGCTTATGTTGCATTGCACGAGCTGTTTATATGTTTTGGATGTTAACCCCTTGTTAGTCATGAGTGCTTAGTCACTCAGTTGTGTCCAGCTCTTTGAGACCCCATGGACTGTAGCCCACCAGGCCCCTCTATCCATGGGAATTCTCTAGGCAAGAATACTGGAGTGGGTTGCCATGCCCTCCTCCAGGGGATCTTCCCAACCCAGTGACCGAATTCAGGTCTCCTGCATTATAGGCAGATTCTTTACCACCTGAGCCACCAGGGAAGCCCAAGAATACTGGAGTGGGAAGCCTATCCCTTCTCCAGGGGAACTTCCTGACCCAGGAATTGAACCGGGATCTCCTGCATTGCAGGAGGATTCTTTATCAGCTGAGCTCCTAGGGAAGCCCATTTCACTGTCAGTCATATCATCTGCAAATATTTTCTCCCACTAGTAGGTAGTCTTTTTATTTTGTTGATGGTTACATTTGCTGTGCAAAAGCTTTTAAGTTAGGTCCCGTGTGTGTCTTTGTTTTTCTTTGCTTTAGGAGGCAGACCTAAAGAAATGCCTCTACTATTTATGCCAAAGATTGAGCTGCCTTTGTCTCCTTCTAGAAGTTTTATGGTTTCTGGTCTTACATTTAAGTTTTTAATTCATTTTTAGTTTATTTTTGTATACGAGGGTAAAGAATGTTCCAATTTCATTCTTTTAGAAGTAGCTGTCTAGTTTTCCCAATACCATTTATTAAAGAGATTGTTTTTTTCTCCATTGTGTATGCTTACCTCCTTTGTCGTAGACTAACTGACCATATGTGTACGGGTTTGTTTCTGGGCTCTCTCTTCTGTCCCATTGATCTATGTGTCTATTTTTGATTACTATATCTTTGTAGTATAGTCTGAAGTCAGGGGGCGTAATACCTCCAACTTTGTTGTCCTCTAAGATCAGAAACGTGATAAAGATGCCCACTCTCACCACTTCTATTTTATTTAGTATTGCAAGACCTATCCACAGCAACCAGACAAAAAAAAGAATTAAAAGGCATTTAAACTGGAAGGAAAGACTTTTGCAGATTACATGATATTATATGCAGAAAACCCTAAAGAGTTCAGTTCAGTAAAGTTCCAGGATACAAGATTCGTATACAGAAATCTGTTGCATTTCTATGCACTAATAATGAGCTATAAGAAAGAGAAATGAAGAAAGCAATCCTACTTACAATCCAGTTAAAAAGAGTAAAATATCTAGGAATAAATTTAACCAATGAGGTGGAAGACTGTACTCTGGAAAATGATCAAGACATTGATGCAGGAAGTTGACAACAATAGAAATGACCAAGAAGAAATCCCATATTCATGAATTGAAAGAAATAGTGTTGTTAAAGTGTCCATCTTACCCAAAGCAATCTACAGATTTAATGTGATCCCTATGAAAATACCCCTGACACTGGAACTGGAATTGAAATCCTACCGTTGGTATGGAACCACAAAAGACCCTGAATAGACAAAGGTATCTTGGGGAAAAGACCAAATGAACCATTTTAACCATTTACTATAAATTTTTATGCATTTTAAAACACATGTTAATTCTTTAAAGCAGTGATGAGATGTCATACGTAGAATTTTTGCAACTTGCTTAGCAACATGACTTGGACAACTTTCCTGTAGGTATGTACAAGTTAACCTCATTCTTTCCTTGGTTGTGTACTATTCCAGCCTGTAGATGTGCCATATTGCGCCAATTAAACCTTTGCTGCTAGAAATGTGCGTTGTTTTCAAACTTGGCTCTTACAAGCAATGTGGTAATAAATATTCAGCTGGCATATTTTGATGCTTGGAGTAAATGATGGACATACTTTAGGAGCTGGGTCAGAGTGTATGAAAGCTCTAAATTTTGTTAGATTTTGCCAATTCCTCTTCCTAAGGCTGTGCCACTTTGCATTCCCTGCAACATTGTATGGGAGTGTGACTCTGCTCATAAGCTCACCAGCAAATGGTATCACATTTCCAAATCTTTACTCACTCGGCTTATAGCATGTTGTTTCAGAAACAGGTCAGCCTCAGAGTGCCATCTTAATTTTGTGTTTTCACAAAATTTTCACTGATTTTTACAAGTGTGCATGAGTGTGCATGTGTCTGTGTGCATGCGTCCATGGGAAATCCAATGGACAGTGGAGCCAGTGGGCTACAGTCCATGGAGTCACAAAAGAGCAAAAAAGATTATCTGAATGACCACCTTAAATTCTCTGCAGCCTCAAGCCCTTGTTACCTACTTAAACTCGATTTATAATCATTATCAACTACCAAATATATGAATGAGGCTTTGCAGCCAACCAAGGTGAGTGAGCCGTAGTCACCTTGAACCAGAGGAGGAGTGGGGACCACCGAGACTCCCACCTGCTCTGTAGTTCTGAGGGTGGTGAATGAATGGTGGGGATCCTGTCTCTCTTCATATAAACTCCCAGCATTTCATTAGCAGTAAATACAGTAGAAAAAAAACATCCAGTGTAGACTTTAATATTGCAAGCTGTTTTTTATTATATTTTGGGATGAACCCAACCTTGAATATTCATTAGAAGGACTGACACTGAAGCTGAAGCTCTATGACCACCTGGTGCAAGGAGCCTACTCATTGGAAAAGATCCTGATGCTGGGAAAGACTGAAGGCAAAAGGAGAAGAGGGTGGCCGAGGATGAGATGGTTAGATGGCATCCCTGACTCAGTGGACGTGAATTTGGGCAAAGTCTGGGAAATAGTGGAGGACAGGGAAGCCTGGAGTGCTGCAATCCATGGGGTCACAAACAGCTGGACATGACTTAGCTGTTGAACAACAACAACTTACATATTTAGGACCATCAAAGGGGTGGATTGGAGGTTAAACAGTTTTTTGTTTAAAAAGAGAAATAATAATTACAATAACCATAACTCCAAAGAGGGATCTTTATTCTCAAAACCAAAGGAATCAACTAAAATATAAAACAGAAATATAAATTTTTAAAAGAAAAATTTAAACCCGTCATTGGTGATTCAGTTTTAACAGAGCAGCATCATCCATTACACTAAGCTTCTATTGCTAATTTGAAAAGTATTGATATTATAGTTTTCTTTCATTTTATTTATAAACCTCCTTGGGTTTTAGTTACACAAGAGCTATGAAAGTGAAAGTGAAACTGAAGTTGCTCAGTCATGTCCAACTCTTTGCGACCCCATGGACAGTAGCCTACCAGGCTCCACCGTCCATGAGATTTTCCAGGCAAGAACACTGCAGTGGGCTGCCATTTCCTTCTCCAGGGGATCTTCCCAAACCAGGGATCGAACCCGAGTCTCTTGCATTGCAGACAGACGCTTTACCGTCTGAGCCACCATTTACACACATTCTCATGTTGCTACACATATAAGTTATATTAACATTAAAATGATTCAACAAAAACTTGGAAGTCCACACAATTTTTCTTTTAGGGGATTCATAAATACAAGCTCTAGAAACACTGAGAAGCCCCAGCTGAATGTTTTACTTGTAAGCTTAGTCTGTGTTGCATAGAGAGGTGGGATAAACATCTGAGCTGGTGAAAGGTTCCAGGTGGTGTGGGATTCTTGGTCATAGCTTATTGTGCCTCTGGAGGACTTATTTCACTTATAGGATGGGGCCTATAAGTGCACTTGGCAGAGAGATGGGGAATCCAGTTCAAGAGACAAAGGCTCACAAGGGCTAGACAGGATCTGACGGGATCCTTGAATGACCCTGCCAAACCACAGAAGGCCTATAAAGGGAAACTGAAGCAGGAGACCACAGCACAGTATTGGGGTATGAAGCTGTTGTCAGAGGGAGATTAGTGAGGCAGGGGTCACGACAGCCCCTAGAGCTGACCACAAGCCCAGAGGCTAGAAGGAAGATGGTCACCCGCCAGAGAGCTCTCACCCTGGTCCAGAGAGCTCTCAGTCCTGGGAATGCTGCAGGAGTCCCAGGAGTCTGTGACCCTGAGGACCAGGGAGGCATGGCTGGCATGAGACAGTTGTTGGCCATTCTGCCCTCACTGTGCATGTGGGTTGTTTTTCATTTGTTATAACTATGAATAAACAGCTTATTTTCTCAGAATTTTCCAGACCTATAAAATCTCAACTCATTGTTGGGCAGAATTTTGGGCTCTTAATTAAATGTTTGTCCTGGGATTTGTGCTGCCAGGCTAAGTCACTTCAGTTGTGTCTGATTCTGCAACCCCATGGACTACAACCTTCCAGGCTCCTCTGTCCATGGGATTCTCCAGGCAAGAACACTGGAGTGGATTGCCATTTCTTCCTCCAGGGGTTCTTCCCAACCCAGGGATGGAACCTGCCTCTCTTGGGTCTCCTGCCTTGGCAGGTGAATTTTTTACAACTGTGCTACCCGGGAAGCCCGTCCTGGGACTTAAGAAGATTCAAATCTCTTTTGAGGTAACCTTCTGGGCTTCCCACAGGCAAGATGCCCAGTGCACAAGAAGGGGTGGCCTGTGTTTGAATGAGGCCATCTCTACTCTTCCATGAAAATATCTGAATTCTGATAGCTATTTCTCATCAGGTAACTGGAGCGTTTTGTTCTCTTTTCTATCAGCAACACAAAATACAGAATTGGCATTCTTGGGCTAAATTGATTGATTTCTAGTTCCTGCCCCCCCCGCCAAAATGTTTGAGATATCTATGACAAAATATATATTGTTAAAAATCCTACTACGCATTTTTATTTTCCAAGTTCCACACTGCTTAAAGTTAAAAATGATAAAAAATTAGTAAACTGACAATTTTAGTTTTGCCCTTTCCCCAAATAAACTACATCACTGAGTAAGAAGCAAGTGCAACACCCTTGGCTTCTCTCCAGTGCTAATAAAAGAACACTTCCCCAACTCCTGCTAAACCAGATGTAAAAATGGTGCTGTCTCAGACCAGGTGAGTGCTTCAGAGAGGGAATCCGGGAACAGCAAGTCTCCCAGACACTGGATCATTTACTGACTACATGGCATTGGGCAGGTAACTTAACCTCCCTGTGCCTGGGTTCCTCATTCGTAAACCAGAGCCAATAATTTATTCATCACCCAGGGCTATTGTGAAGGTTACATTAGAACCATGCCTGGCATATAAGCACCATGTAAATGTTAGCCCGCATCGTAATAGTAAAACTTTATGTGTAAAAAGAGGTGGGGAGGGGACCAAGAATGTCTATTATTTTCAAATAATTTTTATTTATTACTTTTTTATGTCATCCTTTTTTTGGCTGTGCTGGGTCTTCCTCTAGTTGCAGAGGTTAGTGGTTACTCTCTAGCGGTGCTGTGTGGGTTCTCTTGTCTCACTGCAGTGGCTTCTCTTGTCTCAGAGCACAGCTCTAGGGCACGTGGGCTTCTGTAGGTGCAGCATGTGGGCTCAGTGCTTGTGGCACACAGACTCCAGAGTGCACTGGCTTCCCTAATTGTGGCATGTGGGCTCTGTATTTGTGGTGCATGGGCTTAGTTCCATCAAGGCCTGTGGGATCTCTGCGTAGCGGGGATTGAACCCCTGTCCCCTCATTGGCAGGCAGATTCTTAACCACTGGACCACCAGGGAAGCCCCAAGAATATCTATTTTTTATTTGCTTGTAGTTCCCTAAAGAAACTCTTGAAGGATACATAGAAAAACCAGTAACATGGTTGTTTAAGGAGGAGGCGGGGTTGTGGGGGAAGCACCTGACGGAGGAGAGTTGAAAGGATTTTCACCGTATATACAATATGTGGTGAGTACATATGGCTATGTATATATGAATTGTATAATATATGTGCACATTTGAAACTATTTAAGCCATATGAATGTGTTCTCTCTAAAAACGCATACATGTCAATGCACGTGATATGTCTTTAGAATCTTTTGCAGCTTCTCAGCAGGAAGAAGGCCGCCCCTTGGCGAAGCTGGCAGGTGTTCTGCAGGCAACAGGAGGCTCCTGCCACCTGGTCTGTTCTCCACTCTGTACCTGGGAAGTGCAAGCCAAGCGCGGTTTCATCTGCAGGAATGAGCTCATCGCAGACACCTGGAACACGCTCTTTAAATTGTTTCTGTTCTCACTTCATAACTTTCATGTAATTGTTCTGACATATACTCTCAAGTCCTCTTAAAGCAGATGATGAGCGTTCTGTTTTAAATACATAAACGTGCAAAACTAACAGGAGCACCCATTGCTTGAGATCCCATTAAAAGCCAGTCAGTGTGAGATGCTTTGCGCTTACCCTCTATAATTGTCCCAGTGACCCTAAAGTTGAGAGTCTTATGCCTGTTTGGCAGAGGAGGATACTGAGACCCAGCCAGGCTGAGGAGCCACCTTGAATTGCACAGCTGGTCAGCAGAGAGCTGGGGTTCCCCCGCTTAGAGAAGTGGCTGATGGTGGATCCACCCGCCCTGCCTCACCCACCCTGCAAGGCAAGGAGGTGACCACACGCTGAATTCCTACTGCAGCAGCCTCACACAGATGGCAGGTCTTAATGATTTCCAGAATGTCCCTGGTCATAAGCATGCTTGTTTATTTTATGGTTCTATGCTAAGGCTGAGAGAAGGGGAAAGCAGCTTTATCAGGTGTTACCAGCCTCCTACTACAGATTCTGTAGCAAACTACCAAAAATTAGTGCATAGAAAATGACCATATTAAGCATCTGGAGGTCACAAGTCTGCAACAGGTCTCACTGGGCTGAAACCAAGGTGTTAGCAGTGCAAATCCTCCTGAGGCTCCAGCAGGGAAAAGCTGTTTCCTTGCCTTTTCCAGCTCCTAGGAGTACCCTTACTCCTTGACTTGGAGCCCCATCATCCTTCTTCACAGGCAGCTGCTCTGGGTCAGAACCTCCCACTTTTAAGAACTCTTGTATTTACATTAGTCTCCCATCTGGATAATCCAGGAAAACCTCCCAAAGTTAAGGTCAGTGGTTTAGCAGTCTCAGCTCTGCCTGCTGCCTGAATTCCCTTTGACATGTACTGTGCCAAGTTCATGGTGATGCACACTAGGGCATGGACATCTCTGGGCAAAGGTGTCATCCCTCTGACTACATGTAGGGTCCCTCAGGGACTGGAACAAGCCAGACTCCTCCCCACTCAGGGTCTCTGTTCTGTGCAGGAGGGCTTCTCCAGGTCTCTGCTCTTCCCACTTGTCCTTTCCAGGTGGGCTCTCAGGTTGCAGTTCCTGATGCTGTTACCTTGGTTACTATCTCTTTTCCTGGACCACAGGCTCCAGAGACAATGACCACGCTCAGCCCAGACTTCAGTCCATCCAGCCCTGATCAGGACACCAATCAGTATAACCGAGGACAATGTCTGACCTCACATTTATAGATCACATTCTGAAAGTGAAAGTGTTAGTTGCTCAGTCGTGTCTGACTCTTTGTGACCCCATGGACTGTAGCCCGCCAGGCTCCTCTGTCCTTGGGATTTCCTAGGCAAGATTACTGGAGTGGGTTGCCATGCCCTCCTCCAGGGGATCTTCCCCACCCAGAGATCGAAGCCAGGTCTCCTGCATTGCAGGCAGATTTTTTACCATCTGAGCCACTAGGGAAGCCCCAACTCTCCCAAGTATGGTTCCAAGGCTATTGGAACAGCATCATCTGATATGAGAGGTCAGCCTGCTCTCCGTTCTGTCCCCTCCATGCTTACCATGTGGCACACTTCTGTCTCACTGATGCTCCACGGACCTGTGCTTTATCTTGTTATGTGTCTTTTTTCATTTTATATTGTAACTCATGAAATCAGAGCTGGAAAACTACATATTTAAATAAAATGATAAACATTTGTTTTATTATTCATTAGTATTTTTGGCTGCACTGGGTCTTCATTGTGGTGCATGGGCTTTCTCTAGTTATGGCTCATGGACTCTGGTTATAGCATGTGGGATCTTAGTTCTCCAACCAAGGGTTGAACCCAAGTCCCAAGCACTGGAAGGTGGATTCTTAACCACAGGACCACCAGGGATGTTCCCCTAAATATTTGTTTTAAATTTACCTGAAAAAATTTTGTTATTATATGCTGGTACTATTCCTGACTTCCTAGGATGTCTTTATCTCTTTCAGGATTTTATATATAATTTCACAGCTAAATTATTCCCTTGAATTCTTTCTTTTCCAATGTCCCACATTTTCTCACAGGAGAAAATATTTTGTCGCTATCAACTCTGAGATAAATCTGTTCTATTGGGCTTAGTAAGAAAAAGACATTAAAAAGCAGTAGCAAAGGATGGTTGACTGCATACAAGGGATGACACAGGGCTGCTGAACTCTGTCACATGCATATGGCTACTGACTCCCTTTATCTTCCCATAGAAACATCTTTGAATGTACAGCTTTCTACAAATATTTACTTCTGCTTTTTAGTGTAGCACTATTCAGACTGCAATATTTGTTTACTTAACATTTTCTGGAATACCCAGGCCCAAGTTTTTGGAAAGCACACTGAAAAATGGATAATGCAAAGTTCTGTTCTGATCTTTTTGTGAAGTGGTACAACCTTGTTTTCTTGTTTTTACTTTTAGATATAAAAAGTTGATGTTTGAAGAATAGAAGATATGCTTAAGATTTTTAAAATATTTTCATTCCTTCACTGGGAGATAGTTTACCAAAATTTACAGTGATTATCTCTAGGTCATGAGATTTTAGGGTTTTTATTGAAGTATAGTTTCTAATATGTATAAATATATAATATAGTGATTCATAATTTTTAAAGGTTAGATTCCATTTATAGTTACTATAAAACAAGATTATTCTTGATTTTTATTTTCTTTTTAAGATTTTTTTTTACATTCCCTTTTTTTGTGGATGTTTTTCATTTTTTTAAAAATTGAAGTATAGTGGATTTATAATGTTTTAGTTTCAGTGTATAGCAAAGTGATTCAGTCATCAGATCAGATCAGATCAGATCAGTCGCTCAGTCGTGTCTGACTCTTTTCGACCCCATGAATCACATCACGCCAGGCCTCCCTGTCCATCACCAACTCCCGGAGTTCACTCAAACTCACGTCCATTGAGTCAGTGATGCCATCCAGCCATCTCATCCTCTGTCGTCCCCTTCTCCTCCTGCCCCCAATCCCTCCTTTTATATATATATATTTTTTCTTTTTCAAATTCTTTTCCCTCATAGGCCATTGCAAAGCACTGAATATAGTTCCCTGTGCTATACAGTAGGTCCTTTTATATTTTTGCATTTATAAAAATATACTTTGTATGTATCAAGTAGCCTATTTATTTCACGTATGTGCACATATGATTTAAATAGAACCTAGAGTAATACTTGGGGTTTTCCTAGCGGCTCAGTGGTAAAGAATCCACTTGCCAATGTAGAAAATGTGGGTTCCATTCCTGGGTCAGGAAGATACCCTGGAGAAGTAAATGGCAACCCACTCCAGTACCTTTGCCTGTAAAATCCCATGGACAGAGGAGCCTGGCGGGCTACAGTCCATGGGGTTGCAAAAGAGTTGGACATAATTTAGCAACTGAACAACAAGAGTAATACTTGACTTTCCGCAAAAACATATTCAATGAAGGGATAACTTTTTTGATGACTTTCACAGACTCAATTGGTTGTGAAATGGGAATCAAATTCCCATTTTCCTCCACATTGTATGTCGTCAGAGAAATGCAACAACAACGATGAAATACATACATATTAAGATGGCCAAAATCCTGAACACGGACATTATCAAATGCTGGTGAGGTTGTGGAGCAAAAGGAACTCTCATTCATTGCTGAAGAGAGTGCAAAATAGTGCAGTCACTTTGGAAGATAGTGTGGAGGTTTCTTACAAAACTAAACATACTCTTATCATGCTGCTGCTGCTGTTAAGTCACTTCAGTCGTGTCCGACTCTGTGCGACCCCATAGACGGCAGCCCACCAGGCTCTGCCGTCCCTGGGATTCTCCAGGCAAGAACACTGGAGTGGGTTGCCATTTCCTTCTCCAATGCAGGAAAGTGAAAAGTGAAAGTGAAGTCGCTCAGTTGTGTCCAACTCCTAGCAACCCCATGGACTGCAGCCTTCCAGGCTCCTCCATCCATGGAATTTTCCAGGCAGGAGCACTGGAGTGGGGTGCCATTGCCTTCTCCGACTCTTATCATACGACTCAGCAGTTGTGCTCCTTGGTATTAAGATTTACCCAAAAGAGTTGAAAACTTATGTCCCCATAAAAACGTACATGTAGGTGGTTATAGCAGCTTTATTCATAATTGTCAAAACTTGGAAGCAGTCAAGATGTCCTTCAGTAAGTGAACAAATGAACAGAGGCACATCTGGATGGTGGAACATCGTCCAGGGTTAGAATAAGATGAGCTATGGAACTGTGTGAACAAGTGTTCCTCAACCCGAAGGGCATGTGACGACTAAGTGAAGAAAGCCAATCTGAAAAGACAGTGTAATTTCAACTGTATGATGTGCTGGAAAAGGCAAAACTATGGAGACAATTAAAAAAAATCAGTGGTTGTCAGAGTGGGTAGAGCACAGAAGACTTGGAGCAGTGAAAATCCTCTGTGTGGTATTACAATGATGCATCATGCTTGTGCTCAGTCGCTCAGTGGTGTCCGACTCTTAGCGACCCCATGGACTATAGCCCACCAGGCTCCTCTGTCCATGGGATCCCCCAGGCAGGAGTACTGGAGCAGGTTGCCATTTCCTCCTCCAGGGGATCTTCCCCACCCAGGGATCAAACTGGTGTCTCCTGCATTGGCAGGCAGGTTCTTTATCCCCAAGTCACCTGGGAAGCTTCAGAATGATGCACATAAGTCATTATGCATTTGTCCAAACCCACAGGACATAAAACACTGAGAGTGAATCCTAATGGGAATGATGCACTCTGGGTGAGACTTTCAATTTTATTGTAAACCTAAAACTGCTCTAAAAAAATAAATCTTAAAACATTGCCCTCCTGGACTTCCCCAGTGGCTCAGTGGTAAGGAATCCGCCTGCCAGTGCAGAAGACATGGGTTCGATCCCTGATCCGGGAAGATCCCACTTGCCTTGAACCCACTTGCCTTGAACCCACTTGCCTTGAAGCAATGAAGCCCTTGCGCCACAACTACTGAGCCTACGTGCTGAAACTGCTGCAGCCTGAGTGTGTAGAGTCTGTACTCCGCAACAAGAGAAGCCACTGCTTTGAGAAGCATGCAGACTGCAACTACAGAGCAGCCCCTACTCACAGCAACTAGAGCAAAATCCATGCAACAATGAAAACTCAGCCCGGCCAAAAATAAACAAACAAAATTGTTTTTAAAAATGGCATTCTTAAGGATGCTTTATCTCTCCCATCTATCAACTACAGAGGCTAGAAGTTCTCACTCTTCCAGCCCTCATTTCCCATGTGTTTTCTGGATCAGGCTTGGAGTATCCATTGAGCCAGAGCCTCAGAAGGATAAATCCTCCATCCCAGACTGAAGCTCAGCAGTGGGGTGAGGGAGGGACGCAGGACACATTTGTGAGATGAAGTGAAAGTAAAGTGAAAGGGTTAGTTGCTCAGTCGTGTCTGACTCTTGCCACCCCATGGACCACAGCCCACCAGGCTCCTTTGTCCATGGGATTCTTCTAGGCAAGAATATTGGAGTGGGTTGTCATTCCCTTTTTCGTGGGATCTTCCCGACCCAGGGATGGAACCCCGGTCTCCTGCATTGCAGGCATATTCTTTACTGTCTGAGCCATCAAGGAAGCTCAGTGAGTAAATAAATGACTAGGAGACACGGGCTGGTTTAAATAAGTGACATGAGAGGTATAAGGAGAGGCTTCCACCCTGTAAACTCGTGAAAATGTCCACTGTCTCGTGGAGCATGGAGACCAGAGGTACAAGGCAGCTTGCACGCAGAGGTCTGGACCTCTTCCTGGGAATTTCCTCCAGGGTGGCCCCTTCACGGAGCTCGGCAGGGGAGTGAGCAGGGGAGGGCGCCAGGCAGAGGTGAAGCTTGGAGCAGAGCTGTCTGGGCTTGTTCCCAGGCCCAAAGAGCTGCAAGCTTCCCACACTCGCCGCTCCAGGATCCAGATCAAAGCCCCGTTCAAGTCCTGAGGCTAAAGTTGCTGCCGGCAAACTCTCATTCCTGGGCGTCTTGGCAGAGAGGGGCAGGAGAGGAATCTGGGCGGCTCTGCCTTTCTTACCAGGACGATGCTTTCTGAACCCACTGCACGGATGCCCTCTACGAGGCTGAACCTTCCCCCGAGGATGGATGGCCCAGGGGGCTGGGGCTGGGAGCTAGAGTGTGTGTGGGCAGGGAGGTGCAGATCAGTAAGAAAGACTCCTGCCACCCCCCACCTCCCGCCCCTGCCCCTGCCCCATACAGAGTCCCTGGAGAACTCAGTCTACAGTCCTTGCTTTGCTCAGGCTTGGTCACCCTCAGCAACCCCAGGAAGGTTGGGTCAGACACCAGCAACAGAATTTGAGGCATTCAGCAAGGACCAGTTTTGCTAAATTTTTGGAAAAGACCCTGATGCTGGTTAAGTTTGAAGGAAAAAGGAGAAGGGGACAGCAGAGGATGAGCTGGTCCGATGGCATCATTGACTCAATAGACATGAATTTGAGCAAACTCAGAGATAGTGAAGGACGGGGAGCCTGGCCTGTTGCAGTCCATGGGGTCTCAAAGAACTGGACATGAATTAGCAACTGAACAACAACAAATTTTGCTAAAAAAAGAAAAATTTTTTATTTCTTGCCTCTTTAAAAGTTGCAGTGTCAAGACAATGACAGCGACCCTTCAGTCCATCTCTCCAAATACAGAGCATGTGTTTGCAACGGAGCGAGAGGAGGGCTTCGGGATTTCTACTGCCCACTTTGCAGTGTCCTGTGCTTCTAGGCCTGTGGAATTTGAGGCCGGTTTCCCTGGGCGGAGGGCCACGTCCCCACTTCCTTACTCCAGAAGGCATAGAAAGTGGAGGCTCCCTTCAAAGCAAGGGAGAGAGCTCCCTCATCTGGACACTGCAGCTCTGGACCCAGATGTCTGTCCTGCTCAGGTTCAGCCAGGTTCCTGTAAACAGCACTCACAGAGACGCTTGCCTCTAATATGAGGCAAGGAGCCCTTGGTGCAGAGAACCTACAAGTCCATGCGGAGCACACACGTGGTGAAGCCCCAGCTGCCCACTGCCTGCCTGCCCCCAAGGGGCCGACACCTGGTGACACGCTGCCCCAGGGCCTCCCTCTCTGGCCCGTGGACTGTGGCACCTCCTGCCTCACACGGAGACCCCCAAGCCCTTCTGCATAGGGTCCAGACATGCCTCTGCTGGTGAAGGCTCACGCAATAGCCAGGACCAACCAGAAAATATCCAGAGCAATGTTCATGCTTTAGGGGGACAATTAATGTATGTGCAATAAATGATAGATTATACATGAATAAGTTGTGTGTGCACCCCTTCGAAGACTGAAGTCCTAAGCATCATTCCACACGGGCAGAAGCTGGCCGGCGGGGAGATGCCGAGGCCCAGGACTGCTCCTTTCCTCTGCCAGGGTGGGTTGCTGCCAGGACCTCTCAGAAACTCCCCTGAGACCTGTCTTTGTACTTTTATTTACATTTGCTTATGTATTTTGGGGGTTCCCAGGTGGCGCTCATGGTAAAGAGCCCACCTACCAATGCAGGGGACATAAGAGACGTGGGTTTGATCCCTGGGTCGAGAAGATCCCCTGGAGGAGGGCAGAGCAATCCACTCCAGTATTCTTGCCTGGAGAATTCCATGGACAGAGGAACCTGGCAGGCTATGGTCCTTGGGGTTGCAAAGAGTTGAACCAAATGACGGACCAACACTCACTGCCAAGCAATCCTTTCCTTAGAAGCAGGGCCCTGGCTGCCACACTGCCCTCTGCTGACCAGATCTCCCCCATCCTTCTTGCAACTGCTCTGCCTCCAACCCCAACCCCGGACAGCTGAAGGAATGTCCTTTACTCATAAAGGAAGGTTAGACTGTAATCAGAGAGAGTTCTTCCACACCACTGCTTTTTGGGACGTGAGTAAGCTGCACAAACTATGAGCAGAAGTCGCAGAAAAGCAGCGAACCCATGCTTTCTGTTGTCAACTGAAAAATAAAAGCACAAATTAAAGTTGAGAATTATTAATAAATTTTAGTTGGTGGACTTTCTGTGGGTTTAAGCCCGGGACACAGCATCTCAGATCTCGCTGAGGAACAGTTCTGAGGAGGTCAGAGAGGAGCCAGGATACACAGGAGTTTTGTAACAAAGAATAGGTAGTCGGAAGATCAAAAGATGAATGAAAGGAAACCAGATTTCATTTCAGGTTAATGAATTTAACATTGTTCTATGTATGGGAAGATGCAAGAGTCTGGGCTCACTGCAATCATTCCTTTGATGAGCACGTGCTCTATGGGGGGGTCGGGATCCTGTCTTTTCTCATCCTGAATCTCCTGGGGGGCACCTTCAGGGTGGCTGTAACGTGATGGCTTGACATCCTTTGTTTACTGATCTGGCAGCAACAGTCTTCATTCACAGTGTCCACAGGTGTTTGAAACCACCAACCATGCGCCCAGCACTGTGCTGGGCCAGACGGGGTCCTAGAAACCGGGATCCCGCCTGCGTCCTCCAGGAACTTGCCAAGGACTCCACCACCTTCTACCCATCGAGCCCAGCATGCAGACCTGCTTCTACTGGCTGGGGATTAATGACCTGAGCACATGTTTGTCCACAAGGTCATCCAGCAAAAGATGTGTGGCCCGTGAAGGCCACCCTCACCCCTCCCACTGTTTTGTCTGGCGGGGAATGTAGCTCTAGACACAAGCGGGAGCCACATCAAAACATTTCAAAAATTAGAATGTATTATTAAAATTAATTTCACCAGTGTATTTTAACTCTATATATCCCAAATAGTAATATTTCATTATGTAATGATATAAAATGCCATGGATGAGATATTTCACTTTCTTTGCTCTGCACTGTCTTTGGAGGCCTGTGTGCCTGCTATATGGACTCAGCATTTTACATCAGATCAGCTGAATCTCAGGCAGCCCCGGATCTATGGCTTTGGGCTGAGCCACGTTTTCCCTTTTTGACCTGGTAACAGCCCCTGGGCCTGGAGGAACGGGTATTCTGGGTAGAAACGTCCCTCTCCCCAAATCTGCCTCCCATGCCACTGCATCAGCTAACCTCTGTGCTTAAGAAAGAAATGTGACTTTCCTCGGTCCATGAATTTAACTCCGATCTGCCAGGCATTCTGGCGTTCCCTCTCTCACCGAGAAGACAGTGTATCACACTGCAGGCCCATTGTGTGTCCTGGCTCTTTGATGTCTTTGTAAGTGTTTGATGAAAGAAAAGATTCTATGGACAGAAACTCTGCCTGGAAAAATTCTCCAAGTTGTTTATTTCCTCCAGAGCATCTCAGAGCTGATGACACGGTAATATGAATGTCCCTACAACGGGGAGCTTTAGCGCAACATAAGGTGGCCACCAGCTCCAAGTATTACCAAATCCAAGCTTGCTCTGCTTGCCACAGGACAAGCCAATAAACCCGAGAGATGAGATGTTGAGGCAATAAATATGGCTTTATTTGGAAAGCCTGCAGACTAAGAAGATGGCAGATTAATTTCTCAAAATAACCATCTTATCAGGGTCTGATGCCAGGTTCTTTTATAGAACAGAGATGCAGGGTTGAGGGAGGAGGGCTGTAAGGAAATAAAGTAAAAAAAAAGGGACATCAGTCTTGTAAAACATCTCCTGGAATGGCCAGTCTTGCCGAGGGGATGTGTTAATTTCTTCTTTTCTGGGCTGGGTCAGATTGTCTCTCTGTGACCTGAACAAATGTTTAGTTAAACATTCAGGCAGAGGGACGGGGGTTCTCTGAGACAGACCATAGTGTATGATTATAATAGCAAAGCAACGAAAAGAAAAAGTTAAAGTGAAATAAACAGATCCAACATGGAGTCTGATTTTAGCTCTTCCCTGTTACACATGAAACCTGGCATTTTTCTCTCGGAGCACCTGTTCCTATCTTAAGGGAAGCTAGGTGCCATGGGACACAGGGTGAGTGAGGCTGGACCCATTCTTGAGATGTGCTACCTACCAACAGTTCATGATCACAGGGGTTCTTTACTGGGGTGTCAGTGGAAATGGGGGTAGATTTAGAGTTAGAATTCCCAGGTGCCAGGTTCCTAGGGCTGCCAGACCAAGGGACCACAGACTCTGTGTCGGAAACAACAGGCGTTTATTCCCCTCACCCTCTGGAGGCCAGAATTCCGAAATCAGTGTGTGGGCAGAGTTGGTCCCTTCTCTCCAAAGGAGAGTCCGATCCAGGCCACCCTCCCAGCTTCCTACTGGTGGTCAGCAGCCCTTGGATTGTACACACCTCACTCTGGTCTCTCCCCCATCTTCCCATTCCTGTCCATTCCCCTGGACTATTCCTCTTCTAACCAGGACAGCAGGCATTGGATTCAAGGCCCATCTGGATAATCCATGGTTAGCTCATCTCCAGGTTCTTAACCAATTCTTATGCATCTGCAAAGATCTTATTTCCAAACGAGGTCACATTTTAAAGTCCTGGATGGACATGAATTCTGGGCAAGACAACATTCAATCCACTGCAGCAGTGAACACCTACATTCCAGAAAAACAAGAGAATAGACCGGACTGCCCGACATTTGTACGTTTTTCTGTTTACACAGCCTTATTCTAGCCTATTTCCTGCTACTTGTCCAGGTCTCTCCAGCCCAGCCTGACCCATGGTCCTTCCACATGAATGGGGCTCAGTAGACACCCATGATGACCTGGGTCTGTCACCTGGGCTGGTGAACTAATGTTCAAGTGTGTCTACCCAGTGATTTTATTAATATCACCAAGTTCAAGTTCCACATAATGGTGAGACAAGTATTGACAAAGTGGGTGCGAAGAGCCAAGTATGAACAGATGGGCCAGTGTGCTTTTATTAGCTTTTCTGCTCACTTGTGGCAGCTGTCAGAGGTTGCATTCATCAAAACTCTCTATGATACAAGTGTTGGCTCAGTCCAGCTTTAAAACAAGATCCTTGGCTGTCACTTCTGGAAAGTCTGGGAATGGATATCATTGAGGACCTGCTTGCCTTCTGTCTCTTGGCTCTACCCTAAGGGGTTTCCCTCATGACAAAAAGGCTGTGGTGGTTCCAAGCATCACATCACACCATCCAAGAGAAAAGCAGGCTGGTTTCCCAAATGCCTCCTAGAGGAGCCAAGTGCCTCACGTTCCTTCAGCTCCTGTGAAGGTAGATATCTCTCACGCCTCAAAGGTAGGAGACA
>NW_011494609.1:9483315-9496211 GCF_000754665.1 Bison bison bison
AGGCTGCAGGTTCATTTCTGAACCCATCTCACATGCACGACCTGAGGACAAGGTCACTCTGATCCCTGGGCTGAGAGGGTGTACTTACCCAGTTGGGTTAAAACAATGGAGGCCTTCTCTGCAGCTTGGGTAAGTTTCATCCAAATGCTCAGAAATGCAGGAAATGATTTACACACAAGGATGTTCATTTGCATTTCTTTTAAATTGCAAACAATTAGAAATAATGAAATAAAGTTGCTTAGCTATTTGGTGATGTACATAACCATTTCGAGGAACAACTAATAATGCAGGAAAACAGTCATATTTTAAAAGAAAAATACAGAGTGTGAATTCAACTTTATATCTACCCATATGGGGCAAAAAAAAAAAAAAAAAGGAAGGAAGGATGTCCACTTAAACGTGTGCCATTAATATCTCTGAGAACTAGGGTTGTTATTTTCTTCTTTATGATTTTTGTATTTTCCGTATTTACTCAATAGGCATGGATTTTGTATATGTCTATCCATCTTAGTTTCTTGGGCTCCCCAGGTGACTCAGTGGTAAAGAATCCACCTTTAATACAGAGATGAGAGCTCAATCCCTGGATTGGGAAGATCCTCTGGAGAAGGAAATGGCAACACACTCCAGTATTCTTGCCTGGGAAATCCCATGGTCAGAGGAGTCTGGCGGGCTACAGTCCATGGGGTTGCAAAGAGTTGGACACATCTAAGCAACTAAACAGCAACACCAATTAATTTCCTAGGGCTGCTGTAAAAAAGTGTCACAAACTGAGTGGCTTAAACAACAACAGTTTGTTCTTGCATGATTCATTCTAGAGGCCAGACTTGGAGACGGAGGTTTCGGTAAGGTTAGTTCTTTCTGAGGCCTTTCCCCAAGTTTTGGGGGTTTTGTTAACAGTCTCTGTTGCTCCTTGGCTTGTAAGGAGCATCACCCTGATCTCTGCCTTCATCTTCACATGGCCTCTGTGTGCCTGTCTGTGTACAAATTTCTCCTTCTTATAAGGACACTGGTCATATTGGGTTAGAAGGCCCACCCCACTCCAGTACGACCTCAGCTTAACTAATGACATCTGCAGTGACCCTATTTCCAAATAAGGTTGCACGGCGAGGTACTAGGGGCAGGGTTGGAATATAAAAATTTTGAGGGGACACAATGCAGCCCATAGCAACATGCATATATATATTTATATACACATATGCACACACAATTTTCTTAAAAGATAGTATAGGAGAAGGTAAAAAGCCAACATTTCTAAGCTTTTTTTAAAAAATTTGAGGTATAGTTCCTTTACAATGTTGCGTTAGTTTCTGCTGTACAACAAAGTGAATCAGTCACGTGTATACATATAGTTCCTCCCTCTTGGACCTCCCTCCCACCCTCACCCTCTAGGTCATCACAGAGGACTGAGCTGAGCTCCCTGTGCTATACAACATCTTCCCATAGCTATCTATTTTACACATGGTGCATGCATGCATGCTAAGTCCCTTCAGTCCTGTCTGACTCTGTGAGACCCTATGGACTGTAGCCCACCAGGCTCCTTTGTCCATGGGATTTCCCAGGCCAGAATACTGGAATGCATTACCATTTCCTTCTTCTGGGGCTCTTCCTGACCCAGGGGTCGAACCTGCGTCTCTCACGTCTCTAGCAGCAGCGGGCGGGTTCTTTACCACTAGCGCCATCTGGGAAGCCACGTGGCAGTGTATGTGCGTGTATATAGATATGAATCCCAACCGCCCAAATCATCCCCTCCCTGCCTCCCTATGTCCATGCGTCTGTTTTCTTTGTCTCTTTCTCCATTCCTGCCCCGGAGATAAGTTCATCAGTACCGTTTTCCTAGATTCCACATACATGCATTAATACACGATGCTTATTTTTCTCTTTCTGACTCTGTATGACAGGCTCTAGGTCCATCCACATTTCTACAAATGGAATGTGGTTGAGTAATATTCCATTGCATATACGCACCACATCTTCTTTATCCATTCATTTCTAACCTTTGAGAGCAGAACAGTGACTGGAGTCACTGAGAATTTCTACCTGGGGGTGGCTGGCGGGTGCAGGGCTCCGGGTGTTGGGGGACCTGCAGATGGAAGCCAGCAGCTCCCATGGGGGCTGGAGGCACAGACACATCCCCCCCCGCCACCAAAGTGTCTCCTTGAGGCAGGTCAGGGACTCTGTCCTCACTCAACTCCCCTCAAGTCGAAGAAGCAATTTGGGGGAATTTGGATCCTTCACGTGAATGTGAACATGAAAGTTGCTCAGTTGTGTCCAACTCTTTGTGACTCCGTGGACTGTAACCTGCCAGGCTCTTCTATCCATGGGATTCTCCAGGCAAGAATACTGGAGTGGGTTGCCATTCCCTTCCAGGGGATCTTCCCACCCAGGGATCAAACCCAGGTCTCCCGCATTGCAGGCAGATTCTTTACTGTCTGAGCCACCAAGGAAGCCCAAGAATACCGGAATGGGTGGTCTATCCCATCTCTGTGGGAACTTCCTGACCCAGGAATTGAACCGGGGTCTCCCGCATTGCAGGCTGAGCTACCAGGGGAGCCCTGGATCCCTCACAGCTGTCTGCAGTCCCTGAACTGCTAGCATTGTAATTAGGACAGAAACTTTACCACGCTTACCTCAGCTAACAAGCCAGAGAGGGTAGCTTAGAGCCATTGGACGGTGACATTAGATTCTTGGGACGCCGTGTGGCGACAGAGTCAAGAACTGGCTGTGGGGCGGGGTCCCGAGACTGCACCCCAGAGAACAGCATGGAGAGACAGCTGCTGGGGCCCACTGGCTCCCTGCCACCTCCGCTCTGTATGTCCCCCACATGCCTGTTCCCAGACAGTGATTCTGACCCACTTGCCTCCTGACTTGCCCCTTCCGTTCACTCTTTGGTACCGGCCTGCTTCCCTCCAGCCTCTGTGTCAGAACCTGGCTGCAGGGATGCACATCGTCATTGTCGTTGTCTGACTCCATCGCTAATGACGGCACAGGGACTCTGGGACCAAGGAGAGGACGCTGCCTTGGGGCCCCAAATGGGAAGCTCGTGAACAGTGGAAGTGAATTAACCCCTGGCCTGTGTGGAGTCCCTTCTCTCCTGTTCCCCTGACTTTTACGGTGTCCTTGTCAGCACCAGCCCGGTGCTAATCAGGGGCTCCATGAGTATGGCCAGAGTCCCTGCCTGCAAGGAGGCCACTGCCCAGTGGAGCACACACACCTACAGACAATGATCAACCCCACAGTGTGGGAAATGCCAGCATGAGGGCTCCTTCAGAACACGGAGGTTTTCCAGAAGGCTTCCTGGAGGAGGCAATGTATGAATGGGGTTTTCCAGGCTGTGAGAGCAGGATAATGGGGGTGGGTGGGCACGAGTTGCAGAATGGCATTACTCTGGCTGGACAGGGCTTCCCCTTGTACAGGACTAGCAGCAGGTGGGGTGATAAGGGGGTCTGGGCCGAGCTGCTCAGTGACCACAGTCAGGACTACAGTCAGGGCCGGGTTGGGTGGAATGGGGCAGTGGGGAACAGCCCGGGGTCAGACGAGAAAGGCCTGGTCAGGAGGGGCTGTGGGACCCGACTCCAGTCTGAATTCATCTCACTTTGGTTATACCTGGCCTTCCCTGGTGGCTCAGAGGTAATGAATCTGCCTGTAATGCAGGAGACATGGGGAGACGCGGTTTCGATCCCTGGGTCAGGAAGACCCCCTGGAGGAGGGAGGAGGGGATAGCAACCCACTCCAGTGTTCTTGCCCATGGACAGAGGAGCATGCTGGGCTACAGTCCATGGGATCGCAAAGAGTTGGACATGACTGAAGGGACTGAGCATGTATGCAAAAACATATTTCCAAACGTGCATCCAGGTGCTAGGGAGGGACATGGCTTTTTGGGGGTACACAATTTGGGAGAAACCCACACACAGTGAGGCGAGCACAGAATCAGGACACCTTGTTTCGTGTGCAAAAACAAGAGAGGTTCTCCAGGGAACGGGGAGTGAGGACAGCCCAGCCCCCCATCCAGGGAAGAGTTGTGAAACCTCAAGAATGCAGTGCCTCAAACTTCCTTAACTTGAGACAGTGAGAAATCCCGGATCAAAAGCATCCGAAGAACAATGCCTGGAGCTAGTGGTGTCTTCTCTGGTATCTTTATTAAGCCTGAGCATGCAGATGACCTCAGCCACTTTTAACTCCTGCCAGTTCCGTGTGTGCCTGAGACTTCCAGTGTCCCAGGGCTCTTAGCTGAAGCCCCCGGGGCCACAGTGCCCAGGTCAGCCAAAAGCCGGGGGGACCTCGTCTGGAGCTGGCCTCGCCCACTGCACGGTGGCATTGGTGCAGCTCCTGCTCAGCGCTCAGGGCCTGGCCTGAGAGTCTCTGCTCTCCTGTCCCGGCTGGACAGCCTGGGCCTGACCACAGCCTGGCTCCCTGCCAGGGAAAGACATCAGGACCTCGTGGTTAGGGTCCCTGCTTGGGACTGGGTAGAGGGGTGGTGGCGAGGGGCTGGGGAGCAAGAGGAGAAGATTGGGAAATGGAGGCAACAGGCAACCTCCAGTGTCAGCCCAGATTCCAGCCTGACTCTGCCTCCGCAGCCTCAAGAATTTGGGGAGGGTCCTCAGTCCTGTGTTGGCTCAGTCGCTTCATTTGCCAAGTGGGCCCATAGGAACAACTGCACAGGGCTATGAGGGTTAAATGATACAGCGTGCCCACCCAGAGCCTGGCTCTCAACTAATGATGCTGTAGCTTTTATTATTCTTGGCCTCGTTTTACTCATTTGCATATTGAATGGAAGAACCTCGGATCCCTTCCAGGGGCCTGTGGCTACCTGCTCCCCTCCCTGAGGCGAGTGCCTGCTCTACCAGCAGGCTGGGCTTGTCTCCTCGTGAGAAATTAAACAGAGGCATTGTGAACAGTTTAAGAGTAAATCTGAGCAAAAGTCAATGGGAATGAGGGGGCGCCACACGGGCTGTGGGGGTGGAAACTTACACTCGGGGAAGCAGACGGGACATTCCTGATGGTGCAGCTGAAGGCCTCTGTGGCTGTTAGGACTGGTTGTCCTGAGGATTTGATTTCAGAACCATGAGGTGTTTGTAGGCTTGGATCTTGGTTTGTTTACACAGCTGTCACTGCCTTTGAGCCGTATCCGTCTAATGGCCTCCTCGTTGAATTCATTTAATACCTGCTATGGAGGACACCCCTGTCTCCAGGACAGGCCTAGCCCTTGAGGAACACCTGGTTCCTCTAGGATGACTGCCCAGCCCAGGCTGGCCTCACAGGCTGTGACCCGGGCAGTAGCTCAAGGTCCCCTGTGCCTCCCTTGCCCAGCACGGCAACCTCTGCACACAGCGCCTTCTTCACTTCCTTCAGTAGAGGTGTTCACGTGCCCAGGAAAGGTCCCTGACCTCTGTCCTAGGAAGGAGACAGCGACACTCCAACCAGGACCTCTCTGTCCCCCCAGGCCCCTGGGGCTCATCCTGGGTGTGGGGAGGTGGGCGAGAGGAGTGGGTCTCAGCTACCCAGGGGGCAGGGTGTCTGGAGACTTATGTGGACATGCCCTGCCCCAAGCATGTGCATCTCTATGACCCACATGGACGGGATGGCTCCTCATTGTCCCCCACCGGATTGGCATGCTATCGGGGGTCAGATGGCTGTCTGCAAGGGCTCCGTGTGCTGACCTCAGCCCTCCTCCCTCAACCTTGCCCGTTGGTCTTGCTTTGCTCGGATGCCTCTGCCAAATGCCCATCTCTGGGAATGTGTGTGTGTGTGTGTGTGTGTGGTGGGTGCAGGCACCCTGCAACAAGGCTTATCTGAGGGTCCAGGTGGTTCTAGCTCGCTGTGTGTCCATCAGGGACCAGGTGGGCAGTGTGCTATGGGCAGTGTCTACGAGGACCAGCATTGGCTTCCCGGGGCTGCTGCGCCAACGTACCACAACCTGGGGGCTTAAACAGCAGACCCCTGTGCCCTCAGTCAGGCAGCTGGAAGTTGAACCCAGGGTGTCCGGGGCTCTGCTTTCTTGGGCTTCCAGGGGAGGAGCTTCCCTGTCTCTCCCAGACTCTGGTAGCTGCTGGCAGCCCTTGGCTTGTGGCTGTATCACTCCAGTCTCTGCCTCTGTCTTTACACAACCTCTTCCTCCAGGCTCTATGTGTCTCCAGCTTTGCATAGGGACACCTGTCACCACCCAGGGCCCACCCTAAACCAGCCTGATCTCACCTGAACTTGACTATGTCTGTAAAGACCATCACTTCCAAATCAGATCACTTTCTTGGGTACTGGGGGTAGGACTCAAGTGTGTTTTGGGGGACACAACTCACCCCATCAGGACCTGTGATGGAAGGTTTCTGCTCTTCTTTAATCACAGCTCCTGTTCCCTTCTCTTCACCACCCCTTCCCCTCCCCATATCACCCTAACCACCAACCCTTCCCCTCCCAGTCCACCCCACCTTCAGGGCTGTCCTCGGCAACTTTGCTTCCATCCCAAGCTCACCTCGTCCCTGTCTCCACTCTCTCCCTCCACTCAGAGGGAGGAGGGTCCCACCTTTCTCCCCCATGGCTCAGCCAGCTTCACCTCCACAATCCGGACCTTGACCTGCCCACCTGCTTCTGGATCCCTCCTCTTTCCTGTCTCTTCACCTTTCTGTGGAAGCCAAGAGGCAGCTGCACCTACTCCCAAGGACGGTGCCTCTGGCAGCGTTTTAACCTGGATTGCCAATGCCGCATCTGCTTAGCTTTGCTGGCTCCTTAAAGGGGGACGCAGAGTGGGTTGGGCACAGTGATCACCCCCACCAGGGCGGCTCCTGAAGGCAAGCTGGCCACGTACCTTGGTGGTCCAACCGCTGTTCCATTCCTCCTGTCTGTCCCTGAAGGTGAGCAGGCTGTGCACCCTGGTGGCTCACCCACTGCGCCATCCCTTCTGTCTGTCCCGTTACTCTAAGCAACCCCAAGTGTCCTCCATGGGATGGTCCATCCTCCCTGCTTAACCCCCACTGGCTCCCGGGGACCCTGAGATAGAGTTCATAGTGTCCAGTGTCAGGCCTGGGTCTGGGTCCCCGGCTCTGCAGCATTGTCCTGCCTTCCCCCACCCTCTGCCCTCAACTAAGGCCATAGATTTCAGCTCCTATTGCTGCCAGAAATACTTGTATTGATTCTTGTCCTTAATATAAAAGTCATGTGTTTATGCTAAAGTTTTTTGAAAATTCCAAGGCAAAAGAAAGCTTTAAAACTCTTGTAATCTCACCATCCAGAGAAAATCATCTGTAACAAATTGGTACCCTTTCAGTGTTTTCTGTAGGTAAACGCTGTGCTGTGCTGTGCTTAGTCATTCAGTCGTATCCCACTCTTTGCGACCCTATGGACTACAGCCCTCCAGGCTCCTCTGTCCATGGGATTCTCCAGGCAAAAATACTGGAGTGGGTTGCCATGTCCTCCTCCAGGGCAATCTTCCCAACCCAGGGATCGAAGCCGGATCTCCTGCACTCCAGGTGGATTCTTTACTGGTTGAGTCACCAGGGAAGCCCAGGTAAGTACTAGACTTTAGTTATGTGTTCCCTCAAAATTCAAATCCTGAACTCATAAGGCCCAATGTGATGTTGGGGGGGTGGGGTCTTTGGGAGGCAATGAGGACCCCAGGGTGGAGCCCACATAAATGGAATCAGTGCCCTTGTCAAAGAGACTCCAGAGAGCACCGTGTCCCCCTCCTCGGGTGAGGATGCAGGGAGAAGCGTGAAGCCTGGAAGAGGACCCTCACTGACTGACACCCCTACACCGCCCAGAGCTGGGAGAAATGAATGTCTGTTGTCTGTTTTTTTTTTTTTTAAACAATTTTATTTAGTTATTTATATTTGGCTGAACTGGGTCTTTGCGCTGTGTGGGTTTTGTAGTGGTGAGGGCTACTCTGCAGTTGCGTTGTGAGGGCTTCTCGTGGTAGTGGCTCCTCTTGTGGCTGGTGGGTCTGGAGCACACGGGCTTCAGCAGCTGTGGCGCGTGGGCTTAGTTGCTCCGAGACACGTGGGATCTTCCTGGACCGGGAACTGAACTCGTGTTCCCTGCGTTGGCAGGTGGATTCTTAACCACTGGGCCACCAGAGAAGCCCTCTGTTGCTTATG
The DNA here is from genome assembly GCF_000754665.1 of Bison bison bison. Taxonomy (NCBI): domain Eukaryota; kingdom Metazoa; phylum Chordata; class Mammalia; order Artiodactyla; family Bovidae; genus Bison; species Bison bison. The sequence goes on from NW_011494609.1 coordinate 9,491,400, forward strand.
AGCTGTGACACCTGCTCCAGGAGCAGCCTGAATGGACTGAGGCCGTCAGTGTGCACTAAGTCAAAACCTAAGGTCTGTTGTCAGATTTGGGTCCTGTTTTGCTCACTTGATGGCAGGGCAGGCACACCCTGCCCCACCACACAGTCTCCACAGGGATGCTTGCAGGCTCGGACCAAGGGGGCTGGGACGCCAAGAGGGGCCACGGAGGCGGGTGGGGGCGCTGGAAGGGCTGGCACTCACGCTACCCCTGCCATATGCAAACAGAACAGCTTTAGGCTTTTGGTCAGGAGACCTTTGTACAATATTTAAAATTGTTCAATAAAGATTTTCAGTGCTGGAATATTAGAAGATGCTGTTTTATGTTCGCCTCTGAGCTGTGAATGCATCTTGAGTGACCTCGTGGTTCCGACGGGGCACAGCGTGGCCACTTCTGTCTGCCAACACACACAGCCCCTGAGAGCTTAGTAAGTGGATTCCCGAGCAACTCACCGTCAAGGAGGCCACCATCTGCATCACTGAGGCACCCATGCCGGATGCAGGCTCAAAGCACGACGGATTCCAGCACCAGAAGCCGAATAGTCAAGGGCACGTGACCTTAAGGCTTTTGATACCCAGCCCCAGCCCCTGAGGTCATCTTAGGGTCACAAGTAGAACAACATAAAAGAGAGCGAGACACAGGTAAGGGGAGAAGGAAGTCGGGGAAAGGTTAAATGAAATGGAAGAGAAATTTACCTGAGCTTGAAGGTAGGGGTAAAAGTGATGAGAGGGCAGCGGGTTGGAAGGAAGAGGATCTTGAGCTGGAAGGGGCTGAGACACTCATCACATGAAGCGATTTCCACATGCTGAGTGTCCTTCACCAGAGCCCTGACCATGGTATTGTCACCTCCACTTTCTGTGCTGGCAAAGGGAGGCACAGAGGCTGAGTGACTTGCCTACAGTCACACAGCTGGTCCTAAAGGAAATCAACCCTGAATCCTCATTGGAAGGACTGATGCTGAAGCTGAAGCTCCAACACTCTGGCCACCTGATGTGAACAGCCAACTCATTGGAAGAGACCCTGATGTTGAGAAATATTGAGAGCAGGGGGAGAAGAGGGCGACAGAGGATGAGATGGTTGGATGGCATTACCGACTCAATGGACATGAATTTGAAGGTAGAGGAAGAATTTGAGCACACTCTGGGGGATAGTGGAGGACGGGGAAGCCTGGCATGCTGCAGTTCTTGGGTCTCAAAGAGGCAAATACGACTTGGCGGCTGAACAACAAACAACAACCATACAGCCCATAGTGATGAGGCTGGGACTTGAACTCAGCGGGGAGTCATCAGCCTGGCACAGGGATGGAAGTGGGAAGTTTGGGGAGTCCTTGACCTTCCCCTCCTCTCTGTGAGCAGGGGATAGAGGGCTGGGACCACCTTGAGGCATAGTCCGGCTGGCCAGGGATACCCCAACATCAGGTGGTCAGGCCAGACATCTGAGAGGGGCAATTTATGGGGCTGAGGTTTTATTTTTAAAGCAACCATGTAACAGAATGACAATATTTCATGACTCAAAGATAAAACAGAAGTCTCAGAAGATACTGTGAACTTTGAGGAGGCAACACAGGACCAAGGATGCCCCAGGAGGTGCCTGAGAGGTGGGCGGAGCTCAGTGGAGGAGTTTGAGACTCACTGAGATAGCTTAGCTCTCTTCATCTCAGAGCTGCAGGAACTCACCCCAGAAACAGTGGGAATTTCCTAGGACACCTTAGTGAGTGACTAGTGGCTGAGCTGGGGTAGAAACCAGGATGTTATTTCTTTCACATTCAGCTGTTCAGTACAGGCTTTGAGGGCTTGGCAGTCATCAGATCAGCTAATAGACAGATGCCAGGCCCATGACTGGGCTGCCAGTGTGTGACCAAGCTGGGCATAGCCATTGGGGAGACCACACCCAGCCCCCCTCGCTTGGCTGCCTGGCTGGACATGTCCCAGGGAGGGTCATCTTCTCTTACTTGCAGAAGCATTCGCAGGACTCTGGGTGGAGCAAGGGGAAGGTAGCTGGACTTTTCACATCCCAGGTAAGCCCTTGTTCAGCACAGGAGTGACCTCTGTGAGACAGAGCATCGGAAGTTCGTAAAGACTCTCCACTGTCGGGGGGACAGAACAGGTCACCCCATAAATGCCCTGTTGACCTAAGTATCAAATGTAGCTGAAGGTGCAAGAAGCTGGTTTAAGAAAGGCCCTCTGAATTCCCTTTTCCTCCTGAAAGTGGGAGATAAAAGTCCCCTTTGAGGGGACTTCCATGGTGGTCCAGTGTCTTCTGAATCTAAATTCTGATTCCTCAAGTGGCTCAGTGGTAAAGAATCCACCTGCCAATGCAGGAGATGCAGGAAGTGTAGGTTCAGTCCCAGGGGCAGGAAGGTCCCCTGGAGAAGGAAATGGCTACCCACTCCAGTATTCTTGCCTGGAAAATTCCATGGACAGAACAGCCTGGTGGGATACAGTCCATGGGGTCACAGAAGAGTCAGACAACTGAACAACTGAACACACGCTCAGAAGAGTCAGACAACTGAACAACTGAACACACGCTCCCATACAGCAGATTATTATAAACAGCAAAGTATTGTGTACACAGCATCAAGAACCACAAACAGGAGGTTGATGGCCACCATAGCGATTTGTTTTGCTAATAGAGCTACGTCACAAACAAGACATGAGAGAAAGAAGCAGGAAACAAAGTTCTACCAACATAATATAACCACATCTTTAGAGAAAGCAAACTATTCCTGCTGCACCCAGCAGCACATATACACACAAAATACAGAAAAAGGATTTCTTAAAAAACACCCCAAAATCTCAACCGTGGTTCCCACTCCAGGAAGCAAGAATGTGGAGCAAGCTCTTTTCCCTCCTTTTAATAGGAACTGTGACTTGCAAGGTTGAAGAAAAGCTCAAGTCTTGTCCTGAGCACTGGGCAAGCACGGCTCTTGCCCTTCATTGAGTCTGTCGACTGAAAAAAAATTGCACAACCTAAAAGTTGAGAATTGTATTTTATCTGGGGACACGCTGAGGGTTTACCTCAAGAGGCAGCCACTCAGATCGCTCTGAGAGACTGTTCCAAAGAGGTCAAGGAGGAGCCAGGATACATAGGAGTTTTTGCAATGAACTCCTATATAGTTGGGGGACACCCCTGGCTGTGGTGGTTAAGAATTCGCCTTCCAGTGCACAGGGTTCAAGTCTGATACCTAGTCAGGAAACCAAGATACCTGGGGGCCAAAAAACCAAAACATAAAACAGAAACAATATTGTAACAAATTCAATAAAGACTTAAAAAAAATGGTCCACATCAAAGAAAAAAATCTTTTTTTTTAAAAAAGAGCTATATAGTTGGAATATCAAAAGATTAATTAAAGAAAACCAGACATCTCAGGTTAATGACCTCAGTGCTTTTCTCTGTATGGGAAGATGTGAGAGTCTGGTCTCACTGAAACCACCCCTTTGATGTGCCCCTTAACAATCAGTGGGCTTCCCAGGTGGCTCAGTGGTAAAGAATCCGCCTGCCAGTGCAGGAGCCAAAGGAGCCCCAAATTTGATCCCTGGGTCAGGACAATCCCCTGGAGGAGGAAATGGCAATCCACTCTAGTGTTCTTGCCAGGATAATCCCATGCACAGAGGAGCCTGGCGGGCTACAGTCCATGGGGTAGCAAAGAGTCGGACATGACTCAGCGACTCAGCATGCACGAGCACTTACTTAAGAATCTGGGGCCAGCATCCTGCTTTTCTCCATCCTGAATCCCCTCAGGATGCACAGGCAGGATGGCTGCAGTGTCTGCTGGCTTGATGGCCACAGCATCCTCCGTTTACCAGAGGGTAGGGGACCTTCTTCGTCCACACGTCTAGAAATTTGCATTATGCAAAAGTGCCTGATATCTTCTCTGTGTGAGCAAGTGGGTGGATTTCTTTCTTTCTTTTCTTTTTTTTTTTTGGTGCCAGTTTGCTATGGTAGGACCTCAGCCAAATGGACTTTCCCAAAGGCATACCTTAAAGTGTCCAAGATACCTGAGTCTTGGGGTAAGCAAAGTTTATCTAGGATTATTTACCTGGTGATAGAAATGGCTCTTTGAAAAGTCTCTCTACCACTGTGTCAACAGTGACTCTGAGTTAAAATGTGAATTATTAACACATTCTTATAGAGAAAGACACAGAAAGCCCATTAATGGCATATCATAGTTACCTACACCATATTATTTTCCAGTTGCTCAATATACTTACAAAATGTAAAGGCTATGAGTGTCAAGAGAGGCGGGCAAGCAAAGATAAAATTTGCCTCACAGCTTTGCAGATTAGAAAGCGAATGGAAGGGCTCGTATTTCAAAGAGTTTTCTTAGCGTCTATTGTCTTTTTGCCCAGGGAATCTTACAGGTTTAGGAAGAAAGATTCTGAGAACTGAAAAATCTCATACTGGCCAGATATCTTCCCAAAGTCAGGCCAGAAGTGCCCTTTCTGCCCTCTGCTGACTTTACAGAATTTGTTTTTCTTTAAAGCTGGTTGCCACCTTCCCACTGCAGGTGCTAATAATCAACCAGAGTTAAGTATACAAGAGTGGAATGGAATAGTCCAAGGACGTCATTACACCTCTCTGGTTGCTAGGCAATGCTTCTTTTGCAGAGATGGATAAAACAGGTTGGGAGAGATACTAGAAAAGAAGCCTTCTGATTCCAGGCCGGCCCCATTGCCCCCTGGAAGGGGACAAGACAGGGGAGCCTCTCTCGGGGCCACCCACTCAAGAGGCATCATTGTCCTTTTTCATCCGAAGTCCTCAATTCAATGGAAGAG
>NW_011494609.1:9496485-9505570 GCF_000754665.1 Bison bison bison
GGGCTGCACTGCAACCCCTTCTCGAGGCTTTTACAGTCAGTTCACTGCATCATCTGAAAGAGTCCCCAGAGCTGGAGGCAGGGCAGGAGGCAGGAGATGTGATCAGCTTTTGGACAGACAGACCAGGCTTTGGATTCCACCCATCTCTGCTATGTATGTAGTGACTGCAGCCTGGGTCATTCCAGGCCATCTCACCTTTCTTTAAAAAGTGGATATTTTTGCCTAGGAAACAGCCCAACAGACATGCTTGCACAGAGATATGTGAGGGTGTTTGTGACCACACAGTAACAATAACAACAGCAGAAAGGGAGGCCAGATGAAAATGGTTAATGAAAGCGAAAGTGTTTGTCACTCAGTCATGTCCAATTCTTTTTGACCCTGTGGACTGTAGCCTGCCTGGCTCCTCTGTCCATGGGATGCTCCAGGCAAGAATACTGGGATGGCTTGCCATTTCCTTCTCCAGGGGATCTTCCCAAATCAGGGATTAAACCTGGTTCTCCTACATTGCAGGTGGATTCTTTACCATCTGAGTCACCAGGGAGAGGAATGTTGTTATTCTGCACGTCTTATGTAATGAAATACGACTCAAGCATTAAGAAGAACAAGGTATATCTATGTGTGTCAACATGGGAAGAGCCCTTAATATTTTACCAAGGGGAGCAGATTAATTTTATGTACATTAAAAAACCCTATGTGTCTACCCAACAGTCCCACTGCTGAGAATATATCCTGAGAAGACCAAAATTGAAAAGGACACATGTACCCCAATATTCACTGCAGCATCTTTTACAATGGTTAGGACATGGAAGCAACATAGATGTCCATCGACAAATGAATTGAAACTGTGGTACATATACCAAATGGAATGTTACTCAGTCATAAAAATGAACACATTTGAGTCAGTGCTAATGAGGTGGATGAACTTAGATGCTACTATACACTGTGAAACAAGCCAGAAAGAGAAAAACAAATATCGTGTATTAACACATATATATAGAATCTAGAAAGATGGTACTGATGAGCCTGTTTGCAGGGCGGCAATGGAGACGCCTAGGACTTCCCAGGTGGCACTAGTTGTGAAGAACCTGCCTACCCAGGCAGGAGATGTAAGAGACACGGGTTCAATCCCTGGGTTGGGAGGACCCCCGGGAGGAGGAAATGGTAACCTACTCTCATACTCTTGCCTGGAGAATCCCATGGATAGAGGAGCCTGGCAGGCTACACAGTCCATAGGGTCACAAAGAGTCAGACACGACTGAAGTGACTTGGCACACAGTGAAGACAGACATAGAGAACAGACTTACAGACACAGCGTCAGGGGTAGGAAGGAGAGGATGGGACTAATGGAGAGACTAGCATGGAAACATATACACTAACATAGACAGCCAGTAAAATAGACAGCCAGTGGGAATTTGCTGTATGACTCAGGGAGCTCAACCCAGGGTTCTGTGACAACCTAGATGGGTGGGATGGTGTGGGAGGTGGGAGGGAGGCTCAAGAGGGAGGGGACATATGTATACCTACGGCTTATTCATATTGATGTATGGCAGAAATCAACACAATATTGTAATTATCCTTCAATTAAAAATAAATTAAGAAAAAAATCTATGTGTGTATGGATAGACATGTGTCTATTGTGAACAAAAAATGTTGCCTGCCATATCAGTAAACAAAGGAGGTTACAGCCGTCAAATCATCTCATTACAGCTGCCCCAACAGTGAGCCCTGCGGGGACTCAGGACGGAGACAAATGGTGTGCCCACTGCCAAACCCTCAGCCACTGCGGCACCCCCTCTCCCAACTGCACATGCTGAGGGGATTCAGGATGGAGAAAAGCGGGATACTGGCCCCAGATAGCTGAGGTTTCCCATCAAAGGAATGATTTCAAGGAGCCCGGGCTCCTGTATCCTCCCATACATAGAAAAGTGCTAAATTGCTTAACCTGAGACATCTGATTTTCTTTAATCAGCAGTCATCTTTTGATGTTCCAACCACCTGTCTTTGTTGCAAAGCTCCTACATATCCTGGCTCCCTGCCTGGCCTCTTTGGAGCAGTCAGAGTGATCTGAGATGCTGGGTCCTGGGCTTGAAGTTTGCAGAATGTCCCTTGAATAAAGCATGATTCTCAACTTTTAGGTTGTGCATTTTTTCCAGTTGACACTATCATACTAACCAGTCAATATTAAAGGAAATCAACCCTGTATAGTCATCGGAAGGACTGATGCTGAAGCTGAAGCTCCAATCCTTTGGCCACCTGATGTGAAGAGCCAACTCACTGGAAAAGACTGTGATGCTGGGAAATATTGAGGGCAGAAGGAAAAGAGGGCAGCAGGGGATGAAATGGTTGGACAGCATCAGCGACTCAATGGACATGAATTTGAGCAAACTCCAGGAAACAGCGAAAGACAGGGAAGCTCAGAGTGCTGCAGTCCATGGCGTTGCGGAGTCCAACACAACTTAGGGATTGGACAACAACAGCAACAATGTATAAACTATGAGCAATTATACAAATGTGAAATGCTGAGCTATAGAGGTGGTGGTTAACTAATACCTAGTCTGTTCAGTTTACTCCGATTGTCTAAAACAAGACATTTAAAGTACTTGTTTGTTCAGATCAGAATCCAAACAAGGCTTGCATAAAGCACATGGGCAATGCTACTCTAAAGTCCTTTCTGGGACTTCCCTGGTGGTCCATTGGTAAAGGATCCACCTTTCAAAGCAGAGTACACATGTTCGATCCCTGATCCAGGAAGACTCTGCATGACATGGGGCAACAACTACTGAGCCCACAATTTGGAGCCCAAGAGTTGCAACTGAAGCCCTCACAGCTCTGCAACAAGAGAAGCCACCACAGTGAGAAGCCCGCGCGCTGCAATTAGAGAGTAGCCTCTGCTGGCCAGACTTAGAGAAAGCCTGTGTGCAACAGTGAAGACCCAGCACAAGCAAAAATAAAAAAAATGTTTTAAAGGTCCCTTCTGGTTTGTAGAAGTTCTTATAGCATGCAATCACTAAAGAAACTCAGTTATTGTCCTGGAGAGTTTTCTGCATTCTGGGTTAGGTGTTCTTTAAAATAATCCTCCATCCCCTATATTTCTTGTAAAATGGGAGACCCGTGGACAGGATAAAATGCAGGTTCACTCCTGTGGTGAGAACACTTCACAGGAGTTGTGAGCTCCCAAGTGCATCATGGTGGGGACATGCTGGGGCTCATCCCTGGGGACTGTTGTCAGCCTATTCCCATCAGCCTTTCAGCTCAGTTTCAGTCACCACTGAAAGTCTGGTCTTAGATCTGTTACATCACCAAGCATCGGAAGGTGGCAACTGGTTAAGCTTATCAACTCATCTACATTTTTAACCTGGAATTCTTCTATAAAGGACTTTCCTTTTATGCCTGTTTCATTACCCCAAAATGCTCTTTTTACAGAGAAGCCCAGATATATGATTTATTCTGTCCTTTTAATCAATTTACAGAATTATTTTTTGGTTTCCTAGTAACTTTTACAGGTCTCTAACTATACACATACATGCTTATAAATGTGTGTGTGTGTGTGTGTGTGTATATATATGCTCTTATGTATATTTACATGTGTATATATCTATACTTTGGCCACCTGGTGTGAAGAACTGACTCACTGGAAAAGACCCTGATGCTGGGAAAGATTGAAGGCAGGAGGAGAAGGGGACAACAGGGGATGAGATACCTGGATGGCATCACTAACTCGGTGGACATGAGTTTGGGCAAGCTCCCAGAGTTGGTGATGGACAGGGACAATGGGGTCGCAAAGAGTTGGACACGACTGAGAGACTGAACTGAACTGAAGTGATATCTATATGGGCTTCCCTGATGGCTCAGCAGGTAAAGAATCCACCTGCAATGCAGGAGACAAGTTCAATCCCTTGTTTGGGAAGAGCCCCTGGAGGAAGAAATGGCAACACACTCCAGTATTTTTGCCTGAAAAATCCCATGGACAGAGGAGCCTGGTGGGCTACAGTCCATGGGTCACAAAGAGTTGGACATGACTGAGTGATTAAGCATACAGCATACACATATATCTATACACATAAAATTCTGTGTATCTTATGCATTTTATGGATTTTTATATAACTGGTGTGTTTGATTCTATACAGGAGCTATTCTTTAGCAGAATGAAGCTACTCTTTTTTTCAGCAGGCATCAGTGTGAGCCCCTTCAAATTGGCTCTTGTGTCCCTTTCATATAGTCTCAGGAGTCTTTGATAGCTTCCTTGCTTTGGGGCTCAAGGTGTCCCAGACTCATTGAGCTTTTTCCCCGCCCCAGCAGCCAACCACTGATCCAGGCAGCACCTGTTTTTTTCAGTGGGAAATGAGACTTAGCAATCACATCCCAGATGTTTAAGCTGGATTCAGAGAAGGCAGAGGAACCAGAGATCAAATTGCCAACATCTGCTGGATCATAGAAAAACCAAGAAAATTCCAGAAAATCATCTACTTCTGCTTAATTGGCTACTCTAAAGTCTTTGACTATGTGGATCACAACAAACTGTGGAAAATTCTTCAAGAGATGGGAATACCAGACCACCTTACCTGCCTCCTGAGGAATCTGTATGCAGGTCAAGAAGCAACAGTTAGAACTGGACATGGAACAACAGACTGGTTCCAAATCGGGAAAGGAGTATGTCAAGGCTGTATATTGTCACCCTGCAGAGTACATCGTGAGAAATGATGGGCTAGATGAAGCACAAGTTAGAATCAAGATTGCCGGGAGAAATGTCAATAACCTCAGATATGCAGATGACATCACCCTTACGGCAGAAAGCGAAGAGGAACTAAAGAGCCTTTTGATGAAAGTGAAAGAGGAGAGTGAAAAAGTTGGCTTAAAACTCAACATTCAAAAAACAAAGATCTTGGCATCTGGTCACATCACTTCATGGCAAATAGATGGGGAAACAATGGAAACAGTGACAGACTTTATTTTTTGGGGCTCCAAAATCACTGCAGATGGTGACTGCACCCATGAAATTAAAAGACAGTTGCTCCTTGGAAGAAAAGTTATGACAAACCTCCACAGCATGTTAAAAAGCAGAGATATTACTTTGCCAACAAAGGTCTGTCAAGTCAAAGCTATGGTTTTTCCAGTAGTCATGTACAGATGTGAGAGCTGGACCATAAAGAAGGCAGAGCACCGAAGAATTGATGCTTTTGAACCGTGGTGTTGGAGAAGACTCTTGAGAGTCCCTTGGACTGCAAAGAGATCTAACCAGTCAATCCTAAAAGAAATCAGTCCTGTATATTCATTGGAAGGACTGATGCTGTAGCTGAAGCTCCAAGACTTTCGCCACCTGATGTGAAGAGTTGACTCATTCAAAAAGGCCCTGATGCTGGGAAAGATTGAAGGCAGGAGGGGAAGGGGACCACAGAGGATGAGATGGTTGGATGGCATCACTGACTCAATGGACATGAGTTTGAGCAACTTCCGGGAGTTGATGAAAGAAAGGGAAGCCTGGTGTGCTGCAGTCCATGGGGTCACCCAAGAGTCAGACATGACTGAGTGACTGAACAACAACAAGGCTACAAGGATGCCACTGCTTCCAGGTCCTTTGCTGCAGAGGGAGGTGCCCAGGTACTAGGTTTCTTAGGGAGCTCTCTTGGGATCAACATTTTTTGAAGAAGAGGGAGAGGACTGGACTCAGGAAAAGTTAGCTTATGATGCAGTCAATGACTCCAGAGGCAGCTCTCCAGCTGGGAGGGTCTTTCAGTGCTGCCCTGTGTTGTGGACCCAGAACAGACCTTTATTGCCCTGGATCAGGAATTAGATGTGAGCTTTGGGACTTCCCTGGTGGTCCAGTGGCTAAAACTCCATTCTCCCAATGCAGGGGGCCCAGGTTCAATCCCTGGTCAGGGAATTAGATCCCACACGCCTCAACTAAGGATTCTGCATTTTGCAGCTAAGACCTGGTGCAGCCAAATAAATAAGTAATAAAAATAAAAGCTTTAGATGTGAGTTTTCATGAGAAGGGGGTCTGACCTTGGTCAAGAAAATCATCTTCAACTGAGGCAACTCCCAGAAAGAGATGACAGGTGACTTCAACTGTCTTCTAATTTTTCTAATTCTCTCTTCAACGTTGTCTAATATTCTGTTTGAATGAGTTTTTAATTTCCACTACTTGATCTTTTGTTTCTAGAAGTGCTATTTGTTTTCCCAAAGCCTATGCCTTTCTCTGTTTTAAAAGACATTCACTCTGTTTGTTACTGAGCCTAACTCAGGTTTGCTCACCCTGTGTACAGCAAGACCGGTCCACCAACTCCAGGCTGCGGTGAAGGAAAGTTCAGCATTTATGGCAGGTGCCAAGCAAGCAGTCCAGGCAGCTAGTGCTTAAAAGACCCCAATTCCCCCAAAGGCTTTGAGGAAAATATTTTTAAAAACAGGGTGAGGGAGGAGGGTTGTTGGGGGTGTGATCAGCTCGTGGATGGCCTTCTGATTGGTTGGGGGTGAGGTAATCAGGAGTCAACATCATCAGCCTTCTGGTTCTAACTGATCTGGGGTCCCCATATTTGTGGGCAGCACAGTTAACTTTTCCCACCTACTGGGGGTTTCAGTATCAGCAAAACAGCTCCAAGGACATGGCTCAGAATATTATCTATAGCCCTTAGGAGGAACTAAAGGTCCTTGACTTTGTTTATTGTCTAAACTATTATTATTTTGTCTTGCTTGACTGTTTTCCTTTGTTTCTGCATTTTCTCACTTCTTCACACTTTGACAAAGTTATGCTCTGATTAAATGTATACTTTGAAGTTTTTCTACAAACAAAAGGCAGGTGCAGACACGGTGGGTGTGTGTCCTGTTCTGGGAATGCCCCATAGGTTCCTGGCTGGTTACATATTTTCATAATTCTGCTTTATTTCTCTAAATACAAGTAAATAATTAAAAATAAATGTTTTTTTCTCTTATAACAGGCTGTACATCGCATCCCGAGGACTTATTGTTGTATAAGTAGAAGTTTATACCTTTCGATCCCCTTAACCCATTTTGCTTAACACCTCTTCCCACCTCTGGAAACCACCAATCTCTTTGTATCTATGAGATTTTTTTCTCTTAGATTCCACATATAAGTGATTATACAGAATTTCTTTCTCTGATTTATTTCACTGCTCATAGTTATTTTAAGCTTTCAGTCTGATGCCTCCAATATCTGGGTCACTTTGAGTCTAGTTGGGTTGACTGCTTTGTCTGTTGACAATGAATTCATATTTTTCCCCTGCTTTTTTGAATGTCTTCCAAGTTTTGTTGAATATCAGATGCATGCATGCTCAGTTGCTCGGACAAGTCTTTCTCTGGGATACCATGGACTGTGGCCCACAAGGTTCCTCTGTCCATGGGATTCCCAGGCAAGAATACTGGGATGGGCAGCCATTTTCCTCTTCAGGGGATCTTTCTGAGCCAGTGATTGAACTGAAGTCTCCTGCATTGGTGGGCAGGTTCTCTACTGCTGAGCCAGCAGGGAAGCCCTTGAATATCAGATAGCATGTGTTAATTTGTTGTTGCTGGTGTTCAGCTCTTAAGTCATGTCTGACTCTTTGTGACCCTATGGACTGCAGCACCCCAGACTTTCCTGTCCTTCACTGTCTTCTGGAGTTTGCTCAAGTTCATGTCCATTGAGTTGATGATGACATCCAACCATCTCATCCTCTGTAGCTCCCTTCTCCTCCTGCCCTCAATCTTTCCCAGCATCACGGTCTCTTTCAATGAGTCGGCTCTTCATATCAGATGGCCAAAGTATTGGAGCTTCAGCTTTGACATCAGTCCTTCCAATGAATATTCAGGGTTGATTTCCTTTAGGATTGACTGATTTGATCTCCTTGCTATCCAAAGGACTCTCAAGAGTCTTTTTCAACACCACAGTTCAAAAGCATCGATTCTTTGGTGCTCAGCCTTTTTTTATGGTCCAACTCTCACATCTGAACATGACTACTGGAAAAAACATGGCTTTGACTAGACAGACCTTTGTTGGCAAAGTGATGTCTCTGATTTTTAATACACTGTATAGGTTTTAAATGGACATAAGCAGTGTTTCCTTCTGGGAATGGGTATGCCTTGACTCTGCTTCTCTCAGGTCATCAACGTTTGGGCGGTGGTTTGCATCAAACTGCCTTGACCTTGGTTTGGGTACCTTCAGGGTACCAGTGACTTCAGACTCCTGTGGGGAGCTGTCAGCACCTTGTGTTTAGGAGAAGGGCTGTGGACACTGTTTTTGCTCTGTCCTACACTTTCAGCTTCCCCTGCATTCCTGTCACACAGAAGTGACCTCTACAGCTGTCTGCCTATCCCCGGTGAAGACTGATGCTGCTCAGGGAGCTGTGCTGGCCAGGTTGGAGCCAGGAAGATGAAGGGCTCTCTGGTTTTGGTCCAGGGTCAGCCTTGGAAGGCCCTGTGTGTCCGGGGCTGAGGGGTGAGACTTTTTCAGATCTGCCTCTTCTCACTGGGACAGCCTTATTCCCCTTTTTGTGTGTGGTGGGTTTGTGTGAGTCTCTCTGGCCTCCCTGTTGGTCATCCTTTAGGCCCCAGCTGGGACCTGAATCCAGACCTGTTTCCCACCCTACCTCCCTCAGAGAAAGGGGAAGTCCTTCCCCATCCACAGTGTGAGTCTTGAGTGGCGGCCATGGGTGGGGACACACCCCCCCCACCCACCAAGGACCCTCCACCTTCGGCTTAGGCGTCAAAAGGGCTCTTTGAGGAGGGGCCTCTGTACTTAAGATTTGTATTCACCTCCAAGAAGAAAACTTCAAGATATGTGAAGATAAAACAGGAGGACAGGCTGCATTGAGATAGCATGGTTTATTTGGCTCACGTGGGGTGTGGTTTCCTTCAGGAGACAGAGAAGGACCCTGGGAACCAGGGCTTCCTCTGGGTAGGGGGAATGCACCAGTTCACAGAAGGGTCCAGATCATCCTGCCATGTTCTTGCCTGGGTTCAGAGGTTGGTCAATCATGCTTTTCATCTGTCACATGCAGAACCTGGAGGTCCACCGAGGACTCATGTTGGGAGGGGTACAGGTGTGACCCCGTCTGCATTGGGAGCAGCTGGGAGGAGGCTCACGATCAAACGCAGG
>NW_011494609.1:9505745-9513188 GCF_000754665.1 Bison bison bison
ACGGGCACGCAGGTCACCTGGCAGGTGCTGGACGTGCTGCAGGTTGGTTGGCAGGGGCTGGACGTGAAGCAGGACGTGTGGCAGGGACTGGACGTGCTGCAGGATGGCTGGCAGGAGCTGGGCACGTAGGCAGCTTGGCAGCCTGAGGAGCAGCTGGTGTGGCACATGGTGGCGTGGGGTTGGCTGGTGTCTGGAGGAGAGCTGGAGATGTCTGCAGGCTGCCTCCCTCGGCAGCTTTTATACGCAGGCTGTGGGCGTCCCAGCAACAAAAATCACAACTGTTGACTTCCTTGTGATGTTGCTACCATGATTCCCCAACATCTTATTACCCTGGGACACGCTTTCCTATGCTATTTTCCTCCATAAATTAGTTTGCCTTTGAGGCCAGTTCCTCCTTCTGTAAACAGGATGTTCTAGTTTGCCTTTCTATGGGGTTCACATTGTTTCTCCAGGTCATCACTGTGCACGGGGCACCTCAGAATCAACTCAGAGTACTGTATCCTTTTACTCCTTTTTATCTCATGCTGTCAATGAAGACTTTGAGGCCATGGTGTAGTTTGAGCTTTTATTTGCACAGGAGAACTTTGAAGCAGGAGTCTGCAAACTGCAACCTGTGGGCAAGTCTGTCCTGCTGCCTGCGTGTGAATGAAGTTTTCTGGGGCATAGCTACACTCATGTATCTACGGCTGCTTTTCCCTACAATGTTGAGTCGTTGTGAGCGAGACCAGGTAGCTGCAAAGCATGAGATGCTTACTCTCTGCCCTTTACAGAAAATTTGTCAGCTTCTGCCTTATTGTAATCATGCAAGAACTGATTTGCTGAGGCAACAGATTATTCTGTGTGCTGGCAATAGAGACATCCAGGCTCATGAGCCCTTCAGGTCAATGGATAAATGAGTGAATGAAAAATCAACGCATGAAATCATTCCAGAGGGGGCTGAAACCCAGAACGGAAAGTGAGTTCAGCAGAGAAGTGGGTGCCGGATGGTGGTCTGTGGGACTCTGGTGATGCTGAGCTGGCAGTAAGTGCGGTAAAGGGTCAGGGGTAGTGGGTGCTCCAGGCAGAGGCAGCAACTGGGTGGAGGGTAGGTAAATAATCTGCTGCAGAAATGGTCATGTTCCAGGAGCAGTGGGAAATCCCAGTATAGGGTGCCAGGGACCCAGTGTAGGGGGACAGACTCAGATTAAAGAGCCCGAGGACCAGACAGCACAACCTGGGTTCTGGAAGAAGAAAGAGTCAGTGAACTGGAAGACATGTCAGTCCTAAGACATGCTCCAATCTGAAGAAGGACAAAGAGTTAAGAAAAATGAAGAGGGTCTTTGAGACCGTATCAGAAAAGCTAACATGCAAGTAATTTCAACCCCAGAAGGAGAAAAGAATGACACTGAAGCCTACGGATATTTTGAAGAAATAAGGGATAAAATCCCCCAAATCTGATTAGGAAAATTCCAATTTACAGATCCAAGAATCATACACCACACCTAAATCCCTCTCCATTAGGAGAAATGTAAAGACCACAGATTGTAGAGTGAGACCGAGCAGCTTCGGTGCATTACAGGACCTTCCAGGTCTTCCTGACTGGATATCTGTGTTGCCGGCCCCTTGAATGGTGGCAGGGTTGATAACTGATTGGTTATGAGACAGTCCATGTAAAATGCTTAGCTCAGCCCTGGCACGAACTGGAACCCGGTTGTTATAATTATGGCAATAATGTGGCCACATCCCCCAGTGAGGAGCCCCACCCCAAGGGAGAACCTTCTGGATCACAAATCAAATGGAGGTGCTGGTGCAACAAGTGTGATTGTGTTTATGTGGACAGAGGACAGGGTGGTTAAATTGGGGGAAGACCTTGAAAATCACCACGTGGGGGCTCAGTCCTGGCCTGACGGCCCTTCCCCATCCAACCCAGGCTCTGGTTTCAGAAATCCCAGGCCACTGGGTCACCATCAGCCTCCAGCTGAGGGAGCTTCCTGAACTGAGTCACAGCAGCTGGAGGCTCCAGGAAGAGACCCTCGGGGGGAGGAGGAGGAAAAACAGCAGGCGGCCACGAGGAAGACACCTGGTGCCTCATTGCCAGGATGCCTCGGCCCGGGTATAAAAGGCACCCTGGGGAGGGAGCCTCCAGACCAGCCCTGTCCTTTGTCTCGACCCCTCCCAGCCTCACGCCATCATGTGTGACACCACCTGCTCTGTGGGCTGCAAGCCGACTTGCTATGTGCCCAGTTCCTGCCAGTCGGCCTGCCCTGCTCTCTGTTGCCCTGCCCTGGGCTGCCAGAACCCCTGTGGTACCCCCCATGTGGTTCTGCTGTGCCAGCCAGCCTGCTGTGTGGCCAGTCCCTGCCAGGATATTTGCTCTGTGTCCAACTCCTGCCAGGATATTTGCTGTGTGCCTCTGAGCTGCAAGGCTGTACTGTATGTCCCCGTGTGCTACAAGCGCATCGTGTGTGTGATCCCCTCCTGTCAGTCTGCCAGGTTCTGCCAGCCCTCCTGCCCTTCCCTGGTCTGCAGACCCATCCCCTGCAGCGTCCCTTCCTGCTTCTGAGCCCATGACCTGTAAAACCCCTGCTCCGTGTGCACGGTCAGAAGCAGTGGGCTCTCTGACTTCCCACGAGGAGGCCCAGACATTGTTGTCTTCACACCTCCCAGACCCGACTAGACCGTGTTGCAGTAAGCTCCGCCTGGTCCCAACCAGCTAGGCTGAGGGACTCACCCATCAGTGTCCCCCAGCCCCTGCCCGGGTCATCCCCATGGTGCCCACACTGGCTGGTCCAGGTTCTGAGGCCTCCAGCATCACAGGCCTAATAAACATCAGAGTGCGATGCTCACTGAGCATATGATGTCTCTCCTCTAGTGTCTTTCCCTAAAATGCTTCCTCTGGAGTTGGTTCCCCAGGATCTGCAAAGTCCTTCTGCAGAGAAGGCCAGGTCACAGATGGCTATGCTGGTGACTGAGCATGGAAAGGTGATTTCTCGGCTGAGGGTCGAGCTCCCAGTGCTCAGCCATAGGGACCACACTGTCCCCTGAGCTTATGAGGTCAGTCCTCACTCTGCTCTATGTTCAGTTCAGTTGCTTAGTTGTGTCCGACTCTTTGCAACCCCATGGATTGCAGCACGCCAGGCCTACCTGTCAATTGCCAGCTCCCGGAGTTTACTCAAACTCATGTCCATTGAGTCAGTGATGCCATCCAGCTGTCTCATCCTCTGCTGTCCCCTTCTCCTCCTGCCTTCAAGGAGTCAGTTCTTCACATCAGGTGGCCAAAGTATTGGAGTTTCAGCTTCAGATCAGCCCTTCCAGTGAATATTCAGGATTGATTTCCTTTAGGATGGACTGGTTGGAACTCCTTGCAGTCCAAGGGGCCCTCAAGAAAGAGTCTTCTCCAACACCACAGTTCAAAAGCATCAATTCTTCAGCACTTTCTTTATAGTCCAACTCTCACATCATACATGACTACTGGAAAAACCATAGCTTTCACTAGATGGACTTTTTTGGCAAAGTAATGTCTCTGCTTTTTAATATGCTATCTAGATTGGTCGTAACTTTTCTTCTAAGGAGCAAGCTTCTTTTAATTTCGTGGCTGCAGTCACCAACTGCAGTGATTTTGGAGCCCAAGAGAATAAAATCTGTCTCTGTTTCTAATGTTTTCCCATCTATTTGCCATGAAGTGATGGGACCAGATGCCATGATCTTAGTTTTCTGAATGTTGAGCCTTAAGCCAACTTTTTTACTCTCCTATTTCACTTTCATCAAGAGGCTCTTTAGTTCTTCACTTTCTGCCATGAGGGTGGTGTCATCTGCATATCTGAGGTTATCAATATTTCTCACAGCAATCTTGATTCCAGCTTGTGCTTCATCCAGCCCAGCATCTCTCATGATGTACTCTGCATATAAATTAAATAAGCAGGGTGACAATATACAGCCTTGACATAGTCCTTTCCTGATTTGGAAACAATCTGTTGTTCCATGTCCAGTTCTAACTCTTTCTTCTTGACCTGCATACAGATTCCTCAGGAGGTAGGTCAGGTGGTCTGGTATTCCCATCTGTTGAAGAATTTTCCAGAGTTTGTTGTGATCCACACAGCCAAAGTCTTTGGCATAGTCAATACAGAAGAAGTAGATGTTTTTCTGGAACTCTCTTGCTTTTTCAATGATCCAATGGATCTTGGCAATTTGATCTCTTGTTTCTCTGCCTTTTCTAAATCCAGATTGAACATCTGGGAGTTCACCATTCACATACTGTTGAAGCCTGGCTTGGAGAATTTTGAGCATTACCTTACTAGCATGTGAGATGAGTGCAATTGTGCTCTGTAGATTGAGGGAAGTCACTAACTGCCTGAATGACCCCTTCTAGGTAAAAAGGTCTTCTGCTCAGCAACTGATATGTAACCCCCACTCTTTTAGCCCCTGCTGGTCTAAATGGAAACCAGATGCTTCTCTGACAAGTGCAGCCCCTCTCCCTCCCTTTGGGAGGTCCATGGAAGTTCCCCCGAGATGCCCACATCTGACCCCACAACTTGTGATAAATCCCCTTACATGGACAACACAGCAACTTTGTGGATGGGAATAAAGTAAGGGCCTTGTAATGGGAGGTGGTTCTGAGTCATACGGGTGGACTTGGGAGAGATGACAGGAGATGTGGCCACTGAAAGGGAGGCCACAGGGAGAGGAAAGCAAGATGCCAGGCCACGGGCCGAGGATATGGTGCCTCTAGAAGCTGAAGCAGATAAGAAAGAGATTCTGCCCTGAGGCCCTGGGTTGGATCAGACAGTCCATCCATGACCATGGCCAGTGAGACTTGCTCCTGATCCCACCTCCACAGCTGAGAGGTGACACCTTGGTGCTGTTTCAGCCATATGTTCCTGGTTACTTGTTAGGGCAGCCACAGTAAAGTCCAGTGTCGTGGCCCCAGAAAGGGGTGGGCCTCCCTAGAGGACTCTGTCACACTCCTGACGACCCCCTGGGAGCCTCTCACGTGCCTGCAGAGGGTGTACCTGCCCATTCCTCCTCCTCAGGAGGGTGGGGGGACATGGCACAGCTCTCTCCAGGGGCAGCTCTTGACCTTGGCACCCACATGCCTGGACCCTTGTAGCACAGGCACCCTCTTGGCCTCTCCACCCTCTGCTGGGGCTGGAGCAGGGGAGGGTCTGGAGAAGATTCCCATGGCTGTAGGGCACCCAGACTGGGTACCATGTTCAGCAGCATGTATGGCCTCACGGACTGGAGGCCAGACTCAGAAATCAAGGTGTGGGCAGGCTGGCCCCTTCTCAGGGCGATGAGGGAGAATGCATCCTCTCTCCTGGCTCCTGACCTCTCTGTGGTTCCTTGACTTGCACAGGCATCACCCTGACCTCTGCCGTCATCTTCACAGCATCTTCCCTCTGTGGTACCCGAGTGTCCAGACTGCATTTGTTCATGAGGACACAGTTATGTGTCTCTGGATTAGAGTGCACCCCACTGGCCTCGTTTTAACTAGATCACAACTTACTCCTTGGAAGAAAAGCTATGACAATCTTAGTATATTACAAAGCAGAGACATCACTTTGCTGACAAAGGTCCATATAGTCAAAGCTATGGTCTTTCCAGTAGTTATGTACAGATGTGAGAGTTGAACCATAAAGAAGTCTGAGCACCGAAGAACTGATACTTTCAAATTGTGGGGCTGGAGTAGATTCTTGAGAGTCCCTTGAACAATACTATCAAACCAGTCAATCCTAAAGGAAATCAACCATGAATATTCATTGGAA
Organism: Bison bison bison; assembly: GCF_000754665.1. Taxonomy (NCBI): domain Eukaryota; kingdom Metazoa; phylum Chordata; class Mammalia; order Artiodactyla; family Bovidae; genus Bison; species Bison bison. The sequence continues at coordinate 9,511,487 of NW_011494609.1, forward strand.
GGACTGATGCTGAAGCTGAAGCTCCAATAATTTGGCCACCTGATGTGAAGAACTGACTCATTGGAAAAGACCCTGATGTTGGGAAAGATTTGAGAATTCCTCCTACTGGACACTTGATGAGCCCACTGTGCACAAAGACCCCATCCCGTCCGGAATCCTGGCAGTTACAGGAGGAATGTGCAGGCCCACACTGGGCTGCCCGTGATATTCCGGGAAGGGGAAGCCTGGCCCTGGAGCCAGAGGGCTGCCCTAGGAAGTGGCAACTCAGCCCCTGTGGTGTGAACGTGGGCCCTGCAAGAGAAAGGGCACTGGGGCCATCCTAGGGAGGGGTGGGGGCTCCCCAGAGAAGGGAGCCATTGGGACACCAGTGTTCCAGGGACAACTGTTTGGGAACCAAGGAAGAGTCTAAAAGGAGCGCCATCAGGGCATCCTTCCTGTCAGAAGGCACAGACCCAGGAACTCCCATCACTATGATGTCACATGACTGTGAAGATGTGAAGAGGGAACTCTATGAGCGCCCACTGCCTGGCACTGCCTCAGTATCCTTCCATTCAAACCAAACCTCCTGCCAGTCCTGTTTATCTTCACCAAGCCAGCCATTTGATGTCACATCCCACCTTTCTGCTGCCCTCCCTACTACCCCCAGGAGGGCACCACTGTGCTGCCCACCAGGCGGGAGAGGAAGTCTTCACAGATTGCTCTGGTTCACAGGATGCCTTTGGGGTTGCGATGGTCCCTGTCTTAGTCATGTGGATGATAAGGGCGTCACAGTGATGGAGAGGCTCACCTGAGATCTGAAGAGTCTCGGAGCATTTAGAATTGTCGCTTTGTTACTAAGGTGAACGCCATGAACGTCTTTCACGGACTCTCTCCTCCCGGGTCAGCGCTGCGGCCTCACCCATGTGGACACGCAGCACCCGCGGTCGCCGGCTGTGTGCTTGGTGTCCCGTGATGCACCTGCGGTCTTCATGCGTGCCTGTCCTGTGCTGTTCATGGCGACACCGCTATCCGGTCAGGAACCCCCCAGATGCTCTGCTCATCTCGACGGAAGACTCTGGCTTTGCTGTGGGTTGTAGGTTCTGGTTTCCACGTGTGTCAATGTCGCTGCACCTCACTTTTCTTGGGTTGAGGTGAAGTGTGTCTTCTCTATGTCTTAACTCTTCGTGCAATGAAGAGTCCACCAAGGCCATCTTATCTATGGAGATGGTTCTATTTTATTAAAATTGAAATGAACAGGTAAAGGGTACAGTTTAGTCAGTTCAGTTGCTCGGTCGTGTCTGACTCTTTGCGACCCCATGGACTGCAGCACATCAGGCTTCCCTGTCCATCACCAACTCCTGGAGCTTACTCAACCTCATGTTTATTGAGTCAGTGATGACATCCAACCATCTCATCCTCTGTCGTCCCCTTCTCCTCCCGCCTTCAATCTTTCCCAGCAACAGGGTCTTTTCCAATGAGTCAGTTTTTCGCATCAGGTGGCCAAAGTATTGGAGCTTCAGCTTCAGCATCAGTCCTTCCAATGAATATGCAGGACTGATTTCCTTTAGGATGGACTGGTTGGATCTCCTTGAAGTCCAGGGGACTCTCAAGTCTTCCCCAACACCACAGTTCAAAAGAATCAATTCTTTAGCACTCAGCTTTCTTTATAGTCCAACTCTCACATCCATACATGACTACTGGAAAAACCACAGCTTTGACTAGA
>NW_011494609.1:9513609-9516539 GCF_000754665.1 Bison bison bison
TTTAGTTCTTCTTCACTTTTTGCCATAAGGGTGGTGTCATCTGCATATCTGAGGTTATTGATATTTCTCCTGGCAATCTTTATTCCAGCTTGTGCTTCATCCAGCCCATCATTTCGCATGATGTACTCTGCATATAAGTTAAATATTCAGGGTGACAATATACAGCCTTGACATACTCCTTTCCCCATTTGGAACCAGTCTGTTGTTCCATGTCCAGTTCTAACTGTTGCTTCTTGACCTGCATACATATTCCTCAGGAGGCAGGTCAGGTGGTCTGGTATTCTCATCTCTTTAAGAATTTTCCACAGTTTGTTGTGGTCCACACAGTCAACGGCTTTGGCATAGTCAATAAGGCAGGAGTAGATGATTTTCTGGAACTCTTTTGCTTTTTCGATGATCCAATGGATGTTGGCAATCTGATCTCTGGTTCCTCTGCCTTTTCTAAATCCAGCTTGAACATCTGGAACTTCATGGTTCACATACTGTTGAAGCCTGGCTTGGAGAATTTTGAGCATTACTTTGCTAGCATGTGAGATGAGTACTATTGTGCGGTAGTTTGAACATTCTTTGACATTGCCTTTTTTGGGATTGGCATGAAAACTGACCTTTTCCAGACCTGTGGCCACTGCTGAGTTTTCCAAATTTGCTGGCATATTGAGTGCAGCACTTTAGGATTTGAAATAGCTCAACTGGAATTCCATCACCTCCGCTAGCTTTATTCATAGTGATGCTTCCTAAGGCCCACTTGACTTCACATTCCACGATGTCTGGCTCTAGCTGAGTGATCACACCATCGTGGTTATCATGAAGATCATTTTCGTATAGTTCTTCTGTTTATTGTTGCCACCTCTTCTTAATATTTTCTGCTTCTGTTAGGTCCATACCATTTCTGTCCTTTATTGTGGCTATCTTTGCATGAAGTATTCCCTTAGTATCTCTAATTTTCTTGAAGAGATCTCTAGTCTTTCCCATTCTATTTTTTTCCTCTATTTCTTTGCACTGATCACTGAGGAAGGCTTTCTTATCTCTCCTTGCTATTCTTTGGAACTCTGCATTCAAATCAGTATATCTTTCCATTTCTCCTTTGCCTTTGATCACTTGGCAGTGATCAAGACCATCCCCAAGCAAAAGAAATGCAAAAAGGCAAAAATGGTTGCCTGAGGAGGCTTTACAAATAGGTGAGAAAAGAAGAGAAGCTAAAGGCAAAGGAGAAAAATGGTACTTGTCTTGAGTAAGCTCAGGAAAGACATTTAAGAGTTGAGGCAGGTTTACATCTGGCCACTATCTGTTTACAGGTCCTCTTAGGAATTTTCTCTATTCCCTCTTTCCTGGATGGAGCTGAGCTGGGGGGTGGGGATAGTATCCCCTGGGGAGGTGCCTTCAGTTCCTGGTCCCTCTTGCCCCAGCCTCCACTGTTCTCCTGCTCCTATGGCCTCATCAGTCTGTTTCTGGTGGGGAGATAAGTAGGGTGCCTGGTGCTGACTGGTGCCCACTTCCTCTATTGCTAGTGTCCACTAAGACTGCTGGCTCTTCTCCCCTACTGTCCTGAGGGTTTGTTCACAAGGCGTCTCTTTTGTTCTGTCCCTCGTCGGTCAGGCTTTGAAACCTTGAGTAGAATGAGTGATGTCTAAATAGACACTGCACCCCCTTGGAGCCCCCAGAATCTCGTTCACAGACCAGCATATAGGCAAGCCTCCTCAGTGTCGGCACCTATCTCCAATGGCACTCACCCTGGACTCTCAGATCCCGACCCAGGAGGGTTTCTGCTTCTCCCCAAGTCACCTTCAACCTGCACGGGCAGGGGGTGGGTGTGGGAGGAACCCAGGGCCTACTCAGGATCTGAGCCTTCTGCACCCATACCCGCCTCCCATGCCAGCCTTGAAGGACCGTCTGCTGCAGGGAGAGTGGGCCTGGGGTAGGAAGGGACATGGAATGTGTGGATGGCACCAGCTTTCAGATCCTGTTGCCTCTCAGCTGCTTTGAATTCTAATGGGAGAATGTGTATGCTGCCTGGCTTCTGCCGGCAGAACACCCACAGGCCAAATTTGGAGGGGCCGAGGGGTCCCAAGGGAGGAGGGCAAAACAGACATGGGTACCTATTTCCTGACACAAATGCTTTATTCATTAGAGCAGCTGATGTTTGTCATATGGGATTCAAGCAGCCCGTCCTGCAGAGGAGGCTCCTGGGGCCCCCCCTGTCCACCCTGTCGAGGGCTCTCTGGGATGCCTGCCAAGTTCAAATCCCCTCTGGGCAGCAGCTGCGTGTCCTCCTTTGGGAGAGGGGAGGTCCTTGCGCTAGCAGAGGGGCTCCTGGAGCTTGTGAGAGAGAGAGCAGCTTGTGGAGGGCGGATGATTGGCCGGTCAGCAGCAGAGCTCCGGGGCTGAGGCAGGGACGCAGCAGGCCAGGCGGGAGCATGCAGGCCTGCAGAGCAGGGACACAGAGGAGGCCGGGCGGCAGCAGCTGGGCTGGCAGGAGGAGGTGGGGACACAGCAGGCGGGGCGGCACGCGGGGCGGCAGAGGAGGGACACGGAGGAGGCCGGGCGGCAGCAGTTGGGCTGGCAGGAGGTGGGCACGCAGCAGGCAGGGCGGCACACAGGCCGGCAGAGGAGGGACACGGAGGAGGAGGAAGGTCTGCAGCACGATGAGGGGGCTGAGCAGGGGGAGGCCTCACAGCACACCGGTCTGCAGCAGACAGGTGTGCAGCAGACAGGTGTGCAGCAGACGGGCTCACAGCAGGCCTGCTGGCAGGGGGAGGAGGTGCAGCAGGAGGGCTGGCAGCTAGACTGCTGGCAACATGAGGAGGTAGAACAGGGGGAGGCCTCACAGCAGACAGGTGTGCAGCAGACAGGCTCACAGCAGGCCTGCTGGCAGGGGGAGGAGGTGCAGCAGGAGGGCTGGCAGCTAGACTGCTGGCAGCATGAGGCCAGGC
>NW_011494609.1:9516639-9527807 GCF_000754665.1 Bison bison bison
GCCAGGAGGAGATGGTGCAGGAGTCACAGGACCCGGGCAGGCAGACCCGGCTGCTGTAGCTCAGGTCACTGGAGCAGACAGACAAGGCAGAGGAAGTCATGGTGGAGGCAGTGGGGCTGGATGAGGGTAAAGATGTGAGTGTGTGTGAGTGCGTGAGTGAAGTGCTGGGGATGTCTGCTTTTATACCCGCCCTGGGTATGCGTGTGGTCCTGGTTGGAGGCTCCCACGCTCTCCCTTCCTTGTTGCTGTTTGGAGCTGTTTGCACGAGACCCTCATTAGAGCTGCTGTGTTTTCTACAATTAGTTTTTACTCATTAAACATGTGAGTACATTGCAAGAGTCTGTTTTCCCATCTGTTCTTTGTTTGGCTCCAGAAAACTCGTGGAGAATGCAAGACACAAGTTTCTGCTGAATGACTGCCAGGGTTCTTAAATCACATTCACAGAAGGAGGGGCTGAGCGTGACACAAGTTCCCAGCTGCTGCAGCCACTCCCCACTTCACGCCAGGCTCGACAGTGTGAGAATACATAGGGAAAGATGCCTAGCTTTACCGCAGCCCAAACTATACCTAAGAGCAATAGTAAGAAGATAAGTTGTGAGCCAAATAGTAAACTTGATCAAAGAACACACACAACATATATCCACTGGGACCCAAGAGTTGTGAGCAAGAAACTCAGAGCTGTAGACTGAATCACCACTCTTTCTGGATCAATCCATCACTGATATAACTTCAATCAGAATCCAAAAGAAATATTTTTGGCATATAAAGTGAAGATATTGAACTGCTAGAAAATATTTGCAATATAAAATTTGAAAGTCTTTACAACTAAAGCAGGATATGATACAAAAGAATAAACACAAGCACACAGTTCATTCAAATTTCTAATCAACGTGTGAAACGCTACTGGATATCACTGATAATTAAAGTCTCTAAATTAAAACACAAATACCCCAGCTACAAGATCAGCCAAGATTTACAACACCGATAATACCCAGTGCTGCACAGTCTGAAGTCCTCACTCTTCTTTAAAAATTAATTAGTTAACTTTTCGCTGAGCTGCGTCTTTGTTGCTGCATGTAGGCTTTCTCTGGTTGTGGCAAATTGGGTTTACTCTTTGTTGCAGTGGGCAGGCTTCTCTTGGCAATGGCTTATCTTATTGCAGAGCATTGGCTTTAGGACATATGGGCTTTGGTAGCTGTGGCACATGGGCTATTCCCAGACCAGGAATCAAACTTATGTTCTTTGCATTGGCAGGTGGATTTTTAACCACTGGATCACCAGGGAAGCTCTAGGGGCCTCCCTGTTGGAAATCCTTAACAGGTATGTTTTTTATTACATGTAACACATAATATAAAATTAACCATTTTAAAGTGTTCAATTCAGGGACATTTAGTACAGTCACAACACTGTACAACTATGACCACTCTCTAGTTCCAGGACATTCTCAAAGGGAAATCTTGTAGTGTTAAGTAGACCCTCCCCAGTCCCTGTCAAACACTGCTCTGCTTTCTGTCTCTATGGCTTTGGCTGTTCTGCACATTTCATATAAAAGGAATCACACAGTAGGTGGCCTTTTGTGTCTGACTCCAACTTGGCATACATGTGGCATCCATGCCACTTTGTAGCAGACATGTGTGCTCCATCCTTTTTTATGACTGAGTAATATTCCTCATAGAAACGACATGTGTGCTCCATCCTTTTTTATGACTGAGTAATATTCCTCATAGAAACAGACAGCATTTTATTTATCCATAGTTGATGAACATTTGGGCCATTTATACCTTTTGGTTAAAAAGATGCTTGCTCCTTGGAAGAGAAGCTATGACAAACCTAGAGAACATATTAAAAAGCAGAGACATCTCTTTGCTCATAAAGGTCCGTATAGTCATGTATGGCTATGAAAGTTGGGCCATAAAGAAGGCTGAGTGCCAAAGAATTTATGCTTTTGAAGTATGGTGTTGGAGAAGACTCTAGAGAGTCTCTTGGACCGAAAGGAGATCAAAGCAGTCAATCCTAAAGGAAATCAACCCTGAATATACATTGGAAGGACTGAAGCTGAAGCTCCAATACTTTGGCCACCTGATATGAAGAGCTAACTCTTTGGAAAAGGCCCTGATGCTGGAAAAGATTGAGGGCAGGAGGAGAAGGGGGCTACAGAGAATGAGATGGTTGGATGACATCATTGACCTCATGGACTTGAGTTTGAGCAAGCTCCAGGAGATGGTGATGGACAAGCAAATCCTGGGGTGCTGCAGTCCACGGGGTTGCAAAGACTCAGACAGGACTGAGTGACTGAACAACAACAATACATTTTTCTTAGTGTGAATAAGGTGTGATGAATATTTGTGTACAAGCTTCTGTTTGAATATCTCTTTTTATTAATAAGTCTTTTGGGTGTATACCTAGAAGTAGACTTTATGGGTTCTATGGCAAGCTTTTGAGGAACCGCTAGGCTATTTTCCATAGCAGCTGTGCCGTTTTACATTTCTTACTGGCCATGTACAAGGATCCCAATTTCTTTACGTGCTCACTGAGACTTATTTTCTGTTCGTTTATTTGTTTGTTTTAAATTATAGCAACCCTAGTGGACATGGAGTGTCCTTGTGTTTAACTTGCATTTCCCTAATGGCCAATGACATTCCTTCTTGTGCTTGTTTGCATTTTTCCTTTGGGACAATGTCTGTGATAGGACTTTGTCCATTTTGAATTAGATTGTTTGTCTTTTTGTCCAGTTATAGGCGTTCTTTACGTACTCTGACTACTAGGCCCTTTATCAGAATTATTTTTTGCAGATATTGCCCCTCATTTTGTGGGTTGTCTTTTCCCTCTCTTGACAGTGTCCTTTGATAGACTTTAAAAATGCTGATGAGATCTGATTTATCTACTTACCATGCACTGAATGCTGGGTTCGGCTGCTCCAGCAAACACAGCACATGTCTTGTAGCAGCTGCAATTGGTGTAGCAGCTACTCATTGGTGGGTTTGCAGTAGTTCTTTGTCATTTCCCAGAATCCAGCTGGTGTTTGTAGACTGGTGAATGGAGACGTTATGGGGACCCACCCCACATCCTTCAGGTCTTTAAAGCAGCGCTAGTCTATGCCACTGCTCCCAGGTTGCAATGCTGATTTTGAAGCACTCTCCTGACTTGGGGCACAGGGGAAGCAGTTTCAGAGGCTTATCTTTCTTAATATGAGAATTCCGTCCAAAGCTTGGAACGAATGTGGGGTTGTTTTAAACACCAGGGACTTCCATTCCAATTACACATCCAAAGACATGGGAATGAGCTCTGAGTTGGTCTGTTGGCCTGATGGACCCTCTCTGAGCTGAATGTAGCCTGGACTTGACTAAAGACATTCCTTCCCTCTGTCCTATGGACACAGAGCCCATAATGATGTTTCAGGACTGAACTCTGTGCTCAGCCATTCTTGAAATGTTGGGGTTCTTCTCTTCCCTTGTATTGTTGCATGGGTGAATGCTGGGGGTGGGGGAAAAACTGGGATAATTCTTACTACATAAACTTCTCTTGGGGCTTCACAGGTGGCTCAGTGGTAAAGAATCTGCCTGCCAATACAGGAAATGCAGGTTCAATCCCTGGGTTGGGAAGATCCCCAGAGGAGGAAATGGCAACCCACTCCAGTATTCTTGCTTGGAGAATCCCATGGACAGAGGAGCCTGGAGGGCTGCAGTCCATGGAGTTGCACAGAATTGGACACAACTGAGTGACTGAGAATGCATCCACGCACACTTCTCTTGATTGCAGGGTTCTTCCAAGGTGGGAGCACTTACATCAAGAAAATTGGCAAACACTTTAAATCACCATCTTTTTTCAGGAAGCTAGTTTCCATCACTTGTATACTCTTCAAAATCTGTAAAACAAAATACCCACCCCACAAACCAACCCCCTAAAATAGCAGATATCTAAGATGGTTGAATGGGAAGGGGAGGGAGTCACCCCAATAGAAAGCTTGATCCCACTCCTGGCTCCTAGATCCGAGCCAGTCCTCAGACAGGAACACCTTGATCATGTCCAGTAGAACACCTTGATCAAGTTACCAGTAGTTTAACAGCCAGTTTGTGGAATTCCTGAATAGTTAATACTTGACTCTTGCCACTTAATACGAGTCAGCTCCAGACAGCTCCTGTGAGATTGCTGGCAGTAATCTGACTGGCTGTATATCACTTTCCTCGTGGAAATCTGTGTTTTGAGAACCACCTCCAATGACTCCCTGCAAGATTCACGCACAGAGGTCTAGCTTGCATCACAGTCCCCTCCACCTGTTTTTTTAATTCCCCTTATGGATTAATAGATTATTAAGTTTTGGTTTATCTTTCCATTATTTTTTTCAAATGGGACCAAAAAATCTGTGGTTCTTTATTCTCCTTTCTTACAAAAGAGGTGGCCTTTTATATGCCCTGGTCGGCACCTTACATTTCCCTTCATCCACATATCCTGGAGCCCACTCAAGAGCAGTGTACTGAGACTTCCTTCACTCCTTCTTAGAGCCGCACAGCACTCCATGAATGCAGCATAGTTAGTTGAAGGACAATTGTTTTTCTTCCTGTACTTTACTATTTTGAGTTACACTGCAGTGAACAGATTGTCACTGATTGTCAACAGATTGTTCAGTCGCTTAGTCGTGTCCTGCTGTTTTCGACCCCATGGGCTGCGGCACACCTGGCTTCCCTGTCCTTCTCTATCTCTTGGAATTTGCTCAAATTCATGTCTGTTGTGTCAATAATGCCATCCAATCATCTCATCCTCTGTCTCCCCTTTCTCCTCCTGCCCTCAATCTTTCCCAGCACCAGGGTCTCATGTACTAATTTTGCCAGAATATCTTTGGGATGCAGTTCTAGGTTTTAATGCTTACTGTTTATCACTGGATGAGGGGTGGCGGTGCTCAATAGTGTCTGACTCTGTGACCCCATGGACTGTAGCCCGCCAAGCTCCTCTGTCTATGGAATTACACAGGCAAAAATACTGGAGTGGGTTGCCATTTCCTACTCCAGGGGATCTTCCCAACTCAGGGATTAAAGCCATATCTCTTGTGTCTCCTGCATTGGCAGGCAGATTCTTTACTCCTGAGCTACCTGATCAACATGAAATTTTAGTAGAGCCTATCAAATTCCCCTCTGTATTGGGTTGTTCCATTTTTGCACTCCTGTAAGTAGCATGTGAGAATGTCTGTTTTATACAACTTTTCCAACTGCACGTGTCATCAAGCTTTTTGTCATTCTGATAGCTAAGAAATAGAATCTCTTATGGTTTTCAAAATATTTACCTTTCTTTTAATATGACTTTGAGAATCCTTTTGTATGTTCAAACCCATTTGCATTTCATTTTCTGTGAGTTGATGTTCATTATCTCCAGCCCACTTCAAATATTGATGCGTCAGCCTTTCCCCCCCTAATTTTGGCAGTTCTGTGGTACAAGTTCAGTTCAGTTCAGTCGCTCAGTCATGTCTGACTCTGCTACCCCATGGACTGCAGCACACCAGGCCTCCCTGTCCATCACCAATTCCTGGAAATTATTCAAACTCATGTCCATCGAGTTGGTGATGCCATCCAACCATCCCATCCTCTGTCGTCCCTTTCTCCTCCTGCCTTCAATCTTTCCTAGCATCAGGGTCTTTTCCAGTGAGTCAGTACTTCACATCAGGTGGCCAAAGTATTGGAGTTTCACAAGTTACATGTATTTTTTCCCTAACATTAAATTTTTTTTTTTTTTTTTTGCTACACGCAGGCTTCCTCTAGTTGTGATGAGCAGAGTGTACTCTAGTTGCAACGCATGGGCTTCTCCTTGCTGCGGTTTCTCTTGTTGTGGAGCACAGGCTCTAGAGCATTCAGGCTTCAGTAGCTGCAGCACCTGGGCTCAGTAGTCTTGGCTCGTGGGTTCTAGGCTCTCAAGCTTCAGTAGTTGTGACGCATGGGCTTGGTTGTTCTGAGGCATCTGGAATCTTCCCGGACCAGGGATTGAACCCATGTCCCTTGCATTGCAGGCAGATTCTTAACCACTGGACCACCAGGAAGTCCTTTAACTAGTTTTTTGTCTTATGCTCTCCTTATGGTATTATTTTTATCACTCTATCATCTATCTGTCAATTATCTATCGTCTATCTATGTCTATTTTAATGTAGAACAAAAGGACACCTAAAGATAGTTGAAAAATTCCACAGCTCACTGATGGTTCTGTCCTTCTCATTTTAATTTAAGTTTCTTTACTGTGCAATCAAATCCTTTTCTCAGCAGTGGCTATAGCAAAAAAAAAAAAAAAGTGAAAAAAATAAGTAATTTCCCATCAAATGGATAAATAAATGCATGAAGTGCTTTATTCAGAGTCAGAGAGCCTGTTTCTAGCTTCCAGAAGTGTCACCTTAGAGACCATGGTTATCTTCGTCTCTACAAGGGGGTAATTATGCCTGTTGGGCCGACACTACTGGGGCTGCTCCCCAACCCATTTCCCACGCTTGTGCACCTCTTGGGCTTGCTCAGAGCAGTCCTCACCTGCAGGTCTCCTTGCAGGACTGCTTGGGGGAGCTATTCTGCCACACATCTTAGCCTGCAGTACCTGGGGATTTGGATCCATCCAGACAGACAGATGAGCACCCAGCTTCCTTCTCCAAGATGGGATGTGCACTCAGTGTCCCTGTGGGATCGGGCTAGGACTTCACCTTCTTCCAGTCCCTGATCTGGTGGTCCCAGCCCTTTACCAGGCTCTCCTGGGAGCACTTCCTGAGTACATAATGCATGCTCCTGGGGAATCTGCCTCACCTTCGGGGTGTGAGGGCTGCAACACAATGTGTGTGAAGAGCTCCGTGCACAGGTGAGCATCCTCAGCATCATACCTGAGCTGCAGTCGGTCTGACTGGGTCCCCTGCCTCCCACCCCGACCCCCTCCCCACGCCTAAGCTCTGAGGATTTTCCATGATGCCACTTCCTGGTGTCTCCTTGAAGCTAGAGTGTCACTCTTTGAGGCCCAGATAACTTCATCTTCTTTTCAAATCCTTCCTCCATATGACTCAGCACTAGCTGGCATTTCTGCCCTCTGAATTCCCACATTACCTGTGCCAAAGCACATAATTCATGGTTCATAATTACTGTCTCATCTCAGTGTTTTAATTTATTTCAGGTATATAAATCATAGCACACATCAAGTCAAGATAAATAACTACTATATTTCGTTGACTAAATGCCAGGCTTTTCTTCTTTATTTTTTAAATTATGAAGTATGATAGCACATTTACAGGAGACTTGGAAAATACAGAACAAAGTTACATATAGTTTCACTATATATTACAATTATTTTTGTAAGTAGTTAAAGATTTTCGGTTGGAATTTCAATATCAAACTCTCAAAAATTAATAGAATGAATAGCCAGAAAAGTAAAAGGATATAATAGACCTGAAAAGCACCATGAACCAATTCAAAGTAATTAAGATTTATGTAATTTTCACACAACAGCAGGATACAAATTCTATTCAAGTTCTCATAGACTATAAACCAAGAAACACTAGAACATATCCAGGGACATAAAACAAGGTGCAAAAAATTTCATGGTCTAATCGTATTGGAATCATACAGAGTCTCATCACTGTAGAATTATCTTAGAAATCACATTAAAAGATATTTGAAACCAACCCACATATTTTCAAGTGCAAGGTGATATTTACCAAGAGAGATCTTTGACTTAGCTGTTGAAAGTCAGGGCCAATTTTAACATCTCTGAAATGGGGAGACATCTTCCAAATGATGGCATAGCAGAGTTTAGTTGGAAGCCACTGTTTCTGCTTAGACTCCATAAAATAATGGAGTATCTTCTATGGATGACATCTTGAGAAAAGATGGTCTAAGATGTGTGTATGTGTGTTGTTTAGTGCTTTGTCCCAGATGGACCTAGTATGAACATCATCAAATAGCTTACAACATGAATTATCTGAAAGCCTCCAGGTAAATGAAGATGCCTAAATTATTACAGCATTGCAGATCTCTTTTTGAGTTTCAAAAGCAGAAAACAACAACAATAACAACAACAAAGAATGCCCTTCTCGTCAAAGCTGAATGGCGTCCTTATTTCAAATAGGAGAGGAATGGCTCAATTGAACAAGCATTGAGTACCTACTGTATGCGAGCACTATGCCTAAAACCAGAGATACAGATTAACAGCCTGACCCTGACTTCCCTGGGGTGTGCAGCCTGGTTGGCTGACCTGGATTGGGGTCAGGAACATAGTTTCTGCTGTTGGAGAGATAGAAGCCCCAGACTCTCTCCTCTGTCTCTGGCCCCCAGATGCTCTAACAGCAGTCAGGTTTGTCTGCGGGAGTAACAGAAACACAAATTCTATTGATGACAAGTACCAGGGGTGGATGAGACGGCCCCACTGCTGAATCTGGGATGCCAGGGTGGGGGTGGGGAGGGAAGGACAGAGCAGGGAACCGGCTGAAGGACATATGAAGGACATCTTCCTCGGAAGCCCGAGTGCCCTGCCTTACAGAACCCATGGGGCTTGAATTCCTCTGCGCAGCCAGCCCTCTGGGAAGCCGGGAGCAGCTCTTCCTGAAGGAGACAGTGGGCGCTTCACCGCTTGCCCCATGACCTGTGTCCTGCATGCAGTCAGCTCACAGAATGCAGACAGGTTGGGTCTGGCCCATGGCCATGTATTTGCAGAGCAAAGGCAACAGAGTCACTGATTTCTCAGGAGTCTCAAAGCTACGGATTTTCCAATAGCCATGTACAGATGTGAAAGCTGAACCGCAAAAAAGGCTGAGCATCAAAGGACTGATGCTTTTGAACACTGGTGTTAGATAAGACTCTTGAGAGTCTGTTGGAGTTCAAACCACTCAATCCTAAAGGAAATCAACCCTGAATATTCATTGGAAGGACTGATGCTAAAGCGGAAGCTCCAATACCTTGGCCACCTGGTGTGAAGAATCAACTCAGTGTAAAAGATCCTGATGCTGAGAAAGGTTGAAAGCAGGAAGAGAAGGGGATAACAGAGGATGAGATGGTTGGATGGCATCACTGACTTAATGGACAAGAGTTTGAGCAAACTCTGGGAGACAGTGAAGGACAGAGAAGCCTGGAATGCTGCAGTCCATCGGGTTGCAAAGAGTCAGACACGACTGAGAAACAGAACAACAAAAGGTGTCTCACCTGGCACGTAGGGTCAAGGCTTCACATGACTGCCCTTAGGGGCCCTGAGCCTTGTATCCGGCAGGGCATCCTTTCCCGTATTCAGGGTGGTACCTGAGCTGACCCAGCAGACTAATTCACATGGAATGTAAATATTTGGGCTCAGGATGCTGAGTTCATACCAACGTCAGTGATACTTGGTGTGCAATCTTGTCAAACAGGAAGAAAACCAAAACACTTCTCTGATAAAAACAGTCCTATGTGGAAATAGGAAAGAAGAAAGTAGGGAAAACCACTAGACCATTCGGGTATGACCTAAATCCAATCCCTTACGATTATACAGTGGAAGTGACAAATAGATTCAAGGGACTAGATCTGATAGACAGAGTGCCTGAAATACTATGGACAGAGGTTTGTGACATTGCACAGGAAGCAGGGATCAAGACCAACCCCAAGAAAAAGAAATGTAAAAAGGAAAAATGGTTGTCTGAGGAGGACTTACAAATAGCTGAGAAAAGAAAAGATGTGAAAGGCGAAGGAGAAAAGGAAAGATATACCCATTTGAATGCAGAGTTCCAAAGAATAGCAAGGAGAGATAAGAAAGCCTTCCTCGGTGATCAGTGCAAAGAAATAGAGGAAAACAATAGAATGGGAAAGACTCGAGATCTCTTCAAGAAAATTAGAGATACCAAGGGAATATTTCATGCAAAGATGGGCATAATAAAGGACAGAAATGGTATGGACCTAACAAAAGCAGAAGATATTAAGAAGAGGTGGCAAGAATACACAGAAGAACTATACAAAAAAGGTCTTCATGACCCAGATAACCACGATGGTGTGATCACTCACCTAGAGCCAGACATCGTGGACTGTGAAGTCAAGTGGGTCTTAGGAAGCATCACCATGAATAAAGCTAGTGGAGGTGATGGAATTCCAGTTGAGTTATTTCAAATCCTAAAGTGCTGCACTCAATATGGCAGCAAATTTGGAAAACTCAGCAGTGGCCACAGGACTGGAAAAGGTCAGTTTTCATGCCAATCCCCAAAAAAGGCAATGTCAAAGAATGTTCAAACTACTGCAGAATTGCACTCATCTCACATGCTAGCAAAGTAATGCTCAAAATTCTCCAAGCCAGGCTTCAGCAGTATGTGAACCATGAAGTTCCAGATGTTCAAGCTGGTTTTAGAAAAGGCAGAGGAACCAGAGATCAAATTGCCAACATCTGCTGGATCATCGAAAAAGCAAGAGAGTTACAGAAAAACATCTATTTCTGCTTTATTGACTATGCCAAAGCCTTTGATTGTGTGGATCACAACAAACTGTGGAAAATTCTTAAAAAGATGGGAATACCAGACCACCTTCCCTGCCTGGTAAATTTGTATGCAGGTCAGGAAGCAACAGTTAGAGCTGGACATGGAACAACAGACTGGTTCCAAATCAGGAAAGGAGTATGTCAAGGCTGTATATTGTCACCCTGATTATTTAACTTATGTGCAGAGTACATCATGAGAAATGCTGGGCTGGATGAAGCACAGGCTGGAATCAAGATTGCGAGGAGAAATGTCAATAACGCCAGATATGCAGATGACACTACCCTTATGGCAGAAAGGGAAGAAGAACTAAAGAGCCCCTTGATGAAAGTGAAAGAGGAGACTAAAAAAGTTGGCTTAAAACCCAACATTCAGAAAACTAAGATCATGGCATCTGGTCCTGTCACTTCATGGCAAGTAGATGGGGAAACAATGGAAACAGTGAGAGACTTTATTTTTGGGGCTCCAAAATCACTGCAGATGGTAACTGCAGGCATGAAATTAAAAGACGTTTGCTCTTTAGAAGAAAAGCTATGACGAACCTAGACATGTTAAAAAGCAGAGATATTACTTTGCCAACAAAGGTCCATCTAGTCAAAGCTGTGGTTTTTCCAGTGGTCATGTATGGATGAGAGAGTTGGACTACAAAGAAAGCTGAGAGCTGAAGAATTGATGCTTTTGAACTGTGGTGTTGGAGAAGACTCTTGAGAGTCCCTTGGACCTGTCAGCAGAT
>NW_011494609.1:9527907-9531879 GCF_000754665.1 Bison bison bison
AAGGAGATCAGTCCTGGGTGTTCATTGGAAGGAATGATGCTGAAGCTGAAGCTCCAATACTTTGGCCATCTGATGTGAAGAGCCAACTCATTGGAAAAGACCCTAATGCTGGGAAAGATTAAAGGCAGGGAGAGAAGGGGATAACAGAGGATGAGACAGTTGGATGACATCACCAACTCGATGGACATGAGCTCAAGTAAGCTACAGGAGTTGGTGATGGACAGGGAAGCCTGGTGTGCTGTAGTCCATGGGGCTGCAAAGAATCAGACACATCTGTTCGACTGAATTGAACTGAACTGATGCGGAAATACCTCCCAACCTCTACCTCCAACAATACATGGTTATCTTACCAGTGTTAGAAAAGGTTTTCCAATGAAATCTCTCTTTACCCTTTCCATCCCCTCTTACTGGCAATCTTGCCACCCTTGGCCAGACATAGAGAAGGACAGGTTAGAAAGGAACCTAATTTATGGTAAAAACAAAAGAAAATCAATCGAAAGACAAAAACAGAGGTTCCCAAGAAACAGAGTTTTTGCCTTCATATTGCCCGACTCATCAGCAGACCCCACGGGACTCCGTAACCACCCCAGGGTGTACAGTCACTGTGCAGGACTCTGGGACAGCAGAACTTGGCCCACAGCTTCAGCCATGGACACTTGCCCAGGAAGCCTATATGTGCTTGCCCCCTGTGTCTTTATGAGCAACAGTACACTTGTGACTGGCCAAAATGCCCTCCTGACTTCAGTCCAGACCTATTCTGATCATATCACAAAGCCTCCCCTATAAACTCAGGTACATCCTAGGAACATTTAGCTACAAATAACAGATACTCCAGATAATCCAGGTTTAGTAATGCGTACGTCTCACATTATAAGAAATCACATGGTAGGCCCCATATTTAGGCAAGGAGCTCAACAATGCCATCAGGGACTCTAGTTCTTTTGTCTCTCTGCTCCACCACAATTAACGTTGTCTTTCATCCTCAGACCATTGCTTCATGGTAGCAAGATGGCTGCAGCAGCTCCAGATATTGCTTCTGTAGTTCAAGGAGGAGGAAAGAACAGGAGAAGGAAGGGCAGTCCCTGAGTCAGAGAAGGAATTGCTTTCTCAGAAGCACCAGAGGATTTCTGTCTATGCCTTGTTTGCCGGAAGTGTCACGTGGCCACCTGTAGCTTCAAGTGAGTCTGAAGAGGTCAATACTTTTAGCTGGTCATGTTACCTGCCTGGGCATAATTGGGATCCTGTTGGTTAAGATGTGGGAAATGGATATTGGGCTGACAATGAACAGTGCCTGCCCAGTGGCTAAGTGAGGAAACCGGAATTTCCACCCAGTGGGGAAGTCTGTGCAATGAGGAGTAGTAAATTTTTGGTGGGGGAGGGGCTTCACACAGCACTGGGCCCTGTATGCTTTGTGTCTTGAAAATCTATAGGCCTTACTTCTAAAACTCTCGCATTCTTCAAGGACTGTTCAGAGAAGTTTAGTCTAAAAGGATTGACATGGGACGTCCCTGGTGGTCCAATGGTTAAGATTCTGAGCTTCCAAAGCAGGGGTCCAGGTTTGATCCCTGGTCAGGCAAAAGGAAAAAGGGGCGGGAGAGGATAAGATGGTCAGATAGCATCAACAACTCAATGGATATGGTCTGAGCAAACTCCAAGAGATAGGGAAGCCTGGCATCCTCAGTCCGTGGGGTCACAAAGAGTCGGACCTGCCTGAGCAACTGAACACACAGGGCATTCAGACTCCACATGCTGCTGCTGCTAAGTCACTTCAGTCGTGTCCAGCTCTGTGTGACCCCATGGACGGCAGCCCACCAGGCTCCACATGCTGCGTGGTCCAAAAAAATAAAGAACCGACAACGTCAGATGCTGGCGTATTTGGCAAAATGAGATTTTGTCCGGGATGACTGGAAAATTGTACACTCTTGGACCTGAGAGATACGAGCACAATCTGAGCAAAAGGCAGAGATGGGGTGTCTGCAGTGTGGGAGCTTCCCTGGATGGGGATGAGGGTCTCGGGGCTGGTCGGGGAACCCCCTGGGACCCAACCCCGACTCCCAGGTCCCAACGCTTAACCCTGCTTTGTGCTGTTTTCAACCCAAGCACTCCGGCTGTGACCACAGTGGGGCGACCTCACCCCTCACAGTGACCTCATTCTGGATACAGTCTCCCTGACCTACTTTTATCCCTGAAGTGTAAACTGGAATTCCAGTTGTTGAAAACTTACAACAAAAAGAGGCAACTCTTGACACCACCCTGGGGACTCGCATCAGCCATGGATGGCTGTGACACAGCCCCCCTGCATGCTGGAGGAAACTGGGGCTCTCACTGATCCTGGCCACCCCGTGAGTCCCCAGGCCACACTGTCACATGGTCCCCTAGACAGGACACACCTGTGGCAAGGGTCCCCCCAGGACTGTGGTCTGCAGGTGTGTGGTCATTGACCAGAGGGAGGCTATGCCTTGACAGTCTCTGGAGGCAGTGGGGAAGCTGAGGTGTTGATAAGTTGAGCCACAGAACCCAGAATGGGAGATGAGTGACGGGACAAAGCGCCCTGGAAGGATACACAGTTCATCCACGTCTGCGTCAGATGAGCCTGGGTCCTCTGAGGGGCAGGAGCTGGGAAGGGCCTGCCGATGACTTGGCAGCGTCTTCCCGTGTTGGTCCCAGATCCACCCATCTGAATGAGTGAGTTGCCGTCTCCTGCCTAGGTCAGCCTGTGCCTCCCCAGGTGGTGAGCACCCCTGAGATCAGGTACCCATCCCCTCCTGCCTCAGGCCTAACTTGCCCCAGGTTCCTGCTCTGGGGGCCAGCTCAAAGCCTCACTGTCCTGCCTCTACCTCCCTGGGCTCAGGCTTCTTGGCCCCTCCATCTACTATGAGGGTCTGGGTTCCAAACCCAAGACTGGCCCATACCTGGGAACGAGGGACCTCATGGGGAGAGCTGCGAAATCACCTCTGAGCCAGAGGAACTTGAGGTCACATGGAAATACTGCTTTCAGCTGAAGAATCAGTTGTCACCGGGTGGACACTGGGTCTGTGCGTCCTCACAGGCAGATGGGTGCCCCTCTGGGGAGAGGGGCCTGGGGTCCGACTGCATCCCTGCTCCCTCCTTTTCCTGTCTTTGCTCCCTTCTCCAGCTCTGACTGTATCTTCAAATGCTGTGGACGTCTATAACCCCCAGAGCAAGATAAGTCAGTAATAAACAGAGGCGGTCCTGGGTTTGGGGAACTCCCAGGCACGTCCCCTGCTTGGGGAAGCCAGGCACATCTCCACAGTGCCAGGCCAAGTGAGTCAAAGGCAGGCACCTCGCAGATCTCTTCCCTGCCCAGAAAGTACACACAGGCTGCTGGCCCTCCTGTAACCTGCCCAGCACAGCTCTATGTTTGGGTAGTTTGGGGATGTGTTCTGGTTCTCCAGTGGAGCTTCCTCAGGTCACCATCATAAATGCAGACAGATAGAGATGCAGGGATACAGAGACAGAGATAGAGAGACATTCGGAGTGTTCTCCTGGTGGACCAGCAGGCCCTGCTCCAGCCTCATTCATCGCCCACTCTGGGGTTGTCCCCATTCCTGTCCATCCTGCCTAGCACCTCTGTAGACGCAAGGGCAGTTTCCTGATGCTTCCAGGCACAGGATTCCAGCTCCCAAGGACAGTGACTCTGCAGAGGGGGATGAGGGATGCTCCCTGACTCCCGGTGGGTACAGTTGTGCCGCGCATGGAGAAAGCACCCACCCCTCAACGTCAGAAGGCCTGGTGGCTCCTCTGACAGTGAGACGTGCGCTCTAAAGTCCACCTGAAGAATAACTCGATGACCAGTTCTCAGAAGGGCCTGGCCGGCCCCTGCTCAGAGGGTGTGGAGGAAGTGGTCCTGGGGTGCTGTCCTGCCGGCAACTGCCCTGACTCACCCACGAGGCAGAGCTCACTTGCACCACTGGCCGCATCATTCTGTCCTTCCCAGGTGTGCTGTGTCTG
>NW_011494609.1:9532061-9543207 GCF_000754665.1 Bison bison bison
GCTGTGTCTGGTCGCACCTGGGTGACTCACTGGGCAGGGACTCTGAAGGAACGGAGGGAACTGGGTCATCCTCAGTGTGGCGGGGAGGCAGGAGGGCTGTCCGGAGCCCACTGCATGGATAAAGAAACTGAGGCTGGCCTCCTCCCTGCCTGTCCTCCAACCTGTCCACAGAAGCCTCCTCTCTGCCCTTCTCACGTCTGCTGCCCTCCACCTGGCCCAAAGGAGGATGCCCCAGACTCCTTGTCCCCTTCCACATCCTCCCACGTGGCCTCTATCGATTACTCCCTTCAAGGCTGGCGTTTGTCTCCAAAGACTGGGAACTGCCCAGACAGCATGGGGGTCTACTGTAGGAGAACCCAGAGACCCAAGCACCTTTGGGGGCAAACCCAGGGGGCCCTGAGCTATTGGAGTGGATTTCCCAGGTGGGAGAAACCCATGGACAGAGGGGCCTGGCAGGCTACAGTACATGGGGTTGCAGAGTCGGACAGGACTGAGTGACTAAGCACAGCACCACCCCGACGCAAGGAAGGAAAGTTAACCTCCATCCCCCTCTCCTGGGTTTGGTGGGTTTTGTGAGGAGAATCATGCTGACATGGAAAGCCAAGACTCAGCATGTTATCTGGAATCTTGTCCTCAGGAAAAAGCAGAGTGGCTGGCAGTCACTCCAGATCCCACCCCAACTGCTTCCAATTCTCCTGCCCCTGAAGGGACTCTTTGTGAACAGATATGATGAACATAACACTGGCCTCCATTCACTGATTTTGAAAACCACATGGCAGGCCTCATTCCTAGACGAGAGGTTGGCCAAGAACTTGGGGCCCAACAGGGACCTCAGAAGAGCAGATGTGTCTTCAGTCAGTCCAGTCACTCGGTCGTGTCTGACACTTTGCGATCCCATGGACTGCAGCACGCCAGGCTTCCCTGTCCATCACCAACTCCCAGAGTTTGCTCAGACTCATGTCCTTCGAGTCGGTGATGCCATCCTCTGTTGTCCCCTTTTCTTCCTGCCTTCAATCTTTCCCAGAGTCAGGGTCTTTTCTAATGAGTCAGTTCTTCACATCAGGTGGCCAAAGTATTGGAGCTTCAGCTTCAGAATCAGTCCTTCCAATGAATATTCAGGACTGATTTCCTTTAGGATTGACTGGTTTGATCTCCTTGCAGTCCAAGGGACTCTCAAGAGTCTTCTCCAACACCACAGTTCAAAAGTATCAGTTCTTTGGGGCTCAGCTTTCTTTGGGGTCCAACGCTCGCATCCATACATGACCACTGGAAGACAGACCTTTGCTGGCAAAGTAATGTCTCTGCTTTTTAATATGCTGTCTAGGTTGGTCATAGCTTCCAAGGAGCAAGCGTCTTTTAATTTAATTAAGATGTGTCTTAGCACTCAAAAAAAAGAAGAAGAAGAATTAGTGACTTTACCATAAGAAGTGAACAGATTTTTAGAGTTTTGAGGACCACGGTAACATAAGCTATTAAAACATATACGCTGTAGACATTTCCTCTGAAGGACAGGAGATTGCAAACAGTAGTGTTAGCAGCTCCGTCAGTAGATGTAAACGACCTGGAGGAACGGCAGGGCTCTGCACCTCATCAGGGTGGCACGGGTACCTGTGCTGCTTGGCTGGCTCTGGGCTCATTTTTTTGGGTGGCTCTGTGCAAGGTGAGCGTAGGGGAGGTGGTCACTAGGAAACACGTGGACTTCTCCCTGGTGACTGGGGGTTTCTGTGTCTGCTGAAAACTCTGAATCCATAGCTGGGGCCAGTATCTCTCCTGGGGCCCCAGTCTGCTCCTGGGCATCAAGGCAGATCCCCCATATCCAGAATGGGGCTCCAGGTCCCCTAAACGCCTTCCTCTTTCCTGTCATTGTAGTGAATGAAGCACCACCTGCTCCAGTGAAACCTCAGCCCCATCCTTGACTCCTGTGTCTCTCACTTCTGCAACCCAGCGACCTTCAGATGCCCCTGTTGCTCCTTCCAGACCTCAGATCCTTCTCCTTCTTTCCGTTCATCCTGCCCCAGCCCTGATCCAAGTCATCACCTCTTCTTCCCCAGACTATCGTGATGAACTTTTTACAATTTTTTTATTAATTAAAAATAATTCATTGAAATATAGTTGATTTACAATGTTGTGTTTATTTCTTCTGTATAGCAAAGTGATGGTTACACATACATACAGACAGACAGAATATTGAATATGGTTCCCTGTGCTATATAGCAAGACCTTGTTGTTTATCCATCCAAGCTGTAATAGTTAGAAGCTGCTAATCACGAACTCCCATTCCTTCTCTCTCCCTCCGTCCTCTCCACTGGCAACCACAAATCTGTTCTCTATCTGATGAACTTTTAGTTTCTTCCCTATACTGACCTTGACCCTTTCCGTACAGTTTCTCGGCCGCCGTGACCAAACTCTTACAAAACACCCACCGCTTAATCCTTGTGTGGCATCCAGGGGCTTTAGGATAATGTGAAGTTTCCAAATTGGAACCTTCCTGTTCCTCTTGCACAGCTCACCTTTGTAAGGTGTGGTATTCAGAAAACACCAGCCGGGTGACTAAAACTGAAAAGAAAGGAAGGAAAATCCTTTATTTAATCCTTTATGAATTCTCTGTACACAGCATGACTTATGCCACAGCATGTGGAAAAACTGATTTAAATCCCCCTCTTATCTCTCAGTAGCTACCCAAAGTCTCCTGCCCGACATTCCCCCTGCCTCCCCCCAGCCCCTTCGCCCAGTCTCACCCCTGCTCCAGCTGCAAGCACCACCGCTTTTCTCTAAGCCCTTCCCCACAGCCACCATGCCATGGAGTCCAGAAGCTGAGCAAAGAGCAGGTAGTTAGCCAGAGCTGTTGGGAAACAGTCTTATTGATCACATCCTGCATCTTCTCCTGGGAGTCTGCTGTCTCCATCCTCATTGCCTTCTTGTTTGTTTAGATTTGCTTTGACTCAAGCTCCAAAGACCCATAAACTTAATGGGAATCTTGCAATCTTGTTTTAGTTTCTCCATCTCTCCAGGGCCCCAGAACTTCTAGATTTTAAAATAAAATCCCATGGAATCATGGCCTCTCTCATAGCTTTGTCCGGCCATGCAGCTGCTAAATGGATTCTCCAGAAGTCACAGACACAACCTCCTCCTGAAATGTCAACTCACAGCTTCAGGGCTGTTGATGCAGCTCAGCACCCTCCCGCTAGGGGATAGGACTCTTTGGAGAGGATGGAACTGGTTAGAAAGTGGAGGAGCCAGCCTGTAACCCATGCCTCCATTTGTACTTTGACCCCGAGCCCACAAATTTTAGCATGTCCTTCTCAGGTAATTCATGGTGGGACCAGAACTTGAATGTAAGTCTGACCATACACATACAGATTTTTCTAATTACATATGCTACACCATGCATTTGGAGAAATGGAGCTTGTAAACTTGGGGAAAAAATACATGTAAGGGAAATATTTATTGTTGCACCTAATAAGGAGTCAGCAGAAACAGATATTTTAACATGCCTACTCAACACAAATGCATACATGCATGCTAAGTCTCTTCAGTTGTGTCCGACTCTTTGTGACCCCATGGACTGTAGACTGCCAGGCTCCTCTGTCCATGGGATTCTCCAGGCAAGAATATTGGAGTGGGTTGCCATTTCCTCCTCCAGGGAATCTACCCAACGCAGAGATTGAAACTACATCTCCTGAGTGTCCTGAATTGGCAGGCGGATTCTTCACCACTAGCTCCACCTGAGAAGTTCTAATACAAGTGCATCAGTCAGTTATTCATACATAACAACAATCTCCAATTTTTAGTACCTTAAAACAATCATTCATTCAGTTTAAGATTCTGCAGGTCACGAGTTAAGCTGGGTCATCCATATGGTTCTACTGTTCCCTACAGGACCCTTGTGGGTCTGAGGTACACTACAGGCCAGCTAAATGATTCAGCTCCTGGAGGTTGGCTGACTGTTGACTGGAGTACTATACTGAGTACAGTCATCACCCAGCAGGCTAGTCTGTGCTCAGTCTCTGGGCAGCTGGGGTGACTTCCAAGAGAGAAAGTGGAAGGATGGAAGGCCTCTGGAGACCTAGGCCATGTTCTATTAATGTCCAGAGCAAGTCCCAACATGCACCCAAATTCCAGGGGTGGAGAAATAAGACTCCATTGCTTAATGGCAAGAACAACAAAATCAACTTGTAAAGGGTGTGGATACAAGTGGGCAAAGAATTGACATCATTTCTGTATGCAATCCACCACAATGTTCTAAGGCTGATCAACATCTTTACTTTTTCTCAAATAACACCAAATATTCAGAACACTTTCATTCCATCATTCTGCCCCAAACTGTGTTATTATTGCACAATAATTGAGCCCTATCTTGCTGTCTGAGAGCTCTACAAATCAGACTTGATTTATAAAGATTTACAAAGTAAATATTCTGTGGGATTTACCCATACACTTAACACTATCTTGGTTCACCATTACTTCTTCCATTTCCAACCATTCTTCTTCTTGAAGAATATACTTTAAATTTCCTTCATGGAATCAATTCAGTTCAGTTGCTCAGATGTGTCCAACACTTTGTGACTCAATGGACTGCAGCATGCCATGCCTCCCTGTCCATCACCAACTCCCAGAGTTTGCTCAAACTCATACACGTCGAATCAGTGATGCCATCCAACCATCTCATCCTCTGTCGTCCCCTTCTCCTCCTGCCTTCAGTCTTTCCCAGAAATCAGGGTCTTTTCTAATGAGTCAGTTCTTCTCATCAGGTGGCCAAAATATTGGAGTTTCAGCTTCAGCATCAGTCCTTCCAATGAATATTCAAGGTTGATTTCTTTTAGTATGGTTTGATATCTTTGCAGTCCAGGGGACTCTCAAGAGTCTTCTTTGACACCACAGTCCAAAAGCATCAATTCTTTGGTGCTCAGCTTTCTTTATAGTAAAACTCTCACATCCATATATGACTACTGGAAAAACCATAGCTTTGACTAGATGGATCTTTGTTGGCAAAGTAATGTCTCTGCTTTTTAATATGCTGTCTAGGTTGGTCATAGCTTTTCTTCCAAGGAGCAAGTGTCTTTTAATTTGATGGTCGCAGTCACCATCTGCCGTGATTTTGGAGCCCAAGAAAATTAAGTCTGTCACTGTTTCCATTGTTTCCCCGTCTATTTGCCATGAGGTGATGGGACTGGATGCCATGATCTTCATTTTTTGAATGTTGAGTTTTAAGCCAGCTTTTTTGCTCTCCTCTTTCACTTTCATCAAGAGGCTCTTTAGTTCTTTGTTTTCTGCCGTGAGGATGGTGTCATCTGCATATCTGAGATTATTTATATTTCTCATGGCAATCTTGATTCCAGCTTGTGCTTCATCCAGCCCAGCATTTTGCAGGATGTACTCTGCAAATATGTTAAATAAGCAGGATGACAATATACATCCTTGGCGTATTCCTTTCCCAATTTGTAACTAGTCTGTTGTTCCATGTCCGGTTCTAACTGTTGCTTCTTGAGCTGCATACAGATTTCTCAGGAGGCAGTTAAGGTGGTCTGGTATTCCCATCTGTTGAAGAATTTTCCAGAGTTTGTTGTGATTCATGCAATGGCTTTGGCATAGTTGACAAAGCAGTAGATATTTTTCTGGAATTCTCTTGCTTTTTCTATGAGCCAGTGGATGCTGGCAATTTGAATCACGGGATGTGTTCATGGTAAATCCTCTCCGTGTTTTTTCATTGTGCATGTGCGCTCAGTTGTTCAGTTGTGTCTGACTCTTTGTGACCTTATGGACTGTAACCCGCCAAGGTCCTCTGTCAGTGGGATTTTCCAGGCAAGAATACTGGAGTGGGTTGCCATGCCTTCCTCCAGGGAAGGAAGCCCTTTTGTTCATTCGAAAACATCTTTTGGCCTTATTTTTAAAAGATATTTTTACCAGGTGTAAAATAGATTGACAGCTATTTTCTCAGTACTTTGAAGATATTCTTACATTTTCTTCTGAGTTTCATTGCTATTTTTAAAGAGCACCTGTCAGTCCAGTTGGCAGTCACTATCTCCATTGTTTTTGATATCTCCACTATCTCCACTGTTTTTGCTTTTAAACAGAACTATAATGTACATAGAGTGGAACAGTTTGATGCTATAGTTTGGCATGTGTAACAGATTCTATATATTTTGATATTTGACTACTGACAGCTCTCAAGCCTCATGCCTCCCTCTTCTCTTTCTGCTCCACGTCTGGTCTCCTGACGAGAAAGTCTGGGCTCCTGCTCCCGCCTTTGACACTAGCAAGAGTTTCAAGCCCCACAAGCCCAGTTCACATACAGGAACTATCACATGGGTTCTACTCCCTAATCATAGCAAACAAACAAAAATGAACTTCATAGCAAACTGAATTCATCAATACATTAAAAGAATTATACATCATGATTAAAGAAGAGATTTACCCTAAAGATGCAAGGATGGGTCAATATCTGGAAATTAACCAATGTGATGCAATGTGCTAACAATAAAAAATAAACATCATATGATCATTTCATTAAATGTGGAAAAAGCTTTTGACAAAATTCAATATTCACTTATAATAAAAATGTTAACAAAGTGGGCAGAAAGAGAACATACTTCAACATAATAAAAGACATATATGACAAGCCCACAGCTAGCATCATATCTTATGATGAGAAACTGAAAGCATTTCTTCTAAAATCAGGGAACAAGACAAGGATGCCCACTCTCATTTCTTCTATTCAATATAGTATTGGAAGTCCTAGTCACCACAGAGAAGAAAAAAAAAAAAGAAATCCAAATAGGAAAAGAAGAAATAAAACTATCACTGTTTGCAGATGACAGGATACTATACATAGAAAATCCTAAAAACACCACAAAAAGTAAAACTACTAGAACTCACCAATGAATTCAGTAAAGTTGTAGGATACAAAATTAATATACAGAAATCTGTTACGATTCTGTACACTAACAGTTAACTATCAGAAAGAGAAATCAAGAAAACAAACAAATTTACAATTGCATCAAAAGAATAAATATCTAGGAATAAATCTAAGTAAGGAGGTAAAAGACATGTACTCATGATGTACATGTAAGACACTGATGGAAGGAACTGGAGGTGACACAGATGGAAAGATATATCACGCTCATGGATTGGAAGAATTAAATTGACCAAACTACCCAAGGCAATCTATAGATTCATTGCACTCTCTGTCAAAGTACCAAGGGCATTTTTCACAGAAATAGAACAAATAATTCTAAATTATGGGATTTGTATGGGAACACCAAAGACCCCGAATAGTCAAACATTCTTGAGAAAGAAGAACAAAGCTGGAGCTACGATTCTCCCTGACTTCAGACTATACTGCAAAGCAACAGACATCAAATCAAAACGGTGTTGGCACAAAAATAGACACACATCAATGGAACCGAACACAGAGCCCAAAATGAGCCCGCACTTACATGGTCAATTAATCTAGGAAAAAGGAGGCAAGAACATGCAATCAGGAAAAGACAACCTCTTCAGTAAATGGTGTGGGGAAAACTGGACAGCTACATGCAGAAGAATCAACCTAGACTACTCTTTCACACCATACACAATAATAAAGTAAAAATGAATTAAAGACTTAAATGTAAGACCTGACAGCAAAACTTCTAGATGAAAACATAAGCAGTATGTTCCTTGACATTGATTCAGTATACTTTTTTTGGATTTGTTTCCTCAGGCAATGAAAACAAAAGTAAAAATAAGGAAATTGTGCTATATCAAAGTAAAAGGGTATTTTTTTGCACAGGGATGAAAGCTATCAATAAGATGAAAAAAACACCAACTGAATGGAAGAAGATATTTTCAAACAAAATAACTGAAAAGGGATTAATATCCAAAATATAGAAGGACACATACAGCTCAGCATTAAAAAACAAATTATTGGATTAAAAAATGGACAGAGGACCTGAATAGACATTTTTCCAAAGAAGACATACAGATGGCCAACAGCTATCTGGGCATCACGAATTATCAGCGAAACTCAAATCAAAACCACAATGAGATGTCACCTCACATCTGTCAGAACGGCCATCATCAGAAAGACAATAAATGACAGGTGTTGGTGAGGATGTGGTGTGAAGGGAATCCCATGTAATTTATCGGAAATGTAAACTGGTAGAGCCGTTGTGAAGGACTGGTGATTCCTCAAAAAATTAAAAATAGAACTGCAGTATGATCCAGCAATTCCATTCCTGGATATTTATCCAGATAAAATGAAAACACTAATGTGGAAAGATACATGCACCCCTGCGTTCACAGTAACATTATTTAAATTGCCAAGATATGGAAGAAGCCTAAGTGCCCATCAATAGATGAATGGATAAAAGATGTGACATATATATGTGTGTGTGTGTGTGTGTGTGTGTTACACACACACACACGGACTTCCCAGATGGCTCAGTGGTAAAAAATCCACCTGCAATGAGGAAATATGGGTTTAATTCCTGGTCAGGAAGACCTCCTGGAGAAGCAAAAGGCAACCCACTCCAATATTATTGTCTGGGAGATATCATGGACAGTAGAGCCTGGCAGGCTATACTCCATGGGGTCACAAAAGAGTCAGACATGACTTAGCAACAAAACAACAACAGCAGCAATATATATACATATGCACATATATATGAATACTATTCACCATAGAAAAGAACGAAATCTTGCCATTTGCGATAACATGAATGAAGTTGGAGAGTTTTATGCTATAAAGGAAGACAGAGAAAGATAAAACACTGTATGATTTCACTTATATGTGGAATTAAAAAAAAAAACAAATAAAACAGAGTCATAGATACAAAGAACGAAAAGATGGTTGCCAGAGGGGATGGACACAGGGGAAGGAGAGAAATAGGGGAGGGAGATTAAGAGACACAAACTTTCAGTTACAAAATAAATGACTCATGGGTATGAAGTACACAAGGTGGGGAACATAAGTCAACAAGTAAGTAAACTCTTTATGTGGTAACAGATTGTTACTGGATTCACCATGGTGATCATTTCGGAATGCATAGAAATATTGAATCACTGTGTTGCGTAACAAGAACTAACAAAACGCTGTACATTGGTTACACTTCAAAATCAAACAAATTCATAGAAAAAGAGGTCAGATTTGTGGTCACCAGAGGTGGATGCATGCGGGGAGGGGAAATGGAGGAAGAAAGTCAAAAGGTACAGACACTGTTATAAGGTTAACAAACGCTAGGCATGAAATGTACAACATGATAAATACAATTGAAACCGCTGTGCATTATATGTGACAGTTATTAAGAGAGTGAACCCTCAGTTCTCATCACAAGGGAAAAAGATTTTTTTCGATTTCTTTTAGTTTACACCTATATGAGGTGATGGATGTTTACTACACTTTTTGTAAAAATTGTTTCATGATGTGTGTATGTCAAATTACTATGCTGTCCACCTTAAACTTACACACAATTATATGAGCTGAATTATAGCTCAATGAAACTGGAAGAAAAATAAACTCTGTCCAGTCTGCAGACTTTGCTCTCTCAAGACATTGTGGGCCTGACTGAAGGCCTGTCCTACCCAGGGACCTCGCTTTTGTAGGCAATGAACTCTTTCACACCCTCTTTTGCTGTGTGTCTGTAGTATCGTCAGTCTTGACATCCACACCAAATTCTGGGCAGGAGTCCACTGTGTTTCTTCAGCAAGCCTGCCCCACGCATTCTGACAACAGTCTTACACTGTAAAATTCACACGCCATCAAAAATAGGATGTTTGCATCAAGCCAGAGAGGTACCTTGTGCCCCTTGCCAGGCCATCTTCACACTCTCCACCTAGGAGGTAGCCACCACACATATTTTTAGGACTACCTTATTTGTTCATAGTGGTTATCTATGGGCTAAAGACTTATGGGTAATTGTTTTCTGAAGTTTTATTATAGTTGCTTTGCGATGCTGTTAGTTTCTGCTATACAGCAAAGTGAATCAGCCACACATATACATACATTCCCTCATTTTTGGATTGCCTTCCCATTTGGATCACCATGCAGCATTGCAGAGTTCCTGGAACTATACAGTATGTTCTTGTTAGTCATCTACTTTATACATATGGTTTAGTTGCTCAGTTGTATCCGACTCTTTGTGACCTTTTGGACTGAAGCCCCCCAGGCTCCTCTGTCCATGGGATTATTTAAGCAAGAATACAGGAGTGGGTTGTCATTTCCTTCTCCAGGGGATCTTCTCAACCCAGGGATTGAACCTGCATCTCCTGCATTGCAGGTAGATTCTTAACCTGCTAAGCCATGGGAAGTATTTTATATATCAGTTCAGTTCAGTTCAGTCGCTCAGTCGTGTCCGATTCTTTGTGACCCCATGAATCGCAACACGCCAGGTCCCCCTGTCCATCACCAACTCTTGGGGTTCACTCAGACTCATGTCCATCGAGTCAGTGATGCCATCCAGCCATCTCATCCTCTGTCGTCCCCTTCTCCTCCTGCCCCCAATCCCTCCCAGCATCAGAGTCTTTTCCAATGAGTCAACTCTTCACATGAGGTGGCCAAAGTATTGGAGTTTCAGCTTTAGCATCAGTCCTTCCAAAGACACCCAGGACTGATCTCCTTTAGAATGGACTGATTGAATCTCCTTGCAGTCCAACGGACTCTCAAGAGTCTTCTCTAACACCACAGTTCAAAACCATCAATTCTTCAGTGCTCAGCTTTTTTCACAGTCCAACTCTTACATCCATATATGACCATTGGAAAAACCATAGCCTTGACTAGATGGACCTTTGTTGGCAAAGTAATGTCTCTGCTTTTTAATATGCTATCTAGGTTGGTCATAACTTTCCTTCCAAGGAGTAAGCATCTTTTAATTTCATGGCTGCAATCACCACCTGCAGTGATTTTGGAGCCCCCCAAAATAAAGTCTGCCACTGTTTCCACTGTTTCCCCATCTATTTCCCATGAAGTGATGGGACCAGATGCTATGATCTTTGTTTTCTGAATGTTGAGCTTTAAGCCAACTTTTTCACTCTCCTCTTTCACTTTCATCAAGAGGCTTTTTAGTTCCTCTTCACTTTCTGCCATAAGGGTGGTGTCATCTGCATATCTGAGGTTATTGACATTTCTCCCGGCAATCTTGATTCCAGCTTGTGCTTCTGCCAGCCCAGCGTT
>NW_011494609.1:9543307-9548055 GCF_000754665.1 Bison bison bison
TTGACATTTCTCCCGGCAATCTTGATTCCAGCTTGTGCTTCTGCCAGCCCAGCGTTTCTCATGATGTACTCTGCATAAAAGTTAAATAAGCAGGGTGACAATATACAGCCTTGACGTACTCCTTTTCCTATTTGGAACCCGTCTGTTGTTCCATGTCCAGTTCTAACTGTTGTTTCCTGACCTGCATATAGGTTTCTCAAGCGGCAGGTCAGGTGGTCTGGTATTCCCATCTCTTGAAGAATTTTCCACAGTTTATTGTGATCCACACAGTCAAAGGCTTTGGCATAGTCAATAAAGCAGAAATAGAGGTTTTTCTGGAACTCTCTTGCTTTTTCCATGATCCAGCGGATGTTTGCCATTTGATCTCTGGTTCCTCTGCCTTTTCTAAAACCAGCTTGAACATCAGGAAGTTCACAGTTCACATATTGCTGAAGCCTGGCTTGGAGAATTTTGAGCATTACTTTACTAGCGTGTGAGATGAGTGCAATTGTGTGGTAGTTTGAGCATTCTTTGGCATTGCCTTTCTTTGGGATTAGAATGAAAACTGACCTTTTCCAGTCCTGTGGCCACTGCTGAGTTTTCCAAATTTGCTGGCATGTTGAGTGCAGCACTTTTACAGCATCATCTTTCAGGATTTGAAATAGCTCAACTGGTATTTCATCACCTCCACTAGCTTTGTTCGTAGTGATGCTTTCTAAGGCCCACTTGACTTCATATTCCAGATGTCTGGCTCTAGGTCAGTGATCACACCATCGTGATTATCTGGGTCGTGAAGATCTTTTTTGTACAGTTCTTCTGTGTATTCTTGCCACCTCTTCTTAATATCTTCTGCTTCTGTTAGGTCCATACCATTTCTGTCCTTTATCGAGCCCATCTTTGCATGAAATGTTCCCTTGGTATCTCTAATTTTCTTGAAGAGATCTCTAGTCTTTCCCATTCTGTTATTTTCCTTTATTTCTTTGCATTGATCACTGAGGAAGGATCAGTTCCTACCTCTCCACCTAGGAGGTAGCCACCACACATATTTTTAGGACTACTTTATTTTTTCATAGTGGTTATCTATGAGCTAAAGACTTATGGGTAATTGTTTTCTTTATTTTTATTATAGTTGCTTTGCAATGCTGTTTCTGCTATACAGCAAAGTGATGTAAGGAACTGATATATCTCTTCTTGCTATTCTTTGGAACTCTGCATTCAGATACTTATATCTTTCCTTTTCTCCTTTGCTTTTCGCTTCTCTTCTTTATAGTAGTGTACATATGTCAATTAGGACATCAAAGAAGCAGACTTTCACACTTGCTTTCTTTGACTTCTGGCTTCTTTCACTCAGTGAAGTATTTTTGATACCTCTCCGTGTTGTTGGTTGTCTTGATCGTGTGTTCCTCTTTATTTCTGAGTGATATTCCATTGTACAGTTATTTCACATTTGTTTATTCACTCTTATACTGCTAGACATTTGGATTGGCTCCAATTTTTGGCTATTATGCTTAAGCTACTATGAATACCACATATAAATTTTTTGTGGACATCAGTTTTTCTTTGAGGAAAAACCTGATGTCCATGTAGGAGTGCAACTACTGGGTATGTACATGTTTAACTTTTGAAAAAACTGTCAAATAGTTTTCTGAAGTGTTTGTACACTTTTACATTCCTACTTGCAGGGTATGTGAACTCCAATTGTTCCACCTTGGCAGCAGTTATTCATTTTAGCCATTCTACTGACTAATAGATTATCATTACTTTAAGTTAATTAATATGATAAGACTAATATTAAAATGCTATTAATATTGGTACTAAAAAGTAATTGCTCCTTGGAAGAAAAGCTATGACAAACCTAGACAGTGTATTTAAAAGCAAAGACATTACTTTGGGGACAAAGGTCTATATAGTCAAAGTTATGGTTTTTCCAGTAGTCATGTACAGATGTGAGAGTTGGATCATAAAGAAAGCTGAGCACCAAAGGATTGATGCTTTTGAACTATGGTGTTGGGGAAGACTCTTGAGAGTCCCTTGGACAGCAAGGAGATCAAGCCAGTCAATCCTAAAGGAAATCGACCCTGAGTATTCACTGGAAGGAACTGATCCTGAAGCTCAAATACTTCGGCCACCTGATGGGTAGAGCTGACTCATTGGAAAAGACCTTGATGCTGAGAAAGATTAAAGGCAAGAGGAGAAGGGGACAACAAAGGATGAGATGATTGGATGGCTTCACCAACTCAGTTGACATGAATCTGGGCAAGCTCTGGGAGATGGTGAAGGACAGGGAAGCTTGGTGTGCTATAGTCCATGGGGTTGAAAAGAGTCAGACATGACTTAGCAACTGAATACCACCAAAAATATTGGTATAGTGACTTTATGGTGGTGTTAATGTGAATTTCCCTGATGACTGAGGATCCTGAGCACTTTCTCAAGTGTTTTTTTTTTTTTGCCATTTCTATACTTTCTTATGTAAAATATTTTTCAAGATTTTGGCCCATATTTTTATTGGGTCTTTTGTCTTCTTAAATTTTGCATTACTTCATTCTATTACCACATTGCAGCAACTTTTTATGCATTCCGGATACAAATCTTTTGTCAGTTGTGTGTGTTGCAAATATTCCTTTCCAGCGTGGCTGGTTCATTTTCTCAGTAATTTTTAGTTTCTGTGAAATCTGATGATCACTTTTAAGTTATCACATTTGAGTTAATAACCAACTGTGAGTTGATTTTTATGTTTCGTTCCGTTCATTTTCCTGATGTAAACATCACTCGTTCCAGCTTCCTAGCTTTCCTCTCCCATTGAAATGTGTCAGTTCTTTTGTCAAAAGTCAATTGACCAAGTCTGGGTCTGTTCCTGGATTCTATTGTCTCATTGATCTACTTGTCTGTTCTCAAGACCACTGTCCTGATTATTGCAGTTTTAAAGTCCATCTTGAAATCAAATAGCGTTAAGTCCTCAAATTTTGCCTCCCCGCCCCCCCCACAAAATACTTGGTTATTCTAGATATATTGCATTCCCATGTGAGTTTGAGAATTAAAATTTACTTACCATTGTTTTTTCCAGTCACCCAGAGACACAACAAACCCATTTTAGAAAAAAATATTTATTTATTTTCTATTGCACTGCGTCTTCCTTGTGGTACATGGGCCTTTGATCGCTGCACACAAGCTTTCTCTAGTTTTGGTGCACGGGCTTCTCATTGCAGTGACTTCTCTTGCTGCAGAGCACAGGCTCTAGAGCTCAGGCTCAGTAGTTGTAGGGTGTGAGCTTACTTGTCCCATGGCATGTGGGATCCTCCCAGACCAGGGGATCGAAGCTGTGACCCCTGCATTGGCAGGCAGAGTCTTAATCACTGGATTATCAGAGAAGTCCACAAACCTACTTTAAATTCAATGTTTTGCTCGAAGACTTTGTGGCCACACACATAGAGACCTTGAGCCATGATGGTTATGGCTGGCTGTCCCCTCCTCACCGTGGGTTCACTTTTCATTCACCCAAGGGCATAGCCTTTCGAGACACCAGCTTTTCTGCCCAGGCCTCCTACCAGTCTCCTCTCCTTGGAGGACCCGCTACTGTATCTCTGCCCTGTGGCTCCAAGATGCTCCATCTATACTCAAACACAGAGCTCCTGTCCCCACGGGGAAGGACCATCCCTGGGGCTCCCCATCCCCTCTGCAGGAAAGATACACCATTTCCCACTAGGCTTGGATGCCCTCAGGGTGCGTGTCCATGATTGAGTGGACTCTAGGACCAGAGAGCCCCTCTGTTGTCCGACCATTGGTGCTGATTTAGGAGAGGGGAGAGGATGGCAGTGCGGGTGGTTTGTGTGGAGGTGATGGATGGAGTGTGTGAGTAGCCCACCTGTGCTCAGAGAGGAGTGAGACCAAGGAGCCACTGACGAGACTTCTCCCTGCAGCTAGGTGCCTCTGAGTGCCTCCCGGGTGGGGTTCCCAGCAAGCGTTTTCCCTCCCCCCCTCCCCCACCCCCACCTCCGTCCCATCAACTCCACCTATTCCTTTCCACCTGGGCCTCCTCCTTCCCCTTTTCTGGGACCCTCATCACAGGCGGGGCCCAGAGGTGGCATGTGCATCTGGGAGGGGCAGGGATAAAGCCAGGTCCCCCCTGGAGCAGGCTGTCCCCTAGGCTTTGCGGACACTCTGGGAGCCAGTAGTTCTGGAATTTACACCTCTGCCTAGTTGCTGACTGGCTATGTGACCATGACCTGGAGCCAGTGTTTGCTCCGTTCACTCTATAAAATGAAAACAACACTCTTGTCTCCAATATAAGAACATTGTGAAATGAATCCAGTGTTTTAAAGCCTTTTAAAATGGCCTGGAAGTCTCATATACAATTAAAATCCTGCTAAATATAACATCATCTTGCATGAGCTATCGTGATCCACCCAGAAAGTGCTAGTGAGGCAGAGGCCCTCCTCCACATAGCTCTGTCCTCCTTCCTTGCTGGCAATCTCTCTCCAGCCCCAGCGAAACTGCACGGCTGCCCTCTGCCCTCAGCAACCCCTGCCTCCCATCACCTCACCAGGAGGACAGCCGCCAACTCACCTGCACAGGTTCTGTCCTCCTGGAAGCCTCTCACCACAGACTTCTTTCCTCTCCTGGCTCCTGTCCTCCAGGCTTTTCCAGTGCTCCCCAACATTTACAACTGGCTTGTGGCTGACTTTATTTTTCTGGGCTCCAAAATCACTGCAGATGGTGATTGCAGCCATGAAATTAAAAGATGCTTACTCCTTGGAAGGGAAATTATGACC
>NW_011494609.1:9548155-9552193 GCF_000754665.1 Bison bison bison
GGCTATGGTTTTCCCAGTGGTCATGTATGGATGTGAGAGTTGGACTGTGAAGAAAGCTGAGCACCGAAGAATTGGTGCTTTTGAACTGTGGTGTTGAGAAGACTCTTGAGAGTCCCTTGGACTGCAAGGAGATCAAACCAGTCCATTCTGAAGGAGATCAGCCCTGGGATTTCTTTGGAAGGAATGATGCTGAAGGTGAAGTTCCAATCCTTTGGCCACCTGTGCAAATAACTGACTCATTGGAAAAGACTCTGATGCTGGGAAAGATTGAGGGCAGGAGAAGGGGACGACAGAGGATGGGATGGCTGGATGGCATCACCAACTCAATGGACATGGGTTTGGGTGGACTCTGGGAGTTGGTGATGGACAGGGAGGCCTGGCGTGCTGCAGTTCATGGGGTTGCAGAGTCAGACACGACTGAGCGACTGAACTGAACTGAACTAGGGGACTTAGGGGCTTCCCTGTGGCTCAGATGGTAAGGAATCTGCTTGCAGTGCAGGAGAACGGGTTCATTTCCTGGGTCAGGAAGATTCCCTGGAGAAGGGAATTGCAACCCAATCCAGTATTCTTGCCTGGGAAATCCCATGGACAGCGGAGCCTGGAAGACTACAGTCTGTGGGATCACAAAGAGTCCAAAACGACTGAGCAAATTTCACTTTCTCTTCAGGGGGCATACAGAATATTCCAAATTAGGACCAATTGCTATACACAGATGAGGTCAACATGTTAATGGAGTGTTTGCTCTCAAAGCTTAGTTCAAGGTAATTTATAGTCAAGTTAGGATGACGCAGGCTGGCAGCAATGTCTGTGCAAAGCCTCACAGATGACTGAGAAGTGGCACTGGGATTCAGAACCTGCAGCTTTGATGGCAGAAAGGGGCCCTGAGGCTGGAGGAGCTAGACTCACTCATGGGAGTCCCCACAAAGTCGAGGTCCAGGCGCACAGCCGCATGGGCGATCCTGGCCTGGTAACCCAGCACATGTTCTCTGAACAGCACTGGGCTGCTTCTGAAATACATGCACACTCCCTCAAGCCCTCAGAAGGTCCTCAGGGCAGGTCATTCCCTATTGCGACATTCTGGTCCCAACATAGGGCCTGGCACATCAGCAAGTGCTGAGAGACCCTAACCACTTGCCTGGAAGAGATGGGACTGGGGTCCAGGCCACAGAAGCCAGAGTGGCCCTGGGCAGCAGAAGACTCCTATTCTCTCCAGGGCTGGAACCTTGGAGCAGGTGGATCGTGGGCCTGTGTGGAGCCTCTTGGGGTCCCCAGAGGGCCAAGGGTGTGCACACCGTGGCCAAGGGGCCAGGCTCAGTAGCTTGCTGTCATCTGTCCCCAGAGGACAGAGTGTACAGGCATGAATTGATCCTAAAACCAGGCTAGGTCTTCCTACGGTCCCCACTCCTGGTTCTTAGGTACCAAATCGCATCTCCGGGGCTTACAAGGGAAGCAGGGCCAGTTCAGCAAAGACTGGAAGTTGGACAAAGATGGTATCAGGACTGTTCCTTTCCCTCCTGGCATTTTAAATCCATCAACCCTTCTCTTTTCTACACAGCCAGCTGTCAGTGGGCAGGTGGAGGGCAAGTTAATACTAAACTCTAACCTGGGTCTTCCGCATTGCAGGCACATTCTTTACCATCTGAGCCACCAGGGAAGACCAATACTAATTCTCACTCACGTGTAAAAGACTGATAAGGATTGTATGAAGTTGTATCTCAAGAGGAATCCCCTTTAATCTCTGAAAGTGGCCACCATGTTGCTATCAGCATTGCTGGTAGAAGTCATGCACTCTCATTCATGCATTCATTTAATTTTGCTGGAGAAGCAGAGGGAATCCCCACCTCCTCATGGCAGGACACAGGACAGGTTTCACCTCTGCATGGGACAATGATGTCTACTACTTCTGCCTCCAACGAGGTTCCCAGGGATGGGATCCTTTTAACTGTTTTCTTGGCCCCTCCCTTCCAGAGAGCTCCATGCAAGTAACTGAGTAAAAGATGGGAGACAGCTCATGGACTGCCCGTCACACCCAGGCATAGTCTGGAAGGACTGGAAGGTCTAGCTGTTGCCCCTTTGCCCTTTGGATTATAAACTGAGGTCCAAGGGGCTCTGAGGGAAGTCAATTATAGGATGATTATCTGGATAACTCAGTCAAAGCCAGACCTAATTTAAGAAGAAGTTGGGGACTCTTTAGCTCAATAGAGAAAAGTCACTGGAATTCGGACTCTGCCCCTCACCAACCACTGGCCTTTAAAAAATTTATTTAGTTAATTTTGGCTGTGATCTTCTTTGCTTTGTGTGGGCTTTTTCTAGTTGCGGTGAGTGAGGGCTACTCTTCCTTGCAGTCTGTGGGCTCCTCATTGCAGTGGCTTCTCTTGTTGCAGAGCACAGTCTCCAGGTGTATAGGCTCAGTAGTTGTGGCACATTGGCTTCGTTGCTCCATGATGTGTAGGATCTTCCTGGACCAGGGATCAAACCTGTGTCCTCCACCTTCACAGGCAGATCCACTGTGTCACCAGAGATGTCCCAGCCATTGACTTCTGGACACCAGATAAACTATCCTAAGCCTCAATGTCCTCATCCATAAAATGGTATGGTGGCGGGTCCTCTGTACAGATTTATTGTGTAAACTCACTGTGAGGAACTTAGGACGGCGCTTAGGACGGTGAGGATGCCTTGTTCAGGATGCTCGACCTCTGCGTGGTCTGTGCCGCTCACCTGAGCAGGAGCAGGTGGCAGAGAGAACACAGAAGACAGATGTCACCTAGCCCCACAGACCACCACAGGAGGCAGGGTGGCTGCTAGGAAAGCGTGGACTGTGGGGATCTGAGCCCATGGGGAGGGCAGAGAAAGCTTCACGGAGGAAGGCAGGCTCTGAGGCCAGAGCGGAGGTTGATCCAGTGGTGTCAATGACGCAGAGAAGAGGGAAGAGTGTCCAAATAGAAGGGGCAGCACACTCAGGACCCCTGAGACTGGAGGGAGACAAGATCACTGTGGGGGGTGGGGAGGTGCCAGGGAGAGCAGGCTTTGAACTGGAGGTGGGAGAAGCCTCCTTGGGGGTTTTGTCCTTATTCTAAACCACTGATGGGCTTTATCAGAAAGTGGATGTGCTCAGACATCAGGGTTTATTTATTTTCTCCTTTCTCCCCATATGTCTCCATGCGTTAAATTGAAAAGAATTTCAGTTTAATAGAAATTAAATTCAACGATTCATCCAGAATCATTTTTCAATTATTCTTCATTGGCTCATGGTGATCACTTTTATTACACTGAAATACATTTCAGTTCAGTTCAGTAGCTCAGTCGTGTCCGACTCTTTGTGACCCCATGAATCGCAGCAAGCCAGGCCTCCCTGTCCATCACCGACTCCTGGAGTTTACTCAAACTCATGTCCATTGAGTTGTTGATGCCATCCAGCCATCTCACCCTCTGTCATCCCCTTCTCCTGCCCCCAATCCCTCCCAGCATCAGGGTCTTTTCCAATGAGTCAACTTTTTGCATGAGGTAGCCAAAGTATTGGAGTTTCAGCTTTAGCATCAGTCCTTCCAATGAACATCCAGGACTGATTTCCTTTAGGATGGACTGGTTTGATCTCCTTGCAGTCCATGGGACTCTCAAGAGTCTTCTCCAACACCACAGTTCAAAAGCATCAATTCTTTGGCGCTCAGCTTTCTTCACAGTTCAACTCTCACATCCATACATGACCACTGGAAAAACCATAGCCTTGACTAGACGAACCTTTGTTGGCAAAGTAGTGTCTCTGTTTTTTAATATGCTATCTAGGTTGGTCATAACTTTCCTTCCAAGGAGTAAGCGTCTTTTAATTTCATGGCTGCAATTATCATCTGCAGTGATTTCGGAGCCCAAAAAAATAAAGTCTGCCACTGTTTCCACTGTTTCCCCATCTACTTCCTATGAAGTGATGGGACCAGATGCCATGATCTTCGTTTTCTGAATGTTGAGCTTTAAGCCAACTTTTTCACTCTCCTCTTTTACTTTCATCAAGAGGCTTTTTAGTTCCTCTTCACTTTCTGCCAT
>NW_011494609.1:9552408-9560663 GCF_000754665.1 Bison bison bison
CTTCCTGACAGGCATATAGGTTTCTCAAGAGGCAGGTCAGGTGGTCTGGTATTTCCATCTCTTTAAGAATTTTCCACAGTTTATTGTGATCCACACAGTCAAAGGCTTTGGCATAGTCAATAAAGCAGAAATTGATGTTTTTCTGGAACTCTCTTGCTTTTTCCATGATCCGATGGATGTTGGCAATTTGATCTCTGGTTCCTCTGCCTTTTTTAAAACCAGCTTGAACATCAGGAAGTTCACGGTTCACGTATTGCTGAAGCCTGGCTTGGAGAATTTTGAGCATTACTTTACTAATGTGTGTATATGTATAGTTGATTTACTTTGTTGTACAGCAGAAACTAACACAACATTGTAAAGCAATTATATTAATATTCCAATTCACTAAAAACTGAGCTGGCAGAATTCAAAGCTTGTCATTGGGAACCCCCTTCAAAGGACACAGAGTTCAGTGTGGGACTCACTTGCTCTAACTGAGCCTCGTTGTTGTTTTTTTCGCTCAGTCATGTCCACGTCTTTGTGACCCTGTGGACTGTAGCCCCCCAGGCTCCTCTGTCCATGGCATTTTCCAGGCAATAATACTGGAGTGGGTTGCTGTTCCCTTCTCCAGGGGATATTCCCGACTGAGGGATTAAACCTGGGTCTCCTGCCTTGTAGGTGGACACTTTCCTGTCTGAGTCACCAGGGAAGTCGAAATACATTTATTAATGTACTAATCATAACTTAATAAAGTTATGGGCTTCCCGGGTGGTTCAGTGGTAAAGAATCTGCCTCTTGCCAATGCAGGAGGCATGAGCTCAATCCCTGGGTCAGGACAGAGGAGCCTGGGGGGCTACAGTCACGGGGTCACAAAGACTTGGACATGACTGAGCGACTGAAACCGCAAGGAAGCTCAGTTAGAGCAAGTGAGTCCCGCACCGAACTCTGTGTCCTTTGAAGGGGGTTTCCAGTGACAAGCCTTGAATTCTGCCAGCTCATGTTTTAATGAATTGGAATATTAACATAATTGCTTTACGACCTTGTGTTAGTTTCTGCTGTACAACAAAGTGGATCAACTATACATATACTTATATCCACTCCCTCATGGACCTCCCTGCCACCCCCCATCCCACCCCTCTAGGCCATCACAGAGCACTGAGCTGAGCTCCCTGTGCTCTACGGCAGCTCTTCACTAGCTCTGTTTAACACATGGTCATGTATATATGTCAACGCTACTCTCCCAAATCGTCCCACCCTCCCCTTTGCCCTGTGTTGGCATGTTGAATCTCTGTCTGTGTCTCTATTCCCGCCTTAGAAATAGGTTCATCTGTACCATTTTTCTAAATTCCACATACGTAGACAGCCTTTGGGAGAGACCATTTAAAAGAAACAGTGGCAATTGTTTGAAAGATATCCAGAGATATCATACCAGGACAATCTGCTTGCTTATTTTTTCAGACTAATAAGCTGCAGGTCCCCAAACCAACATTTGAATAATGTTCTCAGAGGATCTAGCCCATGGCAGAATTTGGAGAAAGGAAAAAGATCATGGGAAATGAACAGTAGATGACAGTTCTAGAAGGAAGCCTGCTGTGTGTCATGGGTGACTTTCCAGCACGAGGAAGGTAGCTAAGTTGGCTTTGAGCTTCTGGGGATGATGAATCACGAGAGAGGTAGACTTGAGGAAGGAAAGAGGGGACACCCCAAGGAAGTTCACACAACAGTAAATACCCATCAAAAGCCATCAAAGAGAAAACTGTAAAAAAAAAAAAAAAAACCAACACATTTAGCAGTGAGGAAACAAGCAGTCATGTGGGGACTATTCCTTGCTCTGGTTTTTAGGGACAAGTGATTCATGAACCACACCAGTCAGCCCTGGAAACTAAGTTTTTCACTATACTGTGATGAAGAAATACAAAAAGCCATCATAGATGCATCTGGGCATTTCCGGTGATAAGATTACAATTATTCTAGTGTGGCTGAGCAAGAAACAGACTGGGAGAGGTGAAGATGCCCATGGTCACCTGCTGGAAAAGCCAGAGGCAGAGTTCACGCTGAGGTCAGGTCTGACTGCCAACCTCGCACACCTGGCTGGTGTGATTTCTGAATTTCTGAATGCAGGTCATGAGCCCAACCCAGGATGCCTCTAAATGTATATTTGTAAATATTCGCTGAACAGAAAGCCACGGTCCTCAAACTGAAAATATATATCAAGTGTGCAATCAAAGAAAATATTACCTAGTATCTGCTTCTTTCCAGAAGGTACATAAAATGAAGCATAGTGAAAAAGAAATTTTGACATTGTCACTTTCTCCTAATCTTTCATTTCAGGAGAGAGAGAGAGAAAGACGGGGAAGGGGCAGGTGTGTGTCTCAAATATTCTTGAGTGAACATGTCCACTCCCCCCAGCCGCCTGTACACCTCTCTTCCTCTGTCACTGCCCAGTTTTGCCTTGCTTTCTCCACGATGCTACTGTCTTGCCTTCCTTCTTCTTCCTACCTTAGTGGAACATGCCGGTACCTATAGGATTCTCCATCTTTGAGGCTCTTCTCTGACCTGGCTCCCTCCGGTTCTCAGAGGATCTCTTTCCTACCTTCCCATCAGATTTTTCAAGCCTGCAGCTTCTCCTCATCCCTGCTCCCTATGTCTGGCAAGACACTGGAACTTTCTGGAGAGTGAAAAGCTGAGAAGACACCTTCCTTCCAGAGCCACGTCCTCTCCACAAGTTGGAATCCCCACCACCTATGCAGGGTCCTTGAAACCTGGGAGCTGAACATCTACCAGAGTGGGCTCCCAGGACCCGCTGCTGAGGAAGCAAGGAGGCCTGGCTGCCTGGACCCCAGGGCTAATGGAGGCAAAGGGAGGATGGAGAAGAGAGAAGAGACAGGCAGATGGGAGATGGTGGCTCCTGGCGGCATCATCAGGGTTGAAGCTGGGGTGAGTGGCCCCAAGAACAGTCTTCTGCTGTCTCTCCTGAGCCCCCTGGAAGGTGCTGTCCGGCTCTCCTCAGGGCTGTCCCCTCTCTGTCTGATGAGCCTGGGTGGCTTCCCGCAGAGGATGGGGCAGGTGAGCTTCCTGGTCCCAAGGCTGCCTGAGAGACAGAGTGTGGGCAAAGGGTGGGTGGATGGTCAGTGGTCCAGAACCAGAATGGGCCAGAGGCCAATGAGAAGAGAATTGGAGTGAGGGGCAGAGAACCAAAACCTTTCCGGGTGCGCACAGTGGGGGCCTGAAGGAGAAATGACAGACTGGCTGGAAGGAAGGGGCGTGAGTGCAGACAGAGTTGAGGGGCTGCAGGTCTGGGAGGATGCAGACCATACAACAGCCAGTAAACTGAAGCCAGGTCCTGGCCAGCTTTGAGTGATTTCCAGAGTTCTGGGTAGACGCTGGGTGGTAAGACATGACAGCCGGAGGCTGGCGAGACGCTGCAGGGGGTAGGTGCTAGTCCAGGAAGTCTGCCCAGGAAGAAAGGAAGTGCATGGTGAGAGACAGAGTCTGCCTTAGCTCAGGTTGCTATGACGAAACGCCAGAGATGGGGCAACTTATAATCAGCTGACAGTGATCTCTCACGAGTCTGGAGGCTGGAAGGCCGAGGCCAAGTTGCTGGTCTTGAGCAGCGTCCGGCGAGGCCCATCTCCCAGGTTCATGGACAGTGTCCTCTTGCTCTGTCCTCACCCAGAGGAAGGTATCAGGGAGCCCTCTGGGGTTGTTTTTAAAAGGATGCTGATCCCATTCCTGAGGGTTCTATTCTCACGGCCTAATCACCTCCCAAAGGACCTACCTCCTAACACCAACACCTTGAGGGCAGGATTTAACGTGTGAATCTGGGAGACAGACAATCAGACCATAGCAGCGTCAGGGTGGACACAGTGGGCAGTGTCTTCCGCCTGCAGGTACCGTGGCCTCATGTTGGTGACCCACAGAGGCCGTATTTCTTTGGATAAACCACCTGGGTATATTTCCAGGAGTGAGGGAGTTTGAGGTTAGTATTAAGAGATGCAAACTATTATATATAGGATGGATAAACAACAAGGACCTTCTATATGGCACAGGGAATCATATTCAATATCCTGGGATAAACCATAATGGAAAAGAATATCAAAAAGAATGTATGTATGTGTATAACTGAGTCGCTTTGCTGTAGAGAAGAAATTAACACATTGTAAATCAATTACACTTCAATAAAAACTTTAAAATAAATAAAGTAGAAATCAGTTTTTAAAAGTTGGCCAGTTTGTATTTTATTTTAGTGAAAAAGTCTCACTTAATTCAGCCCAGAAATGCCCCTGGTGTAGACAGCTGTGTTCTTGAAGGCCTTATTTTCAAGTCCCCAGTAAACAACACCCTCCTATCAGCTCGCTTTCCGAATTCCCATAGTATGATTGTCTGGTGACTTGGGTGTTTATTTCCGCAATTTTCATTCCAAAAATGGTTATTTGAGACAGATTTC
Source organism: Bison bison bison (assembly GCF_000754665.1). Lineage (NCBI taxonomy): Eukaryota > Metazoa > Chordata > Mammalia > Artiodactyla > Bovidae > Bison > Bison bison. The sequence goes on from NW_011494609.1 coordinate 9,556,835, forward strand.
AAGTTTCACGGCTGGGATGCTCTCTTTCCCTTCCTGGGCTAGTTTATGTCAGGGCAACAGGCTGGACACAACGGATACTCCGTATAAATGCCTGTGGAAATGAATTAAAATGAAGTGCTTGGACAAAGGTCAGCAGGTTTCCATGGAAGGCCCAGATAATCACCTTATCTTCCATAGGCACCTCGAACAAATTATTTTATAACCATACACACACGTGGGATTGGTCAGGCTCCCCCAGGAAGTAACCTCACCGAATACTGAACAATGAACTGATCTGTTCAAAGTCCGCTAAGTAAAACCATAGCTGAGATAAGATTTCTAAACCACCTTCCAGGGCCGACAATATTTCCAGTTAGGAGAAGCAGAAAGTAGGCTCAGGAAAAAAAAATTATATATATATATATATATATATATGATTAGGCAAATCTTTAAATTGTCCATGAGTTCTCTAGACAGTTCTGAAGTTCAGAAAGCATTCATGTGGCTAATGCACATTTTCTATTCAAGGTAATCGTGGAAATAAGCCATATTTGCACCTTCTAAAGGACTCAGCAACCTGCTCTTCCTAAGAGAACAGCTCAATGAACTCAATGCTTCTTTCTGGCTTCTTTCATTTCTTTGGGTGTTCTTGGCCCATAGAATCCCTAATTCAGTGGCTCTCAAACTTGGCTGCCTGGTAGAGATTTGAAAGCTCCCGTCAGAGAGGCCTCACCCCTTATCAATTAAAGCAGAACCCCAGGGAGTGGACCCAAGTGTTAGCAGTGGGGTTACACACTCTCTCCACCCACCGCCCCAGTGTTATCTAGTCAGCAAGATGGCAATCCATTGCATTCATAAGACCGTACCCAAACTGGACTTTCTCCTCCAAACAAATCTTATATATTTGACAAATGAGAAAAATTCATTTGGGATAGAACAAACCAAATGAAATTCAGATTGTCCAACAACTGCTCACCGGAACCAATGAAATTATTGCCAGATTTTTTATTTCACCAAAAGCAATAGTTATATTAACTGACACAATTTACTGATCTCTGTGGTCTTGTTAACTTCTTCTGTATTTGCTTTTCTTCTTCCTGAGGTTATTAGATAGCACAGTGACTTTAACCCTGGCTGAACATCAGGATGACCCATGGAGATCAAAAATAACCAATGCCTTGTTCTGAGGTGTGGGTTGGGCACTGGCACTTGACATTTTTGCCCAGGCACTATAAGGGGTGGTATTCAAGTTTGGGAGCCACTATTCTGTAGTTTGGAGAAGGCAATGGCACCCCACTCCAGTACTCTTGCCTGGAGAATCCCATGGATGGAGGAGCCTGGTAGGCTGCAGTCCATGGGGTCGCTAAGAGTCGGACACGACTGAGGTGACTTAGCAGCAGAAGCAGCAGCATTCTGTAGTTCTTTCATCAAAAGTCTGTGTTAACACTGCTATATTCAAAACGGATAACCAACAAGGACCTATTGTATAGCACGTGGAACTCTACTCAATGTTATGTGGGAGCCTGGTTGGGAGGGGAGTTTGGGGGAGAATGGATATATGTATTGGTATATGTATGGCTGAGTGCCTTTGTTGTTCACCTGATTAACATATTAATCGGCTATATCGCAGTATAAAATAAAAAGTTACAAAAAAGTCTGAGTTAAACACTTCAGTCTTTTTAAGTCCGAGACTTTCTTCTGCATTCAGTCTTGATAATCATTTCATTGTTCATAGGATTCCAGGTTGAGAGGCATTTTCCTTTGGTTTTTCAAAGTTTACACTCACCACCTTCTCTCCTTAAGGTTGAAAAGCCAGCTTTTAGTCTAATTATCATTGCTTTGTATAGCTCACCTCCCATTTTTCGCTCTGCTACCCTTTCGATTTTCTCCTTGTCCTTGTAATGTATTTTTACTGAAATGCATCTGACAGTGGATTTATTTTTATGTATGCTGCTTGCTCCTCTGTGTTATGTTTCTATTTGAAAACTCATGTTTTTCTTCAATTTTGGAAACTTATCTTCTAGTATAAGTTGGATATTTCTCCCAATTTTTCCTATATCCTGTAGTCCTGGAACACCTATTAGATGCAAGTTGGAGTGTCTCATTTTATTTTCCATATTATTTAAGTCTGGACTTCTCTGGTGGCTCAGATATAAAGAATCTGCCTGCAATGCAGGAGATCTGGGTTTGATCCCTGGATCAGGAAGATCCCCTAGAGAAGGGAATGGCAACCCACTCCAGTATTCTTGCCCAGATAATTCCATGGACAGAAGAGTCTGGTGGGCTATAGTCCATGAGGTCATAAAAAGTCAGACAGTACTGAGTGACTGACAAACACACACACACACACACACACACACATCATTTAAGTCTCTTTCATATTTTTACTTTTTTAAAAAACCCCTCAGCCTGTTAGCATTAATGCTTTCATAAATCTTCTGTTTCGCTAACTGTCTTTTTAACTACATCTGTGTTAGGGCTGGGTTCGATCCCTGAGTTGGGAAGATCCCTGGGAGGAAGGCATGCAACCCACTCCAGTATTCTTGCCTGGAGAATCCCCATGGACAGAGGAGCCTGGAGGGTCCTTGGGGTCACAAAGAGTCGGACATGACTAAGAACAGCACAGCACATGTTAGAGCTTATCCAGTTTATTGTTTATCTCAATATATATTAAAATTTTTTTATTGTGATAAAAGTCACACAATATAAAACATACTATTTTAGCTATATTTAACTATACAGTTCAGTGTCACTGAGTATGTTCACACTGGTTTGCAACCCTCGCCATCATCCATCTCCCAAATTTTTCACCTTCTTAAACTGAAACTTTGTTCCCATCAAACATTAACCCCTCATTTCGGTTCCCCATCCCACCCCCCACCCTCTGGCCCCTGGCATCTACCAATGTATCTTCTTTATTTGTTTTATATTTTTAGGATACTTAAAGATAATGCTTTCTAATACTTCAAATATTTAAAAATCCCATAAAAAATGTATCACCTTAATAGTACTTTGCATATGTGGAATTTCATATCTAAATCTGATACTATTTTGGTTTATTTATGACTACTTGCAAGAAGACTCAGTAATAATGTCCATTCACTGGAGTCTTTTTCTTTGTTTGAACCTATTGGAACCGGATTGATGAACTACTTTATGCAAATGAGATGGTCAAATTCACGGCAATATGAATTATAAGGGTTCTTATTTAATGGCAGTGAAACTTAAAAGGAATTTCCGTATTTTATCCCCATTGTGGTTTTGGAAGCTAATATCCTATTCAGAGGTTAAAGACTTTGAATAGCCCACACAATCTTGTAAAAATTTTAACTGGCTGCCCTTTAATAAATAAAGTCATTGTAAAGAGTGACTTTACAATGTAAAAAATTTCACTTACAGAGTGAAAAATGAATACAAGCATTTCAAATTCAATTTTGGAAGTACTAATAAGTACTGACCCATAAAAATATACACTAGCTAACTTTTAAACTGTCTTTCATTAGTAACAACAAAGAATCAACAAAATTACCTGTATTCTTACATTTCAAAACAATTCTGCAAATTCTTAGTGAAGTTTAAATATAGTCACTACCAATGTATTTTCTGGTTCTTATGAATTGACTATTCTCTGTACCTTGTATAAATGGAATCAAGTAGTATTTGCCTGTACCTAATGTGTCCTGGAAGGAAAGTTATGACCAACCTAGACAGCATATTAAAAAGCAGAGACATTACTTTGCCAACAAAGGTCCATCTAGTCAAGGCTATGGTTTTTCCAGTGGTAATGTATGGATGTGAGAGTTGGACTGTGAAGAAGGCTGAATGCCAAAGAATTGATGCTTTTGAACTG
>NW_011494609.1:9560763-9563967 GCF_000754665.1 Bison bison bison
GACAGGGAGAAGACTCTTGAGAGTCCCTTGGACTGTAAGGAGATCCAACCAGTCCATTCTAAAGGAGATCAGTCCTGGGTGTTCTTTGGAAGGAATGATGCTGAAGCTGAAACTCCAGTACTTTGGCCACCTCATGCGAACAGTTGACTCATTGGAAAAGACTGGTGCTGGGAGGGATTGGGGGCAGGAGGAGAAGGGGATGACAGAGGATGAGATGGCTAGATGGCATCACCGACTCGATGGATGTGAGTTTGAGTGAACTCCAGGAGTTGGTGATGGACAGGGAGGCCCGGAGTGCTGCAATTCATGGGGTCCCAAAGAGACGGACATGACTAAGCTACTGAACTGATCTGAATGTGTACTGGAATGCATTCTTAAGGTTAACTTAATTTTTAATTTCCAGGATCTCCAATCAGACTGTTTTTAAATCTAATTCTTCTTGATTCATAGCTGCTTGTTTCATGTTGATATTGTTATCATTTAGTAGCTAAGTCGTGTCTGACTCTTTGCGACCCCATGGACTGTAGCCCGCCAGGTTCCTTCTGTCCAGGGGATTTTCCAGGCAGCAATACTGGAATGGGTTGCCATTTCCTCTTCATGGGTTCTTCCTGACCCAGGAATCGAACTAACATCGCCTGTATTTGACAGATAGGTTCTTTACTGCTGAGCCACCAGGGAAGCCCACTTGTTTCATGGAATCCTATTTTTGTGTGTGTGTGTTTCTACTGTTATTCTTTCCTCTGTTGCTTTGAAGAGCACACACAGCAAGTTAAAGTTCTCCAATAATTGATCTGTTACTTGGATTTCCTCAGGAGCGTTCTTCCATTTGTAGCACTTGTTGGAAATGTTTTCTAGGCATTTGTTTTTCCTGTGCTCTGAAACATCATCCTACAGCTCTTGTTGTTTTGCTTGTTAGCTCTCCATTTCCTTCTTTCACCCTGGTGTGGCTGACAGACTCAGGGTTAACTCACCTGGCACTCCACCCCGTCCAAGGTCAGGCAAATGACCCTCAAAACAGTCCAGCTTTTCGTGCCTGGGTGGGAAGGCATGCCCTGCTCTTTGTTTCCTAGAGTGAGCTGGCTCCAGGCTTCATGCACACACTGGGTGCCTTTGGTGTCCTTTCCAAGTTAGGATATGTGATCTTGGTGCCACTGCCCAAGTCTGGGCCTGGACACCAATAGGCTGGCAATCTTTGCCTCTTCTCTGAGTATCCTCAATCACTCTTAAGCCCATAATATGAAAAAAAAACTGTGTAAATAAAATATTTTCTATATAACTTTTGAGCTTCTCCGGTGGTGGCTCAGACTATAAAGAAGCTCCTTGCAATGCAGGAGACCCAGGTTCGATTGGTGGGGAAGATCCCCTGGAGAAGGGAATGGTAACCCACTCCAGTATTCTTGTTTGAGAAATCCCATGGTCAGAGGACCCTCGTGGGCTATAGTCCATGTGGTTGCAAAGAGCTAGACATGACTGAGAGACTAACATACACACACACATATGTTTTGGTAGCAAGAAACAGAAAACCCAACTCAAAGTGGTCTTAAAACAAAGAATTATTGTGTCCTGCACTTGCATATCTGGCAGTTCTTGCCTGGTTGTTGCGCTATGTGTTGGAAGCTTCCACTGTTCTATCCAGACTGCCCCAGCCCTTCCTGGGCTACCCCAGCTGCCTTCCTGGATAGCCTTCCAGTTAAATGAGGCTGATGGGGACCTTCAGCAGGAAATCCAGAGGGAAAGGGGAATGACAGGGGTGTTTATTCTCTCAGCTCCCTCCCTGCAGGGACCCTTAGGCCAGCAGCCTCCACAGATACAGCCCAACTCCTCTCAGAAGGGTGTCTTCACACAGTGCCTCTGCCCCCAGGTTCCAGAAGTCTCCTCTCATCCTTCAGGACTTGTGGGTGGAGAGCAGGATAGAATAGCTCCCCTCTCTGACACTATCTCCAATGGGGTACTACACTTAGCTCTTCTGAGGTTTTTAAAGCAGTTACTTTATTAAGCTTTTGAGTGTGTGGATCACAATAAACTGTGTGAAATTCTAAAGATGGGAATACCAGACCACCTGACCTGTCTCCTGAGAAATCTGTATGCAGGTCAAGAAGCAACAGTTAGAACTGGTCATGGAACAACAGACTGGTTCCTAATTGGGAAAGGAGTACATCAAGGCTGTATATTGTCACCATGCTTTATTTAACTTATATGCAGAGTCCATCATGAGAAATGCTGGGCTGGATGAAGCACAAGCTGGAATCAACATTGCTGGAAGAAATATCAATGACTTCAGATATGCAGATGACACCACCCTTATGGCAGTAAGTGAGGAAGAATTAAAGAGCCTCTTGATGAAAGTGAGACAAAGAGTGAAAAAGTTGGCTTAAAACTCAGCATTAAAAAAACCAAGATCATGGCATCCAGTCCCATCACTTCATGGCAAACAGATGGGAAACAATGGAAACAGTGTCAGACTTTATTTTGGGGGGCTCCAAAATCACTGCAGATAGTGAGTGTAGCCATGAAATTAAAAGATGTTTGCTCCTTGGAAGAAAAGCTATGACTAGCCTATACAGCATATTAAAAAGTAGAGATGTTACTTTGCCAACAGAGGTCCATCTAGTCAAAACTATGGTTTTTCCAGTAGTCAGGTATGGATGTGAGAGTTGGACTATAAAGAAAGCTGAGAGCCTAAGAATTGATGCTTTTGAACTGTGGTGTTGAAGAAGACTCTTGAGAGGCCCTTGAACAGCAAGGAGATCAAACCGGTCAATCCTAAAGGGAATCAATCCTGAATATTCATTGAAGGACTGATGCTGAAGCTGAAACTCCAATCCTCTGGCCATCTTGTGAAGAAATGACTCATTGGAAAAGACCCTGTTGCTGGGAAAGATTGAAGACAGGAGGAGAAGGGGATGACAGAGGATGAGATGGTTGGCATCACAACTCAATGGACATGAGTTTGAGCAAGCTTCGAGAGTTGGTGATGGACTGGGAGGCCTGGTGTACTGCAGTCCATGGGCTCGCAAAGAGTCAGACACAACTGAGCAACTGAATTGAATCTCCCTCTTCAAGGGAGATTTTAATAGAGTAACTAGGGTCCAGTGGTTAGGACTCTGCACTTTCACTGCCAAGGCCCTGGGTTCAATCCTTGCTCAGGGAACTAAACTCCTGCAAGCAGCATGACGTGGCAAAAAAAAAAAAAAAAAAAAGTCT
>NW_011494609.1:9564067-9584373 GCF_000754665.1 Bison bison bison
AAAAAAAGTCTTCAAATTATTCCTAGTTCAATGTGCCATCTACTGGGAACTTGGCTGGTAAAACGTCAACAGAGATCAAGGTATTTTGTGGCTTCAATCTGCCATCCACAGGACAAGCTTCCTCCTAACTGTGGTTTGTTATTAGATAGCTACGGGCAGTAATTGTAAATACATGTTAGGATCCAGTGAGAGAGAAAGATGTCCCTTCAGACAACAAAGACTTTTTCAGAAGCCACCAGCCAACCTCCCTTGACATTTCATTGGCCATAATCAGTCATATATCCATTCCTGAACTAATTCCTGTCCACAGGGAAGCAGCAAGTATTGTTTGGGTTAGACAGGGGTGTTTTGACCAATTGCTATTGAGGAAGTTGGAATTTATGTGATTGGCTTAGACTTTCCAGCTCTGAGATCCATCCTCCAATCGTAGGGCAACTGCTACACGACGGGGCAGGGACCAAATGAGTGACAGGAGAGACAGTCATCACCTCTGCTGAGTTGGGATGGGACAAAGACATGGTGATTCTTAGGGTGGGTTTCCATGACAAATCCCTTTGCATGTTGCCTAGCAGCTACAGAATTTTGCTGTTCAGAAGATACTTGCTATTTGAAAGCAAAGGCTTCTAAATCCTTCATAAATCCCCAAATCCAAGATTATAGCCAAGATGAAAAATGCCTTCAGTCTCCTCACCTGAAACAGAATGAACATCACAGAGGGTTGCCTTGAAGCTGGAATGAGATCTGGAGCCTGGTGAGGATATCTCACCAGGTGGGGAGGCAGCAGTCTGGATAACACACTGCTCTGGGCCTGGCTCCTCTGAACCTGTGACGTCCATGACTTGGCATGACTGTGGCAACAGTCCGAGGGCCATTGTCAGAGACTTAGGGGATTGCTTACGATGGGCCAAAGGCAGACTGAGTGCCAAGTGTTGGGCGCCACATCCTCTGTCCCTCTCTGTGGGACTTGATCTTGAGGCAATTTTTATTTCAAGATGGACTACTTAAGGACTTTTCTTTATGAGAAAAGAAATGAGAAGTTACATGAACCATTTCAGATCATTCCATATAAGGATAAAAGTGACTTAATCATGGGGCATATGAAACTTAATAAAAATTAAACCTAGTAGGTGGGAAAAAAGAAGAAACAGTGACAGATTTTATTTTCTTGGGCTCCAAAATCACTGAAGATGGCAGCTGCAGCTGTGAAATTAAAAGACACTTGCTCCTTGTGTTAGGTAGTTAGAATAGGGAGAAGGAGTCCAGAATGGCGATGGCTAAAAGATAAGGAAGAGAAAAGCCCGCGAAAATAGAACAAAGGAAGGTCCAAAAACCGGAGTGAGAACCTCAGGTAAAACAAACAACACTCCTGGCTGGCCCAGTTTACATAGGACAGGCCCGGTGGGGGCGGGAGGCGGGGGCGTATAAAAAGAGAAGCCAAAGCTAGCGCTCTCTTTCTCTCTCGCTCTCTCTCTCTCTCTCGCTCTCTCTCTCGTTCTCTCTCTCTCTCTCTCTCTCTCTCTCTCTCTCTCTCTCTCACGCTCTGGGGCACTCTTCTCTTTGCATCTTTGGATCGACGTGCCCTCACACCTCGAAGATGGATTTTCCTGCTATCTTCTAAATAAAATAGAGCTGTAACACTAAGCTGTAACATTGATTTGTCTAAGAGCTATAACACGGTCCGTTTGAGACCTGAGAGCTATAACATGGTCTGTCCAAGACCCAAGAGCTGTGACACTCCAAGGGGGCTTTCTTTAATGGCTGTTACTCCAAATTGTTGTTGTGATGAGACAAAAACTGAGGAGCATATACTCGCCTGACATTTGGAAGAAAAGCTATGACAAACCTAGACAGCATACTAAAAAGCAGAGATATCACTTTGCAGACAAAGGTCCGTCTAGTCAAACCTAAGATGTTTACAGTAGTCATGTATGGATGTTAGAGTTGGACCATAAAGAAGGCTGAGCATGGAATAATTGATGCTTTTGAACTGCAGTGCTGGAGAAGACTTTTGAGAGTCCCTTGGACTGCAAGGAGATCAACCCAGTCAATCCTAAAGGAAATCAACCCTGAATATTCAGGGGACTGATTGGAAGGACTGATGCTGAAGGTGAAGCTCCAATTCTTTGACCATCTGATGCAAAGAGCCGACTCACTGGAAAGGACTCTGATGCTGGGGCAGATTGAGGGAAAGAGAAGAAGGGGGAGACAGAGGATGAGATGGTTAAATGGCATCACTGACTCAATGGACATGAGTTTGAGCAAACTCCAGGAGATGGTGAAGGACAGGGAAGCCTAGAGTGTGCAGTTCATCCGGTTGCAAACACTCGCACATGACTTAGCAACTGAAGAACAACAACAATAGCAACACTAATAAAAAATTAAAGCTTACCCACTTTCCCTGGGGAAATCTTGACCCAGAGAATAGAATTGCTAAAAAGAAAACAAAGAATGACAGGTGTGTGTGTGTGTTTGCATTGTGATGTCACGTTTGAGAAATTGTACACGTGTAAAATTAAGTGCCTGCCTGTGTACATGCATGTGGGTGTACAGGTGTGAGGGCATGAGCATGTATTTGCATATGCAGTGGGCATGTGTGTGTGTTCACATACAACTGCACTCTCCACCATGCATAGATATCTAGGGCTCCTAGAAGCCAAAAGTAGAATTTAAAGATCAGCTCACTCATAATCTCTTTTGATCCCAATCTGGGCTTAGAGCAAAACACCCAGAGGTCTACCAACATCTACCCATTTTCATTCTGCAGCAGAAAAAAACTTGGTGACAACAACAAAAATGAAGAGAGGTAAATATTCAACTTGCCCCAGAAATGTAAAAGAACCACCTATTTACACCTGAGAAATGGAACCCTTCCTGCCATATCAGTAAACAAGAATGTCACAGTCACCAGCAATCACAGCCCCCCAGTGTGAGCCAGTGCGCCCTAAGGAAGCTCGGAAACAAGATTATCTGCTATCTTTGTTCAGTCATGAGTTGATGTTGTTCAGTGTTGAGTCCATGATGCCATCCAACCATCTCATTCTCTGTCACTCCTTCCTCTTCCTGCCCTCAGTCTTTCCCAGCATCAGGGTCTTTTCCATCTAGTAGCCATCAGACTACACCACTCCCTGCAGTGAGCCCCATGGGAGCTCAGGATGTGAAAATACAGGATACTGGCTTCATGTAGGTGAGGTGCATATGAAAGGAACGATTGAGCCCAGACTCTTGCATCTTCCCATACATTGAAAAGTGCTAAATTCCTTAACTTGAGCTTTCTGGTTTTCTTTAATTAACAATAATATTTTGATGTACAGACTACCTGCCCTTTGATGCACAACTTCTATATAACCTGGCTCGTCACCTCACCTCCTCAGATCAGTTATCTCAGGGCTGCTTGAGATGCTGTCTTCTAGACTTGGAGTCCTAAAATTTCCCACTGAATAAAACATAATCAACTTTTAGGTTGTACATAATTTTTCAGTTGATACGTCTCCCTTAAATAAAGAATGTCAACTTCCACGTTACTTGATATTATGCATCATCGACTCAATGGTCATGAGTTTGAGCAAACTCTGGTAGATGGTGAAGGACAGGGTAGCCCGGCATGCTGCAGTCCATGGGGTTGCAAAGAGTTGGAACCGACGGAGCAACTGAACAACAACAAATAAAATTTCAAACAATCCAGTAGTTTCAGTGTACTGAACTTGAGAGAATTTTGCAGGTATTTTCATCCGTGCGGATTCACAGTCAGCGCGTCGTCACAGCCCCTTAGAGCTCCCTGGGCCCTCCATCCACCCCTGCTCATCAAGAAGGGTCCAGGTAACACATGAACCTCAGGGCACAGGTTTTAATTATTAGAAAATTCTAGACCAAAAATCCTATTGATGCATTACTCTTTAAATAACCAAACAACCCCAAACAAGTTCAGTTGATACTGAAAACTCTACCAAAACAGTAATTTATAAGCAGACAGAATTACAGCAGCAACCGAAAGCCACAGCCAACTCAAAACACCTCTAAAGATGCTGAGAAAGAAAAATTTTCAGAAATCACTGCACAGATCCCTAAATAAAGTGCTCTTCCTAAAAAACTCTTTCCGCAATAAAGATAAGGTTGCCTTCAGTTTAAGTTCTTATACTGTTTCTCTTGTTATTAATACAAGGTACTCATACTTGCTTTTTAAATTAAAGTTTTTATTGTGAAATATATCACCGGTTGTTTTTTTTTTTTTTTTACAAAAAGCAAGCTTCTTTCTCCTGAAAACACAATAGCCTGAAATGACCTCGCTCAGGGCTTGGTTGCAGGGCTTAAAGTAACCACCTTGTTGAATCACTTACAAAAGATAAAGAAGAAAAGACATATAACAGGGATTGAATTATTCTGGAAGGAATGATCTCACACACAGAGACTGACCGAGGATGTTAAAACAAGCCTTTTAAAAACCACATTAAAAGCAATAGGGTATCTATGTTATGTATATTTGCTTACAAAAGGAATGAAAAAGAAGCAACGTTCTGATGTTAGTAAACAGACAGTTACAGTTTGAGATAAAGTTTCTAGTGACAGCACCCTGCTTGAGTTGGCTGGCTGGCTGGAGCTCAAAGAATTGAGACAAAACTGAAAACCATACAATGTGGCCCGAAAAACTATGAGCTCAAAAGTTACAAGGAAACTGCATGACAAACAGGCAGGTAATGAATTTGAATGAGATACTTCATTGAACAGGAGCATGGAAAATCAGCATTATGGTCATTTGAAATTGATATAGATAATACCAGATATTTGAATATGTGTAAGGAAATCAATAAATTTTGTATTTCAGGGAAAGATTTAACTATTTAATCTGAGTTATTCATCTCTTACAGATTTCTCCTCTGAAAACATCTTTAATGGTCAGGGTCACCACCTTCAAGGGCATAAGGCAGCTTCCTGAATTTAGGTGAAGCAGGGAACACTGAAGGGAGATCCAACCAGTCCTTCCTAAAGAAAATCTGTCCTGAATATTCACTGGAAGGAAGCTCCAATACTTTGGCCACCTGATGTGAAGAACTAACTCATTTGAAAAGACCCTGATGTTGGGAAAGATTGAAGGCAGGAGCAGAAGGGGACGACAGAAGACGAGATGGTTGGATGGCATCACTGACGCAATGGACATGAGTTTGAGTGAACTCCGGGAGTTGGTGATGGACAGGGAGGCCTGGCATGCTGCAGTCCACGGGGTCAGAAAGAGTTGGACACAACTGAGTGACTGTATGAAGTAAGGGGACACTCAGGGGTGTAACAACAATACTACTTTAGCAATTTTAGTAGATTAGCAATATGTTAATTTTGTCCAGATGAGCTTCTCCAGTGGCTCAGCAGTAAAGAACCAAGTAGGAGAAACGGGTTCGATCCCTGGGTTGGAAAGATCCCCTGGAGGAGGAAATGGCAACCCTCCAGTATTCTTGCCTGGAGAATCCCATAATCCCATGGACAGAGAAGCCTGGTGGGCTACAGTCCATGGGGTTGCAAAGAGCTGGATGACTTAGCAGCTGAACAGCAACAAAAACACAGATAAAGAAAACAAACTGTGCTGTGCTGTGCTAAGTCGCTCAGTCATGTCCGACTCTGCAATTCTATGGACTACAGCTGGCCAGGCTCCTCTGTCCATGGGGATTCTCCAAGCAAGATTACAGAATGGGTTGCCATGTCTTCCTCCAGGGAATCTTCCCAACCCAGGGATCAAACATAGGTCCCTTGCATTGCAGGTGGATTCTTCACCGTCTGAGCCATCAGGGAAGCCTAGAAAACAAACTAGTGGTTACCAAAGGAGAGATGGAAGGGTGGAGGGGCAAATTAGGTGTGTGGGGTTAAAAGATACAAACTACTGTGTATAAAATAGATAAGCAATGAATTTATATTGTATAGGACAAGGAATTATAGCATTATTGTGTAATAATGCTTGCTGCTGCTAAGTCGCTTCAGTCGTGTCCGACTCTGTGCAACCCCATAGACGGCAGCCCACCAGGCTTCCCCGTCCCTGGGATTCTCCAGGCAAGAACACTGGAGTGGGTTGCCATTTCCTTCTCCAATGCGTGAAAGTGAAAAGTGAAAGTAAAGTCGCTCAGTCATGTCTGACTCTATCGACCCCATGGACTGCAGCCTACCAGGCTCCTCCTTCCATGAGATTTTCTAGGCAAAAGTACTGGAGTGGGGTGCCATTGCCTTCTCCAATAATGTTTAATGGAGTATAATCAATAGTGAATCACTGTGCTGTACACCTGAAATTAGTATAATATTATAAATCTACTATACTGCAATTAAAAAATAAAAAAATTCAAAATTAAGAATAAATAACAAATAAGCAGGTGAATTTTCTGCAGATAATTGATAAAGACTGTATTTTCTGGATGGTACAAACCATCAAACATTTAATAAAGTGAACTTCTACGAAAAAAATTTTTTTAAGTTCATTTCATAGACTACGAGTAAACAGCCTTTTATTTTATACAAACACAAAAGTCAACGTAATTAGACTTCTTTTTCTGGTTAGAACCCAAAAGAGGCTAATTCTTTCTGCCCACTTCAGCCTCCAAAGAGGGACAAAGTGAGAATTTGGGGGATAGAAGGGCCAACAGGGAGCAGAGAGAGGCCAGAGGGAAGGACAGAAACCACCGCAGGGCCTGCATCTGAGTGGTGGAGACAGGAGAGGTGGGGCTTCAGGGCTGGGGTCCTTTAATAACAAAAAACTCACACTGTGTTTTTCTCACACACTTGCTCTCAGTACAGCAGATCCCTTCAGGCAGAAGCACGCCACTGGGCTCCCCTGGGCTCTCCTGGCAGAAGAAAATCCTCCAGAGCCCCAAGTCCTGTCCCTGGTGGTTCGGACCTGAGTGGCCCAAGTGTGGCCTGAGCGCTCCTGGTTTCCCTGGAGCCTCCAGTGAGTGCAAGGTGCGGCCAGAGCTGAGTACCGCCTGGGGTAGGAAATTGCTTCCCTTAGGGATGCAGAGGGAAGGTGGACGCTAGGCCAGTCTGTCCAGAAGAATTGCCAGCAGCCCACAGGCCAGAGGGCTGACTCCCAGACTGACAGACCCCTCTCATTCCCCCCACTCTCTCCTAAACTGAGGGGCTCTCCTCTTGACAGTGGGGAACCCACAGCTCCCCACCCCCACCCCACTACTGGAGGCCTTTGAAAGTCACATATAAGACTCAAATCCCATCCCCACTCCTGGCAATGGTCTTCAAATTTTTACTTCTCTAACTTCTAAAATATTTTTGAGAGACCAGGTGCCCCCTTGCACTGCCTAAGCTGCCATTGAAACAACTGTCATACATCTAACAAGTGAAGCATGGAATCCACCATATTTTGAATAACAACATTTTAAATAGTTTTTCTTAATCACCTGAAAATCCACATTCAGAAAACTAAGATCATGGCATCTGGTCCCATCACTTCATGGCAAATAGCAGGGGAAACAATGGAAACAGTGAGAGATTATTTTGGGGGGCTTCAAAATCACTGCAGATGGTGACTGTAGCCATGAAATTAAAAGATGCTTGCTCCTTGGAAGAAAAGCTATGATCAACCTAGACAGCATATTAAAAAGCAGAGACATTACTTTGCCAACAAAGGTTCGTCTAGTCAAAGCTATGGTTTTTCCAGTAGTCATGTATAGACGTGAGCGTTGGACTATAAAGAAAGCTGAATGCTAAAGAATTGATGCTTTTGAACTGTGGTGTTGGAGAAGACTCTTGAGAGTCCCTTGGACTGCAAGGAGATCCAACCAGTCAATCCTAATCAGTCCTGAATATTCATTGGAAGGACTGATGCTGAAGCTGAAGTTCCAATATTTTGGCCACCTGATGCAAAGAACTGACGCATTGGAAAAGACCCTGATGCTGGGAAAGATCGAAGACAGGAGGAGAAGGGGATGACAGAGGATGAGTTGATTGGATGGCATCAATGCCTCGATGGACATGAATTTGAGTAAGCTCCGGGAGTTAGTGGTGGACAGTGAAGCCTGGTGTGCTGCAGTCCATGAGGTCTCAAAGTGTCGGACATGACTGAATGACTGAATTGAACTGAAAATGTATCCAGCTGAATCTAAATAACCTAAGGATCTGACCCCCACTGACGACCACTCAGAAAGGACAAGAACCAGCTTTTCTTTTACAGTCAGAAATTTCATGTGGATTTTTTTTTTCTCCTTGAGCTTGAATTTGCATCCTATTGTGACCCTCTCAGGTCCATCCCAAATAATCTATTTAGTATTGATAAGGTTGAATTCTACCTGAAGGTTTAGACATCCCCTGACCCTTTCGTATTCCAGAAAATGGCTTATTGCAAGGAACCCCCTCCCTTCTTCATAAGACTTAATAAGACACCTAGGGCATGTGTGTGCTTGGTCATGTCCGACTCTTTGCAACCCCGTGGACTGTAGCCCACCAGGCTCTTCTGTCCATGGTATTTCCCAGGCAAGAATACTGGAATGGGCTGCCATTTCCTTCTCCTGGGGATCTTCCCAATCTAGGGATCAAACCCACATCTCCTGTGTCTCCTGCATTGGCAAGCGGATTCTTTGCCACTGAGACACATGGGAAGCAAGGCACCTGGCGGCCTCTGCTCCTTACCTGGATAACGCTGTGTGAAGAACCCCCACACGCCCATTCTTTGCCTCACAAATGATTACCTCAACCACTTGTCTCCACTGATCATGAGGACGAAACACTGGTTACCCAGAGCGCAGCTTCTCTCCATCCAAGCTCCTGGACCTGGCCCATGCTGTCAGGCAGCCCCTCCTGAGGACCCCTGCCAGAGCCTCCTTCTTTCATCTGCCTCACTTCCCAGCGCCCTGTTCTTTTCTAGTTTTGTTCCCTCCAGTCTAGGCAAGAAACCCCCTTTGGCATCATGAGATGTCTGAATATTTTGCTCAGAGCAGCCCACCCATTGCAAGAGGCCTTTTTCCTTCCTTGCAGTAGCCTTTCGAATACGGCCTCTCCTTGCTAGGTCTGGATTTAATTTGTTTTTGATTTGACCATATGTGTTTAAGGGTTTTTGGATTAACCCGTCACACTTCCTTGGAAGAAAGTTTAATTTTTAAATTACCTGAGGTGTAGGGCACCGAGTGTCAAAAAATATCTTGAATTGTAAGTTTCGGTCACAATGCTTAATGCAATACCACTGATGATGACAATGTAAGTATACAGTGTAGACTTTGATGTGATTATAAGCTCTATGTTTAATAACTGTTTGTTGGAAATGCAACTATTAATGAGATGATCTGATTTGAGAATGGAAACACATGAACCCACAGCTCCAGCTACAGAAACCTTACAAACCCGCTGTCTTCATAGCACAGTTTTGTCCTTCCTGGTGCCTGCTCCCAGGCAGAAGGCTCCATCTTTTCATACAGGAAATTCCCCAGAAGCCCATCAACCTGTCAATGGCAAGTGTCCAGACAGCTCAAGATCGTTTCAAACCCCTCACCTCAAAATCGTCTCCTGGCTGTTCCTGCCCATCCTACCATCTTGCCCAATTCTAATCAAACCCCTCTCCCTCCCACCAGCCTGACTTCCACACAAAATCCCGACCTTGCCTCCTGCTACACTGCCTAGCTCCGTGGGGAGCCAGGGTCTAGCTTGCCATGAGAATACAGGGGGCAGGCCGCTCCAGTTTCCCTACCTGGTTTAGGTTTCCAGAAGAGTGAGAAGTCGGCAACAACTGGATTGCTGCTCTTTGTTATACAAATGTCAAGGCTGAGAAGCCTGCTGGCCTCAGTAAGAAGATGGGAACACAAGGTCCGGTCCAACCGCCCTGTCCATCTTTGAACTCATTCTGAGCGCTGGGCCAGGGTTGTATGATGTAACCCAGGCGGCCAGGCTCGCTAGTCGTGTGGCCCAGGACAGGTCATGACACCCCCCTGCCCCGGTCTCCCCACCTGCCAGGTGGGCTCAGTGCTGTCCAGCCCCTAGGGGTGGGGGGATTCACGGGCTATGTAAGTGGGTCCACCAATAGCATCTGGCACATGCGAGGGGCTCCCCCGAGTGATAAATAATTACCAACATGCTTTCAGTGATCTCTCATTGATGACCTACTCAGGTCCCTCATCTGCCTGTGTTTAAAGCCTGCCTGGAAACTGGACCCTCACCTCCTCCCACTTTCGACAAACAGGGACAGGGTGAGGTCAGGAGGTGGGAGGGGGATGTTTTTAGCTGCCTCTCAGGAGAGCAGTCTGAGTAGGCAGGCAGATTTGGAGGGTGAAGAGATGGACATCAGTGACCTTGACACTACCCTCGCCCAGTGGCCATCAGTGACTCTCCGTCACCCCTGACTCTGGAGCCCATCTCCCCAAGCTTCACCTGGATTTTTTCCAGCCCCATGGGAGCCGCCTTTCTCCTTTGACAGCAACAAAGGATGTCTGCATTCAAATACAGGTCTTTTCCCCAGATGGTAAAGAATCTGTCTGTAATGTAGGAGATGCAGGTTCGATCCCTGGGTTGGGGCGATCCCTGGAGAAGAGCATGGCAACCCACTCCAGTATTCTTGCCTGGAGAATCCCATGGACAGAGGAGCCTGGTGGGCTACAGTCCATGGGGTCACAAAGAGTCAGACACGCCAGAACGACTAACACTTTCACTTTTTCCCTAGAGCCTACCCCTCCCTGAAAACCTCCCCAAGTTCTGAGACATCCTGTCAGTTAGTTGTTCTATCATCTCGGCAGTGACCTGGGAGAGGCCTGAAGGACCCTCTGTCTGCTGGCTGTAGCTGTGTTCCCAACAGACGTGAAGGCAGCCACTTAAAGGGGGTGCATCGAGGGACGTGTTTGCTGATCTGTGTTGTTGGAGGCATGGAGACCTAAAGAGCCCTCAGTTCCCTCAGCTCAGACGCCAGCCCAGCCACTTAGAAGGTATGCAGCAACTCAAGCTTCTTAGCATATTTGAGTTAAGTAAAACAGCTTGGTAAAATAGACATTCCTTTGATCTCATAAGAGCAAAACCTAGGCAGAATAGATACTCAGCTAGGTCTCAGACTGGGACCTGGCCACTGAAAGAAGCAGCAGCTCAGTAAGTGCACCTGGATGAGATTCCCTGCCCATCACTGGCCAGGCCTTCAAATGGGCACCCCAGATGTGGAGACAGGTGTCCCCCACCCTACCCCCCAGAGCCTCTGCCCAGCCCTGGGCCTCCTGACAATCTCTGAGCCCAAAGCCTTCCAGGGCAGGTATCAGTGCAGACCTAGCTCTAACTGCCGCTATTCCTGTAGAGCTGTGAGTGAAAAAATTATTGCCTGCCTTATCAGTAAACAAAGGAGGTTGCGGCCATCAAGCCATCACATTGCAGCCACCCTGACCTGTGCGCCCTGAGGGAAGTCGGGATGGACACAGGATGCCCCCCACCTTCCAGCAGCCAACTGCTGCAGCCTCTCCCAGTGGTGTACCTTGAGGAGACACAGGATGAGAAAACAGAGGATTCTGGCCCCAGGTAGAACAGGTGCTCGTCAAAGGAATGATTGCAGTGAGTGCAGACTCTTGCATCTTCCCATACCTAGAAAAGTGCTACATTTATTAACTTGATATGTCTGGTTTTCTTTAAGAGTCATCTTTTGATCTTCAGACTATCTGGTCTTTGTTGTAAACAGTCCTATATATCCTGGCTCCTCCCTGACCTCTTTGGGCCAGTCTGTCAGAGTGATCTGAGATGCTGTGTCCTGGGCTTATGTCCTCTGACTGTTCACTGAATAAAACATAATTCTCAACTTTCAGGTTGTGCTTTTTTTCAGTTGACAGAGTCATGCCTGTCACTCCAGAAGGAGCTTGTTCTTGAGGGTGGGGAGTTTTTAGGGTGAGCAAACAGACAGATTTCTTCTGCTGCAGATCAGGTGGTTCCAATTCTCAAAACCCACTGTGTTCCCAGCCCAGTCCCCTCCCCAGGCTAGTCCCAGGGCTGCTGATGAAATGGTCCCTCAATCCCCGCTGTTGTCAGGACACCTGTGGCCTGTATGAGTTGCCCACCAATGTGTGGGGTGGTTCTTTTGTATTCTGTTCTATTACACTGATCTGTCTGTGGTTCTCTGAACAGCTCCAAAGTGATGCAGCTACTAGACCTTTAGCAATGGTCTTTTTTTAAACATACAGACTTGAGTACACATTTTCTTTAAAATATAAAGAACACCAACATTTGTATTCCCTTCCTGAAGGAGACATGGACACTCTGACACCCAGCCTCTAATCATTACTGTGGTCACCTACAGCTTAACCAGTTTTAAACACACGACAAAGGTGTGTATGTGAGTGTGTGTATGTGTGCTCACACATGCCTCTCTCTTTTTAGTTTTTTTCTCTATTGTGGCTCTAACAGATGTCCACACACTGGCTGGTTAAATGTTATGCATTTGTTACGTGAGAGTTCCAGAAATCAGAAGTCAGACACGGGTTTCGCTGAGCTAAAACCAAGGTGTCTGCAGGATTATGCTCCTTTCTGGAGATCCTAGGAGGGAATCAGTTTTCTTGCCTTTTCCAGCATCTTGGCGTGTGTGGCTGTCTTCTGCATCTTCAAAGCCAGCCATCTGTGTCTCTCTGACCCTCCTCCATACTAACAACTTTCTCTTACCTGGCTTGGAAAGATTCTTTCCTGATTAGGTTGGGTCCACATGGATAACTCCCCATCCCAAATTGGGAAGGAGGCAGGTTTTGGGCCCTCACCTGACTTGACCCCTGGTGACACGGCATCCATTGATCATCACCAATCTCACCTCCCAGTACACAGTTTCTCCTGGGTCTCGGGGACCCCACCTGGAGCAGTGTGATCAGGGCACAATTTCTCCTGGGTCTCCGGGACCCCACCTGGAACAGTGTGAGCAGGCCACAAAGGACCACAAACCGGCCGCTTAAACAACAAAAATGTATTTTCTCATTGTTCTGAAAGTCAGAGATCAAGGTGTGGGCAGCGTGGGTTTCCTCTGCAGCCTCTCTCCCTGGCTTGCAGACAGTTATCTTCTCCCTGTGTCCCCACATGGTTGGAGGGAAGCAGAATACAGTGCCCCCAAATATGCCCGTTTAGCCATGTCGATTATTTCTAGCAGAAGGCAATCAAGACTCAGCTGACTTATGAAAAACTTTTACCTCTCCCTTAACTGCCTGAAAGATGTTGGCAGAGGGCCTGCTTTGGGCTTCCTGGATGGCGCAGTGGTAAAGAACCCGCCTGCCAATGCAGGAGACATAAGAGACATGGGTTCAATCCCTGGGTCAGGAAGATCCCCTGGAGTAGGAGATGGCACCCCACTCCAGTATTCTTGCCTGAAAATCCCATGGACAGAAGAGCCTGGCAGGCTACAGTCCATGGGGGTCGCAAAGAGCTGGACACGACTGAGTATGTGATTGACTGAGTACACACACACACTGACCTAGAAAGGGAGCTCTTATCAGAGATGACTTTTTATCTGACAGACTTACCTGAGCAGCAGGGCAAACAGCCAATGACAGGACCTCCTTAGCATCCTGAGAGTGACCCTCCTCCCCTTTGGAGGCCAGGCCCCTGCTCTGGTCCTTAACTCTGAGTGGTATATCAGCCTCAATTATGGGACTGCCTTTGGGGCTCATATTTTTATGGGGATCCCATACATACAAAATCAAATTTGTTTTTCTCCTGTTCATCTGTTACATCAATTTAATTATTAGACCAAAGAATTTAGAAGCGAAGAAGGGAAAACTTCTGCCCCTATGTGGCCTTCTCTCTGTACACGTGCACCCTTGGGGCCTTTCTGAATCCACATCTATTTTGAGAACAGAAGATGGGATGGAGACCCACCCAGGAGTCTTGCCTCATGTTACCTGAATCATTTCTTTGAAGACCCTATCTCTGAATATAGTCACATTCAGCAGTGTGCTGGGGTAGGTGGGGGAATTACGGCTTCAACATGTGAATTTGGTGGAGGGGAGCGAGCACAATTCAGTCCATAGCCTCACCTTGCCTGTTTTTCCTCCTGGCTTTTTCCAGGTTCTCTGCTGCCCCTGGGCCTCCATCCAGAACTCCCTTCTTTGACTTCCTCCCCTTGGTGACCCCACCAGACTGCAGGCTTTAGAGGTCACTGTCTCCACGTCTGTACACAAGTGACTCCTACATTTCCCCTCCCATCCTACCCTCCCTAGCTCCAGCCTGGAGTTCTCAGTTCCCTCTGTGATGTCTCCATCTGATGTCAAGCAAGAATCACAGATGCAACTTGTCCAAACCCAAGACTTCATTTCCCCGTCAACTGACCCCTTCTCAGCTCAGTAGATGACAACTCTGTCCTTCCAACAGGTCAGATGAAGAACCCTGAGGCATAAGACTGGTCTTCTCACTAATTAGTAGGGCATAGCAATGAGCTTGAACACCTTTCTTCTAAACTAACCGCTTGAGCCTGCAGATAGATCAAGGCCCAGAGACGAGCTGCTAGCTGATTTGTCTGGGCATGGTGCTGTCTCGCCATCACTGGCAGAAGCAGAGGCAGGAGGGCCTTAGCATCCACGTGATGCTTCTGGCAGGCCTGTGCCAGCTCAGCGTCTGTCCTCTGGCAAAAGCTCAGCACTTGACAGCCCTACACAGAGGCCGGGCTTGCTTCCAGAGCTTCACCTTGGAGCACAGAGGAGGATTTACCTGGACCCTAATGAGGTGGAAATCCCATGTCTTCATTGGAAAGACGGTTGCTGAAGCTGCAGCTCCAATACTTTGGCCACCTAATGTGAACAGCTGACTCACTGGAAAAAAAAACCCTGATGCAGGAGGAGAAGGGGACGACAGAGGATGAGATGGTTGGATGGCATCACCGACTCAATGCAGATGAGTTTGAGCAGACTCCAGGAAATAGTGAAGGACGGGGGAGCCTGGCATGCTAAGTTCATGGGGTGACAGAGAGTTCGTCACGACTGAGTGATTGAACAACAAATCAGGTGCAAGCCTTGGGGCCCTGGGAGGGTGGTGCTTATATGACTAGAATGTTTTGCATGAGAAAGACTTTATAGCTGCCATGGTGAGCTGCTCCGCTCACTCTCACCTCCAGTCCAGTTTTCCTGGGGATACTGCAGCTGCCATGGGCATGTTTGGATGGATGCTCAGGGGAAGCTGAGTAGGGGATATGTTTCAGTTGGGATGAATACATTTTATGTTGTCTGCTCTTGTGTAGGTAGTTCGCTGTTGACTGTGAGGTGTGGAAACGGCTTCTAGGATGCTCCTGCCACCCACAGGGCCGGCTAAGGTACAAGGATACAGGACAGGTGTCTCCTTGTCACATGAGTGCAGCATGTCCCGGGGTACCCAGCCCCCTCCTTTTGTGGGAAGTGGAGCAGAGCAAAGATTCTAGATCTACAGAGCCAGAGGCTGCCCTTCTAGGGAAAGGCAGAGGCTTCTTCCTCTTCTCCATAAAAGAGCTGTTTTTAGGAACTTCCCTGTGGTCTACTGGCTAGGACTTCGTGCTCCCAAAGCAGGGGGCCTGGGTTCAATCACTGGTCAGGGAACTAGATCCCACAGGCCACATCTAAGACCTTGCACAGACAAACAAATGAACAAATACATAACATATTTTTTTTAAAGAAATGTTATTTTAAATTGCTGTTATAAGAAGCAAGCAAAAAATAACTGGTAAAATGTAGTTTAAAAGATATTATAGAGTAAATAAAACCCTTAGTCTGTTCTTCTGAATTATGCTATCATGGTACTGTTTGTTAGAATTCACAGTTTATTGTGGTTACTCATTTTTTTTTTATTCTTTTGAAATGAAACACTTTAATCATATCTCTAAGCACTTCTGCTCTATGTTTTATTATATTAAAAATGAACTCATGCCATGTAGTATAAAAATGAAGCAGCACAAAAGGAATGAAAAGCCAATAACTATATCTCCAGTCCTTTTATTGTAGAATAGATTCTTACAAGCAACGCAATTACTCTTAAATCTAGTATCGGTATTTCGTGGTTATCTTCAGACTACAAAAATACCACTATTGAGGTGCACATATTCCTGTTCCAATAGACAAGAACTTTGTTTATTCAAACACTTCAATTATTCCTCCCTCTCTTTTGTTATTGGAGAAGGAAATGGCAACCTACTCCAGTGTTCTTGCCTGGAGAGTCCCCTGGACAGAGAAGCCTGGTGGGCTGCTGTCCATGGGGTTGCACAGAGTCGGACACGACTGAAGCGACTCAGCAGCAGCAGCAGCAGCTCTTTTGTTATTCAGTCGCTCAGTCATTTCCAACTCTTTGCGACCCCATGGACTGCAGCACGCCAGGCTTCCCTGTCCATCAAGATCTCCCGAAGCTTGCTCAAACTCATGTCCATTGAGTTGGTGATGCCATCCAACCATATCATCCTCTGTCGTCCCCTTCTCCTCCTGCCTTCAATCTTTCCCAGGATCAGGGTCTTTTCCAATGAGTTGGCTCTTTCTATTAGGTGGCCAAAGTATTGGAGTTTCAGCTTCAGCATCATAATTTTGATTGTTATATCACTGATTTTACTTCCTTTAATGGATATCTTTGCAATATGGATTCTCATTTTAAATAGGCATCTGCTTTTTATCTGCTTTTGGATATAGGATTTTGGATTTTGCTCCTTCCAGGGGATCTTTTCAAATCAGAGAAGATCCACTCCCCCATGTGGTGTGGGTCTGGCCTTAGTAGAGTCTCTTACAAATATGCATCTCCCTCCACACAGCACTGGGTTCCCAGAGCTGTGTCAACAGCGGCTTTATTGACATAGAAGGAGAGCTGGAACAAGCTGATGCCAAAAAAAACCAGGCTTCCCTCCTGCCCAGGTGCTGGTCTCTACTGGCTGGGGTGGTGGTTTTGTTTGGTTCTGTGCAATAGCACATGCCTGGAGTGCTGCAGTCCATGGGGTCATAAAGAGTCGGGCACAACTGAGCGACTGAACTGAACTGAACTGTGCAATAGTTTGCTCTTTGTTGTCTTTTCAAACCCTGTTCAGATCCATCGTTTCCTGGAACTGTTGGCACCACGGGCAGGGACAGGCTCACCCCTGAGTCCCTGCGTTACAGAGCAGGACATGGTCGCTGGCCAACAGCTAGACCCCTGGAACCTAGAAGACTGGAACCCAGACCCAGGAATGGACACTACAGTCCCAGCCTGGACGCGTTCATGTCCAGTAAGGGACCCTGCCTGAGGTTTCCAGCTATGGCAGAGCCTGCTCAGGGAGCCATCCTCTCCTCCAGGTCCAGGGAAAGAACCCCAGGGGCCCCAGGGGTTAATTACCTCTGCAGCCGGCTGTTTCTGGTCCAACTGGAAAAACCAGGCAGGTTGGGCTCTGGGTGATGGGCCAGTGGAAAGAGGGAAAGTGTTTCCTCGTGCAGATAGTGAGAGAGGGGAGAAGCAGAGAAGGTGAACATTCAGCAAGCAGCGAGTCCACTGGGGGAAGAACAGGAGTCCGTCCGGGGGGCGGTCAGGGCCCCCAACCCTGACTGTGGAGGCAGCCATGCAGGCCCTGCCGAGGAAGGGTCAGGACTCACTTCAGTCTCTTGCTGAGTCTCCGTTTCTACCAGTCCCAGCTCCCATCCAGTCTCCTAGCTGTCAACCCATCTTCCAAACAGGACAGGGGACTGCACTTCTAACAATCTGGCCAGCACTTGCTCTGTGGCCTAGAAGTAAACTTGGAACATAGAACCTGCCCACCCATGTGCTGGGCCACCTGGGGGTGGGGGATGGCCTCCAGGGCTCAGGCCTGGGCTTGACTTTGTGGCCTACCGTCTCTAGGTATGGTGCTGGCCTGGCACCCTTTTTGACCACAGCACCCTGGGACATGAGTGTGTAACTGGGAAGGGTTAATTTTGAATTCATGCTGGAGCTGCTTCTGAGACTTTAACCCTCATCTTGCCACTTTTGTTATTATAAATATACATAATGGGCTGCAAGGAGATCAAACTAATTAATCCTGAAGGAAACTGATCCACCCAGTCAATCCTAGAGGAAATCAGTCCTGAATATTCATTGGAAGGACTGATGCTGAAGCTGAAGCTCCAGTACTTTGCTCACCTGATGAGAAGAACTGACTCACTGTAAAAGATCCTGATGGTAGGAAAGATTGAAGGCAGGAGAAGGGGACGACAGAGGATGAGATGATTGGATGGCATCATCGACGCAATGGATACGAGTTTGAGCAAGCTCTGGGAGTTGGTGATAGACAGGGAGCCTGACGTGCTGCAGTCCATGGAGTTGAAAAGAGTCAGACATGACTGAGTGACTGAACTGAACTGAATGGCCTGCCTCGGGGAGATAACCTGAGCCACCCACCTGTGGAGGACTGTAAGGAAGTGAAGCTAACACATTCCCCTGCCTGAGGCTTCTTATTCTAGGGGACATTTACAAGGATTGAATCGCTTTTTAAATTTGTTTCCTCACATCCCCCCATATCTGATCCATAAAAGAACCTGGCATCCAGGTTCAGACTAGATGGATATTTTGCGGTGCTAGCCCGCTGTCTTCTTTGTCTCCCGAATAAAGTCCCTTCCTGATCCCAACACTTCCTCTGGGATTCATGGACTTACCTTGTGGTTAGCAGAGAGGACTTGGGGTAACAATTTGGAGCACCAGTGCAGGAGCCTTGCTGTTCGTGGCTAGCCAGCCCTGGTCAGGGGGTATTGAAACCAATATCAGAGCTGCCAGGACCATTTGTTTGGGGAATCTTTCCTTCAAGACTCCTTGAAAGTAGTGCTGGCTACCCCCAGCATTTGGCCTTTGGGACCAGGAACTGACTTAATTTGTAGGGTGAATTGAAAGTGAAAGTGTTACTCTTTCAGTTGTGTCTACCTCTTTGTGACCCCATGGACTGTAGTCTACCAGGCTCCTCTGTCCGTGGAATTCTTCTGGCAAGAATACTGGGGTGGGTAACCATTCCATTAGTCTACATAATCCAATAACTGGCTTGTAGTTTGCATGTGCTTTTGTGTTACAAGTTGATGGGCTCAATTTTTGTAGGATAGATCACTCCAGTGTGCACCCTGGGAATATATTTCCTTTACAGGACAGGCTAATTTGGTTGGGGTACCCTGTTGGAGGGGAAAGGTGTTTTTTAGACTAGCTGAGTGGGAACTGGCTCATCTGGGAACTAATTATTGTAGGGTAGGATGCCTTACAAATAGCTGTGAAAAGAAGAGAAGCAAAAAGCAAAGGAGAAAAGGGAAGATATAAGCATCTGAATGCAGAGTTCCAAAGAATAGCAAGAAGAGATAAGAAAGCCTTTCTCAACGATCAGTGCAGAGAAATAGAGGAAAAGAACAGAATGGGAAAGACCAGAGATCTCTTCAAGAAAATGAGAGATACCAAGGGAACATTTCATGGAAAGATGGGCTCGATAAAGGACAGAAATGGTATGGACCTAACAGAAGCAGAAGATATTAAGAAGAGGTGGCAAGAATACACAGAAGAACTGTACAAAAAAGATCTTCAGGACCAAGATAATCACAATGGTGTGATCACTCACCTAGAGCCAGACATCCTGGAATGTGAAGTCAAGTGGGCCTTAGAAAGCATCACTATGAACAAAGCTAGTGGAGGTGATGGAATTCCAGTTGAGCTATTTCAAATCCTGAAAGGTGATGCTGTGAAACTGCTGCCCTCAATATGCCAGCAAATTTGGAAAACTCAGCAGTGGCCACAGGACTGGAAAAGGTCAGTTTTCATTCCAATCCCAAAGAAAGGCAATACCAAAGAATGCTCAAACTACTGCACAATTGCACTCATCTCACACGCTAGTAAGCTAAGCTAAGCTAAGTCACTTCAGTCGTGTCTGACTCTGTGCGACCCCAGATACGGCAGCCCACCAGGCTCCCCCATCCCTGGGATTCTCCAGGCAAGAACACTGGAGTGGGTTGCCATTTCCTTCTCCAATGCAGGAAAGTGAAAAGTGAAAGTGAAGTCGCTCAGTCGTATCTGACTTTCATCGACCCCATGGATTGCAGCCTACCAGGCTCCTCCATCCATGGGATTTTCAAGGCAAGAGTACTGGAGTGGGGTGCCATTGACTTCTCCGCACATGTTAGTAAAGTAATGCTCAAAATTCTCCAAGCCAGGCTTCAGCAATATGTGAACCATGAACTTCCTGATGTTCAAGCTGGTTTTAGAAAAGGTAGAGGAACCAGAGATCAAATTGCCAACATCCGCTGGATCATCAAAAAAGCAAGAGAGTTCCAGAAAAACATCTATTTCTGCTTTGTTGACTATGCCAAAGCCTTTGACTGTGTGGATCACAATAAACTGTGGAAAATTCTGAAAGAGACGGGAATATCAGACCACCTGACCTGCCTCTTGAGAAACCTATATGCAGGTCAGGAAACAACAGTTAGAACTGG